>NC_063162.1:15132283-15749783 GCF_023159225.1 Perognathus longimembris pacificus | reverse complement strand
TAGAAAGTGCCCTCATCTCTCTTCATTGCCTGCTTGAGTTATATCAACATATATATATATACACATATATATGTATATATATACACATATATATGTATCCCTTTAGATGGCTCCTCAAATTGATCCCTAGGAGGAGAGCCATCACTCTAAGCGCCGGAGCCTGAGAGGAGAAAGGTGGCCCCTTTCATGTTCACGTATGCAGAGAGCCACCTGGCCTACAGCACTTCCATCTCACCCACACCCTGAAGGCCCAAAGCCTGCTGAAGGCTCCCTAACCACAGGTGAATTGAATGGCCAATCTTGGCCTCCATTTCTTTGTGTTTTTTGTTGTTGTTGTTGTTGTTTTTTGGGTTTTTTTGCCAGTCCTGGGGCTTGAACTCAGGGCCTGAGCACTGTCCCTGGCTTCTTTTTGCTCAAGGCTAGCACTCTGCCACTTGAGTCATAGCGCCACTTCTGGCTTTTTCTATATATGTGGTGCTGAGGAAACAACCCAGGGTTTCATGTATACGAGGCGAGTACTTTACCACTAGGCCATATTCCCAGCCCATTTCTTTGTTTTTGTTTTTGGCCTCTGTTTCTTCTGTGTGAAATAATAGCCAACTAGATGAGCTCTAAGGTTCCAGGAGCCCATGCCAATGCCAGCCCCCTTATTTTGTAAATGAGGGAAATAATATCCAGAAATATATCGTTTCACCTAAGGTCACATACATAACCACTGGCAGAGCTACAGACTAGTAAAACTCAGGTCTGAGTTCAGCGTCCCCTCCCCGGCTCCCACACAAACTAGGGGGTTGAGGCACCCCCACCATTCCTTACTCTTCATCTCCTGACCTCCTTGGATAAGAAACAGCGCTTTCATTGAGTGCTGGTGGCTGCAATCCTAGCTACTGGGGGGTGGAGAGGAGAGATCTGAGAATGAGGTTCAGAGACTTATAATTAACCAGCAAGAAAAACACACACACACACACACACACACACACACACACACACACACACACACGGAAGTATGACTCCTTGAGTGAAAAAAACCAAGCAAGAATACAAGGCCCTGAGTTCAAGCCACAGTACTGGCACCAACAAGAGAGGAAGGGAAGAAGGAAGGGAAGGAAGGGAGGAAGGAAGGAAGGAAGTAGGGAAAGAAGAAAGGAAGGAAGGGTGTTTTCTTGTGCCAAAGAAAGAACAGAAAATGGAGTGAGTGATGGGGCCTAGTCACTTACATGTGCCATTGAATAAGCAAGGACATAGAGAAAACTCTCTGTAAATAACAGCAATACCAACGCCATGACTTTCAAATGAACTGACACAACTTGCAAGAAGCATGGGGCTAATTGGCTCTTTCAAGACAGTGGAGAATCTGAGGGTGATGAATCGTGCGCTATTCTGTGGCGGGCTGCTGCGACAGAGGGCTGCAAATGCCACTCCGGGGATGTGTTAATGAAGGCTCTGCATGCACAACACGAGCCGCAATTACTCTGTTCTCCCTGGCACTGGCTCCTCCTGGCAGGAGGGCTGCCGTGGGGCTGGAAGGAGTTCAGCAGAAAGTTCATGGAGGAAGCCAGATGGAGAATGGAGAAGGAACAGGACTTGCTGCCTGGATCAGCCTTTGGCAAACAGAGCACTCTTGTTTGTCTGGAGTCTTCTTATCCTGGAGGACAGGAAGAGGAGGAGACTTCAGCTGCTGAGAGAGAGAGAGAGAGAGAGAGAGAGAGAGAGAGAGAGAGAGAGACCCCCAAGGCCACTTCCTGCCTAGAAGCTGCTGTCTCTGATAGCTCCAAGGATCTGGAAAGCTTCTCCTTGTTGCCTAGAGATGTCATCCAGGTGGGGTACCTAGAGCCCCCTTAAAACAAAAAACATAGACTCAAGAAAGGGGGGATGACTCACCCCACCCAGATCGGGTCGAGTTGGCTTCAAAACAACCCTGAAGCTGGACACAGGGGATCGCAGTTCAAAGCCAGCTCGAGCAGGAAAGTGTATGAGACTCTTCAGTTAACGGTCAAAACCCCATAAGTGGAGCTGTACCCTCACAAGGGAGAGCACCAGCCTTGTTTACAAAAGCTAAGGGACAATGCCCAGGCCCTGAGCTCCAGCCCCAGTGCAAGCATCACAACCAAGACTGAAACAATGCTGAGGGCCGCTGTGAGGGCCAGTTGAGTCACAGGAACCGAAGGTGATGGGCTGTAAATAAGCATGTTCCACACCTTTCCCACGGTGACGCTGGGCTAGGAGCGGGTTGTGCAGTCTGTGGAGGGTTACATGAACACCAAGCCAAGTGTCATCAGCCTCCTCCTCTGCTGGGCCAAGAGGGACTTTCCTATGCATTGTGTCCCAAAGGCAAACTGCTGGCGCCATCAAATGCCTCCGTTCTTTATTTCTATCCAACCCCCTGCCCCAGGAAGTCATCGACTCCAGCAGAGCAGCAGGGAAGAGCTGGGCTGGGACCTCAGCAGGTTGCGGTGAGGTCTGCCGCAAGGAGACGGTTAGGGACCTCTTAGGCGGCATCTCAGGGTCACCCCAGGGGTGTCCTCAGGATGAGTTTGTCCCAGGCTTCCTGTGGGGACCTCCTCTGGGCCTAGACACCTCAGTCTGTGAACGGAGAGAGCCTGGTGAGTGCAGGCAGAAAGCCAGGGCAGCTCTGGGAGCTGGAGGAACATGCCCAGGAGAGCCCTTCTCAAGGACGCAATTCCAACCTCCTGGCACATCCCATGGTACCCTCCGAGGCTCAGGTCCTGCCTGCCCTTTCTCCTCACTCGGGGCCACACAGCACAAGTCAGGGGACTTCACGCTGCTCAGCCATCTGGGAAGATTGCTAGTGACTGTTTCTTGCTCCCATCCCTTCGGGTTCTGATGTAGTACCTGTGAGCAAGACCTCCAAGGGGACATTTTAGCAAGCTGAGAATTTCCCAGACAGGTAATTCCTGAACTCTAGTGGAAGAACCTTGGTTTCACCATCAAGAACTCAGACTCTAAAATTAGATCTAGGTTCAAATCCCAGCTCTTCTACTACTCAGATGTAGCACCTCCGAACCTCAGTTTCCCCATCTATAAAAGGGGCCACTGCCTTCCCCATGCTGTGAAGATTGAGATGATTCATACAGAGCTCCAGCAGGCTGTAGGGCAGGCCCTGAGCCCTTCTCAAGCATTGGCTCCCTGCTGTCCCCTGCTCCCAGCCCCTACCACAGATGCAGGTGCGGGGTGGGGGGGGGGGGAGTACTTACGTATGTGGCTCTGACTCACACCTGTCCTACATTTTTTTAAAAATAGAAAGCACTAGAAACGGAACCTAGGGTTTCACACATGCCAGGCAAACACTTCACACTAAGCTACATCCACGATTGACCTCCCACTCCTTTTTAACTATTTTTCTGTCACTTGTGAGTCTTGAACTCAGGAGCTGGGAGCTGTCCCCAAGCTCTTTCACTCAAGGCTCGTGCTCTGCCGCTTTGAGCCACCAATCCACTTCCGGTTTCCTGGTGGTTAATCGAAGATAAGTGTCTCTGGACTTTCTTGCCCTGGGCTGGCTTTGAACCTCACATCTCAGCCTTCTGAGTAGCTAGGAATACAGGTGTGAGCCACCAGCACCCAGCTTACGTTTTATTTTTAATTTTTATTTGAGACTAGGTTTTACTAAACTGCCCAGGCTCGCCTGGAACTCATGGTCCTCACAGCTTGCCTCAGTGACCACAGAGCTAGGATTACAGGGCGAATGCCACCATGCCTGCCTAAGGCTGCCTTATTATTTACGGAAAATGATGTAGGGCCTTTGGGGCTAATTTGCCCCCTTTAGAAAGCAGAGTCTCTTTACTGACCTTGAAGGGGTGCTATTTTCTCACCCCAAAGACGAATTAAATTCCTGTGATTGATTATGTTTCCCTGGAGCAGAAAAATGAAAGACTCTCCCAGAACTCTCCATCCAGCCAGAGAACTCTGCTGAGAAAGCCTCTGACAGCTTAGTGTTTTGTTCACCTTTGAAAAGAAAATAAAGTCAGGTGCTGGTGGCTCACGCCTGTAATCCTAGCTACTTAGGAGGCTGAGATCTGAGGATGGCTGTTCAAAACCAGCGCAGACAGGAAAGTCTGTGAGACTTTTATCTCCAACTAACCACCAGAAAACTTGAAAACCAGAAGTGGAGCTGTGGCTTACAGTGGTAGAGCACTGGACTTGAGTGAAAACACTCAGGGACAGCGCCCAGGCCCTGAGTTCAAGCCCCACAACCAACCAAAAAACAAAAGAAAATATAAGTCCACCGTGATCAACATCTTGCCCTTGGGTCCTAAGTGCTTGGGGGGCAGGGTAGATCCAGGCAAATTCAGGCAACCCAGGAAGGAGATGAGGTCGATGAGGTCTCTCCACCACACTGCTGGCGGCTGAGCCCTCCCAAGGCTGGATGTCTAAGTTGACCACCAGGACCTGGACCATACCCTGCCTCCAGGAGGCTGGGCTCATTCCCTGGGCTCTTCTTTCCCTCTTAGTCCCACGTCCACTTAGAGCATCATCATGAGCCAGGCTTGCCCCTGGTCACACTGGCCTTCTCCAGGAACCAAGAGGAGAGGCAGGTAATGCAGGGTTTGAAGGACACCAGTCATGCAAAAAAGCAGGGGAGGGGGCTTGGAGGCATGACTCAGTTGGTAGAGTGCTAGCCAATGAGTGAAAATGGCAAGTACCTAAAAAGGGAAGACTACTGGACAGGAGAGAGGCTAAAGCAACTCAGGAAGGTAGGTAAGGCTCCAAAGGGAGCTCAGAGTTACCAACTGGCAGCCTGCTCATGCAGACTGCCCCCAAACTTCCTCTGGGTTCTAGGCCTTCCCATAGCCTTTGGATCCCATTCAACTCCACTCATCCTCGGAACAGGCAACGCTTTTGTTATAGTGCCTGTGTTGAATCTATGCCAGCATACAATAAGCTCTTCCTATGTTGCCAGCTAATAATAGAAGAAGTAAGTAGCTCATAGTGCTCATAATCGTCATTAATACTTTAGCACTACTGAAATTCCAGAGCTTGGCAAAGAAATCTTAAAAATTAAGTAGGGAAGAGCATTGGGTTTTTGCAGAAAAGACACAGAGGGAAAGGATTCAGCCCTGTTTGTTATAGTAGAGCCTGCTAGACTGTATGTCCTGCAGCCAAGTAAGAAAAACTATCTGTACCTCAATTTCCCTATTGGTACACTGATTCATTTGGATGGTGCTAGTGCTCTTGTTTTTTCTACAGCTCCTAAGATTTTTTATTTTTTAAGGTAAAATGAAGTCAGGCACTGATGGCTCAAGCCTACTAATCCTAGCTACTCAGGAGGCTGAGATCTGAGGATCATGGTTCAAAGCCAGCCCAGGTAGACAAGTCTATGAAACTCTTACCATCAATGAACCAGCAGGAAGTAGGACCCGTCGGAGTGACTCAAGTGATAGAGTACCAAAGCGTGAGCAAAAAAGCCAAGTGAGTCCCCCTGAGTTCAAGTCCCAGGACTGGCATCAAAACCAAACAGATCAAATGAGGTGATAGATTTCCCTGAGTGTTAGTACCATATTGACCCCTAACTGAAAATGGTTCGTAACAACTCCCAAGGGCCTGAACATCCAGGTCTGCCATTGGCTCCATCGCTGAGGACACAGAGAGGCCTTGAGTGAGGACCAAGTGACACCACCTCCACAGGAGGCCCTGCCTGGACTCCAGGCCTGGAGTCCTGCCCAGTGGCTGAGGTCACATTCCACCTGCAAAGCTTCAAGAGAAACCCCCTATGGAGGTAACTCATGGGCTGTATGGCGAGTAGTTTTAACTATCTCTGAGCATCCGTGTCCTCTTCTGTGACATGGGGATCCTAACCTCGAGGACCAATGGTGAGCCTACTTGGTACAGGCTTAGCTCAGAGCCGACTTCAGGAAAAGGAACAATACTAATGCTACTTGTCACCTGATCTGCCTCTTTCTCTTGGGTCTGCAGTTCGCCATTTCATCAACATATTTTAACACATAAGGGAAGAACATGGAGACCAGTCTTTGAAAAACATTCACAAAGCGGCAGAGAGCAGACCACAAAGCCCAGGAGAAAGCAAAGATGTCAGGCTGTGCCAGGCTGACGTTTGCTGTGGACGAAGGTGTTTCTTCTTGGAAGCAAGATTGCGTGCGTCCCTCTTTTCTTCTCTGGCTCCCTCTGTGTCTCAGGGAAATGGCATGGAGCGGTTCCCCAGAGAAGCTAAGGGCTGTGTCATCATAGCCAGTCCTCGGGGCTGACTCACATCCAGGGGGCAGGAGCTGTCCCCAGAGACGGCTGCCCTTTCAAAGAAAACCCCCTGTGGGTGTAGAGAGATGCTCAAGATGTGGGAACAGAAAATAGAAACTCACTTGACTTTTACCTAGAAACTCCCTGCTCCCTGTATGATTCGTTATTGAATTGTCTCTGGCCTACAGGCTCCTAGAGGGGGCATCTTGTTTGCCCCTGTGCCGTCATGCCCAAAATATCCTGCTCAAAGATGTAAAGGTAAGCCACCTCGGGTGGCTCATGCCTGTGGTCCCAGCTCCTTAGAAGGCTGAGATCTGAGGATTGAGGTTCGAAGCCAACCCAGGCAGGCAAAGTCTATGAGAGACTGGAATCTCCACTTAACCACCAATGAGATGGAAATGGAAGTGTGGCTCAAGTGACAGAGCACCAGCCTTGTGTTCAAGCTCCAATACCAACACCCTTCCCACCCCCCAAATATTTGCTTAAGTATTAAATTGAAGGTCTAATTTGAAGAGTCAAATGCCCTAGGGGGACCAGTAAGAGTGAGCCTCCCACACCTGCAACTGTAGGCAATGTAATTATCCACAGTGTGGCTTTCCTGTTCTGACTCCAAGGCCACACCTCCTAAAGGCCACTCCCAGCCAATGACAGAGCTCAGTCTGTTTCTAGGGCAGATCTGCCCTGGGAGATGGTGGACTCCTCTGGCAGCAGGCTTTGGCACGGACAGCCTTGCAAAGCTTCCTTCAATTGCACAACAGTATAGGATGTTACACACACACACACACACACACACACACACACACACACACACACACACCTTCAGAATCAGACTTCGGTGGAAAGCTGGAGGTTCTCCCAACTTTCTGGTTTCTTCTCTCTCTTATTCCTTTCATAATCATTTCCTTTAATAAAATGGAAAGCACAAAGCTGGCACTCTACCACTTGAGCCACAGGCCCACTTTAAGCTTTTCTCTGGTTAATTGGAGGTAAGAATCTCACAGCCTCTCCTATCCAGGCTGGCTTCAGACCTTGATCCTCAGATCTCAGCCTCCTAAGTAGCTAGGCTTCTAAGAATGAGCCACCAGCATCTGGCTACCAGTAGCAGTTCTTGGAAGGCAATGCCTGCTGTGCTCGCTGCAAATTGTTGCAACCACAGCACCAAGCCTCTGAGTGGCTCATTGCTGAATAAAAGACCAGACCTGGGGCCTGGCTCAAATGGTAGAGTGCTTGCCTAGCCTACGTTCAAGGCCATGGGTTCAATCCCAAGTACTATCAAAAACACCAAATAGATGATGAAAGACCTCTTCTTCCTCTGCCGTGGCCACCGCACTTCACTGTTACAGAAACACAACTCCTCCTTCTGTGTCCCTGGGCGATGTGCTTCTCGAGGGTAGAGGTCTTACTCAAGAGGTGCAGCCATGTGTTGGTGTCCTCCTTGGGTCTAGCGGCTGTCCTCAGTCTCGGAGGTGAAGCATCAGCTCACATGCCCCTGAGTGTCCTGTACTTGCCTAATCGCTCATCCCTTCATTCAGCCAAACCCAGTTTCTGAACACAATCTAAGCAGAGGAACCACCAGGGGCTGGGTGCTAGGGAGAAAAATCACTCCCAATCCCCCATCTCCTGGGAATCCCCCTCTTCTTCTACCCCCACCTTCCAAGGCTAACCAAGGAGTTTGATGTCTGTGGAGGTGCCTGGCTAAAAGTCCACCCCATTCATGGAGGAATAAGAGATCTTCCAAGATGGTAGAAGGGTTGGGATGTCAGACGTGGTTGTGGGAAGGCAGCTACACGTCCCCTCTCCCTCCGCTGACAACCCAGAGCCCTGCCTTTAAGCTCTTAGGGCTGGCACTCCGGCTAACTGCAGGGGCATGGCCACCGTCCCAGCTCTGACCCACATTCACTGGAAGAACACAATGGTGCGCAGTCCTGCAAGCGTAGCCTTCATTTCCTGCAAAGAGTAACTGAGAATTACTTGGGCTGAGCACTTCCCCTGTGTTAACTCCTTCCTCTTCACAGTGCTGTAAGATATGATTGGCACCTTCAAATTTACAAATGAGGACACTGAGGCCCATAGAGGTTTGTTCAGTAGCCTAAGATCACAAACTTTTTTTTTTTTTTTGGCCAGTCCTGGGGCTTGGACTCAGAGCCTGAGCACTGTCCCTGGCTTCTTTTTGCTCAAGGCTAGCACTCTACCACTTGAGCCCCAGTGCCACTTGCGGCTTTTTCTGTGTATGTGGTGCTGAGGAACCGAATCCAGGGCTTCATGTATATGAGGCAAGCACTCTACCACTAGGCCATATTCCCAGCCCATGATCACAAACTTAAGCAAGCAGTATTAGGCCTTCTGGGCCCAGGGTAGCAAGTTAGAAGCTGGTAGTGTGTAACTGGCACTAAGGGCTTGTGTGAAGGGAAGAGAAGAGGAAGCTTGTGTGTGTGTGTGGAGTGTGCATGAGGTACGGAGGAGGAGGCCTGGGTGTAAGAAAAGTGATCACAATCATAACCCTAGTGCTATTTGCCAAGCACTTTAATGAATGCCAGGTCTGAAACTTTACCTGGAAATTTGGTCTTACTGGCACCATGATAAGGTTGGTACTACTGATGGCATCATTGGGGAATGATCCTCAATGAACATCATTCATTCATTTATACATGCATGCATTTCTTCAGCTTCCTGAAGCTCACACTGTATGATTTTCCTCAGACTATGGCTCAGATGTCCAGCTGGAGCAGGCCTGCCTGGTCCTGTTCACCATAAGATCTTCTGCCTAGACCTAAAATCTACGGGGACATGATGAATTATACAGAATTCTAGGCATACAGTGAAATCCAAGGAGAGGAACAGGACGGCACCGTGCCCATGTGCTTCTGATCATAGAAAATAATACTTATCAAAATGAACTCCAGGAAATGGAAACAGGAGGTCATTTCTTTATTGCTGCTTTGATTTTGTTTTTGTCTTGTTTTTTTTTTCGTTTAACCTACCTTTCAGAGGGTAAGTGGGGGGCACAGAAATGGAGGGACAAAGGGCGAACAAATGTAGCACTGGTACTCACCAGACACGATGTCGAAAATGAAATAGACACCTTGTGGGAGAGAGCGAGGGAAGGAGTGACATTATTCAAAAAGAAATGTGCTGTTTACCTGACATATGTAATTGTAACCCCTCTGTATATCACCTTTCTAATAATAATAAAATATTGCTTAGAAAAGAAGACTTCCTGCTGGCCACCTAGAGGACCAGGGTTCGAGGGCGGGGGGTGGGGGGGGGAGCTTACTCGAGCTCCATTGTCAGCACCTACCCAGCTTGCTTACCCAACCCAACTGGCGGAGCAAGGCTAAGGGTGCATGGGACGTGACTCCGTGTCAGCTCCCTTGCAGCCTGTCAGGCTTTGTTAAAGCCCTGCATGGGACCAGGAGAGACTCCCAGACCCCACAAAACCACGTCCTCTAGCCCCTCTCCCCTTCCCAGAACTCAGCATCCCAGCGTCCTTGCAGGGACTTTCTCCTTCCTCCCTGAACAACCTGGCCTTGGCCACAGAGCATCCTGGAGTGTGACTTCCATTTGTTTTTGTTGTTGTTGTTGTTGTTTTGCCAGTCCTGGGGTTTGAACTCAGGGCCTGAGCACTGTCCTTGAGTTTCTTTTTGCTCAAGGCTAGCACTCTACTACTTAAGCTACACCACTTCTGGCTTTTTCTACATATGTGGTGCTGAGGAATTGAACCCAGGGCTTCATGTATGGGAGGCGAGCACTCTACCACTAGGCCATATTCCCAGCCCTCCGTTTGGTTTTGTCCCATGACTTCTGTGCCATGGAATGCCACCCTATCGCTGTTACCACCTCAAGGTCACTTCCCCTGTGACCTTCCTGTTCCTGGGAGCAAAGTCATTCCCACACTGGCTGGGGCCTGGGCCAGCCCCTCAGCCCTCCCTCCCTCTCCCCTCAGTCCTCTCCAAGCTCCAGAAGGGACGCAGTTCTGTCACCGGGGCCTCACAATTGATTCATGGCCTGGCTTTCACTGATAATTCCACCCCAGCCAGCAGACCAAAGCTTTGAGTAAACATAGTGATTTTCCTTATATAAACATCCTCCCCACAAAGTAAAGTCGGTGACCCCTCCCCTCCAGGACAGTTAACCAAACAGCTCTGCCACCAGCCTGGAAATTAGAACTTCCCCCACCTCCCATTCCCCACACCTACACCCTGGGGCCGGGGGGGCCCTTATTCTGCCTAAGCACCCCTACCAGCCACCTGGGATATCATGTAGTCTTTCTTTAAGTGACTTTCTCATCTCCATCCCCCCTGTGTCTCCATCATTCACTCACACCCACTTTCATTCCTCCGCCCTTGTGGCCTCAGTTTACCCTCATCCTCTCAATGCTCCACCACCATCAGAAGCAGTGGCTGTGGGGACCTGCACGCACACAGGAGAGAATGCCTATGGTACAAGAACTCACAGGGGACAGAACCCATGGCCCCTGGCCTGCATTTTCTAGAGAGATCCTAGGCTGGCACCTACACCATCTGGTGCCATGCTGGATATCATGGCTGGTGCTGATCAAGCGGGGGCAGGGCTGGGGGAGAGGGGGAGCGGGATGCAGCCTCCCTGGCCTCACCTGTTCCTCCTGTAGAAGACGGGGAGCACACCCCAACCTACGGCCAGCAGCACCTCCAGCCCTGCTCAGAGCAGGGTGCATGGAGAAGCACTTCCTGCGCACCAGAGGCACCGAGGAGCAGCCTCAGGCCTGGTGCAGCGCAGGACCTTGGAGCACTTCCCAAGCCAAAGCTTGTGATGGAGGGGGGTTTCTACAGTCCCGAGAACGGTGGTACACAGTCAGACAGGAGTTGAAAAAATACATGACTCCTCACCGCCAGGGTGAGCGCCTGTAATCCTGGCACTTGGGAGGCAAAAGCAGAAGAGTTTTGAGTTCAAGTCCGGCTTTGCCTACATAGTCAGAACTTGTTTCAAACACAACAGAAAAGACAAAGCAAACACACACACACACACACACACACACACACACACACACACACACCCTCCCCGCTCTGGTTGGCCATAGGGATGGAACTCAGGGCCTGGGTGCTGTCCCTGAGCTTTTTTACTTAAGGCTAACACTCTACCACTTGAGCCATAGCTCCACTTCCAGTTTTCTGGTGGTTAATTGGAGATAAGAACCTCACACATGTCTGTGAGATCGGGTTGGCTTTGAACCATGGTCCTCACACCTCAGTGTCCTGAGTAGCTAGGATTTCCCGCGTGAGCCACCAGTGCCCAGCAGATGTTGCCTTCTCTTTAGGAAACCTTTCCACAGAGGCTTATAAGTGCGCTCTGTGTACACTGTTTACCTCTACATGGCTATGTGTTTCTTTTTTCTTTGAATTGAGATGCAATTCATATAACATAATGTTCACCACTTGGCTCAGTTTAGCATAGTAAAAATTGTGCCACCACCAACCACCACTAATCCCAGAAGCTTGTTTTATCACCCCTAAGTCAACCCCAAACCATTTGCATTACTCCTCAGCCACTGGCTACCATCCATCTATTTTCTCTGTAGATTTGCCCATTCTAGACACTTTATACCAGTAGATCATACAATATACAGTCTTTGGGATCTGGATTCTTGCACTCTGTGTGTTTTTAAGGTTCATGTGTATTGTGCTATTTATCAGTAATACCTCTTTCGAATTTTCTTTTAAAAGGGTAACAATATATTTTATTTTTTGACCAAGTGAATAAAAAATAAAGTAGTCATTAGTCTATACAAAGGCAATAACCTCCTGCTGGGGATGTTGCTCAGTGATAGAGTTCCTGCTTAGCATGTGCAAGGTTCTGGATTCCATTTCCAGCACAGGAAGGAGGGGAAGAGGGAAGGAAGGTAGGAAGGAGGAAAGGAAGGAGGAAATGAAGAAGGGAAGGAAAGAGAAAAAGAAGGGAGGGAGGGAGGGGAAGGGGAAGGAGGGGGGGGAGGGAGGGAGGATTAAATCGCATGTCTTTTGCACAGTTCTGGGGGCCAAGCTGGGAGCAGGGCACGGATGCTCTCCCAGACCCGCTCCTGTGGGTCTCCCCCAGGTGTAGCTGGGAAGCTCTGGAGAACAGGAGGGCCATGGCTTTGGAGCGTCAGAGAGCTGGTCGTGATTTCTGGCCCCTGGGAACTTGCCGAGGTCACCTGACCTCTTGGAGCATCGATATTGAGCACACAAAGTAGCTGCATTAATAATAATAATAAAAAAAGTGGCCATTCAAATGTCAAAAATGAAAATAAGTGACCCAGAAGACAGCTGGCTCTGGAAAGTTCTATGAGGGCTAGGAGCCCAGGACTGTGGGAGTGGCTGGGGGAAGGCTCCAGAGCTTGCTCCCCAGAGGGTAGGGTAGAGACGTAGTGCAGCTGAGAGGCAGTGGAGGGATGCGTTGTGTTTTATTTGCACACACACACACACACACACACACACACACACACACACCATTTCCTGCTGGGTCAGTGGGCTGAGCAGACACAGGTGAAACTGAAGGCCAACAATCACAGCAGGGCTCCACCAACTCATTATTTCTTTCATTAGCTCATTCATATTGGATAAGAATGTTCCAGACTTGTGTCAGGGCTGGAGGCAAGGCAGGAAAGAGAGTCAAGTCCTAGTCTTGAGATAATCATGGTCTAGAACAGGTTCATGTCAGAAACCTCTTCAAAGTTCTTCGTCCCAGCTCTGTTATCTAAAGCAAAAGATTTATGTTTTCTGGACCTTGTCTTCATTTTCCAGATAGGGACTCTACTTCCTCACAAGGATGACTGCAGTAGCCAAAAGGGAGATTATAATGAAAAACATCTTGCATTCCTGAGCACTTACTGTAGATAGCAGATTCCCCTGACAGTAGTTCATGTCAAAAAGCACGCAATCGTAACAAATAAGAGTAAGAAGTAGGTGCTGGTGGCTCCTGCCTGTAATCTTAGAAAAGTCAATCAAGAAAGCAAGGCCCTGGAGTTCAAGCCCCAGTACCGGAATATGCACATGCACATACACACACACACACACACACACACACACACACACACACACACACACCAATTAAGATTGTATTCTCATCTAGGATAGACCTATCAAAGGATCATAATAGCTCAACAGCTATGTACATATGATTATATAAGACGAGGCTAAGTAAAATGAACTCCAAGAGATGGAAACAGGAGGATTTTATTGTTGTTGTTATGTTTAATGTACTAGGTGAATTTCCTTTGGTGTACCCCCTGTGGTCACTGTATATGATTTTGGTACATTGGATATTGTATATATGCTTATCTGAACTAAGGAAGGGAAAGAAAAGTGAGGGAGGGTGTAACAAATAAGACAAGAAATGTACTCACGACCTTATGTAACTGTACCCCCTCTGTACATCACCTTGCCAATAAAATTTAATTTAAAAAAGATTGTATTCGGGCTGGGAATATGGCCTAGTGGCAAGAGTGCTTGCCTCCTACACATGAAGTTCTCGGTTCGATTCCCCAGCACCACATATATGGAAAACGGCCAGAAGGGGTGCTGTGGCTCAGGTGGCAGAGTGCTAGCCTTGAGCGGGAAGAAGCCAGGGACAGTGCTCAGGCCCTGAGTCCAAGGCCCAGGACTGGCCAAAAAAAAAAAAAAGATTGTATTCTCATATAGGCAAAAGATACAAACAAGCTCCTGGGTCTGGTTTTGTTTGTTTTGTGCTGGTCCTAGGCCTAGGCACTGTCTCTGAACTTTTTGTGCTTAAGGCTAGTGCTCTACCACTTTGAATCTCAGTTTTTTGCTGAATGAAGAGTTTGAATTGAGATATTCAATCGTTTTTCTGTTAAAATGTATGTGTGTATGTGTGTGCGCACACACGCGCCTCACATCTACTTCTGGCTTTTGGGTGGTTAATTCGACATCAGAGCCTCATAGACTTTCTTGTCCAGGCCGGCTTCAAACCTTGATCCTTAGATCTCAGCCTCTGGAGTAGCTAGGATTGTAGGTGTGTGACCCCCCTGCTCAGCTTTCATCACTTTTTAATGGCTGCACAGAATCCATTTCAGACACCAATAGATGGGTTCTCAGCCAGATGATTGGTCCCAGAGCAATAAGTGTGGACATTTTTCAGTTGCCCCAGCTGGAAAGAGGGCTGCCATTGGCCTCTAGTGCCAGGAGTGCTGCTAAACAGCCAACCACAGGTCACCAGGGCTGAGCTTGCGAAAACACTTAGTGATCCCTGGCTTACTCAGCCCCTTGGCTCTCTCTGCTCGAGAGTACACTAATGGATAACACTAATGGACAGCCAGCGGGGAGGAAGCGTTAGGCAGGACAGAGAAATGGACCTGGCTTGCTTTTTGAATAGAGAGATCTAGCATAGAAGGGACTTTGACAAATTGAGGTACATAGGCGCTTGGGAAGACTGGTCACGTGACACACCCAAGAAATGGTCACACGAGTGACCTGGCTAGTGACCATTCCTGTACTTATCTCCGACTATGGGGCAGGAAGGAGTGTGAGATTTGTGACTCTCAGGACCTCTTGCACCTCCTGTGTCCTTTAACAACAACATGAAGCACAGAGCTCCATTGTGTGCCCCTGTGATAAACCTCACAGTTAATGACCCGGCTGTCACCAGAGACAGGATGTCTGGGTGGGAGACGGGAGGGAATTTCAAGTGCCCGGAGCTCAGAGACTCAAAGGATGCATGCTTTTATCTCATATGTGAAGTTAGATCTAAATCACAAATAAAGATGTAAATATATACAGGGCCCTACGCATATAGACACAGACATATTAACTCAAGTATGGTCTATGCAGGGGAGGATTCCATGGTGTTACTCCTTTGAACAACTTACAGTTTAACAAGATGAATACCAGGAAGCGGAAGCATGTGTTGTCAGGGGTGGGGTGGAGTGAAGGGGCGGGTGGTGGACAAATGGAGAGAGGAAGGGTGAGGAAATGCTATCATCCTCCTCAGTGGATATATGTGAAAAAGGAACTAGGAGAATTGAGGGGCTGGGTGGGGTTAGGAGAGATGGAAGGTGACATTGATCAAGATGCCTTGTGCTCACAAACTGGCCATGTTGAATTGAAATCCCTTTGTACAACTACTGAAGGATAATAAATAAACAAACAAATGACAAATAAGAAAGTACCCTGCATATTATGCCTCAGAGTGACCTATAGGAGGAATGACAGATGTTTTTCCCCTGCCTTGTCTCAAGCTATAAGTCAAAGGACCCCTTGCCAATGGACTCCAAAAGACCTATTTTAATAACCAGCTTTGTTTGCTGCTAGAGGAACCTCTTGAGGTGGGGAGAATATACAGGAGTTCTCCATCGAGCCACAGAGGTTTGACAGGTAGGGTGGCCCCTCCCCTAACCTGGCTTTTCTCGCCACACTCCAGAAAAACAGTGACCCCTACCACGGCCTGAGTGACTTGTCCACACAGGCCTGTAGCCCTCAGGGCCTGTCCTGGGCTTCATTTTATCCAGCATTTTAGGCACTGGGGTACCACAATGGTCACAGAAGAAGGTGTTGACTTTGCAGGGAGATAGATACTACACAGAGAAATGGATCAAGGACAAGATGGAAGAAATATTCACTGCTGTTGACTGCTGACTGTCCAGTCGGTGCCTCCAGTCAGTATCTCAAAAACGAGGTAACTCACCAGGAGCAGGGTCATCCTTCTGTAATTCCTGCATTCAGGAGGTTGAGGTAGGAGGATTTGGGGTTTGAGGCTAGCTTGGACTACATAGCAAAACTGTCTCCAAAAATAAAGTCAGTTAGGTACCAGTGACTCGTGCCCATAATCCTAGCTACTCACGAGGAAGAGATCTGAGGACAGTGGTTCAAAGCCAGCCCAGGCAGGAAAGTCTATGAAACTCCTGTCTCCAATTAACCAGAATTGGTGCTGCGGCTCAAGTGGTAGAGCACTAGCCTTGAGCAAAAGAGCTCAGGGACAGTGCCCAGGCACTGGACAAAAAGTAAAAAATATAAATGAATGAATCAATCAATCAATAAAGTAACTTAAGCTGGGCACCTGTGGCTCCTAGCTACTCCAGAGGCTGAGATCTGAGGGTCAAGGTTCGAAGCCAGTCCAGGCAGGAAAGTCTGTGAGACTCTTACCTCCAATAAACTACTCAGAAAAAGCCTGAAGGGGCACTGTGGCTCAAGTGGTAGAGCACTAGCCTCAAGCTCTGAGATAGAGCCCAGACCCAGGGTTCAAGCCCAAGCACAGGCAGCAACAACAGAAACAAGTCAACAAGTCCAGCTTTACTTTAGGCATTCACCTTGCCCTTAGGGAAAGAAAGTTATAATTTAAATAGTCTAAAAGGCTTGCAACAATGGCTGCTGGCTCCCTGTGGTAGCAGTAGTTTGATATTTATTAGGTTTGATATTTATTAGGTTATTAGGTGTCTTCCCCTGAGACAGGCTGAGCAGTGTGAGTTGTGAGTTCACACTGGCCTGAGCTCATGATCCTCTTACCCCAGCCTCCCTCGTACTGGAATTACGGGGTGATACACCACACGTGGCTCCCTTAAACAGTTTCAAGTAAGCAATGCTTTGGAAGAGACGTACGGCAGAGGAAACTCAGTCCTTTCTTTCTGCACCTGGACTCCAAGCCCTCCAGCGCTTCCTCTGGGTGGGCTTGGGCGCTCTCAGAGGGGAGTGTCCTCATTTGCAGAGTGCTCTCCAATCTAGGTCCTGCAGTTGGTTAGAGCACAGGTTTGTCTACAGAGTTGGGGGGCCCTTGGAAACCAATAGTGAACCCCAGGAAGATAGGACTGAGTTAGCTCTGTGGCTGGCTGCTGCTTCAAGTCCCTGAACTCTGGCTCTACAGACCTTTGGTCCTTCCTTGGTCTTCTCTTCTGACTTATCTCTGTAGGCCAAGCTGGGCCTATGTGCTCTCCCTCCATGACTATCTCTACTGGCTTTGGCTTTCCCAGAATCCTGCCTGTCTGCCTCATGGAGCTCACGAGGCTCATCTTGCACTCACCCTGTGACCCAGCTTCCAAGGGGTAAAGTCCTTCAGGCCCTGGGACTCTTCCCTCCCAAACCACTTTCCCCAGAAGCAAGCAGCCAGGCCAGGCCCCTGTCAGTAGATCTCCTGGGTACTAGTGTAGTTAGATTTTTCAGTCTCTGTGAGCTTGGCAGTGTTTCTTGCCCTCTCTTCCAAGCAGTGGAGATACTATGAGGGTCTCTCTTTAAGATCTACTTAATAGCACTTGACACAAAAGCAAGTGCTCAATAAATGTTATTATTTTATGGACCACTGGGAAGCTAGCTGGAGTGTGTTGAGGGGAAGTTTATTTCTTCACAGTTTCCCTCAACGGAACTTAAAGAGGAGAAAGCCATTTGGCCACATTTTGCCTCTCAACAGTGATAGGAAGGCAGTCTTGTCCATATGTTGGGCTGTTTGTGTTTTAAGAAGTGTGGCTAGGCTAGGTGCTGGCGGCATCCTAGCTATTTCAGGAGGCTGAGGTGTGAGAATCAAGTTAGGAAGTCAGTCTAGGCAGTGAAGTACCTGAGATTCTCCAAGAAGTTGGTAGTAGAGCTGTGGAGTGCCAACCTTGAACAAAAAAAAAAAAACTAAGGCATAGCACCTAAGCCTCCCCCCCCCTTCAGGCCTCAGCATCAGCATGCGCGCACGCGCGCGCGCGCACACACACACACACACACACACAAGGAAGTGTGGCTGTAGCCCAGTGGGCACTACCAGTCCCTGATGCTAGCCAGCCCTCTCGGATGGGCAGGCGCACGAGGCTTCTTCTCCATGGGGTTCCATCTCTGGCTAGGATGAAGTGGGATAGAGGTGCAGCCTAGTAAATTCCAAGGCCACTACTGTCAGTCACTCACATCCTCAGGGCCTCCTCAATGTGGCCTTGCCAATGCCACACATCTGGAAGTCAGGCGCAGGTGGGTGCAGGAGCCCCCCTCTCCTGCCCTCTAAGGGTCGCAGCTTCCTGGTAGAACGCATGGGTCCACCCCCACTCCCCTAGACTGGGTAGATCACAGCCTTTCTTGAGAGCCAGGTCACTAGTCTAGGACAGGAAGCCCCGCCCCCGCCCTCACCCTTTCCGGCCGGGCCTCCTCCTGCCTCCTCGGGGGCCTCTTCCTCTGTGCCTCACACAATGGCTCCTGAAGCTTTCTTCTTCCTCTCACAAAGGAACCACATGGCTCTATTATTCTACTCTCTTCCCCTGATTTATGACAACAATGCGGAGCTTGTCAGGGGCTCCCAGGCGTGGGCCTTGGTATGAAGACGCATCTGCACTGAAAGCCACTCTCTGGGAGCTCGGGATGCCAAGTGTCACCAGCAATTTTATCTCAGAGAAAAAGGGGCAAGTACAAATCTGGGGGGCATTGGACATCAAGCAGCTGGTGCTTGCTTGCCTTTGCGCTGAGATGGAGACCGACTGGTGGAGGAAGGAGACAGAAGAGTTTTCTTTAACACTCCCAGAGAAGGGTACTGCCCAGGAAGAGCTAGGAATTAACAGGGGACAGTGTGTGTGCTGAGGACAGGAGCTCCAGCCCTGTAGCTCGTGAGTGAGGCCAGGCTTGGCTCACCTGGAGGGACAGGCAGGGCACATCTGCTCAGCAGGCTGGCTCTGGACACTGAATCTCCATCACACCCACACATTCCAGCACCGGACACCACACTGGGGTGACCTCCCCTGCCCAATTGCATAACCTCTGTCCACGTGCCCCATCATTACACCACAAGCAGACTCACCACCTAGACAACAAGATTTCCCACCAACAGCTCCTGCAGCTGGTAGGGACTCATAAAATGAAAACACCCAATGAAAGGGTTCCCACAGGCTTCCGAAATCCCCCACTCACACCTCCATGTACTCTCACCCCACCCACAATTCACTCGCCCAGGCTGTAGACACAAAGACAGGCCTGGCTACTCTATCCTTTCCTGCCTGGGGCTATCTTCAAACCACGCCCCTCCTGTATCAGCCCCCTGAGTAGCTAGGATTACAGACGACAGCCACCAGATACTCCTTTTAGGATGGTCCTTAGCCAGGATTTGGCAGGCTAGGAAAGCCTGTGTTATCATTCCTGTTTTGCAGATTAGAGACTTAAATAAATCTTGTGCATTCCCTGGTCACATCTGTGGCAAGAGGTTGTGTTGGTGTGGGTCCCCTAGCTAGCTGTTTTTAAGAATAGTAACATTTCCTCAGTTGCTTACGTAGACAGAAAAGAGTTATCTGAGCTTTCACCAGAAATCTCTTCCACTCATTGAAAGGTGTTGAAGGGCTGCCAGGGCAAAAAGACAGAGAAATAGAGATCCATAGCTGCCAAGAAGAGAACCCTGTCAGCCTGTGACACCTCGGTAGTTGGCTCAGATCCAGCTCTGATGTTTGAAAAATCAAAGTCGCCATGGGTAAAGGTCATCAAAGCACATTCCACCCACTGCCACGGCCTGGATTATTTTTAACTTTCAGGCTCTTATCAGTGTGTTGCTTCCTGGTCTCTACGTGGTTATCATCAACAGAGGCTCAGTCACCCAGGGTGGAGCCAGGCACACCTGGGCTGCAAGAAATGTGGTACCCTGGGCCCTGAAGGAGGCATCTGCAGGAATTGTCAAGAGGACTCCGTGGCAATCTAGGAACACCAACAGCATGGAACGGACTCTGGAACAGGAAGGTAGTCACATAGGTTATGGGTTGAATGCAGCCAGTGATCCATACGCTGAAGTTGTAACCATGGCTCCTCCAAACACACACACACACACACACACACACAGAGAAATGTAGAGGTGCACGCACATACACGTATGTGAGTGAAGATATGTGTGTGAACACTGTATGAAGATGAAAGCAGAGAGATTAGAGTGACAAGAAATACCTTATTAGTAGCTCTTCTTAATAGCAGAAGCCAAACAATTCAAAAGATTGCAAGTATACACCAGAAGGTAGAAAAGAAGCATAGAATTGAACAGAACAGCCTCCCTCCCAGCCTCCGATGGAACCAACTCTGCCACCACCTGCACCGCAGACCTCCAGCCTCCAGAATGGGCACAACGTATTTCTGTTGGTTAAGCCACTTAGTCTGTGGTACTCCGTCATTTGTGCCTGCTGTCATCTCAAAGTCCTTGGGGACCTCAGTCTCACCAGTTTGCAGTTAAGTGTTCTTACCATGAGTGAGTTTTCTAAGTTCTGGGAGTGCTGGATTGTGTGCCTCCTGTGAACTCCTCTGGCCTGGAAATTCCAGGCCTATTCAGCCAGTCAGTCAAGCAACAAACCTTCGCTGGCCTTGCCAGACTTAGAGTAGGTATTGATTAATGCTATGTAGGTTGATTTACCTACACACAACTCTCCGAAGTCCCCAGAGATACTGATGGGCAGCGGGACCCACAGGCCCAGGCTGAAGTAGCTGTGCATCAGACACAGCTCAGGGTAGTAGAGTTTGGGGAGCTTTCCAAAGCAAAGAAGTCAGAAGGTACTGATGGAGATCTTTTTCCATGAGCTTCGCTTCAGGCAAAGGCTAGTTTCCTACCTCAGCCTTGGACACAAGATGAGATTTGCTATGGCAGGAGACTCAGGGTCACTTCTGGGGACAACCCCCCCCCCCCCGCCCACTACCCTCTGGCTCATATGACATCTTTCTTACTTGTGGGGTTTCTTTTGTTGGTTTTGTTGCCGGTCCTAGGGCTTGAACCCAGGGCCTGGGTGCTCTACCTCATGAGCCACAGCACCACTTCCGGCTTTTTCTGAGTAGTTTATTGGAGATGAGTCTCATGGGGACTTTCCTGCCTAGGCTGGTTTTGAACCTTGATCCTCAGATCTCAGCCTCCAGAGTCGCTAGGATTACAGGCGTGAGCCACTGGCACCTGACTTTTTCTGACTTATTTTCCTACAAGTAGAACCCTGATCGAGGCCCAGTTGGTAGGCCAAGAAGGGCCATGACTCACCAGAATTGCCATGGGAATTACAGTCACACTGGCCCTGCCCGGCCCCTCCCAGTGCACTGCCTCTGCCCCCGCCTCCTGCCCCAACACACTCACAGTTGCATCAGCTGAATGGTCACACTGGGACTGAAAAAATACCACAGGGGAGGTGGGGCCCCCCAGCCCCGCCCACTTCTGCCTGGGTTATCTGGCTCTTCTCTTCCTGCCTGAGCTTGAGTCCAACATCCTCTAGAAATTCCAGAGGGAGGATTTGTCCCCCACCCCCGCCCCACCCCCACCCCAATCTTCTCTGCCCCCTCTCATTCCACAGAGAGGAGGCCTCCATCGAGACACTTAATCTCTTTAAACTTCAGATTTCTTAGCCATAAAGGGAAGGAGTAACATCGGATGCTTAGAACAGGGAGTACAACAGGGAGTGGACTAGCAGGCGCGCGAGCGTGTGAACTTCTCTTTTATGACGGCTGTGATGCATTTCCTAGACTTGTACAGCGTTGCACGAGGCTTATTCCGTCACCAGCCTGCACATTCCAATCCATTGCAAGGCAGGAAACATGACATCAATTTTACCTGCTTTCTTGGGATTTTGCAGCCCATGACTTTTGATGAAGGAATTTGGGCTGCTACAAGCCGGCTCATTCATTCCACAAGTATGTACTGAGAGGAGGTGACGCGTGCTTGGCAGTTCCGAGGGCTGCAGTGGGGATGAGGCTGAGAGGCGGTCCCTTTCATGCTTTGCCTGTGTGTCTATATAGTTATTGGACCTAGCAGGGCTGGAGGTGATGTGGAGGGGTGGGGGGAGATGGGAAGGGCCCAGGGAATTGGGCCAGCAGCAGGGGGGGAGGGGGGGCGTTGGATCCCAGCTTTACCTCTCCTAAGTCTTGTGACCTCTGCTAAGTCAGTTAGCCTTACAGAATCTCAGTTTTCTCCTCCACAAAATGGACACAGCCATGCTTAGCTGAGATCTCCTGGAGTTGATATCAGGCCCTGTGTGTAAAAATAATCCTCGGAATAATCATGTTTTCCTATTTGCTCATGCGTTTATTGATTCACTCATTGATTCATTCATTTATTCATCTCTCTTCCTACCCATTCAACTAACATCGTTTGAATTCTTTACTACCTTTGGGGAAACTATAGAAGGAGCTATAGCTACAAAGGAGCCCAGACAGCAGGCCAGTGATCTCGCCAGGACTCAACAGTGAAGACTTCTATCCAGCTCCAAGTCCTTGATGTCTCTGTGTAGCCAGCGGACAGGAAGTACCAGAAAAGTTCTTGAGAGGTCCTGAGCCTTCCTCCTTCTAACCCAGTTGACAAGTGGTCTCTCTGGTCCAGGTTCAAAGCAGCCCAACCTCTGGCCAGGCTCCCATTCTGGACCTCAGCCAGCTTACTCAGCCCTCGGGATGGAACTTGTAACGCTCTGCTTCCCATTCCCCCAAAGACCAGCTCTGAAAGAAGGGGGCGGGGTGGGCTTCAGGGAGCAAACTCACACTTCAGACAGGAAGTGGGAAGAAGACCTGGGCCCAGCCACATCCTGCCTCTTCCTTCAGAAAAGCACCAAGCGCTACAAATCTCCCCTGCAATCCTCTGCTTAGTTCTCTCTGGACAGAAGTAGAGAAAGGATAGTGGCTCCTAGCTGCAAGGAAGTCTGGGGGAAAGGGAGCGGGATTCTCACAATTCCCTAAGGCCAAGGGTCAGCAAATGTTTCTGGAAAGAGCTAGATTGTAAATATATTAGACTTTGTAGGCTAAATAGTCTCTGTGATAACTACTCAACTCTGCCTTTGGCATGACAACCACTACATATAAGATGTAACTGTGACTGTGCGTTAATAAAACTATGAATATGTGCTGCTGGAGACTAGGGAAAAAACTATAAATACATGTTTGAATTTCCTATAATTTTCACGTCCCACTAACATTTCTATTTTCTTCAACCATTAAAAAAAACAAAAACCACTAAGAAATCTTTTTAGCCCAAGTTGTAGAGAGCAGTGTTGGCCCTTAGTAAAATAAAAGCTCAAGGACAGCAGCACCCAGGCCCTAAGTTCAAGTCCTAGTACCAGCTCAAAAACAAAAACTAGCCTGTGATTGTGTTGGTAATCAGGCTTTATTCAGCCACTGAAGACTTGAGGACAAAGATCTTGTACTATTTCCCTTTCCATTTTCATGTTTGAGTGAGATTCTGTCCTCCCAAGCTCTGGCATCTCCAGCTTCTCCTCTCACCAAGCTTCTGCTTTCATCCAGCTTCTCCTCCCATCCGCCTTGTCCACTGCAGAGCTGGGTGTACTGTGACTCAATAAACGAACACTGTAGCAGAGACATTTCCCATCCCCGCCCCCACCCAGAGCATCCTGGGAATACACTGTTCCCCATTTTCCAGAAGCACCCTCAAACATTTCCCTCTACATCCTGTTCTCCTTGTCACTTTCAATCTGGGTAATTAAACTCAACACCTCCAGGGCGATTAAAAATTAATTTGGCATTCAACAAGCCCGGAAATGAAATTCAGTGGGAAACACACTTGGCAAGCCCTGTTACAAGTAATTAGAAAATGGTCCTGCTGGGGAAGATGGCTAACTAAGTCATCAGGGCAGCCGTAGAGGGGGTAGCCGGAGCGGACTGGCCAGGTTACAGGGCAACGAGCCACTTGCCGACTTCTCCTTACTCACTTAGACTCAACTGATGCTGACAGTTGGGAGGTTAAAAAAAAAAAAAAAAGCTATGGGTTAACAAGGAAGGAGTTGTACTTCTAGATTGCTAAGACGTCACAGGTTCTGCTTCTGGCCAAGCTTGTTTGTGTCGGTGCCATGGCGTCTGTGCAGCTCACTTGCCCGTCCCCTCCCCCCCAGCCTCTGCCACCCCATCCCTCCTCCCCCTCAGCCTTCCCATCGACACAGGCTCCTCCCGGCCCCTTCTGCACCTGCCGCCTTCCAGCATCTCCTCTCCTGCTCCGTGCTCAGCCTTTCCTTCCCTTTCTCTTCACTCCTGGTCACTGTCCCCCCCCGGGAGTGGCCTCCCCACTGCAGGCTAGCCACCTCCCTCCACCAGGTCTTCCATACTCCTGTCTCCCAGGCAACAGTCCCGTGGCTTGAGATACCAGCCTGGAGGCTGATATTCCCGGATGCCACCAAAGGGCATTTCCTTTTCTTGTCTCGGAAGCCACCAGGGGCCTTCACACCTCCTATGCCATTCAACATGCCCATCTGGCATCTGAAGCCTGTGGGCAGCCGGCAGGAAATAGCTAGTTAACCCTTGAAGGTTAGGATGCCCTTTTTTTTTTTTTTTTTTTAGGCACTGAGGAGCCTGTGAGAAGTACTTGAGTGAAGTATAGCATTACCAACTGTTTGTTTTCCTGCTTATGTGGTACAGGGAAATCGAACCCAATGGCTTCATACATGCTAGACAAGCACTCTACCACTAAGCCACATTCCCAGCCCCTCTGGAGAGTATTTCTGATTCTTTAATCCCAGCCTCTTGAATAGACTGTAAACTTGAGGAGAAGAACGGAGTCTGTGGGGTTCTCAATGTGATAGGGGAATTACTAGCTGGCTTGCAGCCCAGCCTGCTACTCACTGGTTCTTTGATCTCAGACAAGATATTCCTCCTTCTGGTGCCACGATGTTCTCATCTCTGAAACAGAAAGGAGAAAAACTCCTTCAGCACATGGTTGGCAGAAGAACAGATGAGATTGTACATAATATTTAACGTCATCGCCAGCACATAGGAAATGGTCAGTAACATCAACTGGACAGATAATGCACTATCTCCCCAACCCCTCCTCAAAATTTAGCAGCTTCAGGAATCAGCAATCAGTTAGTTGTTAAGTTCCTGTGAGTTGATAGTCTGGTGAAGATTTAGTTGGGTGGCTTGTAGCTACAAGTGGTTTTGGTTGAGGTAAGCCAACTAATGGCTGGGGACTAGGGCTCTATAATGTCCCAGCACATTTGACTGGTCATAGCGGAGGAGGTCACTCGGGGCACCTTGGCTCCCATGCAGGTGACCTGCACAGGGAAAGCTGGGTCGCAATATGACACTGGTGAAAGCCAAATGTCAATTTCACAGCATGGGTCAAAGTAAGTTGCCAGCTCAGCCTAGGGTTAAAGGATGAAGACAGTTAGGTGGAGATATCAAGACTTCTTGGCCATTTTAAATTTTCAGCCTTCTTTCCTTCCTTCCTTCCTTCCTTCCTTCCTTCCTTCCTTCCTTCCTTCCTTCCTTCCTTCTTTTCTTCCTTCCTTCCTTCCTTCCTTCTTCCTTGCTTCCTTTTATTGTGTGCCAGTACTAAGGTTTAAACTCAAGGCCTCCTGCTCTCCCTTAGCTTTTTCATTTGAAGCTGGTGCTCTACCACTTGAGCTACAGCTTCATTTCTGGCCTTTTGGTGGCTAAGTGGAGATAAGCGATCCACATATTTCCCTGCCTGGGCTGGTTTCTAAACATGAGCCTCAGATCTCAGCCTCCCCAGTAGCTAGGATTATAGATGTGAGCCATGGCATGGGTATCTAGTAGATGCCTTTTAAATACATGTGTATTGAATAAATAAATAAGTGGAGTCAAGTAATGCCTGCAAGCTGAGTCAGGAAGTCTGTGGCCAGCCTGAGTGGGAGTTGAGTCTTCTCAGCAAGATCTTGTCTTAGAAAACATGGGGTTGGGGACATGGCTCAGTGGCAGAGCACTTACCTATCATGTGCAAGGCCTAGATTTGATCTCCAGCGCTGAAAATAAAAAGGGTTCACAGAGGAAAACATAAAGAGAATTGACTTGTTCAAAGTCACACAGCAAGCAAATCAGAAGTAGGTCTCCTGGTACCTTATGCACTCAGACAGCTGCCTGAGGTGGGGTTGAATTTTCTAAATAGTTAACTCACTTCTCAGTTTCCTGTAACTAAAGACTTTGAGAAGGAGAGAAGGGCTCATTTCTTATTCCCCAGGACATAAGAGTGTCATCAGCAGTCCTCAGGTCCCATTGGATGTGGGTGGGGGTCAGGGTGGAAGGTCAAAGACCAAGGCAGACCCCAGATGGCCTGTTCATCTTCCCATCAGTGAGACAGGCATGCAGGCACGCATGCGCACAAACTCACGCTCATTCCTTGTTCCCTTCTCTCTTTAAGGCCTGGGAGGAAGCTCCCATCAGATTGGATGTTGGGCTATATTGCTCTGGTTTGGCGGGAGCGGCCATGTCATGGCTTTGGAATGGTTAGCTGTGGGGGAAGGGAGCAGTGTGAAAGTCAGCTGTTCCCGGAAGTGTTGTGAAATGCACACTTGCATTTCTGTGACCAGGCCCCTTCCTGTTGTTTCAGCACCTGGGGGAAACTAGGGCCAGCAGGCACCCCACATCCTCCATCTAGAAGAGTTCCTTGGGCCTGCTGAGTCACTTACCTGCTGTGGGAGCACATTTATTTTTAGCCCGAGGTAAATGAGCTCTGTAGTCACCCAGACCACAATTCCCCCGGTGTCTCTTTGTCATCACTGTTGTGACTAGATGGGGCCACACTGCAGAGGCTGCCCCTCCTCCCACCAAGGTATCCTCCATCTCTTCACTCTCCTTCCCTGAGGAGCCACACTGCCAGGCAGTTATTCACGTGACCCCAGAGAGAGTGTGGCAGAGCCTGGATCCCATCGCTGGAGGGGTGGGCCAGCCCTTAGGGCAGAGTTTCCCATGCCACTGATTCAAATTATAGTCAGTTTATTATTCTGCCCTTGTGGGTGCCATTGTTTAGCAGCTAAGATTACTGGGGGGGGGGGGGGGGGGGGGGATGTCAGCAGCCTGGCTGAAGGCAGACTCTGCCATTTACTAAGTGACTCAAGCAAGCCCCTCAACTCTTCCGAGACCTGACCTCTCAGCTCCTGGGCTAATACCCCATCTTCCTAGATATCAGAGCAGGAAGGGCACGTAGATGTCATTAAGTCAAGCCCAGTGGCTTGAAGGTGGCAGAGGCCTGCTGGGGACAGGCACCCAGAGACATTGTTCAGCCAAAGCCACCTCTTAGGTTAAAAACCAGCAAGAAGCAGGAGGCTTAGAAGAAGACTTCTGCTGCTCAGAACAATCTACACCTGAGCCTACATCCCAGTACCTGGAACCCAGTGCCTGCTCTCTGGGAGACCTTGATGCAGGAGGAGATGACCACTGATGCCCAGAGTCTCAGGACAGGCCCAGTGCCCTCATTGGTGGAGAAGCTAGGCCCACAGCCCAACATGCACAGCTCAGCTTCCACCTGTGGAAGACCAGCCAATAAAGCGCTGAGTCACCTCAGGCTGGCCTGCACTCCCTCTGTAACAGGGGTGCCAGCCCAGGGTGGGCTAAGTCCACCTGTGCCAACAGGCCTATGATGACCTGCAAGCTCCAGGGAGAACAATAGCACCCCCCACCCCCTGCAGGGGGGTTGTCAATGGCTGCCCTGTGCATTGTAAGCAGGCTCTATGATAGGCAGTAAATGGGTCCGGTCCAGCTACTTTGATGAATGCTATTGTGAATATGACTTATTTTTACTTCCTATTCTTGCATTTGTGGGGTATCCTGGGCATGCCAAGGAATGGTACTGGGGAGGGGGGTACAGGGAAGGAGAGGGAAGGACTGTATAAAAGGGGAGGGGGCCAGGATGTGCGAGCCAGTGGCTGACTCTCAAACAACCAAAGCAGCCCCATTGGGATCGCGACAGAGGGCCACCTCTTTAACAGAAGGGCTCTAGAAGGGCACGCTGGATGAATGAGTCACTTTGGGGATTATTTTAGCAAGTTCTCTTCTGGTTATGAACTTGAACACACTCAGCTGGGTGCCGGTGGCTCATGCCTATAATCCTAGCTGCTCAGGAGCCTGAGATTTAAGGATAATGGTTTGAAGACACCCTGGGAAGGAAAGTCCATGAGATTCCTATCCCCAGTGAACCAGCACAAAGCCCAAGTAGCACTACAGTTCAAGTGGTAAAGCATTAGCCTTGAGTGAAAAAAAGCTAAGGGGCTCTAAAATATAACAGTAAAATATACTCATTATAAAGAATTTGGAAAAATACTGAACAGATGTGGAAATAAATGTCACCTGGAGCTGGACACTAGTAGTTCACATCTGTAATCCTATATACTCAGGAGCTTGTGATCTGAGGATTGCAGTTCAGTCAGGACTATGTGGAAAATGAACTATAAAGGTAGGTGCTGGTAGCTACGCCTGTAAGCTACTCAGGAGGCTGAGATCTGAGGACTGTGGTTCAAAGCTAGCCCTCCCAGGGAAGGAAAGTCTTTGAGACTCTTATCTACAATTAGCCACCAGAAAACTAAAAGTAGCATTGTGGCTCAAAGTGATAGAGCACTTGCCTTGAACAAAAGAGCTCAGGGATAGTGCCCAGGCCCTGAGTTCAAACCCCATAGCAGAAAGAAAGAGAAAGAAAGAAGGAAAGAAAGAAAGAAAGAAAGAAAGAAAGAAAGAAAGAAAGAAGAAAGAAAGAAAGAAAAAGAAAGAAAGAAAGAAAGGAAGGAAGGAAGGAAGGAAGGAAGGAAGGAAGGAAGGAAGGAAGAAAGGAAGGAAGGAAGGAAGGAAGGAAGGAGGAAAGAAGGAAGGAAGGAAGGAAGGAAGGAAGGAGGGAAGGAAGGAAGGAAGGAAGGAAAGAAGGAAGGAAAAAAGAAGGAAAGAAAGAGAGGGAGGGAGAGAACTAAAGAAAAGAAAGTGAATTATACAACTTGTAGATAGGGTTGGGAGAAGGAAACTGGGAGAGAGCGGAAGAAGGGGTGACATTGTCCAAAAAGAAATGTAATCTTTCTTTTTTTTTTTTTTTTTTTGCTGGTCCTGGGGCTTGAACTCTGGGCCTGGGTGCTGTCCCTGGGCTTCTTTTGCTCAAGGTGAGGACTCTACCACTTATGCCACAGTACCACTTCCTGCTTTTTTTTTTTTAAGCAGTTTATTGGAGATAAGAATCTCACCCAGTTTCTTGCCTGGGCTGGCTTTGAACCATGATCCTCAGATCTCAGCCTCCTAAGTAGCTAGGATTACAGGCATGAACCATCAGCACCTGGCAGAAATGTACGCTTTACTTGACTTATGTAAGTATAACCCCTCTGAACATCACTTTCATAATAACAATTTACAAACTTAAAAAGAAAAAAAAGCACACAGGAAAGTCCCAGACTTTTACTCTAATTAGCTACCAGAAAGTCGGAAGTAGAGGTGAGGCTCAAGTTGTAGAACATCAGCCTTGAGTGGCTGGGAATATTTGTTTGTTCTCATTGGGTCTCGCTGCCCCACTTATAAAGTCCAGATGACACTAGGTCACTGTGAAGATTCCACAAGCTCTGGGAGGACTACAGACAGCTAAGAGCCTAGCCGGCAGGCGCTCCATAACATTGAGAGAACAGAGGACCAGAGCACAGACAGCCCTGGGGCTAGAGCTGTGGGAGCCAGTGCTGCAAGGGAGAGATAAAAGCAAGGTCCAGCAGAGAGCATCTCCTGGACCGGAAGCCAGGTTGTTGTGCAGAACAGTGCCTTGGGCTTTCAGGAAGGAAGAGGTGGTAACAGTAATGATTCCTGGGGCCAAGGAAGGGCTTGAGGCCCAAAAAGTCCCATAGTTGCAGCAGTGATAGGAATAGAAGCCGGGATCTAAGAGGTCAAGGTGTGGTGGAAGATGAGGAGGAAGTCTAGTGGTAAGTTTTACAAGTTGTTCCAGAAGTTGGGCAGTGGAAAGAAACAGGGAGGTCCTAGATGAAGGTCACAAAAAAGGGGGAAGTAGATGTTTTATTTTGTTTGGGTCAGTGGGTATTTCAATGTGTTTATAGAAAAGGAAATCATTTTCCAAGAAAAGAGGTGACAAGAGGCTAGGAATATGGCCTAGTGGTAAAGTGCTCGCCTCGTACACATGAAGCCCTGGGTTCCATTCCTCAGCACTACATATATAGAAAAAGCCGGAAGTGGTGCTGTGGCTCAAGTGGCAGAGTGCTAGCCTTGAGCAAAAAGAAGCCAGGGACTGTGCTCAGGCCCTGAGTTCAAGCCTCAGGACTGGCAACAAAAACAAAAACAAACAAGAGGTGACCAAAGGCACAATTTATCTCTACTAGATTTCAGTTTCCTCATTTTAAAAATCAGAATGTGGATAAGAAATCTTGAGAGTCTGTAAGTATTCTTAGCTCTTCCAGCATCCATCCTTACATTCATCTGTGCATACATAAATATATATGTACATACATACATATACCCCTCTATTCACCTACCTACCCATTAGCCCTCTTCATCCATTCAACCATCTATCAATTCATCTACTTACTTGATCCATATACCCACATATCTATTCATTCATCCATGTATTTCACCCATTCATCCATCCATCCACCCACAGATGCATCTATTTATCTACCTACTTCACCCATTCATCTACGTGTACCACCCACCCATCCATCCACCCACCCATCCATCCATCCATCCATCCATCCATTCACTCATTCAATTTTCTGGTGGTCCTCTAGTCTGAGCTACTTTCTAAGAGAGGAACTACAGAGGAGAAGAGAGAGAGACAGAGATAGAGAGTGAAGAGAAATAGAAACAAGGGCCTTGGAAGAATGTAGAAGATAATCAGGCAATGACTTCACAAGGTAAAAAAGGTACCTAACACCTTAGAGCCATTTGATACCACATCCTGGCATTTGCCCAAATTCCTACCTGCCTCTCCCTGGTCTGCTACCACCAGCCTTTGGGAATCTGCCTTGCTTCCCTAGTCCACTGAGTTTTCCAGCCCCATGTGGCAGCCCATGTAGACAATCAGAGAAATAATGCCTGTCCTGTCCATTCATCCATGAGTATTGCAGAGCCACAACTCTGGGACAGAACAGCAAGCCAAACAGAATCCCACCACCACCACCACCCCGCCAACCTCCCTCCTCCCTGCCTGCCTCCAGTAGTAGGTTTTGAATCAGATGATCTCCAAAAGCAAGTCCACTGAACAGACATAGACTTGAAGTCATAGCAGTGGTCGGAGAGAGCTGGCTTTCCCCTGGGCAGGGCACAGAGGCAGCCTCTGGGAATGAGAAGGAGCTTGGATCTGCAAGGAGGAGGGGGCTGGTATTCCCTATGAGTCCTGGGATATAGCCAGACACAAAAGCAGAAGGAGGGAGGGAGAAAGGGAGGACGACAAGGGCCTGAAAGATGGGCAGTGAGGATGAAGGTTGTCTAGATTTAACCATCAGGCTAGGCCAGGTGACCTGATGAGGAAACTTCTTTTTCTGAGCGATAAGAAGTACTAGAGTTGTTAAAACTAGGGAGCAGGGCGTGATCAGGTTTGGGGCTCAAATAAATCACCTTGGCAGGTAAGCTGCAGATTACTCCAAGTAGTTTGAACCTATTACACAATAGTGTGGTTTGGGGGATGACTTTCTACCCTCTATGTAAGACATTTCTGCAATAAAAAATAGCTTATACTATTTTTTCTATCAGGAAAACGTACTACAGATCATATAAGATTATAAAACTGCTCCTTTCAGAGGGCTTTTCCTGGGGTTCTCTCTGGGACTGGGGAACCCTCCTTTCCAAAAGGCCTCAGAGAAAGGAGGAGGCTATAGGCTGGACTAGACACAACTTCCTCATCTTTATTCCAAGCTAAGTCAGCAGCAGCCACCTCCCAGACAAACCCCAAAATCTCCCTCTGAGCAGCCTTGCGCACTGGGGCTCCTCCCTGGGGGACTGTTATTCCCAGTCCCTTGCAAGAGCTGGGACTATGGGGAGTGTTTTGGTGACAGTGCCCAGCAACCAGGGCAGGGTATGAGAGGGAGGTTAGAGTCCCCAGGAGGAAGCTCTTGCCCAAGAAATCCCCTGCTCCAAGGCTCAAGAGGGGAGCATAAGCAGGGGAGTCTTTCCTTTACCCCAGTCCTGAAGCAGGCTAGCCCCCACCCACCCATGTGCACATAGCCAGAGACTTGCAGGCAGGGTGGGGACATGGGAGGCTTTGGTCTCCTTCTGCCCCTTCATGGGCAGCCTTGGTGACTTCTCAGCAGTGGAGCAGCAGGATGGGGTCCCCGGGGTGGGAAGAACTCCCTTTCCTCCTCCCCCTCCATTGGTCAGCAGGTGGCCTGTAATCTGGGTCACAGAGCCAAGGTCTTCCAGAGCAGCCTGCCCTCGGAAGCCTGCTGGGCACTGCACTCTGGGCCCTCCTGGGAGAAGAAGACAGGGACACTTGGAAAGATGATTGGTTCCCCCTGGGTGCCCCAGCCTGAGAGCTACAGTCCAGATCTCAGATTGTAGAGATCAAGAGAAGGAGGACAGAAAACGGACACATCTAATCTTGCCCCAGAGGTGCCTCTGTTTCCTCACTGGGAAATGAAAATGATGCTGTCTCCATTTCCCTACACGATCGCTAGGATTGAATGGGGGGCAACTAGCACAGAGCCTGGTGCCTGGCTCTCCCCTCCACCTCTGTGACCCATTTCCCCTCCCCCACCTCCCCTGTGTCCAGGAATCCAGATGTAGTTGAGCAGCCAGGGGCAGGCCCCCAGTAGACCACTTCCCCTCCTGGGTTTCAGGTTCCTTGTTTTCTGAAACTGGGAGCTCTGTGGAAAGGTCAAAGGCAGGAAAAGCAGTCATTTCTGATGCACCTGCAGTTTGGGCCTTATACAAGGTAAGACACAGCACAGGCATGGGGAAGGGGTGATGGAGGGTTGGGGAGAGAAAGAAGGGAGGGTAGCCGTGGGGATCTTTGATGGGTAACTTGGGAAGTAGTCTCCTCACCTTCACCCCGTAGAAACCTGCTTTCCAGACCTCTACTCTAGAAAATGCTAGCAAAAAAATCCATGAAGATACACCCAAAAGCCTGGTTGTCACAAGACTGCTTATCTTAGTAAAGTTGGGAAATAACTCAAAGAAACATGTGCAGCTATGGCAGGTGCTGGTGGCTCATGCCTGTGATCCTAGCTACTCAGGAGCTGAGATCTAGGACTGAGGACTGGCTCTGAACCGCAACCCTCAGATCTCAGCCTCCTGAGTAGCTAGGATTACAGGTGTGAGCCACTGGTGCCAGGTTCCCATTTGGATTTCTTAGAGCTAGCATGGACTACATCTGATTTAAACCTGGTCCCCAAAGAAACAAGAAAGAAAGCAGAGGGGACCAAATGGTCAACTTTGTCCTGGAAGCAACCAGATGAACCTGAGATTGACCAGGCCCAAGTCCACAGTGCAGGATGAGGTACTTATTCAATCCCCATTAGCTGAGTGACAGAAATTGAAAATGGGGGGAGAGAATCAGTCCCTTTCCATGGTTGTTCAGCAACCCTACCAGTCTACAGCTGAACTACAACCCTGAGCTGGGCTGACAGAAGATGGCCCAGGAGAGCTGGGCTCCCAGGAGAGGGACATATGACTATTCATCACTTTGAAACTTGAACATTTTGAAGCGCGTGTTCATTCATTCCAGACTATTCAATACAGGAAGTCCTACTAGCAAGGATAATGGCCCCCATTTGTTGCTCTCTCCACGTCCTGAGTGTGTGACAGGTGGCCTGTCATCTTTCCTCAAGTCAGTGCTGGGAAGTAGGTGTTTCCATCCTTGATTCTATTTTATGAATAAGGAACTGAAGTTCCCAGGGGACGTGCAACTTGCTGAAAGGTCACATAGCCACAGAGGGCAGAGGCTGAGTTGCTTCCGCTCATGCTGACTCTGGAATCCACCTCACAGCCGCCCTTCGGTGGCCTCCTGTGACACATTGAGAGAATATACTAGTGGGGTTTTTGGACCATGACTTCTTGGTAAAGTTACTATTCACCTGACCACAAATATTTCTCAGGAAGAAGCTGAAGGCCTAGAGACATAGCTCAGTGTAGAGTACTTATCTAGCATAGGAGAATAGCTGTAAGAGAGTGAGAAGAAAGGAAGGAGGGGTGGGAAAGAAAGAAGAGAAAAGGAAAAGAAAGATTGCTTTGGGTGGGCAGTGGTGGCTCACACCTGTAATCCTAGCTACTCAGGAAGCTGAGATCTGAGGATCAAGGCTCAAAGTCAGCCTGTGTGAGAAAGCCCATCAGACTCTTATTTCCGATTAACTACCAAGAAACTGGAACTGGAGTTGTAGATCAAGTGGTAGAGCACTAGCCTTGAGCAAAAAAAGCTCAGGGACAACACCCAGGTCCTGAGTCCAAGCCCCAGGAGCTGGCACAAAAAAAGAAAAGAAAAAGTAGTTAAAAATGATCTTAGCCTGTCCTGTGCCTCCACTGATTGCTGACTATGACATTTACATGGCTATAAAAGGCCAGCTCTAGCTGGGTGTGGCAACTCATACTTGTAATCCCAGTGCTGGGGAGGCAGAAGCCAAGGATTGAGAGCTGAGAGCAGCCTGGGTTATATAGTAAGACTTCGTCTCAAACCAAGCTAAAAACACAGGCCAATAATGAATAATGATAATAACTAAAATTTTATTGTTATCTTATTGGGAAAATGGAATCTAGGAAGGGTATGAACCAGCAGGAATAAAGGAAATGGTCATCTCCCAGGGCAGAAACTCCACCAAAAATTCTTTTTTTTTTTTTTTTTTTGGCCAGTCCTGGGCTTGAACTCAGGGCCTGAGCACTGTCCCTGGCTTCTTTTTGCTCAAGGATAGCACTCTGCCACTTGAGCCACAGCGCCACTTCTGGCCATTTTCTGTATATGTGGTGCTGGGGAATTGAACCCAGGGCCTCATGTATACGAGGCAAGCACTCTTGCCACTAGGCCATATCCTCAGCCCTCCACCAAAAATTCTTGGAGTTGCAGAGATCAAGAAGAAATCATACATATGGGGCTGGGGATATAGCCTAGCGGCAAGAGTGCCTGCCTCGGATACACAAGGCCCTAGGTTCGATTCCCCAGCACCATATATACAGAAAACGGCCAGAAGTGGCACTGTGGCTCAAGTGGCAGAGTGCTAGCCTTGAGCGGGAAGAAGCCAGGGACAGTGCTCAGGCCCTGAGTCCAAGGCCCAGGACTGGCAAAAAAAAAAAAAAAAAGCAAGTAAAAGGAGAAATCATACGAGATGCTATTTATAGATATGAGAGAGAAGGTTCTGAAGAATCCATTTCGAGAGTTGCAGCCCAGGGCTGCAGTTGCTCAGGAGTGACTTTGCAGAAATAGTTGAGCCCTCTATGCCCAGGTGTAACTTGGATTTACATAGAAATTAAATTTAAAAATCCGAAGCAAAAACGAGAGAATTCTGGCTCTAGATGGGAGGGAGGCAAACAGCTGTGATCCAGGTGAATGGGGGCCTGAGAGATGGATGGGGATTCCTTGTTTGCCATACCAGGAAAAGATGGCAGGACTCAGCTTTATCAACAAGATCACTAGATTTACCTGTTCCCCTTGGAACTGGTAAGGGCAGGGGAAGGTGAGTTGAAAGAGGAAGCAACCAATGAAAAAAAAAAAAGGAGAAGAAAGCCTGGTCATTCTACAGCCAAGGTCACATTTCATTGAGATCCACATGACTCAATGAGCCCTTGCTTGACACAGATGTGAAACAATGGTCAGGTCTCCTCTAAGCAGCGGTTTCCAGCCTGGCACTACTGTGTCATTGAGCAGTGCAAATTGCTGGTTAGGTCCACATCTTGGACCCTTGGTACACAGCCTCCTGGGGGAAGAGGGGCGAGAATGTGACCTATGTTGGTACTGGTGCTCATACCCATAATGCTACTCAGGAGGCTGAGATCTGAGAATCATTGTTCAAAGCCAACCCAGACAGAAAATTCTGTGAGACTCTCATCTCCAATTAAGCAGCCAAAAGCTGGAAGTAAAGCTGTGACTCAAGTGCTAGAGACCCAGCCTTGAGGAAACAAGCTAAGGGATAACATCCAAGCCCCAGCATTGGCACAAAAACAAGCAAAGACCTGTAGAGTCTATATTTCTTCTGTGGACACATGGCTTCCGTAGCTATCTGGGGTCTGAGTTCAGGGTGTGCTTCTCCGGACCTGTGAGCACCAAACACGGGAGCCCAAGGCTTCTGCCTCTCTTCGGGCCCTCAGCTCCCCAACAATGGAGCAGGGTCTCCCTGAGCCAGGAGGACTCTGCGTAGGAAGAAGGAACTAGATGCTGCCTCCTCTTAACAGGCCTGGATCTTGCTGGAAAAGCTGACCCCTTGGGAGCCCAAAGTGTGGGCCTATGCTGGGTGGGCCTCTAGAGCAGCCTGCCTGTCCCTCCTGAACCATGACGCTGCCGCCTCCAGGAGTATTTCCTGGTGAGCTCAGCAGCTCACATATGGCACTTGCATAACAAGCTCCTTAGTGTGCTGACCTCTGGATGTGGGTCTTAAGGACACCTCAGCCTTTGTCTGACCATGATGCTGTGGGACAGGGCCAGCTGTTAGGTCTCAGCCAGGAGTTAGAAGCCCAGGTTTTCTACATGACAGTGTCAAAGGACAAAGTTATAGCCCAGCATGGTGGATCACGCATGGAATCCTAGCTACTCTAGACGCTGAGACAGGGAGGCTGAGATGGGGAGTTGAGGACACCTGGGGCAAAAGGTGTTTAAGATTCCACTCCAACCGAAAACTAGGTATGAGGGTGCATACCTTTCATCTCAAGTACATAGGACTGTAATCCAGGATAGCCTGGGTAAAAAAATGAGGCCCTATTAGAAAAATAACAAAAGAATGCTTGCCTAACAGGCGCAAGGCCCTGAATTCAAACCCCAGGATCATCACAGACACACAAAAAAGTTACAGAGTTATTAAAAAATTAAAGATCTTAATTGAGTTAATTTTGTGGTTTTGGGGTCAAGCAATGTTTAGTTTCATAACATAGAATAAATTCTCCAGTGGGGACAAGCTGAAGAGGCTGTTTTCACAGATAGAAAAAGGCTAAAGCAGAAAGAAACAGCAAAAAGTAGATTAGTCATTTCCAGGTCAGTTTTCTTGTAAGGTAGAGATGGACAAACAGAACAACAGGAAATATAGCTTGACTGATTATCTTCTTAAGGATCAAAGGATGTAAGGATCATAGCCAGGGACCTTTTTTTTTTTTTTTATCATGCCACTGGGGCTGTTTGGAAAACTTGGCTGTATCTCATTCTACTGATCTCTTGGAAGATCAGGTAACAATTCAGTTTTGAGTTTGGTAATCTGGAACTTTATTTAGTGTAACTCCATTTTGATTTTTAGTCTGGACTCTTGGGCCTATTGCAGTAGTCTAGTTTTTAAAAAGGTGACATATTTTAAATTTGAAACAACTTATGTGAACTTTTTGAAGTTTGGTTTCCTCAGCTGGGAAAATCAGGATTGAAACGCTCATCTCTAAAGTTCAGACACTTCAAAAAAAACTCAACAGGGCTGAGCTGGGACCTGACCCAGAACTGGGTTAAGAATGACTGGCTTCAGAAACAGGGTTGGGTAGAGCTGAGGACCTGGGTGACTGTCCCTTAGGAAGACCTCCTCTGTCCCCCTGGGGCTCAGCAACACTCTTTCCCAACTCTCTTTTTTCTTTCATCTTCTTGACAGCCTGGGAGCAGAGGTCAGGAAAGGACAATATCTCCATTCTGGAGATGCATACATAAACTGACCCAGAGAAGTAGTGACTAACCCTGTGTGCTGGTCTGGTCTAGCCCTCTCCTAAGCCAGCTCTGATCCTAGTTGCCTTCTGAAAACCAGGCTGGCCTTGTTTCCCGTTTTCTGGACATTCTACACTATGATCCTATCAGACCATCCATCTCCTGTTCCTGCCAGAAGCTATCACCTGGCATTCTTCCTTTCCCTTCCCTGAATGTCAGAGTTGAACTTACTGAGTGGAATGATACAGTGGCTCACACCCGTAATCCTAGCCACTCGAGAGGTTGAGATTCAAGAATTGTGGTTCAAAGCCAGCCCAGGCAGAAAAGTCGATGAGCCACCAAGTCAATTAGCCACCAAAAAGCCAGAAGTGGAGCTGTGGCTGAAATGGTAGAATGCCAACCTTAGCAAGAAAGCTAAGGGACAGCACCCAGGGCCCCAGAACTGGCGTGTGTGTGTGTGTGTGTGTGTGTGTGTGTATGTGCGCGCGCGTGCGCACATTGAATGTATCCTCAATGTGCCACCCAAATGCTGCCTCCTCCTTTGTTTCAGCAGCCATGTGGCTTCTTTCTGCGTACTTGCTGAGTGCCTGGCTACTACTTTTCATGGCACTTCAAGTTCATTCTGCCCAATGATAATGTTGATTGACATCTGTCATTCTCCTCAGAGTCTGTGAGTAATGTCAGAGCTAAAACCCCAACTTAATCTTTTCCTATGGCCTTGGGAAGTTACTTGATGTTTCCTGGGTTTTGAAATCGGGGAAACATGATCTTCATGAAGCTGGGATGGGAATTAAGCAAATTCTCCAGCCCCATGCCCCTAGTATTTTCTTGGAGTCGGTCAGGACCCTGTGTGGCTCTTTAGGAGCCTGATGAGGCCAGGAAGCTCTGGGCTGCTCTTGTCTCTCCTTTTCCCTATATGCGTTAAACCTGCCTGGAGAAATCACATTGCTGTGAAACTCAAAGTCAGCTAGCTACACCATGGAGTTTCTGGGAGTCGATCATCAGAATCCCTTAAGGATCTTGCTAAGAATTCAGATTCTTAAGCTGGGCACTGGTGGCTCATGCCTATAATTCTAGCTATTCAGGAGGCTGAGATCTGAGGATCAAGGTTCAAAGCCAGTCCAGGCAGGAAAGTCCGTGAGACTCTTATCTCCAATGAACCACCAGAAAACTAGAAGTAGCTCTGTGGCTCAAGTGGTAGAGCACTGGCCTTGAGCTGACGATCAGGGACAGTGCCCAGGCCCAGAGTTCAAGCCCTACAACTGACAAAAAAAAAAAAAAAAAGAATTCAGATTCTTGGGCTGTACTACAGACCGTCTGAATCAGATTTCTAGGGGTGAAGCCCAAAAACGTGTGTGTGTGTGTGTGTGTGTGTGTGTGTGTGTGTGTGTGTGTATAACAGGTTTTCCAAGGGCTTCTGATGCAACAGCCCTGGCCACATTGAGCCATAGGAAATGAAGGAGGAAGAGGAGGAGGAAGAGACAACTAGCAACACATTGCTGTCTAGGTCAAGGACATGATGACCAGGCCCTCCCTTTGGTGGTAATGGAGGTGATTTAAGAAGTAACAGTCCAGGGTTAGCTTGGAGCTTGCAGGCAACCAGGCTCTGAACCAGATGGGCATGGGCAAGAGTCTCTGGCCCAGCCTGAGTACTCAGCAAATATTTGTTGAACCAACTGAACTCCCTGGGGCCAGCTCTGACAGGAGACCCAAGAGCCAGCTTGCTGGGCTACAATGGTAGTGCCTGCTCCTCCCTCTGGCCTGGGTGTGTCCACAGAGAGCCAAGGAGAACTGCTTGACTGACCCGAGAAGGAGGTGTAGAAAAGAGGTAGAGAAAACCATTGGTCCTTAGCCCAGGGAGCCATGTTCTGAGGAGAAGCTGGGGCAGGAATAAAAGACTAAGGGGTATCCTTCCTCCAACAAAAGAGAGGCCACCAATGAGCAAGAGTTTATCCACCCAAGGCCTCTCCCGGCAGCTGCACACTTAGAATAGTCCCTGCCTGGCCCTGGTGGCTTGCGCCTATAACCCAGCTCCTCAGAGGCTGAGATCAGAGGATCATTGAAGCCAGCCTAGGCAGCAAAGTCCACGAGACTCCATATTCAATTAATCTTAAAAAAAAAAAGCCAGGCTGGAAGCATGGCTCAAGTGGTAGCGTGCCAGTGGTGGGTGAGCAAAAAGGTGGAGAGAGCTTGAGGTCCTGAGTTTAAGGCATGGTACCTGCAAAGAGGAGGAGGAGGAGGAGGAAGAGGGGGAGGAGGAGGAGGAGGGGGAGGAGGAGGAGGAGGAGGAGGAGGAGGAGGAGGAGGAGGAGGAGGAGGAGGAGGAGGAGGAGGAGGAAAGATGAAGAGAGGAAAGGAGGAGGAAGTAGAAGAAGAGGAAGAAGAGGGGAAAAGGAGGAAGAGAAGAAAGAAGAGGAGGAATGGGAAGAGGAACAGGAAGAGAAGAAGGAAGAGGAAGAGGAAGAGGAGGAAGTGGTGCAACGTGCTGCTCTCCAAGCAATAGACTCCGGATCTGAGTATGGTACTGAGCCTTGGTATGTCTGTAAAGCAACATAGGTGGCTACTGAGTGACTAGAGTTGAAAACTACCTGCCCCCCTCCCCACCCCTTCCTCTTCCTTTGCTTGCCAACACTTGCAGTCTGGTGTTGCCCGGCAGTTCAACAATGGCCACAGCTCATAATTATCAAGCTCCTTCTGTGTGGGTCCCACGCCGATGACTGTATGTGGCCATGACTCCAGGCCACTGAGTATTTGGGAAGACAGACTCGTAAACAAATAGTAGGGCACAGGGCACAGTGGAGTGCCAGGGAACAGCTCCTCCCTGAGACCTTCAGGAGTGGCAGGGTGGAGAGGAGGATGAGGAGACCAGGTGGAGGTTGGATGGACAGATTGGGGTGAACCTGGGAAAGGTACAGTGGGAGGAGAGAGGCTATGGATGGAACAGCATATGCAAAGCCCCAAAGGAAGAAAGGACTTGATTGGTGGGGTGGGAATGGTCAGATTCCCTTCAGCATGAGGGAAGGAGTTCCTGGGGAAGGGACTTGTGAAGGGAAAGGTTGCACTGAGGTTTGAAAGCCATGTTAAGGAAGCCATGTTAAGGGCTTTTTGGTTTTTTGTTTCTGTGCTGGTCCTGGGGCTTGAAGTCAGGGCTTGGACACTGTCCCTTAGCTTTTTTGCTATCACTTGACCCACACCTCCACTTCTGAATTTTTGCTGGTTTATTGGAGATAAGAATTTTATGGACTTTTCTGCCCGGGCTGGCTTCCAATCACCCTCCTCAGGTCTCAGCTTCCTAGGAAGCTAGGGGTATAGGCACCAGAAGGCCACTTTTGACCCTAAAACATAGAAGCATCCAGATGAATAAAATAGGCAGACAGTGATTGACAGGAGGGCATTTGTGTGCTGCTCACTGCTGGGGGTAGAATGGACGGGAGAGGAAGTGGAGGCAGGAGGAGGGAAGGAGACTGGTGTGAGACTCTGGGTGGGAGGTAAGGGCCACCTGGACTTGGGTGCCAGCGGAAGGACTTGGACAAGTTCCAGAGAAACAGAGGAAGTAGCACAGAGGACTTAGTGATTCATGGGACAAGAAGCAGAGCAGGAATTCCCTGTTTTAGGGACTGAAGTTATCACCCCCAAATTCACATGGTGATGATCTAACCCAAAGACCTCCCAATGTGACTGTTTTGGAGACAGGGCCTCTGAAGAGGTGATTAGATTACACTGAGGCAGTAAGTGGACTAACCCGATCTGACTAGTGTCCTTTTTGAGTAGAAGAAATGTGTGCACGCAGGCACACACGTGTGCATGCATACACAGGGAGAAGGCCGCCATCTTCAAGCCAAGAAGAGACGCCCCGGGAGAAACCAACTCTCCCAACGCACTGATCTCAGTCTTCTAGCCTCTGGAGCAGTGAAAATACACATTGTTACTGTTGAAAGTTCCAGTTTGGGGTTGGCCGTGTGGCTCCATTGGCAGAGAGCCAGCCAACGGGCTGGAATTTGAGACCAGGTCATACAACAGAAAAGAAAAGCCTACTGTGTGCTCTTGTCACCGCAGCCCTGCTAGGCTTGCGCCGAGATGATGTATAGGTTTCTGCCTCACACAGCCAGTGGATGGGTACCGTTCACAGGAAGAGGTTGGTGGGCGAAGATGAAAGATGCTCACTCAGCAGGCAGAGAGCTGAGGATTGAGGTTTGAAGCCAGCCCAGGCAGTAAAGGCTGCCAGAGTGTTTATTTCCAATCGACAAGCAAAAAAGCAGGAAGTGGTGGCTCAAGTGGTAGAGTACCAGCTTTGAGTCAATGAACCAAGTGAGAGCGCAAAGTTGTGAGTTCCAGAAGCAGCACACGAGCATGCACATGTACACATACACACAGAAAGAAAGAAAGAAAGAAAGAAAGAAAGAAAGAAAGAAAGAAAGAAAGAAAGAAAGAAAGAAAGAAAGAAAGAAAGAAAGAAAGGCAGAGTGTGGAACCTGTTGGGCTCCTGGCTCCACTGGCCAAGGCCTGGCCTTCCTGCAAGGTGGAGGCTATCAGTGGTGGAGGAAGGAGGAGAAGTAAGACGTCCGGAGACCGTGTTCTGGCAGTCCCTGAAGTCCTGTGTGGCCCCAGTTGGCCCTGCAGAAGGAACGGTTGGCCCTTCAGGTCATAACTGGTTGCTGTTTGTCTCCAGAGGCCCAGTCCCCTGCTCTGAGCTCCTGGGGGAACGTGGCTGTTGTTCTTGGGCCTCTCATCCAGGATGTTAACCAGGAAGGGAGCCTGGACCCCAGGGAGCCTGGGAAGTGCAAACAAGCTGGGGTTGGCAGCAGTGCCCTGCTCCTCTGGCAGAGCTGCCCTCCAGAGGCCAGGCTCCAACAGGTCCCCAGGCAACTTCGTCAGACCCAAGAGGCCCTGTGCTGAGCTCCCAGTGCCTGAGCCCAGGGAAGTCAACCTCACCCAAACCTGCTCCTGCTCCTCCAAACACCTGGGGCTTCCTCCTCCTCCTCGCGCTCTCCTACATGCCCTACAGACAGGCTAGCCAGTTAGTCAAACAGAAGGCCTAGTTACATCTGAGTCTCAGATAAACCTGATGCTTGCTTGCTAGGCAAGCTGTTGGACACTTGAACCACAGCCCCAGATCCTTTTGCTTTACTTTGTTTTTCCAGATAGGATCTTAAATATCTACCTGGATCAGCCTCAGACTGAGATCCTCCTACCTTAACCTCCAAAAGGTCTGGGATTACAGGTATATGCACCATGTCCAGCTGTGTGTGTGTGTGTGTGTGTGTGTGTGTGTGTGTGTGTGTGTGTGTTACTGGAGTTTTAACTCAGGGCTTTGGGCTTGCCAGGCAGTGTTCTATCACTTGCGCTATGCCTTCAGCCTCGCTTTTTGCTAGTTATTTTCTGCCTGGGCTGACTTCCAACCACAATCTTTCAGATCTCAACCTCTTGAGTTTCTAGGACTATAAGCCTGAGCCATCGTCACTCAGCAGTGGCTTGACTTTGACACAGGACCTCTATAACTTTTATCCGGGCCCTATATCAAACTAAGATCCTCCTACGTCTACCATCTGCATGCTGGGATTAAAGACATGAGCCACCATGCCCAGATCCTAAATACCTTCTAATACTCCATGCCATGTCGTATTCAGAATGTACTTAAACTATTCTATATTTATCTTAACCTCAAATGCAACAGTACATCCTGGATTTTATCTGACAATCCTACTCAGAGAAGATTTCCCCCATCCCCACCCTGGGAACAAGCCAGAGATCCCAAGAGAAGAAAGGGATGATTTCTTCCACATACACCCTTCCTTCCCCCACCTCCCTCCCTTCCCCCACTTGCTCTCACTCCAGCTGGTGAGAATCTGTCCTTCTCCAATTCTGTGGCAAGCTATAGCCCTCACCAGCTGTTAGGACTGGCTTTGGAAACAGAGCATCCTTTGGAAAGGTGTCGCATCTAATTAACCTAATAAGTAGGTTGTAAGCTCCTACCGGAAGTGGCAGAGGATTCAGGATGACAGATGGGGAGGAGTGGGTCACACCTGCTGTCAGGACACCTGCTAACAAGCTGCTGGCTGCAGCCAGCGGAAGAATTAATAGGAGGCTTCAGCTCCACATCAGATAGAGGGTAAACAAAGTCACACCAACATCACATTACCAGTGATAATAGTTCACTGTGGGCCAAGCGCTGAGTAAGCCTCGTCTCACTTAACCCAACAGCAATCCTAGCAGCAGAAGCTATTATTAGCTCCATGTAACAGATGACAAAACTGAGGCCTAAGAAATCCAATAGCTTGTCCAAGTTGATCAGGATAGTAATAGGGATTCAAACCCAGGTTTGAATCTAGCTTTTTGCTGCTGACCCTTTACTTCCTTCCCCCCACCCCAAGACATTGGCAGGACATTGGTAAAGGAAATGCGTGCAGAAAGATGGGACTGATTGCCACCTATTCCATCAGCCTTGGTCAAGCATTTTCCGTATTTGAAACATGTTCCTCATTCCCTTGACCTTGAGGATGTGGTGGACTGGTGGGAGAAATAGTTATGGAGAAATTGCTGAGATAACTAGAACAGAAAAGCTCAATGAAAGGCCAGATACCAGTGGCTCATGCCTGTCATCCTAGCTACTCAGGAGGCTGAGATCTGAGTATCACAGTTCAATCAAGGTCATTCCAGGCAGAAAAGTCTCTGAGACTCTCATCTCTAGTGAGCCAGCAAAAAGCCAGAAGTTGAGGTATGGCTTAAGTGGTAGAGCACCAGTCTTGAGCAGTAAAGGCCAAAAGTACTTGAAGCTCAAGCTCCGGTATGAGTACCACCACTTCCACCCCCAACCCCCCAAAAAGAGGACTCAAGGGAAGTGACAACATGATATTGTTGAGAGACGCTTGGCAATCAAAAGTCTGCACCCTAGGCCAAGCTGCTTGGCACAGAGAGTTTGTCCACTAAGTATAAGACTCAAGATCAGTCAGTTAGTTTCTCTGCCTCTGCCTTTCTACCCACAAAATGGGAATCATATTTTCAATTTGGCGATGGAAGTATTAAAGAATTCATATTTGGAAAGCACAGAGTGCCTGGCTCATAGCATCTTATTCAACAACTACTTACTGAGTGCAAGCAATGCCAACTGCTGGTGTAAGCCACTAGAAAGTATTAGTGAAAAGAAAACAGATAAATATGCTGTCCTTGTATGGTATATGTTGTTGTTTATATCCTAATGATGATCACCACTAGTAAGTGAACTATTAAAACATAAATATTGTTAGCTGTTAACAGTTCTAAAATATAATTGACCCGACTGGGCAACTTAACTCAAAAAAATTAATTTAGAGCCAGGTGCTGGTGGCTCACATCTATAATCACAGCTATTCAAAAGGCTGGAGGATGGGGGCTGGGGAGATAGCCTAGTGGCAAAAGTGCCTGCCTCGGATACACGAGGCCCTAGGTTCGATTCCCCAGCACCACATATACAGAAAAACGGCCAGAAGCGGCGCTGTGGCTCAAGTGGCGGAGTGCTAGCCTTGAGCGGCACAGGGGACAGTGCTCAGGCCCTGAGTCCAAGGCCCAGGACTGGCCAAAATAAATAAATAAATAAATAATAATAATAAATAAATAAATAGACAAAAGGCTGGAGGATCATAATTGTAAGCTAAGCAGAAAAGTATATGAGACTCCATCTCCAATGAGCCAGCATAAAACCTGGCTGGAGGCATGGATCAAGTGGTAGAACACCAACCGAGCAAGTGATGTTAGCAAAAGACCCTGCATTCAAAACCCAGTACTGCCAAAAATAAAAATAAAATTATAATTTAAAAGTTATCTGTCATTATTTACTAAATCTTCTTCCTGTCTTAAGAGGGTTACCAAGCAAGGAGCATTGACCCCTCTAGCTGGGCCCAGTCACATTTCCTTAGTCTCAGAGATGGGAGGTGACTTTACTTAAAATCCCACTGGGTTTGGGGATGGGTAGAAGGTGGAAACCTTTCAGCCTTGGGGCAGAATGGGTTGAAAGGCTGAGAGTGAACTGAGGAAGCAGAGGCTGGAGCCCAGCCGGTGGGCTGCCAGGCTGGATGTGAGGATGGGAAGCCTGACTTCCTCTGAGGCCCCTCTGTGCCAGGCGGCTTTCTGGAGAAAGCCTGGGCCTGAGCAGGTGGCCAGTTCATGAAGGCCAATGTGAGAGCAACCTGCCACTGGCCTGGCAGGCATCCGTTGCCGTTCTGTTCTGGCAGCCCTGACTGGCTCAATGCTGAACCCTGGTTTTAGCCACAGATGCCTGACACTCAGAGTCCCAAAACCTTCTAGGAACTCTGAGCCCGCCTTAGTCTGTCTCTCTCTCTCCCTCCATCTGCCCATTTCTCAGCCTTGAAACATACCTACTCAGCAGAAAATGACCTTAAAAAAAAAAACAAACCAACTTAACTTTGTAGCTGGTGGCTCACATCTGTAATCCTAGCTATACAGGGGTCTGAGGTCAAAGGATCACAGCCAGCCCAGTCAGGAAAGTCTGTGAGAGTCCAGTTAAGCAGCAAAAAGCTGGAAGTGGAATTGTAATTCAAGTGGTAGAGAGCTATCCTTGACCAAAAAAGCCAAGTGGGATTGCAAGGCATTGAGGTCAAACCTCAGTAATGGCACACACAAAAATGATGTTTTTAAAAAGTAGAATCAGAAAAAAAAAAAAAAAAGTAGAATCAGGCTGCGAATGTGGCTTAGTGGTAGAGTGCTTGCCTAACATGCATGAAGCCCTGGGTTCAATTCCTCAGTACCATATAAACAGAAAAAGCCAGAAGTGGTGCTATTGCTCAAGTGGTAGAGGGCTAGCCTTGAGCACAGAGAGGCTCAGGGACAGTGCCCAGGTCCTGAGTTCAAGCCCAAGGGACTGGTTAAATAAACAAATAATAATAAATAAAAAGCAGAATCAATCTAAGTAAATATCCAGTGTTTTCTTTCTTCAAGTCATATACTCTTTTTCCAGTTACAAACTAAAGCCAAATATTTAGTTACAGAAGGGCAAAGCTGTCCTGGTAAGATGTAGCAGGCAAAATTTTCAAAACAACGCAGAGAAGAACTAATATTGGTTCTGGACTTTTGGCCCCATGTCTGCCAAGGTGGTTAAACCAACAGATCTGCAGTGCCTACAAAGGTGAATCCTGAAGCCATTTACCTGGACTGAAGGACCACCAGCTTAGGCCAGCTTTGTTAACAGTGACAAGGACGATCTGACTGCCACACAACGTGGCAAAGCACATGACACATATTATCTTATTTCGTCTTTGCGATAAACTTAGGAGTTAGGAGATATTATCGCCCACATTTTACAGACAGGGAAGCTGAGGCTAACAGAGGTCAGATCTCACAGCTAAGGAGTAGTAGCCCCAAAATTTAAGAAGTTCCCCTTCTTAACTACAGTCTCCCCGTGGCCAGCCCTTTGATGGAATGGGGTCTTTGAATAATGGGGAAAATCTTCCCTTCTGGCTTTGTTCTCATTTCCTCTCTCCTTTACCCCCTTCTCACCAAATTTAGCCTTCACAGGGTAATCATATTTTCCCAAACAAATAGCTGCCTTCTTCTTTTTTGAACTATTCCTCCTGCCCCCTCTGCCTCTGGCCCCCTCCCTCCCACCCACCCACCCCCTGCTGCAGGTGGTAAGCTCAGCCCCATCCACGACGACAGTGACTTTTGATTCACTGTCCCTCTGCTATCCTCCCACTCCAGAGGATGGAGAGAGAGGCCTGGAAGCCCCTGGGAAAACTGAAGCTGTTCTGAGATTTCATTGGGCAGAGGGTGAGAGGCAGGTGCTGTCCCCAGTTGCCTGGGAGAGCCCCAAGAACAGGTGCTGTGTTCCCACACTCTCATTGTCCCAGAAAGAAACAGCCTCTGGCTGATTGCGGGGCAGGTGTGAGTCCAGCTGGCTGGCCCTCCCCCACCTACCTGTGCACAAGCATGGGAACTCCTGGTACTCATTCCAGGGTGTTTCATTGTAGTCCCTGGAGGGTCCTTGGAGACTTGATGTTCAGAGATAAAAATGTGTGTGTGTGTGTGTGTGTGTGTGTGTGTGTGTGTGTGTGTGTGTACATGCACGTGTGCCCTTACTGGAGTTTGAACAACTCAAGGCATAACACTCTTGCTTAGCTTTTTCCTTCAAGGCTGGCACTCTACCACTTGAGCCACAGCTCTACTTCCAGCTTTTTGCTGCTTAATTGGAGATAGTCTCTCAAGCTTGTCTGCCGTTGGTAGCTTAGAACTGGGATCCTCAGATCTCAGCTTCCTGATTAACTAGGATTTCAGATGCGAATCCCCAGCAAGCACCCAGCTTGTCAGGGGGCATGTGTAAATGCGCCTCTGAACCTCCTCGCCCTCCCCTCTGTAAGGTCCTCTCCTTGAGGGCTCCATGTAGATGCCCCCACCTCATTAAGTCTCCACCCAGTTACCTGGGTAACCAGCAAACCTGGAGGCAGTTACCTTCCCTTCCCTTGAGGTCACATCCTAATCCACCTGGCCACACCCTCTGCCCCTGGCAGGACTGGGTGGGGGTCGCCCTTCTCTCTCTGCTCTTCTCCCCCTTCTCTCCCTTCTCTCTCTTCTCTCCCTTCTCCACAGGCCAGCAGTTCGGTAATAAACTTTCTCTCCTGCCTGAATACCGCGTGGTGTTCTCCTTTACCGACTACCTACTTTAAAAAAAACTAACACCCTCCACCCCATGAGGGCAGCTGTGCTCTTGGCTTTCTGAAGCGGGTGCACCTGTCTCCGATTCTGGGCTCAGGGCGCGTGTAGGTGGCATGTCTGTGGGCATCCCAGAATATGTTGGCTGTGTCTATGGGGGTGGGCAGGGCACGGGAGGGGTTTGATGGCCTCATCTCTGGGGACCCCCCCCCCCCCATGGAAAGGACCCTCTGGCATTCTCTGTCTCTGAGCCTGGTAACTGGGGCTGGTGGCCCTAAGCAGGTCAGGTCATGGTGTCCTGACCTGGGGTAGGGAGAGGATCTGGGGCTTGGGGAGCCACTCAGGTTTGCACCAGGCTGCTAGGAGGCAGTCTGTAACTGGCTCACTGGTGCCTCAACACTGGAAGGTGCTGAGTCTTCTCCCTGCCTCTCTGACCAACCGGCTGCACCAGGGCAAAATGAAGGGTAGTATCAGCCCCAGCCCGCCCCACCAGCCGTGCCTATATATAGCTAGGCCAGGAGTCCATCCGTGTGCAGTGGATCAGTCTGCCCTTCCCCTGCTATGGCCACTTCTGTGTCTCAATTTCCAGAGATGACTAACAAGAGGGGGGAGGGATGGGGGAGGCCACTCCTGAAGCCAGTCTGCCAAATAGGGGCTGCACATAGAAACAAAATATGCCCACCACCGCCCTCCCATGCTGGAAAAACCACTACCACACAATCCACTGGAATTTGGGGCCAGGATGGAAATATTCTTTGAGCTGAGGATACAGCAGCCACATGTAGTCATGGAGTACTGGGTAAGGGGACTTTAGAATGGATCTTCCTGCAAGAGGAACCGGAAATGGCATCAATGACAGGACTATACCTGACACTCTTCCAGGGCCCAAACTTGTCCATACCCAGTGGTGCTCACCCAAACTTTGCTGTCACTCCACTAGGCCAGGGAAGAATCAGCTGCTCTAGGGACAGACACCAAGGCCTAGGCCAACAAGCAGAGGGGCTGGGCTGGGAGCTCAGGTCTTCTGATCCACACAGAACTCACCTTACACAGGTAGGACTGCATAGTCCTGTCTTCTGGCAGAAGTTAAGCCAAAGGAATGACTGCTATTTGAGTTTAGGATCATACTAGACCTGTGGAGAAGATTTTTTTTTTTTTTTTTTTTAGTGCCAGAACTCAGGGATTTTTCACTGAAAGCCGGTGCTGTACCACATGAGTCATAGATCCACTGTTGGGGTTGTGTGTGTGTATGTGTGTGTGTGTGTGTGTATGTGTGTGTGTTGGTTTTGTTGTTATTGTTGTTGTTTGCCAGTCCTAGGGCTTGAACTCAGGGCCTGGGCACTGTCCCTATGCTTTTTTGCTCAAGCCTAGTGCTCTACCACTTGAGCCACAGCTCCAGTTCTGATGTGTGTGTGTGTGTGTGTGTGTGTGTGTGTGTGTGTGTGTGTGTGTGTGTTTGCTTAATTGGAGATTTTTTTTAAAAATCTCATGGATTTTCCTGCCCAGGCAGGCTTTGAACCTTGATCCTCAGATCTCAGCCTCCCAAGTAGCGAGGATTACAGATGTGAGCCACTGGCACCTGACTCACATCTGGGTTTTTGCTAGTTAATTGGAGATAAGAGTTTCACAGGTTTTCCTGCCTGGACTGGCTTTGGACTATGATCCTCAGATTTCAGCCTCCTGAATGGCTAGGATTACAGACAGGCCACTGGAGCCCAGCCTTTCCAAACTCTGAACCATCACTTGGTACAGGCCCCTCAAACATATAATTTAGGGAGGGACCACCCTGGTTACCTGCTATACAGAAGACACTGGGATTACACAGAAAGCAGGAGTAAGAGCAGTGGTCCTGAGAGAAGCATGCCTTGCCTTGTGAGTAGGCAGCCACTTTGGGGATTTGAGTTCTGAGTGCCCCGTTGGGTCCCTACCTTCACATCTACCAGTGCCTGGCACAAGGGAACAGATGATCACTGGATTCCACTGGAAATCTATCCTATCTCTGCCACCTGAGTCCCCGGATGGCAAGTTAACTCACTTCTCCCAGACTCAACGGTCTCATCCGCAAATGGCCTCGGTCCACCCCACCCCCACCCCACCTATTCTGATATCTCCACAGCTCCACATTTTCAGGTCCCACGTTTCCTCCTGACTTCCTGGGACTGCATACTGCTGCTTTCCTGACAATAGTCAAGCTTCCTCAGGCTGAAGACGCTGGAGCCACAAGCTCTGTCACCCAGGAGCACAGAGGTCTTAAAACCTGAGATCCAAGAGAGAAGGGAGAGTGACAGGCCCAGACATCAAGAGCCCTCCCAGAGGCCTGGGGTGAGAGGTCGTGTGACCTGTCATCTCCAGCTAAGAAACTCCCACACTTATTTTCCTACAGCTAGGAAACAAAGGGACAAGGAGGGGAGGGATGGTTCTGACTGACCCTTCCATGACATTTATTTAGATCAAGCAGTCTCTCCTGCCTCCAAAAGGGTATTAGAGCTATTCTCCCAGCAATTCCTGAGGCTACTTTGTAACCAGATCTTCCTGCACCCACACCATCCTGAGCCCAGAGAACCCCCACTTCAGTGATGAAGAATAGGCGTGGGCAATAAGGAAACCTGCTGACTTGTCTCTGCTAGTCCAAGACAGGAGAGCTTTAGAAAGACGGTCCTTCCCCAATCATTATTAAATGCAGATACTACAGGACTAACACCATAAAGATAGGCAGTCAGAGCCCACAAACACAATTCTTAACTTCTGGAGGAAACTGTTAACACTACCAGGAATTTGGCCAGGCCCAGTGGTGTGTACCTGTAACCTCAGCTACTCTGGAGGTAGAGGTCATGGGTGGAGGTCAAGTCAGGATGAAAGTCAGTGAGATCCAAGCTCAACAAACAAGCCAGACGTGGTGCTTCATGCTTGGCTACAACGAAGTATACATAGGAAGATCACAGTCTAAAGCTAGCCTGGACAAAGAAAAACATGAGACTTTAAAGAATAAAGCAAGCCAGATGTTAGTGGCACATTCCTGTAATCTTAGCTAAATCAGGAAGCTGAGATCTGAGAATCACCATTGGAAGCCAGCCAGAGCAGAAAAACCCACAAGACTCTTAGCTCCAATTAGCCACCAAAAACAGACCAGTAGTAGGGATGTGTCTCAAATGCTAGAGTACCATGCTTGATCAATGAAGCTAAGAGTCAGCACCCAGACTCAAGAGTTCAAGCCCAAGTACCAGCACACACACACACACACACACACACACACACACACACACACGAAAAGGTGGTGGGTGAAAGCTTTGGGCTGAATCCCAAGAGATATTGATACATATGTCATTCATATAATGATGAACTCTTTAGAGGGAATAATTACACCCAAAAGCCAGGCTACAACAAGAACTCTATGACAGGAAGCAGGTACAGGTCTCTGATATTTTTTATATTATTTCTATTGAACAACAGATGCTTTAAAAAATGAATTGTTAGCCAAGTGCTGGTGGCTCACTCCTGAGGATTGAGGTTTGAAGCTAGACAGGACAGGACAGTCCACGAGACTCTCATCTCCAATGAACCACCAAAAAAGCTGGAAGTGGAGCTGTGGCTCAATGGTAAAATGCTAGCCTTGTGCAAAAGAAGCTCAGGCCTGGAGTTTGAGCCCTAGGATTGGCGCGGGCATGCCCATTGCTTAAACAGAGGTCACTTCTCAGGCTACCTTTCCCAAGGTGGGTCTAGGTTCTCTGGCATTTGTGCTGGCTCCTACTCCTGGGTCTAGTCAGGTTGATTAGTGATTGTTCTCTGCTCCATTCTTCCAACCACTGGCTTCTTTCAACATTCTCCTCACTCACTTTTCTCCAGCTAATTCTTACCACCCTCAAAGTTCTCCCTACCTCCTGGCCCTCCACACTCAGCTTACCCCCTACCCCTAGCCCTTGCCTGGGGCTCTTGTCCTTAACAACTCCCAAGTCCTTATAGATTCTATCTTCCCTTTCCTGGTAGTAATTCTCCTTATCTCCCATAGCCAGGGGGGGAGGGCCTGGAGAGGTGAGACCTTCTGGCCATGGTGGAGAAGAGGCTCAGCTGGTCTGGGGTTTCCTAGAGGAAGTGGACCAGCTCTGGCTTGACATGCTTTGCAGGTGAGAAGGTCACAAAATCCAGCCTCTGGCCGCCTCTCTGGCCTCTAGGCCTCCCATCTCTGTTCCTCCCAAAGCCTCTGGTGCCTTGGCCCCTGGGTTCCCACTATGCTGCATCTGAGCTGCAGAGGTGACTTTGTTCCAAAGTGCCAAAGACCTGGGTTCTTGTTTTCAAGCACAGCTCCAGGCACCTTCTCTTGGAGGCCTCTCCTTCCTCTCTCCAGACACTTTGCTTTCTTTTCCTTGGAGTTCTTACCCATTCCTAAAGGCATGAATTCATTCTGTCATTGTTTGTCTGTCATTCCACCACTCAAAATATAAGTTTCATGAGATGTATTTCCCTTGGTCCCTCTGAAGCCTGCTGAATTTAGTACATCTCCCAGTTAATGAATGTTACTATGTGAAAGAATGAACAAAGGGCTGGTCATGGGAGTATATGATTATGATCCTCACACTGGGAAGACTAAAATAGAGTTTGAAGCCAGTCTGGGCTACATAACAAGACTGTCTCAAAAAGCAACAAGAACCACCACCAGTGGCTCATGCCTGTAATCCTACCTACTCAGGAGGCAGAGATTTGGGGATCTCAGTTCAAAGCCAGCCTAGGTAGGAAAGTCCCTTGAGACTCTGATCACTAGCCTTGAGGAAAATAGAAGCTCGGGGACAGTACCCAGGCCCTGAGTTCAAGTTCTAGGGTAGGCACACACACAAAAAAGGCGGAAGTGGAGGTATGACTCAAATATTAGATCACCAGCCTTAAGCAGTAAAGGCTAAGCAAGAGGCCTTGAGTTCAAGGTTCAAGCTTTAGCATAGGTGCATGCGCACTCCACCCCCCCCAACCATACACTGAAAAAAAAAATAAAAGACTGCATGGTTAACTAGTTGTCAATGGCTCAGGCCTATAATCCTAGCTACTAAGAGGCTGAGATCAAAGGATCAAGATTCAAAGCCAGCCTAGGCAGTATCTGTGAGACTCTTATTCCCAATTAACCACCAAAAAACTCTAAATGGAGCTGTAGCTCAAGTGGTAGAGCACTAGCTTTGAGCAAAAAAGCAGCTCAGGAACAGTGCCCATGCCCAAAATTAAAGCCTCAGGACCCGCGCACACACACACAGACACACACACACACAGAGCCAGTGAATTAAGAGAGTGAGTGCTGTTTGCTGAAGACTAGAGTAACCTTGCCTCGCTTGTGTTTTCTTCCTCTTGCCTGGGAAAGACCATCTGTGCCCTCCAAGGGACGACAACCGAGATGCCAAAGAGACCACAAGGGCAAAGCTCGAGAGGTCAGGAGATGGGGCAAGGGGAGTCCCTTAGTCCCTGAAGTTCCCTGTCAAAGTGCATGTACGCTGAAAAAATCTACTTTTTAGTTTTAATCCCAATGAAAATCTTTTAAAATATGTGAGTTGTAGGCTGGGGATATGGCCTAGTGGCAAGAGTGCTTGCCTCCCATACATGAAGCCCTCGGTTCAATTCCCCAAGCACCACATATATAGAAAATGGCCAGAAGTGGCCCTGTGGCTCAAGTGGCAGAGTGCTAGCCTTGAGCAAAAAAAAGAAGCCAGGGACAGTGCTCAGGCCTTGAGTCCAAGGCCCAGGACTGGCAAAAAAAATAATAAATAAAATATGTGAGTTACTTTTACCATTGAGGAAGGCAAAATAAGCTCAGTATAGCCATCACTTCTGAAACCAAGGAAAATTTTCTACTGGCCCTTATGTGATCACTGAGGCAAGCAGGAATCTGTCTTATTGGAAAAAAAGGAAGGTGAAGTTCAAGTTATGAAATTTTCAAGTCATTCAGTTCAAAGTCCTTGCCCTGGAGCACAGTATTATCCAGTGAGGTTTGAATCTTCACTTAGAACTTCAGACCACTTATACAAAAGAGACCCTAGGGCTGGGAATGTGACTTAGTGGTAGAGTGCTTGCCTAGCATATAGGAAGCCCTAGGTTCGATTCCTCCATACTATGTTAACAGAAGTGCACTTCTTAGAAGTGCCTTAGAAGTGGCACTATGGCTCAAGCGGTAGAGTGCTAGCCTTGAGCAAAAAGAAGCCAGGGACAGTGGTCAGGCCCTGAGTTCAAGATCCAGGACTGGGGCGGGGGGAGAGAGAGAGAGAGAGAGAGAGAGAGAGAGAGAGAGAGAGAGAGAGAGAGAGAGACCCCAAGAGGCAGGAGATCCACACTATTTAACCCATTTCAAGCTATTTCTATGTCATTCTTCTGAGACAATTATGTGTAGAAACTGATCCATCCTTTCAATGTCCCTATGAGAAAGGAACTATGGGTGACTAGATGGGGAAATTGAGACATAAAGAAGTGAAGTGGCTAGCCACGGGCACACAGCTACTAAGAGGGGGCAGAGGCATGGTAAACATTTTTCCCCAGACAGTTCATTTTTTTCCCCTAATTCCCAACCTACTCCTGGGAGGCTGTGACCAGTTCTAGCCAATGGATTAGGATCCTCGATGGCAGTCAGTCATTTCCAAATAAATGCAGAGCACCTTCCAGTCTTTCTATTGTCTTAATGTGTGGTGCTGCGCACATCTGGGCCTGCCACCGGATGGTGGCTGCAACCACCTGGGCCCTGGGACATGTGGCCCCAGGGAAGAAGTGAACTTTCTGGGTATTAACCACAGACATTTTTAGGGTTGTCTGTCACCATGTATCTCCCAGCCTATCCTAAGACAGGTCTGAGAGCAAGAGCCCATTCCTGCCCTGTCTTAACCAGAAATCTTCAGCTTCAACCTCTAGAACATCAGCTTTTGTGTTTTACCTAGTCATGGTCCCAGAATCATCTGGGCCTCCTCTTTCCTTCAGGGACATGTCTCACAAAGCCCTTGGGCTTGTTAAAGCTCTGATCCATACTCCTACTGTCTATCCATTTGGTTCAGGAGGCATTCATGACCCAACCTCACTAGAAAACAATCCTTTTAACTTCAGCAACTGAGTACAAAACTTCAGTTGGTCCAAGCCTGCTGTTGGTGGCTTACACCTGTAATCCCAGCTACTCAGAAGACTGAGATTTGAGGATCAAGGTTAAAAGCCAGCCTAGGGAAGACAAATCTGAGAGAACTTGGACTCTTCTGTCAAATTAACCAAGGACTCTTATTGCCAATTAACCACTAAAAAGCAGCAAGTAGAGGTATGGCTCAAGTGTTAAGAGTTCTATCCCTGAGGGAAAAAGCTTAGCAATGGTGAGAAGCCCTGAGTTCAAGGTTCAAACCCCCGTACTGGTATTTGATTTGCGTGTGAGTACATGAGTATGCATAACACACACACACACACACACACACACACACACACACACACACACACAGACTCCAGTTTATCCAAATGGAATAAATCTCAGCACTGAACTATCATTTACCAAGGAAAAGAAGAGCTCCTTTCCTCTTCTGCTGATCTTAGAAGGTCCTGGCTTGAGCCAAAGATATTTTGCCATCTGTGGAACCTAAGATTGAAACCAATATGAGCTGAGGGCTGAACTGAAAGTCCAGAGCGGGTGCTGCCATTTGAAACAAGTAGATGTAGCAGTGCCTAGATTACCTCGACTCAAAACATGGTTCCTCCCAGGATCTGGAGAGCTGGTGGCTCACACCTCTAGTCCTAGTGACTCAGGAGGCTGAAATCTGAGAATAGCAGTTCGAAGCTAGACCAGGCAGGAAAATCCATGAGACTCTTATCTCTAGTTAATTACCCCAAATTCTGAAGTGGAACTGTGGCTCAAGTGGTAGAGCACCAGCCTTGAGCAAGAAAGCTCCAAGATAGCACCCAGGCCTTGAGTTCAAGCCTCAGTACTGGCACAAACAAACAACAAAAAACCTGTTCTTGATCAAGGCATGCTTCTGTTCCTCATAACCAAGAGTTGTCGTCATCTTCAGCCTCCTCCTCCCTATCTTTCTTCTCCTCCTACCTAATCTCTGCTGTGCTGCACTGTGGTGGGCAGAGAAGAGAGATGTCTGGAGGAGATGGCCTTGGACACAGTGGGGCTGAGATGCTGGCAGGAGACCTGGGCGGAGGAAGTGTGGGTGCAAGTCTAGAGGGTGCCAGAGCCTCTGCCCCAGATCTGGGAGGTGGGTGCTGAGGGTGTGGGAAGACATGAGATCATGCAGGGATGGTCAGAAGGAAGTAGAGAGTGGCCACAGCTGTCGGAGTGGGAATCTCTCAGCAATGGGGAGAAAGAGTCAAGAAGTAGAAGACATATTGGCCTGGCATTTGTGTGTGCAGCTTGGGTTGTGCTGCAGTGAGGATGGAGGGCATGGCCTCACCTGAGCTCGCCACGTGGGAGGACCGAGGGCCAGGGTGCCCCACGCACCCTCGTGGTCTCCAAACACAGGCTTCAAGGTCAGCTGTGTGGGAATCGCTGGATGCCATGCCTCTGTGTCCCAGGATTTCCTGGAGTGACAGCCAGGGCTCATGCCCTATGTTTCCAGAGCCCCACATGGAGAGGAATGCAGGGAAGACCTGATCTTGTGCCAGCCCCCACAGAGATGAGGAAGGGCGGCCCCGAGAAGGAGCTGCTGAGACAGTCCCATCAGTAGCCCTACTGATGCTGGGCCATTTGGCTTCACAGAGCAACTGTTCTGGATGTTCTTGGCCCCTTCAAAAATCACTACTTACCCCTACCTGGTGGAAGGAACTAGGGGAGAGGTAGGTTTCCTAAGACACAGAGCCCCTCATCACTCAGGCCCAGACCCATAGATGCTGCCAGCCCCTCAATTTGATAGGGGCTCCTCTCTTAGAAGATTCTAGAACAACAGGGGAATCTCTAACCTTCTTTCATCACCACAAAGGAAGTCTGGTAAGGACGCGTTACACAGAAGTGGAGCTCCTATACCACAGTGCCACACAAATCAGGATCCCATGGGGCCATCCAGGCTGTCTCCCCATACTGACTGTCTCCAATCTGAATCTTTCCTCACACTTGCAAAGGCCTAAAGACAGAGCGAATGCAGTGAACTGGGAGGAGAGCTACACCGGTGCAGTTGGCTCCTCAGCCCTCAGCCCCAACCTGGCTCTGTGCTCCTGCCCCAAGGCCCCACATTCTACTCTTGGGGTTTCATTCACCAGTCTGTGAGTCCTGAGTTAGAAGAATATGCCCTGGGGTGGGACACAGGCATTGGGGAGCAAACATAAATCCCTCCCCAGAGTCCCTCTGGACATGACACCCGAAGGGAGAGCTGCAGAAAGGGAGGGCAGTGGAAAAACACTGCAGAAAACCTCTTCCTCCCCCGCACTGTGCCTTCGGCTCCACGGAGTGGAGCTGAGCTTCCTCCGTTCTCCTTCAGTAAACATTTATTGGGTGCCAGTTGCTGGGCCAGGTGCCAAGGACACCCAGTTTGTTCAGTCCCCTCTCTAGAATTCTAGAGACTCTGGCCCAGCCTCTTCATGCTCAAGAGCCATAGTCTGGAAGAGAGTATTGGGGAGACTGGGGGACTGGGTAGCATTTGCCTCATCAGCCCACCAGTCCAACCCAGCCTTGCTAGTGCAGCCTTCTATCTGACTGGGAGGAGAACCCAGGTGTCCGGTACCAGAGAATAGGGCTTAGGGCTCCAGGCAGGCCAGTGACCAGTGGGGAAATTGAACAACTACGCTCTTCCCTCTGCCCACCAGGCCCTGGGGTGACTCAGGGTGGCCCCTGGTCCCTTCTTGGAGAGACAACCACAGTTTCCCAATGCAATACATCTTCTGCCTCACCTCTAAGGGGAGAAAGACCCCCTTTTCCCCCACCCCTTGTCCCCAGGAACACTTCTTGGATCAGATCACTTGGTTGTGAATTGTTTTTTGTTTTGTTGTTCATTTTTAAAAGTAAATATCAGGGCTCGAGTGTGGTGCAAGTGGTAAAGCCCAAGAACCTAAATTCAAACCTCAAAATCACTCCCCCCCTTCCCAAAATAAAATCCTAAGTTCGATCCCCAGTCCGGGGCAGGTCTAGCCACCCAACTTCACAAGCCCCCAGGCGATTCTGAGTTGGAGAAGCACACTCAGTGAATTTGGCCAGGGCTAACTGGAGGATTGTGTGCAAGACAAGGAACAGTCTTTCATCCTGGCAGATGGTACTGGAGGGGGGGCGGGCGGGGCAGAGTGTGGGGGGGAGCAGGTAGGCAGACCCACAATGGAGACTTAGTCCCTGGTGTTGTGTAGGAATCTGAAGCTCCAGAAATATCTGGAGCCTCTCTTTGAAAAGCTTTTAATTCACTTAATACAATTAACATTTGAACATGTTCCAATAGGAAACACTGAAACCACAGCAAAACAGAGAACAGCAAAGAAAAGTCCTGATGTGATGCCCTAATCCTAGCTCTATCTCCAGAAGCAGCCACTGTTACCTGCTTGGCTTGACCCTTCCAGACCTTTCCAGGGTCTGGTCATACCTTTTGTATGAACTCACAGAAGCACAAGGCTTTTACCCAGAAGCCGGGAACACTGCCCTTGGGGACCTAAGAGGAACCAACCCCGTTGCCCTTAGTTGAATATGCTCTTGTTCCAAGACACCCAGCTTGTGTCATTTTGCTATGGCATCCTAGGAATCTAATTGTCCAAGGTAGAGAACCACACACAAAAAATAACAATAATAATAATAATAGCTGAATAAGGGCTGAAGTTCCCCAAGTCCCCAGCACCTGCAAAAATTTGTCTACGTGGAAGGGTCTGCGGGAGGACCCACGTTCTGTAGGCTGTGATCGCTCAGGTGCGCAGGCAGCTCCAGTCTGGAGAGATTTCCCCTAAAAAGCAAGCAAACCTGTCACATGTTCCCCTTCAAACCCTGGAGTCACCTGACACTTGGCAATGAGAGGATATCAGCCTGGTTCCTGGCTAGCAGCAATGCCAGGCACCCATCTGCTCCGGAAGAGCCCGGCCTGGATAAACAGAGCCTGGCTCTGCCTCCTACTGCCAGGCCAGTGGGACTGGCGGAAGCTCCAAGCCTCAGGTTGCAGGTCTTGCCCTTTCCTCCCCACTCCCTTTTCTCCATCACTTTCTACCCCAGCTCAGCCCAGAGGCTGTGGCAACAGGAACCAGTACCCCAGGGAATAGGAGTACAGGAAGAGGAGGGGGAGGGAAGCTGGAGCCCTGCTGCCTCCCAGGCCACCTCCTTGAATCCCTGCTGGGGCCAGGGTCACTGCCCTTCCATCTGCCTCCCCCACTCGTGCCAGCACTGAGCCATCTGTCACCCTCACCCCCTGGCAGGCAGCACGGTCTTATGACTCATTGCCCAGCCAGAGCTGCTCTGTGGGTGGCCACTCCGGAACCTTGGTGGGGTGGGAGGTGCTGGAAGTGGGTGTGGGGAAGCCACGTGCAGACCCCCAGCTGGCCTTTCTGCACTGTTTATATCCCATGTTAAAGCAGAATCATTCTGCAGCAGGGGAGTGACTTCAAGCATAATGGATTCGTTGAAATGCACCTAATTCAGTTCCCCCCCCTCTCTCTTTCTCTCTCACACATACTTTATATCTTCCTTCCTTTCTTCCTTTCCTTCTTTTTTTCCCTTCCTTCCCTTCCTTCTTTCTTTTCCTCCTTTCCTTCTTTCCTTCCTTCTTTGTGCTACAGGGCATTGACCATGCTAATCAAGGACTCTACCACTGAGTGACATCCTCAGCACTACATTATTATCATATCTTCAAGCATAAAGATTGCCTATAGTAGTCAGGCGCCAGTGGCTCATGCCTGTATTTCTACTTAGGAGGAGGAGTTCAAAAAAGTAAAGAAGAATGCAAGGCTTTGAGTTCAAGCCCCAGTACCATCATAAAAACACAACAAGATTGCCTGTGTATATCATTGCACACACACACACACACACAATTCTATACTTTTTTTTTCAACAATGACTATTTCCTGAAAACGATATCCACCCAAAGATCCTGATGCCTTCCTGAATGACTATACACAAGCCATTGCACCATGCTGGAAGATGCGCTTTGTTATGGTGCTGTGAACAGTGCCACCACAAATATTCCCACACATAGCTCTTTGATCTTCCTGTTGGTGAAATTCTTAGAGATGGAATTTTTTGTTCAAAGACATGCTCTGTTTGGATAAATATTGATAAATTACTTAATTGTTCTTTAGAGAGACTGAACCAATCTCCCCACCCCCCTCCAAGCCTTGGCCCCAGCTAACTCTGAAGGCACCCCCCTTCACGAGAGCAACACGAGGCTATGCACAAATACTTCATCATTGCCAATCTCATGGCCCCTTAAAACTCACACATATATTTTTTTTATTGGCAGGACTTGGATTTTGAACTTAGGGTCTCATGTTTCCAGCCTAAGCTAGCACAATAACGCTGAGCCCCACTTCTAGCTCTGGTTTTTACAGATTATTTCTTAGGATACCATCTGGCTTTCCTCTGGGTGAGTGCCTGAGCTGAGATCAACTTCTTTTTTAGGCTAGTCCCCTTGTTGCTGGATCACAGACACACAGAACCAAATGGAGCTGGGCTCCATGGAAATGGAGTGTCACAGACTTTATTTTTCTCCCCAGGTTAGCCTCTGAAACCTCCAGGCTGGAACTACAATCCTCCCAATCTCAGCCTCCCACATAGTTTAGGATGACAGGCACATGACACTGCATCCAGCTATGGGCTGAGAAAGGATTTGTCAACAGCTTTTCTCCCAAGGCTGGCCTCAAAACATGATCCTCTCATTCACAGCCTCCAAAGTAGATAGAAATAGAGGTGTGAGGCCGCTGGAGCCTGATGAAATAATTCACATTAGAAAAGCGGGTGTCAAGTTGTCACACCCATTTTGCAACTAAGAAAGCCAAGGACACAGAGGCAGTACTGTGGAAAACCGAGAGGAGGCAGAAGCCACAATCCAGATGACCACAAGCTATGGAAGAAAGCAGGGCTGGGTGAGAGAGAGGTTATCTCACAGGTAAATCCTCAGACCCTGGCAGGCAAGAGGAGTTGGGGTGGGACCACACACAGGCACAGCAATGGTCAGATCTATTTAAAAAAAAAACAAAAAAAAAAAACCTTCACCAGGACCAGCTATAGACCTTTTGTTGCACTTCTTGATGGGCCAGGTGGGGCAGGAATGTGGGTGTCTGAGAGCCCTATTAGACCACTGGAAGTAGGTCATTTGCTGGAGGAGTAGAAGTTCACATGGAGATAAGGATGGATGTTGACATTAGTACTAAAGGCCAAGTTTCCTTGTTTCCTTTCTTCCTATCATAAACAGGTTGGCAATTACAAAGCAGGAAAAAACAGATGCTATTATGGGGGTGGGGAGGGTGGAGAGAGGAGAGAGACAGAGGGAGGAAGGAAGGGAGGGAAAAAGGGAGAGAAAGCCCTAGTCAATAAACCACAGCAGCTAAAAGGACCCAAGTCTCACAGCACTTTGCAGGCCTGGTTGGGAGCCTCTTGACTGTCCATTCTTCTAATGGACTCCACTTCCTCACACTCAAAGATAATGGAATCTACGTCAGCTAAAACAATGTTCTAAATAAAGAGATGCAGTCAGAACTGCTCATCTTCCACAGAGAACTCCTTATAGACTTGGACTTAAAAGACAGAAGGAATGTGAGCTTTTAGAAGGTGTGTGTGTGTGTGTGTGTGTGTTAGGAATTATCATTTTCTTATTTTAAACACAAATTCCAGGGGGAAAGGTAAAATGCGGAGAGTAGGAGAGATGGCTATTTCCAAACTGGGCTCAGGGTCATCTGAGAAAGAGCCACTAGGTTCTACAAAGGGGTGAGTTTCAAATCTGGTTTCTATGGTTCCTGTCCCAGGCCTGACTAGCAACCTGAAAACACACACACACACACACACACACACACACACACACACACACATTCACAATAGCATTGTTTATAAAGTGGAATTATGTCAAACTCAGATACCCATTATCTGGAACTGGCTTAAATTGTTAATCAAGTTCTAGCTTCACAATTTAACATCATTCAGAAATGAAAAGTAACAAATTGTACTTAATATTCCAGTTTTAAATGATTACCATACTCTAAAGGTTAAAAACAAACAAAACTCCACAATATTTCTTAAGAAAAATCATATAAAAATGCATTAAATTTTTTTAGAGGAAGAAATTAAAATAATCAGGATAAAGCCAGGTGCTAATGACTCATGCCTGTAATCCTAGCTACTCAGAAGGCTGAGATCTGAGGATCATGGTACAAAGCCAACCTGGGCAGGAAAGTCCATGAGATTCGTATCTCTAATTAACACAGAAAAAGTTGGAAGTGGTGCTGTAGCTCAAGTGGTAGAGTGCTAGCCTTGAGCAAAAGGAGCTTAAAGACAGTGCCCAGGCCCAGAATTCAAGACCCAGGACCATGAAAAAAAGGAGGAGGAGGAGGAGGAGGAGGAAGAGGAGGAGAAGGAGGAGGAGGAGGAGGAGGAGGAGGAGGAGGAGGAGGAGGAGGAGGAGGAGGAGGAGGAGGAGAGGAAGAAGAAGAGGAAGAAGAGGAAGAGGAAGAGGAAGAAGAAGAAGAAGAAGAGAAGAAGAAGAAGAAGAAGAAGAAGAAGAAGAAGAAGAAGAAGAAGAAGAAGAAGAAGAAATAATCAGGATAACATTAGGACATGTTACAATGGTCACATTCTAGTTCTGGGACCACATAGTCACAAGTCATTGTATATATATATATATATATATATATATATATATATGCATACACACCACCAGCTCTATTAATTATATACATTCTTTCATACCTAAAACATTCAATGAATATGTTTAAGGAAAGAAATATGGTACAACTCCTTCCTGAAGGAGATTGCTATCTATTTAATAGCACAGGAAACATTCCCCCCCCCATTATTTTTATTTGCATGTCATAATGTAAGACAATATATGTATGTTTTTAGACTCTTGCTTGCAAATGACTGAAAGCAAAGTCAAAGCAGTTTAATCAAAAGAAACAAACAAACAAGTAAATAAATGTGGGTTAACAATTGGGATTGAGCTGGTATCAAGGATGGTCAAATCCCCAGAAGTGAGCAGCAGCTCACTTTGTTGCTCCTTCTGCTTCTGTATCTTTGGGCCTCAGTTTTTTCTACTACAGTTTGGTAGCCTCCTTCTGGTAAGGGGAGTAAAGAAAGAATGCAGATAGCTTCAGTCTGGCTTGTATCCAATTTAGTAAACCTAAAGGAAAGAGACCCTTTTCTCCCTTTGCTACTTATACAAAGTCGCAGGTAAGGGTTCTAATTGGCTTGGTCTGAGTCACATGGTCACATGTCTATCTCTAATCTCTAATCACTGTGACCAGGAGAAAGGGCATTGTAATGGTTGTTGTAAGCAAGGAAGTGCTGCCAAAGAAGGAAGGAAAGAAAGAAGGAAGGAAGGAAGGAAGAAAGGAAGGAAGGAAGGAAGGAAGGAAGGAAATAAAGAAGGGAGGAAGGAAGGATGCTAGTCAGACAACATGTAGGGAAGTTGCTAACCATGAAACTGAAGGGACATTTGGAGATTTTGGGAGACAGAAGGGAAGGAAGGTCCTTACCAGATCCTGGAGAGAGGTCTGACTATACAATGGAGGAATGGTTCTGGGAGATGGGGGGGGGGGGGGGGGGAGGGGCATGCTAATTGTTCTCTGGCTGGTCAGCTTTTGGTTATAAAAACAAACCCTGGGATTCCCTTGGGATAAACCTAGGTATGCAGAAGACAGAACACAGGATGCCACAGAGGCCAAAGAGACACGGAGGATGCCCCCACACAGGCCTTGGGCTGACTCAAGCGGACGTCTGGGGGCAGGCTGGAGGCAGCTGGGAACAGAACACAGCTCTGGGCCAGGAACTCTCCCAGCCGGAGTGGCCTAGACACATGATTTCCAGCCAGGCTGCTCTGGCTCACCATCCCCAGGCTAGCCTCAGCTATCTCACAGTGGGTTGATTTGCCAGAGGGGCAGCCCTGGGTGTGAAAGCAGAGCCCAGCAGGCCCAAGAGGAGGTGGGGACCCCAGGCTGAAGAGTTCCTGTGTAAGATAAAGAATGGGATGATGTGCCAAATCACTCCAGATCAGCAATTACCACCCATTAGCTAAGAGTCCAAGACTCCAGGATTTGTCCTGGATTCTAATCCCAGTTCTGGCATTTAATAAGTAAAGACCCGAGTGACACTGTACTCTGAGTCTTGGCATCCCAGTCAAGAAAATGCCCCTAATCTGGCAGCAGGAACTACCTGAGGTGGTTTGGGAGGCTCCACTGAAATAAGCTGATAGGTGCCATGGGCTTTCCATTTGCCCAGGTGATAGCCATAATCTCATGGGGACAGCGTCCTTGAGCTCTGACCCAGGGCTTCACCTAGTACAGAAGGCCACCCATCCAGAGGCTGAACAACCCTCTGTGAAAGGACACTTCACTGTTACATTTGGGACACTTCTCACCTCATGGCCTTTGTATATGCTCTTTCTTTTTCTGTGTTGCTGGTTCCTTATATCCAAGCTTAGGATAAATAAATGTCTTCTCCTCAAACAATCCTTCACCTGAACTAAAAGGGAACATCCCTGCCCTGTTCTATCCTGTTTATACGTTTCTCTCCTCTCCCCTGATCTTAATTCATTGATCCCCTTGGGGGCATGTGACCACTTACAGAATGAATCATAACAATCAGGAATACCCAGGCCATGCCTTTCAGCAGAAGCTTGGAGAGAAAGCACCAGACTGTGTACTCAGGACGCAGTGCCCTCCCATCTCCCGTCTCCCATGGCCTTATTTGCATCTAGAGTCCCAGAAGTCCTTGTTCCAATTCAGCCATAGAGAACCAGAGCTGGACCGCCATTGAACCTCAGCCTTCCCTGGGGTTCATGTGAACCAATCTAGTACCTCCATGGTGGGCCAGGAGTAGCCAGTGAGACTGGCCTAGAATATCTACCCATCTGTCAGTGGATATTTGCAGAAAGTCTCCAGCTGGTGTTCCCAGGCCCAGGATTAGGAAAGGGTGCTTGGCTGCTGCCCCTGGGAAATGTCTGGGATGATCTAGTGGAGACAAAGCCCTTTTAGCCATCTAAGCCTTCTCTATGGTACCGTTTTGTTGTCGTTTAGTTCTATTTTGTTTTGCTTTGGCGGTACTGGAGATTGAACTCGGGATTTCCTACTTGCTATGCAAGTGTTCTACCAACTGGCCAATGCCCTTAGCACCCCCCCTTTTTTTTTTGCTTTATTTTTCAAACAGTTGTTTTTTTCCTAGACCAAGATACTCTTTCTCCTATTGCTGGAGTAACAGACGTATCACTATCACCAGCTCATTACCATGGGAATCTCGCTAACTTTTGCCCTGACTGGCCTCAAATCACAATCCTATCTCTACCTTCCAGGCACCTGGCATTACAGACAAGCACCGCCATGCCATCTTAACCTGGAATGCCCACCAGGGTTTCATACTCAAAAAAGTCACATGAGTATGCCGACCTGGTTTGCTGATCAGCATGACCATTTCTCCCTGGTGGCTATAGTGTTTGTCAACATATTGTCTGTAGACCCTCTGTAATAAACCACAAAATTGTTTTGTCTTTAAAAAAAAGAATGGATGAAGGATAGAAAGGGTGACATTGATCAGGTACATTGTACTCATAACCTGATTTCTGGACTTGAAATCCTTTTACACAATTACTTAATAAAAATATATTTTTTTAAAAAGCCAGGTGTCAGTGGCTCATACCTATAACCCCTAGCTATGTAGGAGTCTGAGATCTAAGGATCAAGGTTCAAAAACCAGCCTAGGCAGGAAAGTCCATGAAATTCTTAGGTCCAATTAATTGCCAAAAAAGCCAGAGTAGAGTTGTGGTTCCCGTGGGAGAGTGGACCAGCCTCAAGCAAAAATAGCTAAGGGATAGCACTCAGGCCCTGAATTCACACCTCAGTACTAGAATGCACACACCTATTCTCTCTTTCTCTCTCTTTCACACACACACACACACACACACACACACACACACACTCACTCACTCAGATTCCTAGCTGGCCCAGACTTGCTAGATACAAATCTCTGAAGGGAGTGGAGATCTGCATTTTTCCCCAGATGAAATAACTAGTTAGACATTCGTAACTAGTAATTGACCAAGGAGAATTCATGCCCAGACAGCTGGGCTCCAGAGCCTGCTCCTGCCTTTCCCCCAGTGCTGCCTCTCAGTTTGTCACAGGCATGTAGTCACCCCTTCTCTGGCTTTCACGTGCACTCTTCCTGTAGGCAGGGCCAGTTCTTCTTTGGGTGGCCTTTGCTCTTTGGTTGCTTGTGGTGAAACATGTTGTAAGCACACAAAGCTGTTTGGAGCCTCCAGAAAGTCAGCATCACTTGTGGTTGAGCCAGGACCGGGTCTGGCCAATTCCATGCCCTATGGGTTGGAAGAAGGATTTGTTCATCCAATCACGACCTCTCATGCCCATCACCTGGAAGGCCCTTTGTAGATGCTTGGGATCCAGAGATGACAAGCCAGATAGTATCTCTTCCCTTAATGGAGGAGCTTACATTCCAAAGGGAGAAATATGCATGCGAAACTGCAATGGTATCTGTAAGGCCTACTTGGAAGTTAATAAGTATAAGAAGGAAGGTAGGGGTGCTGTGGGCTGGAGGAATCAAGGAGGGCTTCTTCAAGAGGCTTTGTTGGCACCACTTCCTGGTGGCTGGACAGGGTCCTTGAAGGAGGGCTTTTCTCCCAGAACTTCACTCCCATTGGCCAGTGCTGGGAATGGATGTGCTCGCTGGTTCAGAGCTCCTTGACCAGCCTGTGCAGGAAAGGTGTAGGCGGAAGACAAGACAGGCAGTGCAGCAGGAACAGTAGCAGTAGTCACTGTCATAACTGTTATTTTCAAGCAATATCTGGATGCAGTCTGGAATCCAGTCCTGATCTGTTTCTCATGGGTTGGATTGTGTAACACACACACCATCTCTGTACTGAGGCTCTGTACTGAGGATTGAACACAGGGTCTCACACATGGCCCATGATCAGTTCAAACCTCCTCTTCACAATGTCCTCTCTGGTTGGCTTCCCGCTAAGTCCCAAGCACCAGAGACAGCATCAGACACCACCTAGTTGATACTCCATAAATACCAATGAGTGTGTTTTAGAAAAGTCTAGAATCTAAACGCTCATCAGCTTCTCTGGGTTCCTTGAGCCTCTTTTCAACTTCCAGAAACACAGTTGGTGGAAACTGTTCTCACTAGTTCCAGGAGCTCACAGCACAGGAGGAAGGAAAATGCCAAAAGGAAAGGAAGCTGAAAGCTCAAACACAGGGCCTTTCTGGTAAGTTCTGCAAAAGCTTCAAGGGGCAGATGACTTAGAATCTGGGAGATCAGAGAGGGCTGAGCTTCTCTTTGGAAGAGATTCAACATTATTTCTGGGACATGAGTTCACAGACTAGAGAAAAAGGTCCAGAAAAAGTTCTCAGAACTCTCTGAGAGGCAGTCCTAGTTAATCCAAAATAACTTTTTTTTTCAAACCATAGGACTTTATTAAGATATATCACTGCTAATTACATAGATGCTCCTAAACCAAAATCCAAAGTCCACAGGAATCTATAGTTGTACATATTAGAAACATGTTCAGAACCACAAGTGGTCCCTTGCATGCAAGAAGTCAAAGAGCTCCTCCGTGCAGTCCTCTTCTGTCTGTGATCGAGAGGATACACGTGCATCACAAGCCTCTAAACGTTCCCGGGCCTTTGCACATTTCTCCAGGTGCTCACATTGCTCTCTCACTGTTGTTAGGGGGTCCACTAATTCCTCCTCTTCCTCTTCTTCCTTTTTGGGATCCCCAGATCCAGTCAGCATCATCCGCTCATCCTCCAGGCCTATGTCCGGCAATGGTTCTGGACTCAACACCAAAAATCACACCAGCACCGACCCCACTGGAGGTACAAGGCCCTCCTATTTTTTTTTCTAAAACATCATTTTTCCCTAAACAGTTTAAAACACTCAAGATTTCGTCCAGGCCAAAATAACTTTGTGAAAACTATTCATGTCTGGTATTCTATCACTTGAGCCATGTCTCTAGTACCAGCTTTTTGCTGGTTAATTGGAGATCAGAATCTCACAGATTTGTCTGCCAGAACTAGCTTTGAACCTGGATCTTCAGATCTCAGGCTCCTGAATAGATGGGATTATAGATGTGAGCCACTGGCACCCAGTTTATATTTTTAAGACAGGGCCACAGATGGCCTCTAAGTAAAGGTTCTCCTGTCTGTTTCCTAAGTGCTGGGATTACAGGCATGCACTACCATGTCTGGCTATGCAAATATATATATATATATTTTTTTATGCATATATAAATAGTAGTAGTAGTAGTTGGCCTTCTCTGAGTATTTACCCAATGCCAGGCATTATACTAAAAATACAGATTGCCTCATGTAACCTACCATACTAATTTATGAGGTTTAATTATTAACATTTTGCTCTTACCAAGTGTTTTGAGAACTTCAGTATGTGATTCAGAGAAACATATCTGAGGTGTTTGAAGCCAAGTAAGACAGGCTGGCTCCAATCTCTCTCCCATTCCTAACCACTGCAGTAACTGACTCTCTCAAGGGTATGCTCATTATCAGAGAGTCAATGATAAGCAAAATAAATAAGGAAACCCACTATGTGCTTCAAAAGTAACTCACCACTATTAGTTCATAATACTTTTTATAATGGTATTGGTTTGGTCCTCATACTTATTAGGCAGTTAAGTACACAACCACTTGAGCCATGCTTCTAGCCTTGCTTTTCCCGGATTTTTTTTTTCTGGTCCTGGGGCTTGAACTCAGGACCTGGGTACTATCCCTGAGCCTCTTTGTGTTCAACACCAGCACTCTACCACTTGAGCCATAGTGACCTTCCAGCTTTTTCTAAGTAGTTTATTGGAGATAAGAGTCTTACGGGCTTTCCTGCCTGGGCTGGCTTTGAACTGCAATCCTCAGATCTCAGCCTCCTGAGTAGCTAGGATTACAGCCATGAGCCACTGGTACCCTGCTCTTTCCTTATTATTTTGGAGATGGATTCTAGTATACTTTTCTGTCTTTGCTGGCCTTACACTACAATCCTCCAGATCTTAGCACCCTGAGTAGTTAGGATTATAGACATGAGCCACCAGCATCTAGCAGTTATAGTAGTGTCAAACATTTTGTGTCACTTAGGGTTTTTACTTTTGTTTTGTTTTCATTGTGTTATATTTTGATACAGACCTTGGAATATCTGAGGGTAAAGAAGAAGTGATCTGGAGATGAGGGAGGTTAGGCTGAAGGGAGACAGTGTGTAATATGCTGACCAGGACAGCGGCTGAGCAGGCTTCGACACTTGAGTGGTCCAGGAGCCACCTTCACAAGGGTTCTTTGCTCCTGGTTGGTTTTTAGCTTGGGTGGCTTCAGGCTACTTCCCAGTAGCTTAGATCTGACTAGGCTTCCCAACGTGGACCAGAGTCTCACAGCAAAGCTCTGCTGGCAGCCCCAGATCACTGGGGGCGGGGCTAAAGGGAGCCAAGGGGCTCCATCCTTAGGATTGGTGATTTTGATCCCTGCCTGATTATTCATTTTCCTGGAGAAGCCAGTGTGCCAGTTGCCAAGTAGTTCCCTTTTTTTTTTTTTTTCCTTTTCCTCCTTTCTCTTTTATGCCCATATGAGGCTTGAAATCAGGGCCTCGTAGCTATTTCCACACACTTGTGCCACAGCTCCACTTCTGCTGGCCTTTTGGAGATTTGAGTCTCACAGATTTTCCAGCCTAGGTTGGTCTTGAACAGAAAATCAGAAGCTCTCAACCTCTTGAGTAACTAGGACACCCGGTAAGTGAGCTGTTTTTTTTTTTTTTTTTTCATCAGCACAACTCTATGATGTAAATCTCATGGCCCCCTTCCTTATAGATGAGAACTGATAGCCAGAGATGTTAAAAGGTGAACTGTACCTTTCCTGTGAGGCCTTAAGGAACCACAGCATAAGGTTGGAACTGTTCCAAGTTAGCAGTGGGGGAGGGAAACATCCCTGACAAAGCTGGCTACCCAGCAAGCCTGAGGAATGGCTGAAGTTCCTGTTTCAATTTTTTCAAGTGACATTTGCTTCAAAACACTTCCATGGCTGGGACTGTGGCTTAGTGGTAGAGTGCTTGCCTAGCATGCACAAAGCCCTGGGTTTGATTCCTCAGTCCCATATACACAGAAAAAGCCAGAAGTGGCACTGCGGCTCAAGAGGTAGAATGCTAGCCTTGAATCAAAGAGGCTCAGAGACAGTGCCCAGGCCAGAGTTTCAAGCCCTAGGACTGGCAAAAAGTAAAACCAAAAACCAAAAACAAACAAACAAAAATCTCCAGGGCTGGGGTGGAAGTGAATGAAGTAGAAATCTGTTTTGCATTTAGGTATCCCACAGGCATTGGAATAATTCTTTTCCTGAAGAGGATTTTCCCAAAGCTAAACAGAATTTGCTAGCCAATAAGTATCTAGAGTGGGTTACCTTAATCTCTGATTTCCTCCTAAGGAGCTCTGCAGATAGGGCTGCTCTGAGGGGAGAGGCAGGGTGCAGAGGATACTGTTAAAGACAAACTGATCCTTTAAATAGACTACCTTCCCTGCACCCCCCACCCCCCTTGTGCCTTGGTGGCACTTGAATTCAAGGCCTTGTTATGTACCATGTCACCGAGCTACATTCCCAAGCCCTATGTACCTTCATCGTCCTATCTGGAGCCCTTAATGAAAATCCTCCATCTCCAATCTACCAAAAGCCACCTATAAGTTGTGAGTTGCTGGTATGGGGGCTTGAATTTAAGGTTTCAATCTCACACTTGGTTTTTTCAGTTCAAGGTTTGCCCTCTACCACACTTAAGCCATACCTCCACTCCTGGCTTTGGATGGAGACAAAAGTGTCACAGACTTTTCTGCGTGGGCTGGCTTCGAACTGCAATCTTCTGATCTGCCTCCTGAGTAGCTAAGTTATAAGTGTGAGCCACTGGCATCTAGCCTCTCGCGCGGGCGTGCACGTGAGTGTATGTGTGTGTGTGTGTCTGAGTGTACCCACGCTGGTACTGGGGATTGAACTAAGGGCCTGGGTTTTTTCCACTCAAGGCTGATTCTCTACTACTTGATCCACAAATCTTTTTGCTGGTTAATTGGAGATAAGAGTCTCCCAGCAGCTACTGAAAAGCGAAACTCTTATCACTAGTTAATCAGGAAGTGGAGTTGTGGCTTAAAGTACTAAAGCACCAACCAGCCTGGAGCAAAAAAAAAAAAAGAAAAACAAAGCCTCTAGAGCTTGAGGTTTGGGAGTTGAAGCCCCAGTATCAGCACATACATAAAAGGGAGTATCACAATTTCATATTGAGAGAATCCAAAACGCTAGTGGGGGGGGGGGGCGGGGCGGGGAAGGAACACAACTCTTCTTGCCCCTCCCACCTCTACAAAAAACCAGTTACATTTGATGCAGGCCATTCTCTAGTCTTGCTAGTCTGAATATACTGGAAGATGACAGAGGTAGAATTCCCATTCTTCTGGCCCCTAGCTGAGTGAGCCTTACTCTCCAAATTTATCATAGAGAAATGTTTGTTTTGCCAGTCCTGGGGCTGGAACTCAGGGCCTGAGCACTGTCCCTGGCTTCTTTTTGCTCAAGACTAGCACTCTACCACTTGAGCCACAGTGCCACTTCCGGCTTTTTCTATATATGTGGTACTGAGGAATCGAACCCAGGGCTGCATGTATACAAGGTGAGCACTTTACCACTAGGCCATATTCCCAGCCCCTCCCCAGAAGTGTTGTATAAATGAAATGAGAGATATGGAAAGCACATGCCTAGTGCCTAGGAAATACCATACAATAAATGTCAGCTCTTGTTACTATTGTAACCTGCCATTTCCCTTACCATTTTAGCATAATTGATTCAGAATGTTATTCCGAGTTTTGGAAAACATCACATTGAATGGCTGCTGTAAAGACTAGTTTCTTTGCCATTCTCTTAAGAGGAATGTTTTGGCTGCTTCCAATTTTATCATCTTATAAATAGCTCTGTGATGAACACCGTTGTGAAATAGTCCTACCTCCCCCGGGTTTTGGAGATTTTTCCTTAAGATTAGTTCTCAGAAGGGGAATTACTAGGGGAAGGATAATAAACATTTTTAGGCTTCATACACTTAATGCCTGATTGCACGAAGCAGGTGTTCTTTTGCATACCTTGCCTCCCCCAATCTTCTTGCCATTCCCGGAAATTCTCATCCTCCCTGGCAGTGACATCAGACTGCTTCCTACCTCCCACTCCCTGTGCCTTGGATCCTTCAGCTATAGGCTGTCCCCCTACCACTGTCTAAGTTAAGAAGTCCTCCTTGGTTTTCAACCCCTACCCCTTCCCCTCAGCCTTTCCTGAGGTCAGGAGCTGAGTCTTAGGGGACTCTTTCTTCCCCACTCAGCATATAGCGCTAACAATCTCAATTTCATGTCTTTTTTGGGCAAATTGTCTTATGAAGGCCAATGTGGGCCAACTTGGGGGATGTGGCTGCAGAGGCTTTAAGCACTTAAGTCTTCAGTCAGGAGAAGAAAGGGAAGATAAATTTAATAACGTGTCACCATGAAGGATGGAGGTGAAACCAGAGTTTTTAGACCCCACACAGCCACTTACCCCTACACTATAAATAAAAAGTCAAGGGGAAGAGCAAAGAGATTTATTCTATGACATAGGCACATTATGGGAAGACAGTACTTCAGCCCATTTTCAGGTTTATAGACAATGAAATAGAGGTAGGGGGAATATGTATGCATGACTGTCAAGTAGGCCTGGCCAAAGTATATCCTGGTTGATCATTATTTCAGTCCTTGTTTGGGGATGAAAGGGGGGGGGGGTGTCCTGGACAAGTTATCATTGCTCTTATCCCTGACCGGAATAAACAAGTCATCTTGCCTGGTGGGTGGTCTGTCCTGAGCTGCTATTGTTCCTTAAGGATCTCCTATACCTCTTGGCATAAATGCGATATTGGTCAGTCCTGTCCTTCCTGGAATCTAAAATGAATGCAAAGTGACTGAGGAGAGAATGGCTTAGAGCAAACACAGGCAGAATGGAGGCAGAGATGCCAGGCTTTTCCTTAATTCATGGGCTCAAGTAAGGAGTCAATGTTTCTCAGCAAAAGTAGATTTTGAGCACCTCTTACAGAGGCTGTGGTGCAAGTTCCTAACAGATGGGAAGGGGAATGGCTCTCCACCTCGGGGTCTTTGTGACCGTGGGCTAGCCACTGTGGCTCTAAGGGGTGACAAATTCTCAGCAGTCACCCGGCAAGTGCTGTAGTGACTGTCTATGTGACACAGGCATGGTCACAGAGGAGGGAATAATGAACATGACAAGATCTGGCCTCTTAGACTCAAAGTATTAATTCACATTCTACTCAGTTCACTCCAAAAAGGGGGAGTGCCATACACCCTTCCAGTCTCAGACAACCTCCTCTTCCTCCTAGTTCAGTGGCTGATGAAGCCCCCGTCTTTGTAGAATGTGCATCATAGCTTTCCATTTTGCCAGTCTAAGGCTCTGATTTATGTTGCTGCCAGCCTGCTCCCTGGCTACTTATTCCTCAAGAGCCAGCTGCTATGAGTCTCCACAAGCACTGAATTCCATTCCACCAACACTGAAGGGCTCCTTTCCTGAGAGGGTGACATGAGATAGGCCAGAGTGTGGCCTGAAGCCTGCAGGCCAATGGCAAGATAAATAGCACTGTGACTTCTTGAAGGTGCAATCGTAGCAGGAGCAAATAGGGAAGGGATTTCTGTGAAAGAAGTGAGGCTGGGAAGAAAGGGAAGGAGCACGGTTAGGCCAGCACCTTTGTGCTCCAATAGGGAATTTAGATTTTATTAGGTTGTGGGTGGGTGGCATTTTGGACAGAGCAAGTGGGTCCCCTACTCAGATCTCCATTTAAGATCATGTTACAGAGATGAGAGATCCAAAAGGCTAGACTAGAAATGACAGTGGTAGCAGCAGGGGTAGAGCCACAGCTCTGCTTCCTGCTTTTTGCTGGTTAATTGGAGATAAGAGTCTCACAGACTTTCCTTCCAAGGCTGGCTTCAGATGTTGGCTTCCTGAGTAGCTTGGATTACAGGCATAAATCACCAGCGCCTGGCCTTAATTCATTCTTGAAAGTTTTCCTCAGCGGCATTGTCTCTAGGAGACCTTCCTTAGCACCCTCTCCTCCCCACGTTCTTATTCATCCTGAGTGAGCTGTAAATGATCACAGAATCTTAAAGAAGCTCTGGATTAGACCAGGCCTCCCCTCTGGGCTGGAGGAGGGGAACTGAAGCTGAGAACAACACCTGCCTACACTGATGTAGATGGTACCCAGCAACTCAACACAGAACATAGTCTATGACATGCTTCCCATGGGTGTGGCTCCAGGGTGGAAAACAGTGCTATCAGACAAACAGGCCCCAGAAGGGGAAGACTGGGACATATAAGGTCAAAGAGGAAAAACCCCACATTATGAAAACATTAAGACCCCACTAGCAGCCATGAAGACAGAGCCTTTTGGGGACAAGGTGGGTAGGAGCTACAGTCCAGACCTGGAACTCTCAATCCTCTAGTCTCAGCCTCTCAGGTGCTGGGGTTATAGGTCAGTTGTGACCACAAGCAATCCAGGCTATCCTGATTGATTACATTTGATTTCTGCTTTCTTCTAAAAGTTGTACACAAGCTTCTGTCTAGAAGAGGCAGCAGCTCCAGCCTAAGGATTAAAATGGCTGGCGATGGGCTTCTGGACAAGATGTGTTTCCAACCTTCATAGCCCGCAGTTTGTTGAGCTGGCCCCTCAACCAACCTGCACAAAAGGCAAATCATGTCTACTTCCCCAGGAATGGGGATGGGAAGCCTGAAGCTCAGGGAGGAAATGGCAAGGGACAAGACAGCTTGTGGGATTACATTTGATCCACAGATAATCCCCCTCCCCATCCAGAAGCCACCTGGACAGCATTTTACTGCACTGAGCTGCTTGTTGGCAGTTCCCATGCGTGTTGATGCGGCTGCAGAATTCATCAGTTTTCCTGGAACCAGAAAATAGCTCCTCCCAATTATTATTATTTTCCTCCCTTCATTTTTGTGAGAAGAGTGATGGAGGGAAGGGATCCGTTTGTGGCGATTTAATTGCTGGATCTCTCTTCCACCTCAGCTCTCTATTTTTATATTTTAGGAACTCCCAGTGTAGGAAATTTTCAAATATATATGTGTGTGTGTGTGTGTGTGTGCGCGTGTGTGTGTGTCTGTGGTATCATGAACCACCGGTGTAGATTATCATATATGCCCCTGGTGGCAATCTCAGATATCAACCCGCGAACACTTAGGTGAGGGCAGGAACCCGTGGGCCTCATCCGGGGATCCCGCCCGGCGCAGCCCCCCACCAGCTCCTCAGACCGTGTCTATAAAACCAGAAGCCTCCTCCTCGGCTTCCGCCCGTGCCCGCACAGCGTGGGTCACCGCGGCCCGGTGGCGTTCCTGACAACCCACATGCGGTCCCGGGGTGATGCTAGAGTGAGTCCCGGCGCGGCGCGGCGCGGCAGCCTCGGAGAGAATCAGCAGGCGCCGTCCACTTCCTCCTCTCCGCTCTGACTAACGCTCCGCGCGCGCCTCGCGCCTCCCGCTCCCGGGGTGGAGGCGGGAGTTTGCGGGGCCCCTCCCCTCTGTGGGCGTGGCCTCCACGAGGGGGCGTGCCCGTGCCCATATTTGGCCTTATATGGGCAGCCACGTCATAGGACGCACGCTCATTCACATAAAGCGCCGCGCGGCTGCCGGAATCCCCGGCTTGCGGGGGGGACAGCGAGTGGTTCAGGTCGGGTGCCGCGCGGAGAGTGCGGGGCGGGAAAGAGCAGTGGAGCGGCTCCCACCGGCGCTGGGTTCCGTCGGCCGGCCGCAGCCCCGCGAGTGGCCCTCCCGTACCTCGCCCGCCGGCGCCCTGGCCGTGGGCACTTGCGGAGCGCCGGGCGCGGGGCCGCTGGGCAGCGGCGGCGGCGGCATGAAGGTCACGTCGCTCGACGGACGCCAGCTGCGCAAGATGCTCCGCAAGGAGGCGGCGGCGCGCTGCGTGGTGCTCGACTGCCGGCCCTACCTGGCGTTCGCCGCCTCGAGCGTGCGCGGCTCCTTCAACGTCAACCTCAACTCGGTGGTGCTGCGGCGGGCCCGGGGCGGCGCGGTGTCGGCGCGCTACGTGCTGCCCGACGAGGCGGCGCGCGCGCGGCTGCTGCAGGAGGGCGGCGGCGGCGTGGCGGCCGTGGTGGTGCTGGACCAGGGCAGCCGCCACTGGCAGAAGCTTCGCGAGGAGAGCGCCGCGCGCGTGGTGCTCACCTCGCTGCTGGCCTGCCTGCCGGCCGGCCCGCGAGTCTACTTCCTCAAAGGTGAGAACTCCCCCGGGCCCGCTCGGGGAACCCCTCCCTGCGCGGGGCGTCCGCCCGCTGCCACCCCGGGCCCGGAGAGTCACCCCGATGCTGGGACGTGCGTTCGGGACAGCCCGGCGGACGTTTCCCCCCCTCCGCGCCCGCATTCCTCGAAAGCAGCCCGGGTGTCCGGCCCGGCTGTGCTGTCGGGAGTGTTGCTACTTCGTTGGAGGGGGGGCGGGCGTGGGTCGTTCTCGGTGGGGATGCCCTGTGCGCGCACCCGGGGTTGGCAGCGTGGCGTCCCGGTGCTCCCTTACTTCCCGCCTAAACAACTACGGTTTACCGTAGGCCGCGTCTTAGCCTGCCCCTCTGGACCCTGGTAGGGCCCCCCCCCCTCCGTTTTGTTTGATCGCTTTTTAAATACTGTTTTCCCGGCTTCTCCCACCCTCCCAGACCTTTCTCAAGCCCAATTTGGATCTGACAGACTGCCCACCCCTCCCTCCCCGAGACAGGATTATCCCCAGAGTGGCCCCGAGGTCAGACTACTGCCTTCCCCAGCGAGGGGGAAGGGGCCCTGGCCAGCCTGCCAGGACCTAGGAGACTCCGGGACTGTGTGGTGTGGAGAAGGTTCAGTGGCCTTCCATGTGAAGCCTCCAGTTCACCTGCTGGGGAGATAACTTTGGTTTCCGGTGTGGGTGGGCGATGACTGAAACTCTCAGGCATTGGTTTCTGGGTCATTTCCTGTGTAGGTGACTGCCTTTGTAACCTCAAATGCATGGGAGTCCCCGCCTTGGGTGCAGAGTTGGGAGTCGAACCCAGGTTAGGGCCCCAAGGCTTTGCCAACCCTGTTTTATTGGGCTATGATGCTGATGTGCTTCCGACCCCAGGGGCAGTGAGCTGAGAGTGTTGAGACCCTGAAATCCGGGGAGTTTCACACACTGAAGGCCAGGAGAATTCCAGAGGTTTTAGGCAGCTCCCCACCTATTAGCACCTCTTGCTGACTGTTCTTGTTGATCCCATTGGGGAGATAACGGAGGTGGATGATCTTCTTTCCAAGCTCGGTGCAGAGCTTTTTTTTTTTTTTCTCTCTCTTCCTGGAGTGTTTTTGTCTGCTGTTCTTAGCAATGCATACAGGAAAAGCTTCTGCCTCGCCAGCTTCCAGGAAACCCTCCTAAATCCTGCCTTTGCTTCCCCACCCCAGCGTTATGAGGACACAGGAAGTAGGCAGCTTTGGAAGCTAAGGAAAATGATGTTTTAAATGGTTTGGATTGTATTTCCTGGTGTTCTTTTTTTAGGGGGGGGTTAGCATGTGTATATACGTGTATGTTGGTACTGGGAATTGAATTCAGAGACTTGAGCTAATTTTTTTAAAGATGAAATGACACATCCAGATGAAACTTTGAGTAGCACAATCTATACATCCTACAATCTAATTCCACTTTCCAGAGACAGCCATTATTTTATATTCATCTTCAGTTAATTCCTCTCAGGTAGTTTTCAATAATAAATTGGTTATATTTATTTCCTGTTTTGATCTGTCTCACCAACTAGATCTTGGGCACTCATCCACATCAGAATGCACATGTGAATTTTCTTGTGAAAACTCTCTTCAGCCACCCTTGTTTTAAGTCCTATGCTAGAGGATAGATATAAGCCTTGTCTCCATGTTCTTGTATGTAGGCTATCTTTTTTTTTTCTTCATTGCCAAAGTGAAGTACAGAGAGGTTACAGTTTCATATGTAAGGGAAGTACATTTCTTATCCAACTTGTTACCTCCTCCCTCATTTTCCCCCCCTCTCCCTCCTACCCAGATCCCTCTCTCCACATGTAGATTATCTTAACAGTAAAATCATGAGGATTTCCAGGTCAGAAGTTCTGTGTAAAAGAATAAAAGGGGGAAAAAAAGGTCTGTGCATTTGGATTTTCAGCAGGAATTGCTACATTTATAATAACACTATTAGTCTTCAAAGTGTTGTCGGAGGAAAATTCCTTTCTTTCCTTAACCTAACTCATATCCTTACTGAACTCTGTGAGTTCAGATTACAACTTGGTGGCATTCTGATCTTGAAACCATACCTTTCATACTTGCCATAGTCCCCCTTCCGAGACAGACCCACTAAAAATGAGATGATGGATGCTCCAGTTGCATGGCCCTTTCTTATTTGTATAGTCTGTATCACCACTGTTCCCCTGCCAATGTGATGATTGAAAACAGACTCACTCTAGGTTGAAGTGACTGTAAGAATTGCCATGGCTTGCAATGAGTGAGGCATCAGAGAAGAATGTTCTGTCTCCACACCTCTGATGGGAGTGGGTGGAAGACTGAGCCCATCTAATCTCCTGACCCCAGTTTGAAGAGGCAGGGCCCTGTTTATCAATCTCTCAACTACAGGAGATTCTTTGTCTGCCTGCCTTATTTTGTCAACAGGCAGGCAGGAGGGATCTAGCCCACAGAGGAACTTCCCTCTGCCCTCCTGACAGCCGGTTCTTAAGTGGTCTATTTAAAGCCTAGAGATGAGATGGCACACCTAATCCCAGGTTTGCCACCCCAAATCACTCATTTTAGCTCCTTCTACCCAAAATGTGGCCTATCCACAGGACACGATCAGATGCTTTACTAAGGACACCTCCAAGAATGTGTGGATCAGAGGGAGTTTGCCGACCTCTGCCTCCTAGAAGGAAGAAGGCCGGGACCGTGGGGGTGGGAAGCAACCCATCAACATCTCCACCTCTTCCACACCCTTTCCATCTTCTTCTGGGGTTTGACAGGGGTGGAGCTGTTTGTCAAAGTGACCATGAGAGAGATTGGGTGGACTAAATGGGGGTGGGGGAGAGTGAGCCAGGGGATGACTCATTCTAGGAATTGGCTGCAACCTCTCGGAGGGAGTTGGAGACTGAAATCCATTAACTGTTTGCCTACTGCAGATTTAAAAACAAACAAACAAAAACAGTGTGCCCATCACTGAGGAGCCATCCCATCCCCAGTACCAACACAGTAAAGGGAGGGTTTGGGGGAAAGAACATGGTCTCAAAACTAATACTTAATTGACAGCTCAACACCAAATGAATTCTCTAATCCAGTAAAAGACAGAAGTGGGTTTTTGTGGAGGCTCTCAGAAGCAGAGCTGCACACCCTTGGCCTCCTCAGGTCCAGGTTTTCACTTGATTCTTCGTTTGGTGTGATGGTTCTGAAAAGGTTTATCTATCCAAGGATGCATTTCTGTGATTTAGGGGTCATTTTTATCCTTCAGTGATCTGTCTCGAGAAGCTAAAATGTAATGGTCCAGTTCTTCCACACTAACACTGACAATGTCAGTGAGACTGAGGAGGAGAGGTGTCAGGAGGGGGAGATAAGAAGTCAGAAAGGGTTGAGAGTCACAGCAGGCAGAGTCAGTTTTATAGAGATTGAGAAGTTTGAGATCCTCATTCCTCCCATATGGTGGAGAGGTTAATTAACTCTATTGATGACTCCAAATTGGACTTACAGGAGGGGCTGTCAGTAATGGTTTTTTAGTACCTTGGGAGTGGGAAATGACCAGGCATTTTAGTGCTCAGAGTTGCAGGTGCATCCCCTTATCAATGGAGGGGTGCCTTCTGTCTGTAACCCATGCTTTGCACATGGGCTAGGGAAGAGCCAATTTAGGAGCCTTGCAATAAGTGATTTTGCATAGCCACATCTTCATTTTAGATATGTAAGGTAGAAACATGAATATTAATTAATAAATATTAATATTTGCCATATGCCAGATAATTCCTCTCACAGTTTGTTAACTTTGATAGACACATAAAGTTAATCATTGCTTCTCTGAACTACAGGCTTCTAGAAGTAGGTGTGTGGGTGTGCACATGTGTATAGAGCCCATTTCTATCCTAAAACTATTTGATGGTTTTGATTTTTTTAATATGACTGGACTGTATATTAGCTTTATAGTTTTTTTTCTTTAATGCACACGGCTAATGGTGGGCCTTTTCTGACAACTTGAGCAACCAGTGGCTTTATCTATCTCACTTTTTATTTACTTGCTTGTTTATTTTGTCAGGAGGATATGAGACCTTCTACTCAGAATACCCTGAGTGTTGCGTGGATGTGAAACCTATCTCACAAGAGAAAATCGAGAGTGAAAGAGCCCTCATCGGCCAGTGTGGAAAGCCAGTACTCAGCCTCAGCTACCGGCCAGCTTATGACCAGGTATGTGGTTTCTAGCTCTATCTCCTCAATGCTCTGCCTGCCACCTGTGCCTGCTTAAATTCACTCTTCGTGGATCAGGGTGCTGGCATCGTCCTCTGGCTCAGAGGTTTGCCAACCTGTGTTACCATCCAAAAAGTTAACAGGCATCCTTCCAGCTCACATGCCAGCCAGAGCCAGTGAGACACAGGGCAGCTTCTGGAGAAAGGGGGAAGTGAGTTAGAATATTAGTGGATAGCTTGGGCAGTTCAGAGAAAGAAGCAGGGAAATACTGGTTTAGGTTTCCCTGAAGAAGTGTCAGAGCTGCTTCTCGAGTTTTGGAGTTTTTGTACTTGTGAATATACCACAGTTTATATTCACCCAACTGTGCCTGCCAAGGTGCGTGTTGATATTTTTAACTGAAATGGGTGGATGGAGAAGGGCAGATTGGTGCTACAGAGAAACTACTGCTTGGATATCTAAGTAGGAGTCTCCAAGGTTGGTTTTTGGGTTTTTTCCTTTTTTAACAGGGTCTCGCTGTGTAGTTAACCCAGGTAGGCCCTGAATTTGTGATCAGCTTATCTCCCTCAGCCTCCTGAGTGCTAGGATTACAGGCATGTACCACTGTGAGGGTTTCTGATGCCTAAAATTCTATAAATACTGACACTGGAGGAGATCAAGTGGCATTAGAAGGCTGTATGGTTCTATATAGTCTGTGGGTTTTATTTTTCCTTCTAAAAGTTGTGTTTTGTGATAACTCTTTAAAGGTCAGGGAATTACCTGGCATGAGGTAGGAAGATAAGGAAAAGGCAGATGAGAATCTGGAGCTGGCAGAAACCAGAACTCAGATCCCACCTTACGGCTTCACAGAAGGTGGCGGAATCATCACGTGTCTCCGGACCACCTCTAGCGGGCCCCATGTGAAGGCTCCTGCAGCTTAATGGCCCCAGGCCCAGAACCCCTTCTCTTACCTCCCTGCCCTGGTTCCTCGAAGGACCTCCTGTTTTCCACATGCCCAATGGCGTGGGCTCCTGAACTTGGGGAAGCTTATCAAACTCGTCCCCCACTTCCCAAACCAAGCACATAGCCCATGGCAAGCCTTCTAAGGCTGCTATAAACACCAGCCTTTACCTTGAGCCAGAGCTCCATCCTGGGACAAACTGCCAAGAAAAACCAAGTGGCCTTGTCCTGAGTAGGATCCTCGGTCAGGGAGCCTCGTTAGTCTGGCTGGGTACCAGGGTTGTGATTGTGTTTGTTTTCATGAAGCTTCTCATCTTGTAGGGTGAGCACTTGGCCTTTGAATTGGGGGGGATCAGACAGAGGTAGAGGTCTGTTTGTTTGGGTTGTGCATTGCCCATTTCTCAGAAAGTGAAAGAAATACGACCTGGTGGTGGTTGCGAAAGCATAGCAGACTTTGGCCAAGGGAGGGTGGGTGGGGAGTCTAGTGCATCTTCAAGACTCATCTGGGAAATCCCTGAGTGCTACTTCTTAGAAACGCTTCAGTGCTTACAGAGGGCAGCTGAGGCTGCTGCCCTTTGTGGTTTCTGAAGGTCATTGGTATCTTCCTCTTGAGTCAAAAGATTTAGAAACAGAAAGAAACATGCCAAGTAAAGTGGCTAATGCCTTTAACCTTGGCTACTGGGGGGGTGGGGGTGGGAATCAAGAGGATTGTGGTTCAAGGATAGTCTGGGCAAAAAGTGAGCCCTTGAGGTTGGAGGCGTAGCTCAGGTGGTAGGGTGCCTGCCAATGAGTACAAAGCATGTTCTTAGCATGCATCCTAGAAGAAAAAAATGAGACTCCATCTTAAACACAGTGGGGCACAACTATAATGGTAGCTACACGAGAGGCACAGGAAGATTGCCATCTGTTTGGAAGCTAGCCCCAGCCCCAAACTCAAACCTATCTGAAAAATAACTAGAGCAAAAAAAGGATGGATGGAATTCTGGTTCATGTGGTAGAGCACTCTGCCTAGCAAGTTCAAGGTCCTGAGATCAACTCTAGCAATGCCAAAATAAGAAAGGGAAAGAAATTTAGTTTCAGGAATATGTTGGATCAAGCTCTAGGGGAAGTTGGATGGGGTCCCAGGCCTGATAGGTCGTGTTTTCCAGGCAGCCAGGAAAGGGAGAGATCTTAGTCAGTGTGCTTCCTGCCTCCTTGAGGGAGACTGTTAATGCTCATTGGTGGAGACCCAGAGCTGTCAGTGATAAGGGAGACTGGGCATGGGTCTCTGATCCCTTTCTGAAGAACTCTCTACCTACCACCTCTGGTGTTTTCCTCCTTGCTAACCAGAGGGGAGCTGGGTCAGGGAATAGAAGTGCTGGGATTAACTGGATCCTTATCTGCCCTAGGTCCTCTCCAGGGTGGAGGAGCTGTGTTCTATTTATCTAGTCTTCAGCCTCAGATGAAAATGGCAGCTTCATACATGTCAGGTTTTACTGAATCCATTATCCCATTTCTGTCTTCTCAATTATCCTGAAAGGATAAGACGTGTTATCATCTCCACTTTATAGATGAAGGTTCAGGGGTCAGAGAAGCTGCCCAAGGTTAGGTCAGCAAGGAAGCAGGCCTGGGCTGCACACCACATTGGGAGGGCTGCTCTGTGTGGGTGCAAGCGACCTAGCTACTAGAGAAAGGCAGAGGACAGTATTTCCTTCCTGTCTTTACCTAAATACTGGATTTCTCATACAGTCCATGTTGAAATGGATTCAGAGGAGTCCTTGCTGCTCATGCTGAGTAGTCAAACTTGGGTTTTTCGGTCACAGCTCTACCACTGACTAGCCCTCACCACAGACAAGTTAACTAATTCCATCTCAGCCTCAGTTTACCCATCTGTGAAATGGGAATGTTGTTGTCTGTCTACCTTAAAAATTTGTGAAATTAGTACCATACAAGAATCTTTAAGTGTTATGTCCTTAGCCATAGTCACTGTAGGTGCTACTAAAAATATTAGTGGTTATTATTACTAACCATATATAAAATCCTCTGTAACTTTTGTGTGCATGTGTGCTGGTACTGAGACTTGAGCTCTCGGCTCTTTTGTTCAAGGCCGGTACTCTACCACTTGAGCTACACCTACATTTCCTGCTTTTTGCTTGTTGATCCTCCTAGCTCAGCCTCCTGAATAGCTAGGACTAAAGATATGACCCACCAGCACTCTTTGGTAACTTCTAAGAGGCCAAACTGGCTTCTGCGTAGACCTTAGACATCCCCAAAGAGAAAAGGCAAACAGTAAGGCCTGGGTAAACAGAGAATCTTTTGCCCACTGCCATTCTTTGGTCCCTTTCTGCCATGTGACTAAGTTTCCATCCCACTTATACTCTAGGACAGGAAATGGATGGTATGGGAAAGGCTCCCAAAGCCTCAGCCACTGCCCCACTCCACCCAGCACAGTGTTTCCCTCTGAATCTCCAGGGACTCCACTGGCTTTTTCTTGTCACCTTTGAATCCTGTGAATCCAGATTGCTGGAGGCTAACTAGCTTTCTTTTCCATTTAGCCTGGAGTATGTGGGCTCTGGTGCTCCCTCCAAACCAGAAGCCGTGAGTGTGGGCGATGACATGAGCCTCTCACCAACACCAGTGCCCTATGTGAAGAAGGTCAGGGGCTGGGGAAGCCCCTGTGCTTGTGGTCTAACTGCTTTTTTTAGGCTACAGATTCTGGGCAGGTAGTGGTTATCTAGTTCTAAGAAGAATGTTTGAGGAGTAGGGCTGGTGACACATTTTATCATCTCTAAAATCTAGATTATTTTAGTTTCAACAGTGTCTTGAGGTTGAGGAAATAACACTATGTAAAATGTCTAGGTTGAGGGCTGGGAATGTGGCTTAGTGGTAGAGTGCTTGCCTATTAAGCATGAAGCCCTAGGTTCGATTCCTCAGTACCATATAAACAGAAAAGGCTGGAAGTGGTGCAGCAGCTCTAGTAGAGTGCTAGCCTTGAGCAAAAGAAGCTCAGGGACAGTTCCCAAGCTCTGAGGTCAAGCCCCAGGACTGATCCAAAAAAAAAGGCTAGGTTGAGCTCAGAGTGGTGACTCAAGACCTGTAACTTGAGTCACTTGGGAGGTAAAAACCAAGAGGATAGCAGTTTAAAGCTAGCCTGGGCAAAAAGTAAGACAATCTCAACCCAATAGCTAGGTGCAGTGGAGTACACTGTCAGCCCATTATGGCAGAAGAGCAATTATGATAGTCATGGTCCAGTCCAGCCCAGAAAAAGATGTGAGACTCTGCAAAAACAAGTAAATTTAATTTAAAAGTACTAGGTGGTACTCAGTGGTAGAACACCTGCCTAGTAAGTACAGAGCCCTGAGTTCAAATCCCAGTACTGCAAAAACAAACAAAAAACAGCTTATAAAGAAGGGAGCTCACCTTGTCAAACCCTTCTCTATTTTTATCTGTGGAGAAGCTGAGGCTCTCTCAAAGATCAGGAACCATTTCTCACGGCAGCTTGAACTTGAGTGCTGGCCTTTCTTAGTCTTCCTATTACATCACATCACAGCATTTCTAATCCTGGTTAGCACAGGACGGCAGAGGGCACTTCCTGCCTCCTCAGTACATACAAAAAAAAAAAAAAAACAACAACCCTCTGGGCCATGTGGGTTTTGCTGTCACTGAATCACAAGGCAGTCACGTAGGGTAGAGAGTGTGCCAGGATGAAGGCACACCCACTCAGGGCTAAAACATCCTGGCTCTGAACCTCTCTACTTGTAAACCAGAGTGGGAACTCCCACCTTAAGAAACAACTAGGTCATGACGTCTTTGTTTTCTTTTTTTATTGGGGGGCGGCGTAGGGGAGGGTGGGACGACTTAAGCAACCATGCCTCCAGACACTTTGTGCCCTGGTTGGCCTGGGCTGCAATCGATCCTCCTCCTTGTGCTCCTTTGTGTCACTGGCATGACAGGCATGTGCTACTTCACCCAGCCATTGTGCTGCTTCCCTTCCCCCACACCTGGGGTGTGGGCCCCACCATTGGTTGAGATGAATTCTCCAGAACTTTTCTGCCTAGGCTGATCTCCAACCACAGTGCATGGATTTCCATCTCCCAAGTACCTAGGATCACAGGCTTGAGCCACCTGGCTCTACCTGGTTGTTTCTCACAAATGAACCAGTTTATCCAATATTTCCTGAGTGTTCTTTGTCTCTGCTTCCAGGGTGGCCCTGTTGAAATCCTTCCCTTCCTCTATCTTGGAAGTGCCTACCATGCATCCAAGTGCGAGTTCCTCGCCAACCTGCATATCACAGCCCTGCTGAATGTCTCCCGTCGGACCTCCGAGGCCTGCACAACCCACCTACACTACAAATGGATCCCTGTGGAGGACAACCACACGGCTGACATTAGCTCTCACTTTCAAGAAGCAATAGACTTCATTGGTAGGTTCAGCCATTCCCTCTCTGAAACCCTTGTAGTTTGCATTCTCTTTGAGTGTCCTGATGGGGCCTACATCTCAGAAAGAAGTGTCTTGCCTATGCAGCCGCTCAACATTGGGGCCAAGAACACACACAGCTACCAGAAAGGCAGAGAGGAGGACTTGCTATTAATAGGAGCTTTAATTTGCAAGAGAAATGAATTAATATAATTTTATGGCAATACTCACTGGTGCTCTTGTTGTTGTTTCTAGTGGGGCGGGAGCAGAGTGTCGGTGCGCAATGCTCCACATGAGGAAAGCAGGGGGAAGAACTCCTTAGCTGTGTTTCTACGTAGGTTGGGATATTTTTAAAAGCAAACAGAAGGATCGAGGGAGCACTGCTTACGCACAGAGCCTCGAGGGCCCAGCAGCTTTCCACAGTTCTGGCAAATGGCTTTGGAGGCAATTTGTTTTGCATTTTCAGCTAATTTCGGATTGAAGATAGCACTTGACTCAAGCTCCTTGCTTTGTGCACAGAAAATTTGGCATCTTTTGTATCCCAGCTGCCCTCCTGTGAGGCACTTACCATTTACTCCATATTCAAGCCTGAAAACTGAGGCCTTGGTTGGCTCTGGAGCCTCTGCCTGCACAGGCTTTGGTTTTGGGGTTTCCAGATACACAGAGGGCTGCCTGGATTGTGCCCCCAACCTTCCTATATCCCTCTCCCCCTGGGACTGCCCTGGTTTTATCTTTTTGTTTCAGTGATAAACACCACCCTTTTCCTGAGGTGCGCTCTCTCTCTGTGTTTTTTCTTTTTTTGCCATCAGTCGTGGGGCTTGAGCTCAGGGCTTGGGCACTGTCCCTGAGCTCTCTGCTCAAGGCTATCACTCTACCACTTTGAGCCACAGGGCCATCCAGTTTTCTGGTGGTTAATTGGAGATAAGAGTATTACAGACTTTTCTGCCTAGTCTGGCGAACCACAAATCTCACCCTCCCGAGTAGCTAGGATTACAGGCATGAGCCACCAGTACTCAGCCTTCTTTCTCTTTAATAAGCCTAGTTGTTGGAATAAGATGTGACTTTTCTATGTCTTGTCCCAAGAGAAGTTGGAGGGGGAAGGCAGGTGGAAGGCACAGTGGTAATTACTTAGTGCAGGAAGCAATTACAAGATCCCCTTTACCACACATACATAATTTCTGCTCTACAGGAAACCCCAACAAAAAACTCCACTAGAGGCAAAAGACTGAGCCTAACCTTGTCCCCTGAACCCCTATGTTGATCCCTCTGGCACCTGAGTGCAGCCAAAAATGATGGGTTCTGGGTGGGAACCCTGACTTGTTCCTCCCTGTTCCTGGGAAGGCCCTGCCCTTCTTCTCAACCTGTTATTTAATTACCTAGATAGCTACTGAGTGAAGTCACCAAACCTGCCCCCATTCAGCTGTCACAACCAGCTCTCCCATCCTGTGTGTATTTTGTGTCTGTGTTGTATTTGTGTACACTGCCACACAAAAACCTACAGTATTTCAAAAGCACCAGGAACTTCTTCCCAAGTGTCTTGCTCTGCTGGTGGAAGGAGGGACTGGACTTCCCAAAGGCCTTGTTTGAGACCTCCTTGCCAGAAGAAGGTCCTGTAGGAGGCAGACCCTGAGGGGTAGGGAAGGTTCCAGAAACAGTGCATTCCAGGTCTTTCTCATTCTCTTTTTCTTTTCCGGTGTGACTGTCTCTGCTAAACCCTAGTTGGAAGCCAGCAGGGGAGCAAAGGAAAATAAAAGTCACAGTGAATTCTGTGATCCTGTGGACTTTGGTTTCCCCCCTTTCAACTAGTTATCTAGGAGCTTTTGTTGTAGGTTTATTTAGTTTGTTTTGAATTGATAGACTCAGCACCTCTAGCCAGCTGTCCTGACCTGGCTATCGTTTGAGGGGCTTTTTGTTGAGCATTTCTCCCTGACCCCTCAGAAATTAATGTTTTTGATACTGCAGAGCCATCTGCAGACTTCTTCAGCATGGGGCCGGTGTGGAAAAGGAAATTGAATTTTTCCCTCACCATTTGTTCTTTGCTTTTGCATACTGTGGCCTTACCTCATATTGGCTATATCTAACCTCTGTAAAATACAGACTTGGTTGTTTTGATTTGATAATGTGCTCACCTTTGTCTCTTCTCATTTTTAGCAGTGTAGTTCTTTTTGGCTGGGCCTGTAGAACAGGAAAGGAGGGCCCTTCTTCTGTCACTGAGCTCAAGTGCGAACTGATGATAGTTTTATAGCATTGCCTCCCATTCTTGAGCAAGCTGGAGTTTGCAAAAGCCGTTTATATACTCTGTCTAGCAAGCGTCACTTAGCAGGTTATAATTAGTGGCCGGGCACTATTTATTGAGAACCCTGGGAGCTGAGCCAAACACCCGTCCGTAGCATAGCCACAAGAGTGCCCAGGATGGTGACTAGGTCGTCATTATTATCCAACCTATGCCGCGCTGGTGGCTCATGCCTATAGCTTCTTGGGAGGCTGAGATCTGAGAATTCTGGTTTGAAGCCAGCCAGAAAGGACTCTTTTATCTCCAAATAACCAGCAAAAAGCCAAAAATGGAACTCCATCCTTGAGTAAAAAAGCTAAAGAACAATACCCAGACCCTGAGTTCACACTGCAGTTACTGGCACAAGGAGGGGTGCACGAATTGCTTCTCCAAGTTAGTCTTTGAAGTCAGGGATGCTCAGAAAAATGTGCATATCCACTAATAACCTGCATATGATTTCAAGGATTTTTCCAATGTCCTTTTTGAATGCCATCAGTAGACCCCAAGATAAAATGATATCCCAGAATTTCCTTCAAGTCTAGCACCTCTGGTGGCATAAGCTACAAGTGACTTGGAGAACTGAGGTGCATCTGTGAGAATTAAAAGGTCCTACATGGGATCAGACATTTGTGGGACTTCACAGCTGAATCCTCACCAGTGAGGGCTCAAGACCAGCAGAAATCTAGTGAACTTCTATGAGCCTGTGAAAAGTAGGTCACATCAGTGTTGAATTTTTTATTCTAGTTTGAACTCATTTTTAATCTCTCTCTCTCTCTCTCTCTCTCTTTCTCTCTCTCTTTTTGTCTTGTTTTGTTTTTCCCTTCTAGACTGTGTCAGGGAAAAAGGAGGCAAAGTCCTGGTCCACTGTGAGGCTGGCGTCTCGCGGTCCCCCACCATCTGCATGGCTTACCTCATGAAGACCAAGCAGTTCCGCCTGAAGGAAGCCTTTGACTACATGAAGCAGAGGAGGAGTGTGATCTCCCCCAACTTCGGCTTCATGGGCCAGCTCCTGCAGTACGAATCTGAAATCCTGCCTTCCACGCCCAACCCCCAGCCTCCCTCCTGCCAGGGGGAGGCCGCAGGCTCCTCGTGTAGAGACCACTTGCAGACACTGGGCCCTGACGTGCAGGGCACCTACTGCACATTCCCTACCTCAGTGCTGACGCCTCTGCCCCCCCACTCGGCAGTCACAGAGCTCCACAGGAGCCCAGCAGCCACGTCCTGCTGAGACTGGGGAAGGAGGGACGCGTGCCAGCCCGGCCCCAAGAGCAACTGTGATTTTAGTTTTTTAAAACTTGTGGACATTTCATACCTGTGCAATACTGAAGACCTCTCGATCCCACCAGCCCAGCAAGCTAGTGAGGGGTCACCAGGCTTGCACACAAACTTAACACCGACCTCGAGGATGGGTTCTCGGGACTGAAGGAAGGCCAAGCCATTAGGAGAGCACAGTGTGTGCTGACTACTGTACTTCCAGACCCCTGCTCTCAGGACCACCCAGTCCTCACACTTCAGAGTTGGCCTTTTCATTTCAAGCATAAGGCAATAAGTCCCTGCAGCCGGGGGAACTAGAAGCTGCTGGGCCAGGAGAAAAGGCAGTCGGGAAGCCGATCCGTTTTGTAGAAAGCACAATTTCCACCTTTAAGGAAAAAAAAAAAACTTTGCCAGTCTCAGTGTCCATGTATGTCACTTCAGGGCATAAGCTGGCCACCATTTAGTCAGAAAGGTCACCCTGCTGGGTTTCCAGGCATGAGATGGGCCAGCTGGTCTGAGCCCTGAAGTGGCTTTGGAGATTCCCTTGTGGCTCTGATGGAGCCAGCGGGTAGAAGGAACTAGCCATTGACTCTTCTAGGTTTCTTTTCTGCTGTGGGTTCCTCCCTGACCTTGGACTTTGGCATGACTTATTCATACTTGAACCTGTCTCGTCTCCCTCCCCAAAGCAGCTCGTGGTATCATTCAAAAAATTTCAAACCATAAGCCAAGAAAATGATCCTTTTGAGATGGTGGCCATGAGTGCTGCAGAAGAGGACTCCTGCTGTGTCCTAAGTCTGTGGCTCTGAAGGCCGTGGCTCCTCAGCTTGCCGTCCTGTGTGCTTGTCTTTGTCCTGTGACACCGTTTCCCTCCCGGCCCCTGGGGTTGTCATCACGCTACTGACTCACGGGATTTACAGATGTTGCAACGTGGTACTGCTGATTTTCTGTCTGTAGGTTATTTCTCCAGGGGAAAAGGCAATAATTTCCAAAAACCCATGTGAATGTGAAGGAAAGCAGTATGTTACTGGTTGTTGTTTTTTTTTATAATGTAAAATAAAAATAGCAAAAGATAAAAGCGTTCTGTGAGTCACTCATGAACTGGGAGGGGAGGCACACCTTTGGACAGATACCTAATCTGCTCTACTGGGTTTTATTTCCAGTTGAACTGTAGGGTGAAGAAGGTAGATGTGAAGCTGTGGGTGTGCGGCTGTGTCTGTTCACAACTCAGTGATCATTTTGGGTTTTTTTTTTTTTTTCTGCGACTGGTACTGTTGAACTTGGTACTTGTTGGGAAGGCATTCTGCTTAAGACCTCCAGTCTTTTAAAAAAATTTTATTGTCAAGGTGATGTACAGAGGGGTTACAGTTACATAGTAAGGTACTGAGTACATTTCTTGTCCAACTTGTTACCCCCTCCCTCATTTTTCTCCCACCTTCCCTCTTCCCCAATTCCCCCTACTTTTTTTTTTAGTGCTATGACTGGGGCTTAAATTCAGGGCCTAAGCACTGTCTCTTAGGTTTTTTTCCCTCAAGGATGGCTCTCTACCACTTGAACTTTTTTCACTTCCTGCTTTTATCTGGTTAGTTGGAGATAGTTTCATGGACTTGGCTTCGAACTGTGATTCTCAGATCTCCGCCTTCTGCATAGCTAGGATTCCAGGAATGAGCTACCAATGCCCAGCTTACTCTGGCTATTTCTGAGATAGTGTCTCAATACCTAGTTTTGCCTGGACTGCAAACCTGTTTACTTGCCCTGAAGATGATAGGCAGTGCCCCACCATAGTTCAGCTTCTTTTATAATGGGATCTTGTGAACTTTTTGCTCAGGTTGGCTTTGAGTTATTTCGTTCCCAATCTCTGCCTCCTCAGCCACCTGTACCAAGCTACAAATCACTGTTCTTATTTTTTCCTTTAAAATCCTCTGTTAACACCAGGTATTGAACTGTCAGGGCCTTGCACTTACGGGGCAAGCACTCTACTGTTTAAGTACCTTTTTGCACTGGTTATCATCAAAGTTAGGTCTCACCTTATTCATAAGTCAAATTGAGCTGTGTTCCTTCTATCTACTTCCTGGTATCACTGGGTATGACAGGTGTGTACCACTGTGCCCAGCCTTTGTGCTTCCCCATACCTATGATAACAGGTGGGTACTACCACCATTGATTGAGATGGAATCTTAGGACCTTTTGCCCAGGCAGTTCTCGAACCATGATCTCCAATCTCCACCTCCCAAGGACCACCTCTCCCATCTCTTTAGTAACAAGGACACAGAATGTTGCTTTCCAACCAGGTGACTTCTCAAACGGGCAGAGTCCCTGGGTACAGCCTCACTGGAAGGTGGCCAAACTATCTGTAGATGCTTGGCTCTTTACTCCCATCATTCTTGGCAGACAGTTCAGGTGGAGTCTGGGCTTCTCATCAGTACAATAAAATGAAACTTAACTGGTAATCCTGAAAGTTTCCAGATTCACAAGGCCCTTGATTCCTGCAAACCTGAGTGCCAAGTTTGTGGCTAGCCTCCCTGCCAGCCTGGCACAGGGCTGGCCCCAAAAAGGCTAGGTAGAGATGGCCAAGGAATGTAAATGTGGAGTAGGTGAAAAGGTTCACCTCAAGAGTTTATATCCGGGCTGGGATGTAGCTCAGTGGCAAAGCGCTTGCCTAGCAAGTGCAATGTCCTGGATTCGATCCCCAGTACCAAAAAAGAAAAGACCAAAAAAAAAGTTAAAAAACAACAACACCAACCAAGAGTTTATATCCCTCTTTTGCCCTTGCAACTCATTCTTCCAGAAAATTCCATCATTCTTTCCCAAGTAAATCTTGATGAGTGGGCTCCAATCCAATGTAGCCTTCACTAGAACAGTTTGCTCTGCACTGATGGGGTGCTGAAGGGGCAGTATGGATGTTACCCCTAACCCTAGGGAAACTGCAGTCTGTGGCGATTCTAGCCAAGCCTTCAGCACCCCCAGTATGTTCCTTGTTGGCAAATAGAGAGGTAGTGACAGAGCCTAAGTGATCCTGCTGTCTGGACATCTTGCTTCAAAGGCATGCCATAAACTTCACTCCCTGTACCCCTTTTCCCCAAGTCGCCCTCCACAGTTTCCCTGCAAAACCCACGGATAGCAACTACAGGCTGCAGTGAGAATCCCTGGGCTGGCCCTTACCTGCCCTTCACTCTAGTGATGTGGAGTCAATCTCCAGACTTTGATGGATCAGACTCGGAGCCTGGTCTAGAATCCAGATGGAGAACATCTAGCCGGTGGGCTATATAAGACTTGCAAAATCACTGATTTGGTACATAATAGACAAACAAATGCGTTCCTCCTTTCTTTTTGTTTTTTGTCAGTCGTGGAGCTTGAACTAAGAGCCTGGGCTCTTTTGCTCGAGGCTAGCCCTCTACCACTTTGAGCCACGCAGCACTACTTCCAGTTTTCTGGGGGTTCATTGGAGATGAGTCTCATGGACTTTCCTGCCTGGGCTGGCTTTGAACCATGATCCTCAGATCTCAGCCTCCTGAGTAGCTACGGTTACAGGTGCGAGCCACCAGCACCCAGCCTCCTCCTCCTCCTCCTCTCCTCCTCCTCCTCCTCCTCCTCCTCCTCCTCCTCCTCCTCCTCCTCCTCCTCTCTTCTTCATCCCTTTTGTGCCAGGAGGCTTAAACTCAGGGACTAGGTGCTGTCTCAACCTAACTAGCCCTCTATCACTTGAGCCACTTGAGGTACAACTTCTAGCTTTTTAGTGGTCGACTGGAGAGGAGTCTAATGGACTTTCCTGCCTGGGCTGGCTTCAAACCTCAGTTCTTAGATCTCAGCCTCCTGAGCGGCTAGGATTACAGTCATGAGCAACTGGTGTCCCACCGTATGCTTCACCACCTGCCTCTGTTGATCATTTGTATGGCTTGTGGATTATATCATACTAGCCAAATAGCCCTTGCAGGGGAAAGGGTCCCCACTCTTGGCTGATGACTGATCCCTCCGATTTCACACCCCCGAGCGCCTAACCAGGCCTGGAAGGGAGTATGATCCAGAGCCTTGACGTCGTATGGCCCTGTAGCTGCTAAGAGGCTTGTGGGAGGTCCTGGAGTAGGGATCAGGGGGCAGGCTGGGTGATGTTCTAAGCTGCGTCCCACTTGCTGACATCTGCTTTATTGCATTAAAGTCTTTTTCTGAAGGTGAGTAAGTGCTCAGAATCAGGCACATGAGCATTATTCATACAGCAGTGAGTCACCGGGGGTCAGCCAAGTGAAGCCTCACAGCTGGAGAAGGCTCTGAAGCTCTCACTCCACTTAATAGTCTCTTCATCCATTGCACCTCCATTTTCACTGACCCTGGCTTCTTCTTTACCACTTGAGCCATAGCGCCCCTTCTGGCTTTTTCTATATATGTGGTGCTGAGGAATCGAACCCAGGGCTTCATGCATGCTAGGCAAGCACTCTACCACTAGGCCATATTCCCAGCCCCTGCACTTCCATTTTTTTGCCAGGATCAACTTGATGTTGGCTTCCAGTGCCAGGTGGGGAATTCAAGCTGGCGGTACTCAGTTCCTTCTCCCAGTGTGTAGAGGCCCTTCCGGTTTCCAGCATCCTGTCAGGTGGAGAATAGAGGAGTTAGTTCTCCCCTGTGCTATTTTTCCCGCTGTATCTGTACATCAGCCCTCTCAGTTGGGGGCAGAAGACATATGAACCCCTTCAACTCAGTATTTAGTATGTTGGGGCCCCTACGGACCCATAGGGTCTCCTTTGAGAATCCTGGGAAAATGTCTCCCCAACTTTTAACATCCTAAACATCCATGCCTCTCAGTTATTAGTGATTTGTCTTCTGAACACAGTAAGATTCATAACCATTCTTGTTTACCTCTTTGCTCAGCGACTAGGCAACTCAGAACTAAAAATTTCATCTACAGCTGGTAGTTTTATGAGCTTATAGCATGTATTTTTGTTGCTGTTTCCTTTTTTTTTTTTTGTGATAGGGTTGACTATGCATGTATGGCTGGCCTTGAACTCACAAACCTCCCAAGGAGAGCTGGGATTACAGAAGCATATTACTATGCCTGTCATATGGTTTGTAATTTTAGTTACAACTCTTACCTTGGTTTCATGAATGTTTCCCATGATATCTTTTTAAAGATATTTATTAGTATGATTTAATTGTACAAGTGTAGGGAGGTGTCATGATAGTTCATTAACTTCATCCCCTCTAATAGTCTTTATTATTCTCACTACCTCTTCTTAAAATAATTTTAACAGATTTCATTGGTCTACTTTCTTATCTTTTTTTTTTTTTGGTTGTGAGTAGTATATCTTGAACTCAGGACCTCAAGCTCTTGCCTGACTTTTTCTCTTAAAAACAAGTTTTATTGGGCTGGGAATATGGCTTAGTGGCAAGAATGCTTGCCTCATATACATGAAGCCCTGGGTTCGATTCCTCAGCACCACACATATAGAAATTGGCCAGAAGTGGCGCTGTGGCTCAAGTGGTAGAGTGCTAGCCTTGAGCAACAAGAAGCCAGGGACAGTGGTCAGGCCCTGAGTTGAAAAACAAAAATTACCTAAAAACAAGTTTCATTGTTGTTATAAAGGTGATGTACAGAGGGACTACATGACTTTTTCTCTTAAGGCTGATGAGCTACCACTTGAGCCACACCTTCATTTGTGACTTGTGGGGTTTTTTTGCTGGTTAATTGTAGCTAGGAGTCTTGGAGATTTACCTTTCCTGGCTGGCTTCAAACTTTGTTCCTTGGCTCTCAGCCTTGTGAGTAGCTAGGATCATGGGTGAAAGACGCCAGGACCCAGCATTGTTCTAGTTTCATGTAATTTCTTCTGACTCCATTCACCCTCATTCATCTTCTCCATTTCCCCTCCCTTTTCCCGCGGATACCCCTCCCACCCCATGCAGCATATTTTACCTTCTTGTCAGTTTTTAATGTATATTAGATTGCACCAAGGAATTTTACCATGATATTTTGCATGTGTATATACTATATTTTAATCAGAGTAATCTCTTCTATTCTCTTTCCCACTCCTCCCACCCACTACTGATCAACAGCTTTCAATGAGTCTCCTTACGCCATCTTCATACACAGACATAGAAAATGACATTCTTCACTCTCTACCTTTTGCTTTCCCTTCCCCCTGTCCTTTTTTTTTTTTAATGATAATGATGATGTTTTTATTCCTATTTCCTCAGGGACTTAAAAGAAAAAGCAGCAGCAAACCCTTTAAGCCCTATTTGAAGATAAAATATACTAGGCTATCTTTATGGGATGGAGAAATAGAAACCTGTGTGCTTTTACTTTGGATTGAGCTCGGGGATTTGCTGCGGGGCCGGGTTCCTTTCACATCATGGATGGGCCAAGTTCTGTATTTCTACAGCAGATTCTGTCCAGAAACCCCGACTCCTTCCTCAGAGCCCCCGGCTCCACTGCCCCTGCCCTCGGTGGGGGGGCCCTGGCATGAGGGGACAGATTGCTCAATGCTGCAACACAGCCTCTTCTGACTTCGGTTGACTGCATATGCTGGATGTGACTCCTATCCACGGATAACCACCCTCTTCCCACGCCCTGCCCCCTGAGCCGGTGCTGGAGCCTGGGATTCGGGGAGGAACACATCCGTGGCCCCAACCTCTTGGATTCATGACAGCCTCTGTGGCTGGACCTGTGTCCCCAGACCACTCCTCTCCCAGCCTCCGGCTCCATGGTCACTTCATGGCCCAGCCTATAGACTCAGCTATGCCAATGGCCGCAGCCCCTCCGTGCCTCCGCGCTTGGCTTCTCTTAATGGTTCCTGGCCTTTTTATAAATGTTTCATTAGTCTTGCCCTCATTTCCAACCCTCATTGGGGTGCACAAGGAAGAAGGGTGTTCTTACTGAGCCCTAGCCCCTTTGATATTAGCATCTGGCGGCTATTGAAAGTGTGTTTATCATTTATTACGTGCCCCAAGCCAGCAAGGTGGAAGCAAGCATCCTCTTTAAGTCTCATCACATTGTCAGGCAGATGCTTTATTATCTCCATTTGTAGGTATGCAAACAACCTCAAAGACACTAAGTAAATGACCCAAGGTTATGTAGGATGAAGAGCTAAAATAAAGATGCTTGAAGTTACCTTTTATTCTCTTTCTTTCTTCCCTTTTTATTTCTTTTTTGTCAGTCATGGGGCTTGAACTCAGGGTCTGGCTGCTGGCTCTGAGCTCTTTTGCTCAAGGCTAGTAGTGGTCCACTACTTAGAGCCACAGCTCGACTTCTTTTTTCTTCTTTCTTTTTTTTTTTTTTTTTCTTTCTGGTGATTAATTGGAGATAAAAGTCTCACGAACTTTCCTGCCTGGCTGGCTTTGAACCATGATCCTCAGATCTCAACCTCTTGAGTAGCTAGGACTACAGACATGAGCCACCAGCACCCAGCTCCCTCCCTCCCTCTCTCCTCCCCTCCCTCCCTCCCTCCTTCCCTCCCTTCCTTCCTTTCCCTTCCCTTCTCTTCCCTCCCTCCCTCCTTCCTTTTCTTCCTTCCTTCCCTCTTCTCTGTTTCTTCTCTTTTTTCTTTCTTTCTCTTCTTTCTTTCCCTTCCTTCCTTCCTTTCCTTCTTTCTGCTGGTATCAGGGCTTGAACTCAGGGTCTCGTACTTACCTTGCTTGTTTCATTCCAGATTTTTTTTTTTTTTTTTTTTTTGCCAGTCCTGGGGCTTGGACTCAGGGCCTGAGCACTGTCCCTGGCTTCTTTTTGCTCAAGGCTAGCACTCTGCCACTTGAGCCACAGCGCCACTTCTGGCCATTTTCTATGTATGTGGTGCTGGGGAATCGAACCCAGGGCTTCATGTATACAAGGCAAGCGCTCTTGCCACTAGGCCATATTCCCAGCCCTCATTCCAGCTTTTTGCTGGTTACTTTGGAAATGAAGTCTCATGAACTTTTCTGTCCAGGCTGGTTTTGAACCATGATTCTCTGAATCCCAGTCTTCTGAGTAACTAAGAGTACAGGTATGAGCCATTGGTGCTCAGCTACTTTGCTATTTTATACCACTCTGGACACCTGGGTTATATATTAGGTGCTTCTATCATTGGATTTTCACTTGCAATGAAGAGAGCCTCCTCCCAGGCCACACTAGGGGGAAAATTGTTATAGACAGGTACAAGACGCATTTGATGACCAGGTATACTCCATTCAACTTCACCAACTTTCTGACAACCTCTTATTTCTTCCTGCCTCAGGACCTTTACACATGCTAGTCCCTTTGAAACACTTTTTCCCTCTAAATTAATTCACCAACTCTTTTTTTTTTCCACAAGTAAAATCTTTACCACTCACTTAAGTTTCCAAAGATTTTAAGCAAAGATTTTTTAACATTAAAGTATTTTAAGATAACAAATGCACATTTCACCAACTCTTATGGTTCTTCACTTCTCAGCTCAATCTTCAACTCCTCAGGGAAGCCTTCCCTGATTCCCAGACTAAGAAGTCTTTTTTGGATCTCTCATAACTCCTGGGCTCTCCCTCCCCAACCCGCCATATTTTGTCAAAGTTAAAAATGATTCATGGGGGGGCTGGGGATATAGCCTAGTGGCAAGAGTGCCTGCCTCGGATACACGAGGCCCTAGGTTCGATTCCCCAGCACCACATATACAGAAAACGGCCAGAAGCGGCGCTGTGGCTCAAGTGGCGGAGTGCTAGCCTTGAGCGGGAAGAAGCCAGGGACAGTGCTCAGGCCCTGAGTCCAAGCCCCAGGACTGGCCAAAAAAAAAAAAAAAAAAAAAGATTCATGGGCTGGGAATGTGGCTTAGCAGTAGAGTGCTTGCCTAGAATGCATGAAGCCTTGGGATCGATTCCTCAGTACCACATAAACAGAAAAAAACTGGAAGTGGCACTGTGGCTCAAGTGTAGAGTGCTAGCCTTGAGCAAAAGAAGCTCAAGGACAGTGCCCAGGCCCTGAGTTCAAGTCCCAGGAAGGAAAAAAGATTCATGTATCTGTGGTTATTTTAATGTCCATCATCTCTCTACTGCAAGCACCAGGAAAGGAGGAATTACATGAGATTTCACAAGTGACTTAGCACAAGATCTAATTTACCAATAAGAATGGGCAAGGGGTGAATACGTGACAGAATAAAAAGCTGGGCAAACCTGAGTCTTCTCTTGCCAACTCTCAGTGCTGGGGAGCCCTTAGCAAAAACCTCCTTTACCCCCAGTGACTTCCCAATCCTAGAGGAAAGAGGGGTCATAGATTTAATTACTGCTACCTGATTGGTCAGAATCCATGGCACCATGTCTCCTCTTTGGTCACAAGTCAGCCCATGGGCGGGGCTTCCTTTAGGCATTTTCTTCTACATTCAGCGTACTCCCTGTGCAGTTGCCATGGCTGAAAGCAGTTTTCATCTAGAAAGATCCACCTGCCACCCAAAAAGCTAACTGTGTAAACCAGGTAAAGCACTCAATTCATGACCCATGCTCAAATGTCCCACAGGGAATCCTGGGAGCTGAGCTAATCCAGCCTGTACCCCTATTATCCAAGGTGATCAATCATGGTATTCTAATTTAATTTCTTTAATTTCTGGTACTGGGGATGGAACTCAGGATGCTACACACGTTATGTACATAGTGAGCCATTGAGCTACACTCCTAGCCACTGGCCTAACTTTGTGTTTTGTTTTATTTTTTGTGCTGATAATGGGACATTAGCTTAGCTGTTTTGCTCAAGTCTGGCATTCTGCCACTTGAATCACAGCTCCACTTCTAACTCTTTGGTGGCTAATTAGAGATATGTTTCACAGATTTTCCTGCCCAGGCTAGCTTTCCTGCTCAGGCTGACTTTGAACTGTCATCCTCAGATCTCAGCCTCCTGAGTAGCTAGGATTACAGACCTGAGTCACTGGGTGCCCAGCTTAGCTCTTTTTTTTTTTTTTTTTTTTTTTGCTTAAGGCTGGCACTCTACCCCTTGAGCCACAGCCCCACTTCTGGGGTTTTTTTTGGTGGTTAATTGGAGATAAGTGTCTTGTTGGACTTTTCTTCCCAGGGGGCCTTTGAACTTTGATTCTCAGATCTCAGCCTCCTGAGTAGCTAGGATTGCGGACCGCAAGCCACTGGAGCCTAGCTTAATTTTATTTTATTTTATTTATTTATTTATTTTGGCCAGTCCTGGGCCTTGAACTCAGGGCATGAGCACTGTCCCTGGCTTCTTTTTGCTCAAGGATAGCACTCTGCCACTTGAGCCACAGCGCCGCTTCCGGCCGTTTTCTGTATATATGGTGCTGGGGAATCGAACCCACGGCCTCATGTATACAAGGCAAGCACTCTTGTCACTAGGCCATATCCCCAGCCCCCTAGCTTAATTTTAAATCCTGGCATGTTTGTAGGAGCACGTTAGATCCTTTCCTTTGTTTCCCACACCACATGTACTCATAAAGTTTACGATCTCAAGAAGCCACCAATGGCGCCTGAAAGTGGACTCTAGGCGTCTGTACCATCCTCTGTCCAAGCTTCTGCACTTAACAAAGGTCCCAGAGAGGAACGCCTCGGATCTATCGCTATGGTTGGAAGGTGCCCTAGAATTGGCAAACATGACAGGTACTGCCAGACCCCAGGGGTCCTCTCTGCTTAGGGCCTAAAAGAAGAGATGTCCTAAAGGTAGCATGTGTGTGAATGGGGACAGTCCTCTAGACCAGCCAGGCTGGAAATGATTTCAGAATTCATGTGGTTTTACCCCTACTTCAGTGGAGGCGGGAGATGACAGTCTATTGAACACTTACTTATGGGCAGGCTCTACACTAGGTGCTTTGCATATCGTCCTCCCTATTTCGTTTTATTGATTTATGTTTTAAGAGCAAGACAGGATCTCTCTCTCTGTAGCCCAGGCTAGCCTCCAATTCATAGCCTTTGTGCCACACCCTCCCACGTGTGGGGCTTACCCATGTGCACTACCGTGCCCAGCGGTGGGTACAGTTTTGAAGCGTAAATGTGATGAGGAATAATCGCCTAGTGTGAGATCAAAGTCCTTGAGGCACGGTGGGTTGTGAGTATCAACTAGGACCATTGCAGAAGTGGAATGAAGGGTCAGGCAAGGCCACGTGGGATTTCTATTGAAAGATTGCATACTCCAGTCCTCTGCCACATCCCTTTTCTTCTTTTTCTTGCTAATTGATGGGCCTCTTTTGGACCTCACTCTGGACTTTGCCTTCTTCATGCTATTCTGGTATATTTCCTTCAGAATGCTGTCACAACAGGAATTAAATGAGATTGTCTCATTGGTTTTTAAAATCAGCTTTACTGAAGTGTAATTTATGCACAATAAAAATTCACCTACTTTAAGATGTTATAAATGAGTGTAAACAATCATGCTTTTGACTACATTCAAGATATAGACTACTCTCAGCCAGACATAGTGGTGCTAGAACTCAAGGCCTGAGTGCTGCTGTCCTTGAGCTTTCTTTTTCTTCCCCCCAAGCCTAGGGCTCTGCCACTTGAGCCACACTTCCACATCCATCTCTTCGAGGGTTAATTAGCGACAAGACTCTCATAGAACTTCCTGGTCAGGCTGGCTTCCAACCAGGATCCTCAGATCTCAGCCTCTTGAGTAGCTCGGATTACAGGCATTAGGCGCCAGCATCCAGCTAGGACAAAATCTTTTCTAGATCATTGGTTTGCATACTGAGTGGCTAGCCTAGGGGATGTGGGATGGCACATCCCACAGTGACCTCCAATGAGAATGCACGTCCCACAGTGACCTCCAATGAGAATGCCAGGCAATCCTTGAGTCCCCAGCTGCCCTACAGCTCTGCTCTGGGCCATGTGGTCTCTCCTGACTACTGCCCTTCTAGTGGTCAGAGCTAGAATAGATGGACCTCCCTCTCTTCTCACACTTACCTAAGCCTTCTGGGTACATTTTCTCTTAATTCTCACTACCACCTAATGAGGAGGACATAACTACTCTGCACTTTTCAACAACTGAGAAAATGAAAGCAGGAAAGCTGAAGTAAATTGTCCAAAGTCATACAGCAAGATTGAAAGGGAGCCGGGTACCAGTGGCTCACATCTGTAATCCTAGCCACTCAGGAGACAAAGATCTGAGAATCACCATTTGAAGCCTGCCCACGCAGAAAAAACCATGAGACTCTTGTCTCCAATTAATCACACACACAAAAAAAAACCCACAACAAACAAACAGAAGTGGAGCTATGGCTCAACTGGTAGAATGCGAGCAAAAGAAGCTTAGTCACTGTACCCAGACACCAAGTTCAAGCCCTAGGATCAGCGTGCACGCATGCACACACACACACACACACACACAAACACACAGATTGATAGGGAGTCAAGATCTGGTTCTTAGTGGCTTTATATTACGACCAACCCTTTACAACTATTGTTAGGGACATTTGCTGTCCTTTAGCCCTCTCTGTCTGTCTGTCTGTCTGTCTGTCTCTGGTATTCTCCTCTGAGGGACTCACTAGGATCAGGCCTTATCTAGCCAGTTTCCATTCTGCATGTCAGTGTGCGTGGTTGAGATGTGTACATAGTACTCCATATGGTTTTTCTATGAGAGCACTTAACTGGGAGTCCAGGGCCTCTGTTCTTAGTCCAACTTTGTGCTTTTCCAGTCATCTCTCTTTAATAGTGTTATTTAATGCCCCTGGGCTTAAATTGAAGTGTCTCAGTAGGAAGGCAAAGGGATTGAATTAAATAACCTCAAAGACACAGCCTGCGAGTCTATGAATTAGTGACCTTGTTGATAGAGGAGGAATAATTACTTAACCTGGCAGGACAGCTAAGTTTTATTTACTTTAATAATATTTATCAAAACCACGGGCTTAGCTGCTCACTTTATGCTCATATATCTTTGCTGGCTTCCTGTTTATCCCAAAGGTTATCTTTCCAAACTGCCCTTTGGGTTTATAAAGTCTCCTTTGTGCTCACTATATGTTATTAAATGAACAACAATCAGGTTACAAAACTGTGGATTCCAGTTTATTAACAACAAATGTGATTAGACATATAGATGATATGCACTTTTTATTATATATACCAGCATATATTAAATATTTTGATGTCAAGATAATTCTTAAATTTGCATTTGTGTTAGGATTGTGTTAGGATTGTATAATCTGAAATACTTGACATCAAATGGTGAAATCACTGATTTCAATTTGCTTATTGGTCTATTATTTTTACTTTATTTATATCTAAATTTTTTGTCTTGTTCTTTGCAAGACTGATCTTACAGTGTTCCTCGGAATAGCCTCAAATTCATAAATTCAAGTGACCCCTCTACTTCAGCCTCTTGAGTAGCTGGGATTACAGGCTTTTTTTTTTCTTTTTTCTTTTTTCCCCACCCTTCCCTCCTCCTCCTTTTACTTTGTATCATTTCCTTTTTTATTTTTATTTTTTTCCAGTCCTGGGACTTGGACTCAGAGCTTGAGCACTGTCCCTGGCTTCTTTTTGCTAAAGGCTAGCACTCTACCACTTGAGCCACAGTGCCCACTTCCAGCTTTTTCTATGTATATGGTGCTAAGGAATCGAACCCAGGGCTTCATGCATGATAGGCAAGCACTCTACCACTAAGCCATATTCTCAGCCCCCCTTTAAATTTTTGCCCAAGAGGATTGCTTGTATTTTTAGTACTTAGAAATAATAAGGTTGGGGGCTGGGAATTTGGCTTAGTGGTAAAGTGCTCACCTTGTATACATGAAGCCCTGGGTTTGATTACTTAGCACCACATATATAGAAAAAGCCAGAGGTAGTGCTCTGGCTCAAGTGGTAGAGTGCTAGCCTTGAGCAAAAAGAAGCCAGGGACAGTGCTCAGGCCCTGAGTTCAAGCCCCAAACTAGAAAAAAGAAAGAAAGAATAAGGTTGTTAATTAATCAATAAATCTCCTTTGGATTAAGAATCTTGATTCCAATTAACTTGGTGTCTGGCATCTTCTCCTATGTCTTTCTGTCTTAAGTAACAAGGCAATGGAAGGGAGGGAAGGGAGGAGAGGAAGGATAACATGCCCCCTGGACAAGACAGTCTAATCTCTGGGGGAGTCAACTTTCATTGATCCCAGATTCAACTATTCTCCATTCCCTCTAGAAAAAAATCTAGAAAAACCACGGATGCTTGTGGAGCTGTAGTCAAAAGTGTTCAGGAGGGGCTAGGAATATGGCCTAGTGGCAAGAGTGCTTGCCTCCTACACATGAAGCCCTGGGTTCAATTCCCCAGCACCACATATATAGAAAATAGCCAGAAGTGGTGCTGTGGCTCAAGTGGCAGAGTGCTAGCCTTGAGCAAAAAGAAGCCAGGGACAGTGCTCAGGCCCTGAGTCCAAGGCCCAGGAATGGCAAAAAAAAAAAAAAAAAAAAAAAAAAAAAAAGTGTTCAGGAGCAGTCAAGAAAGAACCTCTGCAGTTTGCTGAAGGAACAAGAAATTAGGATGGGGCTGGGGATATAGCCTAGTGGCAAGAGTGCCTGCGTCGGATACAGGAGGCCCTAGGTTCGATTCCCCAGCACCACATATACAGAAAACGGCCAGAAGCGGTGCTGTGGCTCAAGTGGCAGAGTGCTAGCCTTGAGCGGGAAGAAGCCAGGGACAGTGCTCAGGCCCTGAGTCCAAGGCCCAGGACTGGCCAAAAAAAAGAAATTAGGATGGACTTCATTTGCTTTGAGCTTATAGAGATATACCTGCCTGGCCCTGGCTTGGCCTGAGCCAGAAAATTCTAGAAATCCTCCCATTTTCTCAGTCCTGAAGAGAGGCAGAGTCATAGCATCTGGGATGGTGGTACAGATTGGCTCAGATGAATCTAGAACTCCTTCTTCCGTTCTCTGGTCATGTTACCAGTTCCTCTTGCATCTAAGCTGAAAGAGAATGCAGGAGGAGAGGGAGATGACCAGCCCCCTGCCCATCCCTTCTCTTTACTCCCTTTCAGTTTAGCTTCCATCCTGAGACTCAACTTCTGGTGCTTTGAGGCCAGGATGTCTGGGGCAGTGGGAGGCTGGAGGTGGGGTTGGCACCGCACGTGACTGTCATGGCGGGTGTTGGGGATAAAAGTCAATACTGTAAACACATATTCATCCTGACACTCCTTCATCTGACCTTTCATCTGGGCAATCTCAAAGCCCCAGATAAACGGTAATTAAATTTTCACAACAGCTTCCACAAGAGGATGGTGGCAGCCAAAAGCCAAGGGGTGGGGGTTGGGGGAGCTCCCAGTATTCCTCCCTAACGTGCCTAGCTCACTTCCAGCCCCAAGGGCACCATGCCCAGCGCTCAGAGTCCTTTCCAGGATCTCTCTGCTCAGAAGGCCCACGGCCAGAGGGCAAATGCCTTCTAACACTATAGCCTCCTGCCCCTGCCCTGCTGTCCTACAGGGTGACTAAGAGTGACCCAGGCAGGAGTGGGAGTATTTCCTGCCTCCACCAGCAGCCTGAGACCAAATGAGTTCATTGACTCAGCAGCAACCACATGGCTCCCAAGTATGGCTTGCCTGGGTCCACCATGGATGGCTCTTGGACATAGCCACCTGCTCCTCCCCCCACCCCCCGACCCTGAGGAGAGGTGATTGAAATAAATTTTAAATATTATTGTATTGTTATTATTAAAGTGTTGTACAGTGGGGTTACCGTTTCATAAGGCAGTTGTGGGGCTTGAAATCAGGACCTGGGTGTTGTCCCTGAGCTCTTTTGCTCAAGGCTAGCACTCTACCATTTTGAGCCACAGCGCCACTACCGGTTTTCTAGTGGTTAACTGGAGATTAGAGAGTCTCAGACTTTCCTGCCTAGGTTGACTTTGAACCTTGATCCTCAGATCTCAGCCTCCTGAGTAGACAGGATTACAGGTATGATCCACCAGTGCCCAGCTGAGTATGTTTCTTTTTTCGGACAATGCCACCCTTTCCTTCACTTTCTCCTAGTTTCCACTCCTGTCCCTGACCATAAGATACATAGCTAGGGGCTGGGGATATAGCCTAGTGGCAAGAGTGCCTGCCTCGGATACATGAGGCCCTAGGTTCGATTCCCCAGCACCACATATACAGAAAACGGCCAGAAGCGGCACTGTGGCTCAAGTGGCAGAGTGCTAGCCTTGAGCGGGAAGAAGCCAGGGACAGTGCTCAGGCCCTGAGTCCAAGGCCCAGGACTGGCAAAAAAAAGATACATAGCTAGTTTTCCACTGGGGCTTTTAACTCAGGGCCTAGGTGTTGCCCCTTAGCTGTTTCACTCAAGGTTGGCCCACTACCACTTGAGCCACACCTCACTTACCACTTTTTGATGATAATCTGGAGATAAGAATCTCATGGACTTACCTGCCCAAGCTGCCTTTGAACCATGATCCTCAGATTTCAGCCTGTTGAATAGCTGGAATTACAGGCATGATCCACCAATGTTGGTAGCTACCAACATTGTATCCAATTCTCATAATAGAAGAACTATAAATATTCTTCATAAGAAAGCATAGAAAATATTTTTAAAATATAAGGAGGCATTTTAATCATTCCATAACTTCACTAGTTCCAAAAATAACCACTGCTGAAATCTTCTTATGTTTCTTTCTATTTATGTATGTGTCTATATAGCTTTTTAATTTTGTTTTTGAGATGGTCTCACTGTGTGGCCTCAGCTTCCTAAATTGCTGGGGTTATAGGCATGTACCACCACACCCAGATGTTGGTTTTTTTGGTTTTCTCCTAAGTATGAATATATGCTCATGGAAAAGCACAATTATACACACAGAAATAGAACAGAATGCTACTGAGTAAAAAGTCAACATGCACTCCAATTTCCTACTGTCAATCAGAAGAAAACCACTGTTGAGAGTTTCTTGTAACTTCTCTCAGATATTGTCTACTGCATGTACCAGCATGCATAAGTAAGCATACTTGTTTTGTATAGTTGAGGCCAAACAATGCAAACAATTTAGCCTTTCTTCCACTTCATATGAATACAGGAATATTTACTACCTTATACCTGCATATTTATGCTTATTACATCATTCACAATAGCCAAGTTAAGTTCTCATCACTGAATGAATGAATAAAGAAAAATGTGCTTAGGTTCTCATCACTGGATGAATGAATCAAGGAAAATGTGTTATATATACATCATGAAGTGTTATTCAGCCATAAAGAACGAAATTATGTCATTTTCAGTAAAATGGTTGGAACTGAAGATCACCACATTAAATGAAAGCAGTCAGACTCTGAATGACAAATACCACTTTTTTTTCCCTCTCATATATGAATCTATATCTACAAATACTGACACCTAACCACCAAAAAGACACGGACCTAAAAGGAGGACTATTTGGTGAGGAGAGACAGTAGTAGACAGGAGGGAAAAAAAGAGAGGGTAAATAAAATCAAAGTCCAGCTAGACACTGGTAGCTCACTCTTGTAATTCTAAATACTCAGGAGACTGAGATCTGAGTATCATAGTTCGAAGCCAGCCCAGGCAGGAAAGTCCATAAGACTCTTATCTTCAATTAGCCACCAAAACACTAGAAGTAGAGATGTGGCTCAGGTGATAGAGCAACAACCTTGAATAAAAAAAGCTAAGGCCCTGTGTTCAAGCCCCAGGACGGGCACAAAATAAAATATTAAAAAGTCCAGTAGATGTGTGTAGAACTGTCCTAATGAAACCCATTATTTGGATAATAATTTTTAAATTGCTGGTTAAACTGGGCTTGCTGTCCCTTATAATTCCAGAACTCAGAAGTTTGAGGCAGGAGGATGGCAGATTTGAAGTCAGCCTGGTAAATATTGCAAAAGATGCTGTTTTGAAAAAAAAAGGGGAAAAAAAAGATAAATCATAAGTAAACCATTTTTATCGATTGACTAACCTTTTTATCTTATTGCTGTGCTGTAGTTTACTTAACCTTTTCCCTCTTGTTGGACTTTTCCTCAGGTGAGGGGCAGAGAAAAGGAACTGAGTCAGAGCGAAGTGTCAGGAGGAGGAAGCAAGCAAGGCTGAGGTGAGGGCCTACTGAGGGCCAACCACTTTCACAGTTTCTCAACCATTTTGGTATGAAAGTTAGGCATTACCCCGCCCTCCAGATGAGGAAACCAAGGCACACTCAGGTTAAGGAGGAAGCAAGGTTTACTGACCCCCAAATCCATGCCTGTTCTACCTTGCCAAGACATTTTGGAAAAGTGCCAGGGTTTATGGTGGCACACGTCCTGGCTGGGGATGGAATCATTCATTTATTCATTCAGCCAGTCATTCATTTTCTCATTCACTCTAAGAACATGTACATGCTAGGGAATCAGAGACTCAAGGTAGAAAAGATTCAGTTCCAGAAATCCACAGCCACATGGCAGGGTAGCCATGTAAACAAGTGATCACCACCCATTGTGGGACAAGAACATGCAAAATGCAATCAGTGTCCAACCAGTTCTTTCTCTCCGAGACTGCGAAGGTCAGGGAGGGCATCCTGGAGGAGAAGGCTCTCCCTGAGTCAGGCCTCTGGCACCAGGCAGGAAGCACTGGGAAGACTGAGACACCTCTGCATCCTTTCCACCCTATGCCTCCCTCCTCCCAGGGTCAGTCCATGCTCTGCTCTGCTCTCTGGAGGCTCTGCTCGGCTCCAGCTGGCCTGGGATTGCCCTTAGCTTCCTGCCCTTTACAAAATGACACCAGGTTCCCACAGCCATGGCGTGGGTGGCAGACCACTCGTTTCTGAGAATGTTTTCAATAAGAGTTCCAGTTGATTGTCTAGAAATTCAGGGAATGTTCCTCATCCTTTGGTGGGAGAGCAGGTGGGTGGCAGGTGGGCAGGGTAGCTGGGTAAAGGCTTGAGGTCTGGTAGACAAAGTCACACAGGGTTTTTTTTTCTTCCACCTGCTCTAGGACACCTGATAGGGGTTGGGGCTCAGGATGTCAAGCCACAGAAAAGAACCCTGACAATCTTAAATAAAAGCAGGGTCTACTGAAGTAGAATTGGAAGGGCTCTGAGAAAGGAACCTTTTGAGAAGGTGGGGGGTGGGGTGGGGGTGGGGACAGGGAGATAGGCAGTCACAAAGGCTCAGAACAGCACAGGCATAAAACCATCATCTGACTCGAGAATAGTGTCCAGACAATATGCCAGGAAGTACTGCTCACAGAGTTGCAGCTCCAGGGAACTCAGGCACCCAAAAGCCAGGCTTTGTTCGTTGCCTCGGCTTTCCTCTGAGCCCAAACCCACTGCAGGAAGCTGGGAGGGGTGCCAATCTACCCTTGACCCTTAGTGGGAGGGGCAGAGGGGGTTCCATTTTCCCATACCCAGGCACTGGACAAGAGGCTTGGATCCTAGAAAGCACTTACTTCAATCCCCAGGGCATGCCCTAACCTATAAGGGCCTTTGCAAAACAGAGACAATAATAATATAAATCTTACAGGATCGCTATGAGGATTTTCTTGTGTGGGTGTGTGCCAGTACTGGGGCTTGGACTCAGGACTTGACATTCTCACTTTGTTGTTGTTGTTCAAGGGTTGACATTCTACTACTTGAGCCACACCCCAACTACCAGCTTTTTGCTGATTAATTGGAAAAGTCTGTTGGGTTTGTCGGCCCCGTCTGGCTTCAAACCTTCAAACCTCCATCCTCAGATCTCAGCCTCTTGCGTAGTTAGGATTACAGGAGTGAGCCACCAGCGCTCAGCTGAGGATTTTTTTGAAAGTAAGTCAAGTGCTTAGCACCGTGCCAGGTGCTCAGTAAAGGTCACTTAACTCCCGTGTGCTTGTTACTATTACTGCCCACTTTCCTGAGAATAAAATACATAGTCTTTATGCTATAAGTAATAACACACACACACACACACACACACACACACACACACACATATGTTGAAAGAAGGAAATGAAATCACCACCCACAGAAACTATTGCCCATATTTTGTATTCTACCAGTCTATTTGTTTCTAGTTTCTATGTATTGTTTGGTTTTGGTTCCTTCTTTTTTCCTCTCCCTCCTTCTCTCCTTTTTGATTTTCTTTTGCAGGTTCTAGGACTTGCCCTCAGGGCATGGGGTCCTGTCCCTTAGCTTTTTCTGCTTCAGGTTAGTATCCTACCACTTGAGCCACAGCTCTATTTCTGGCTTTTTGTTGATTAATTGGAGAAAAGAGTGAGATAAGAATGTCCCAGACTTTTCCTGCCTGGTTGACTTGGAACCCCAGGCCTCAGATCTCAGCCTCCTGAGTAGTTAGGATTACAGGACGAGCCACAGATATCTGGTTTCATTCTTCTTTTGAACATCTGTGGTGCCATTGTATGTTCTACCTTCTAGCTTATGCATTTGCAATACACAAAACACAATCATGCCTTGTATTATTAAAAACTTAGTATCACACAGCTGCAGGGGATGTTGGGAGAGGAGATGATATGTATTTGTATGATGAGCATTTTTTTCCAAAACCCTTTTATACAGTTTCTCTGAAATGCCAATTGATGTGTAATTGACATTGAAGTCAAGTACTTTGTTCCTACGGGCGCTCTGGAAGCTGTCTGCAAAAATCCCCACATTTCTAATGCAGGCTGGGTTGGGGTGGAATAGGGGTGTAGCCCACCTGGATGCCCGAACCTCATTTTGTCCCATGGGATATTTTCATGCTACCCAGAGAGAGCCAGAGTCTGCCCTGAGTGCATCTGCCAGTCCTTCTGGAGCTAGCAGTCTGCCCACTGGTTTCTCACGTTCCCAATCTGCTCAAGCACTGATTAGGTTGAGGTGGTTTTTCCTGTTTCTGAAATTGCCTGCCATTAATAAGGGACCAAAGTGTCCCGGCTCAGCCTCTGGCTAGCTTGGGACTTGGGGCAATTTTCTTCCATTTCTCAAACCTGTTTTGTTGAATAAAGAGTCGTCTCTCCTAGGATTAGAGTGAGCTGGCTGAATCTGCAAGATGGCAAGTTTTTCTGCTTTTTGTTTCTTCTGGGCTCTCTGACATGACCCCTCCACCCCAGGCCAGCCTGGCAGGCCGGGCAGGTCACAGGCTGGGGCCCAGATCTGCCAGCCAGCCGCCACCACCAGCACACCAGGTGGCCAACTCCCCACAGGGGTGACTAAAATGCCGATGAGGCTGATTATTTGCACTTCCTGGGCAGGGCCAAACAACCATAATTAATATTTTGTCAGGTGTGATTCTGATCACCTGGCCAAGGTGGAGGGAGGGGGTGTCCCCACCCGGGGTCCCACCCTGAGCAGGGAGCCCCGTGGGAACTGCCTGGCCTGTATTCCTGCTGAGCAGGGTGGGTGATGCCCCAGGCCTGGCCCAGCCGGGAGGGCCCTCAGCCCTCCTCTTCCACCCCGCCCTCCCTGAGCCCCTGGAAAGATGCAGGGGCTTGGGGTCGGATTGCCCATGCCCCTCATTTTGTGGAGATGGAAATAGAGAAAGGACACTGTTAAGAATCTCAGGCTGCAGATTTGAAAGGACTCCAATTACCCACACGCACACACTCCAAGTTCTCTTACCCCCCAACTTTAAGACTTGGCTGCTACTGAAAATTTCCACTTCCCCTGGCACTGAATCCTCTCATTGGTTAGGAGTTTGAGTGGAGTCAGGGAGATGGGAAGGAGAGTCCCAGGCCCCAAGTGCTGGGAGCTGTCAAGGGTGCCCCAAAATTTCAATGTTCAAGGTTCAGGCAACAACAAGGGGCACTAGCTGTCATTCCTACTCAGCAGAGCAAGAAACAAGGCTGAGAGGGGTTAAGTAACTCACCCAAAGGACACACAGCTACTTAGTGCACAGTGCACAGTTAGGGTTGACGTCATGACAGCCTAACACCTGTATTTGAATTTGCTAAGCAGGTGCTCTACCACTTGAGCCATGTGTCCAGGCTGGTTGCAACTGGCCTTTAAAATTATGAAAGCGTCCATGCAATGGTGGCTCATGCCTATAATCCTGCACCCTTCTCAATACTCAAGCTTTCTTTTCCTGATAATAGGTGATTTAGGTTATGGTTTCCACCTCTGAACATCTCTGACTATAATAACATAAAATAATTGCTGTCATTTGTATTGCCATTTACCTAATATCTTCTAAATCATGTACACATAATATCTTAAAAAATTATAGTCTTATTAATGAACGCTATTGTGGTGATCAGAAACGAAAACCTGTCCAGATGGTACCTCTATAAGTAAAGGATTTTTTTCCCAATTTTTTTATTAATTAAATTTTGTTGATAAGGTGTTGTGCAAAAGGGGTACAGTTACATAATAAGGCAGTGAGTACATTTCTTGTGATATCTTACACCCTCATTTTAGAGATTTTTTTTTAATTAAACTTTTTTTTTGTCCCTGCTGGGGCTTGGACTCAGAGCCTGAGCACTGTCCCTGGTTTCTTTTTGCGCAAGGCTAGCACTCTACCACTTGAGCCACAGTGCCCCTTCCGGCTTTTTCTCTACATGTGGTGCTGATGAATTGAACCCATGGCTTCATGTATGTGAGGCAAGCACTCTACCACTAGGCCATCTTCCAACTTTTTTTTTGGTCATGAGTCTTGAACTCTGAGCCTGGGCCCTGTCCCTGAGCTCTTCACCTCAAGGCTAGTGCTCTACCACTTGAGCCACAGTGTTACTTCTGGTTTTCTTCCAGATAAGAATCTCACAGACTTTCCTGGCTGGGCTGCCTTGGAACTGCAATCCTCAGATTTCAGCCTCCTGAGTAGCTAGGATTATAGACGTGAGCCACCGGTGCCTGGCTTAAAAATTAATTTATTGTCTGATTGTGGAGCTGGGAATTGAACCCAGGACATTAAGCATACAAGACAAGCTTTCTATCACTAAGTTAAATCTCTAGGCCTACTGCCCCTCCCCACCCTTTTTTTTTCCTGGTACTAGGGCTTGAATTCAGGGCCTCACACTTTTACTTGGCTACTTTTCACTCAGAGTTAGCATTCTACCACTTGAGCCACACCTCCCCTTCTGGCTTTTTGCTCTTTAATTAGAGATGAGTCTCAGGGACTTTTCTATTTGGGTTGGCTGAAATCCATGATCCCTGGATCTCAGCCTCTCAAGTAGCTAGGATTACAGGTGTGAACCCCTGGTGCCTGGCGGATGAGTCTTTGATTCAGGATGCTGAGAAAGGGGCTGCCTCCTGGGGACCACACCTCTCTAGGAAGAAGCAGTTTTCTCTGTGGCCCCTGTGGAGTGTGGCCAGAGTCTGTGCTCCTTCCTGCGATCGCTGCCCAGTTTCCCCCCACCCACCCACACCCCTGCCTCAACACAGTGACTTTCCCCAAGGGCTGTGTCACTCTTGACAAATGAAACTCAGGGAAAGCTCTGCGGTTGAATCACAGTGACCACTTCCTGTTCCTTCCAGGGTCTCCTGCTCTCCAGAGCCCTGATTCTGCAACTTAGTAATAAGTGCCACAATGATGGTGGGCTCTGAATGGCTCTGGAGGCTTAGTCAGCCCTTCCAACCTCTCCTCCGTGGGCTGAGATGGAGGTGCTGACTCAGCTTTGATGGCCTCTCACACCCCTGCTCCAGAGGGCCTGCCGGGACACCCCGCTTGTTCTAGGAGGGAAGAGATCCCACCTGTCCTTTTTCTGTCTCTCCAGATCCAATGATCTAGAGAAGGGGCCCATGGAGTAAAGGAGGTAGCCATTGACCCACCTACTTCCTAGATCTTATCTCCATCCCATGGTCAAAGCACCAAGCGCAAAGCCAGATGACAAGGGCTGTTTGTGGGAAGAACCCCGATTCTCATCCATTTGGGCAGGAAGGGTTTGCTAACAGCTGACAAACTGCCTCCTAATGTGAATTCCAGCTCCCGGAGGCCCGTCCTGGGAGGAGATGTCCCCTGGGCAACCTCAGACAAGCAGAATCTAGGATGCCAGGGCTGCACTGAGATCTCTAGACTTCCAGAAGTTCTAAAGGGGATGGCATTTCTTGCCTCACAGCTACCCTCCTAGGGAATACAAAATAAAATTAAACCCTAAAGACAAATGTCATCACATTCTGATTTTCCCTATCATGACCACTTTAGTGCTTAAACATGCTGACGGTTGTGAGCATCTTTTTTGGTGCCCTGTTTGCTGATGTCACACATCATTGTGTTGCCTGTTGAGGCATCTGCGGGGCTGGGGGGGGGGGGTAGTTGTCACTGGCTCACCGTGTCATCTTCCTAACCACCTTGCCTTCCTTTACCATTGGGTTAGCAAGAGTAATTGGAGGCTTCACACTGGCCCTGTATCTATGGTTGGAAAACCAACCACATGGCAAATGGCTGGGAAACTAGCCCTGGTAGCCAGAGATTGCCAGCCTGGCCTCCAGGGCTGGTCCTGTTACCAGTGTCCCCATCCTTAATCAGGCCCAGTAGGAGCAAAATGTATTCTAATCATTCAGTAAGATCACGCCTGCAAGCCTAGCTACTCTGGAGGCTGAGATTTGAGGATCGCAGTTCAAAGCCAGCAGGGATAGGAAAGTTCACAAGACTCTTATCCACAGTTATCTCCATCAGAACACCAGAAATGGTGCTGTGGCTTAACGTGGTAGAGTGTTAGCCTTGAGTGAAAATGCTCAGGGACAGCACTCAGGCCCTGAGTTCAAGCCCCATAACCTAAAAAAAAAAAAAAAAAAAATGGGAATAAGGAAACAAGAAGTGAATGTGTTGATCTCTAAGGCTCATGGGCAGCAAGACTTTGGCTGCGACAGCATCATCCTCTCTCTGGATGGTAAGACCATGTAAGCAGTAGGAACACAGCCCAAGGCAACCTGGGAATTCTTCAAAAGGAAAGTGGCTGGATGCAGCTTGAAATCACTGCTCTGGCACTTATTAGCTATGTGATTGAGGATGAGTTACTTAAAAATATGTCCATTATCCTGCCATTAAAATGGGCACAGTTATACCTAACTCACGTAGCTCTGTTTGTTTGTTTGTTAATTTTGCCAGGATTGAGGTTTGAATTTCAGGCTTCAACTCTTGCTTAGGGTTGTCTATGCCCAGACTGATTCTGAACCTCGATTCTCAGATTTCAGCTTCCTGAGTAGCTAGGAGTATAGACATGAGCCATTAGTGACTAGCTTGCCTCCCTCCCTCCCTCTCTCTCTCTCTCTCTCTCTCTCTCTCTCTCTCTCTCTCTCTCTCTCTCTCTCTCCCTCTCTATTTTGCCAGTCCCGGGGCTTGAACTCAGGACTTGAGTACTGTCCCTGGCTTCTTTTTGCTCAAGGCTAGCACTCTACCACTTGAGCCACAGCACCACTTCTGGCTTTTTCTATATATGAGGTGCTGAGGAATCGAACCTAGGGCTTCATGTATACGAGGCAAGCACTCTACCACTAGGCCATTATCCCAACCCAAAGAGTATATTTCTTTTTTTTGTTTTGTCAGTAGTGGGACTTGAACTCTGGGCATGGGTGCCGACCCTGAGTTCTTCAGTTCAAGACTAATGCTCTACCACTTGAGCCACAGCACCACTTCCACCTCTCTCTCTCTCTCTCTCTCTCTCTCTCTCTCTCTCTCTCTCTCTCTCTCTCTCTCTCTGTCCTGGGCTTGCACTTAGGACCTGGGCTGTATCTCTGAGCCTCTCTGTGCTCAAGGCTAGCACTCTACCACTTGTGCCACAGTGCCACTTCCAGCTTTTTCCGAGTAGTTTATTAGAAACTTTCCTGCCTGGGCTGGCTTCAAACCATGATCCTCAGATCTCAGCCTCCTGAATAGCTAGGATTACAGGCGTGAGCCACTGACACTGGCATCTGGTGTTCTCTTAAAGTAGTTAAAAGACAAGGAAGTAAGATAAAAAGCTTCAGAACCACAGAAGGACCTTGGGTTGCTTTGACAAGACTAGAAAAAATGGTCAAGCCATTGTGGTACCAACACTGGACCCTAAGCCTCAGACAACCCTTCATTCAGTGTCATCTTTTGACTCTACTAGAACTTCACTGATGTGTTCATTTACATCCAAAGGAAGAGGGGAACGTGCACCTTCCAGATCTTCCAGATCTTGTTCTGATTCTGAGGGAACACAGGCTAACCTCTCTCCAAAGCTGGTGAAGACTTCAAGAGGCTATGCAGAGTCACACACAAGAATTTGGAGTAAGAATCTCTTAACAAGCCTCAGCTAAAACTCAGCCTAGCCAGGTGCCAGTGGCTCATGCTTGTACTCAGGAGGTTGAAATCTGAGGATCATGTTTCAAAGCCAGCTCAAGCAAGAAAATCTGTGACAACTCTTATCTCCAATTAACCACCAAAAGACTAGAAGTGGAGGTATGGCTGAAATGTTAGAATACCTGGCTTTAAGCAAAAAAAAAATAAAGGGGCTGGGGATATGGCCTAGTGGCAAGAGTGCTTGCCTTGTATACATGAGGCCCTGGGTTTGATTCCCCAGCACCACATATACAGAAAACAGCCAGAAGTGGCGCTGTGGCTCAAGTGGCAGAGTGCTAGCCTTGAGCAAAAAGAAGCCAGGGACAGTGCTCAGGCCCTGAGTTCAAGGCCCAGGACTGGCCAAAAAAAAAAAGAAGAAGAAAAGCAAAAGATAAAGAATGAAATACTCTGAGTTTCAGCCTCAATACCAGCGTGCATGTGCACGCACGCGCGCGCACACACATACACAAATAAAAATGAGTAAATAAACAGATATTGTGGAAGATATAAAGAGGTAAGATTATTTTATCCATATGTATAAGAAACAAAGCAAGATGTTAGGCAATATGGAAAAGGATTTTTTCTCTTTTTTTTTTAAATAACACATTAAAAAGTCTAGGAAGACAAATACTAAAATATTTCTGATATTTTACATCTGGTTGATGACATTATGGGAAGTATCTTTTTCCCACTGATTTATCAAATATTTTCTATCTTTAATAACTGACTTGTATTATTGTCTTTCCAAGTGAAAAGGCTCTCTTAAAATAAAAGGAAGTAAGCACTTGGTGATACAGGTGATATTTGGTGATTTAGGCACACACAAGATTTCTCCATTTGTCATCTAATTTGGTCTTAAAAGAGATATGTGGGGCCTGGAAATATGGCCTAGTTTCAAGAGTGCTTGCCTCGTATGCATGAAGCCCTGGGTTTGATTCCCCAGCACCACATATATAGAAAACGGCCGGAAGTGGCGCTGTGGCTCAAGTGGCAGAGTGCTAGCCTTGAGCAAAAAGAAGCCAGGGACAGTGCTCAGGCCCCAGGGCTGGCAGAGAGAGAGAGAGAGAGAGAGAGAGAGAGAGAGAGAGAGAGAGAGAGAGAGAAACACAGAGAGAGAGAGAAACACAGAGAGAGAGAGAAACACAGAGAGAGAGAAGACAGAGAAACACAGAGAGACAGAAACACAGAGAGACAGAGTCAAAGAAAGAGACAGATAGACAGAGACAGAGAGACAAGAGAGAAAGAGAGAACACCAGAGACAGCAGCTCTCAATGGCCTACTTTTGAGTGATACAGGAGATGCTGACTTGAAATAAAAATGATTCCTAAAGGGTTGGGGATATGGCCTAGTGGCAAGAGTGCTCACCTCGTATACATGAAGCCCTGGGTTCGATTCCTCAGCACCACATATATAGAAAAAGCCAGAAGTGGCACTGTGACTCAAGTGGCAGAGTGCTAGTCTTGAGCAAAAAGAAGCCAGGGACAGTGCTCAGGCCCTGAGTCCAAGGACCAGGACTGGCAAAAAAAAAAAAATGATGCCTAAAGCCTTTGAGGCCTCAACCAGAAAGAGCTATGTTCTCTAATCAGCTTAAGGGCAAAGCTACCTGTCCCTTCATTACTGTACCTGAGCAACTTACAAATTACCTGGACCATATGAGGTGCATAGTAAATGCTGAATGAATGGGTAGATGGGTGATTGAACTGGCAAGCAGTAGCATGGGATATTTTCCACTTCCCTCCCCTCCCCTCTTCTTTCCTGTCTTTTATTCTCTTCTTCCTTCCCTCCCCTCTCTTCCCTTCTGCTCTCTCTTACACACATACACATGTGTATATGTGTATAACATAAAAACATGGCATCTTAGCCATTTGTATATGTATGTTTCAATAGGGTTAAACATGTTTATATTATTGTGCAACCAATACCCAGGGCTTTTTTAATTGGACAAAGCTGTCTCTTTTATTTTGTATTCATCTCATTTTTCACCTGCCATCTTGGATTTTATCAAGTCATTTGGATTTTGAACTCTTTATTGAGTCTTAGTGTGGCAGAGATAGCATTGGTGCTGTACAAATGTTCTCCGGGTATTTATTTGATCTTGCTCTATTTTTCTTTCCTATCTCTTCGGGCTGGTGTTTTAGTAGTTCTACTTTATGATATAGCTTACCATTATAAGTGTCTTTTGACTGCCCTCTAGTGGGAATGATGAAAAGCAAAATTCAGACCATCACCTTTCTAGGTGATGAAAATTGCCCGAGCACCTTTAAAAAAAAAATATATATATATATATATATATATATATATATATATATGTATATATATGTATGAGCCTTGAATCTTCCATGTAAGACTTTTAACATGTTACTCTAAGTGATCTCTTCTCTTTAAATATAAGTGAACACCCATACATGCAGCAGTGGGCTTTGAACTCAGGGTCTTGAGCTTGTCAAGGGTGTTGTTCCTACCACATGAGCCATACCCCAGCTATGGCTCTTCTTTGGATGGAAATCAAATTTAAACAGGTCTATCATATCTATAGGGCTTTATGCCATGACATTTCTCACATATGCAACCAAGCTCATCATCACCTACGATTGTTGTACGATTGTTGTCAAGTTATGGGACATTTTGTAGCTTGGTGGAAAGTACTTTTCCAAATCTTCCTAATTTCCTTTTTACTGTTCACTCTTAGCTGCCATAAAAAAATCCACACTATCTTTCTTTGTTTGCAGGCAGAAATATAAGATCATTAAAAAATCCCCCAAACATCCAAGGGCCTGTAGCACACACTGGCAATACTAGCTACTCAAGAGGGTAAGGTCTGAGAATCACCTTTCAAAGCAGCCTGGACAGATAAATTCTGTGAGACTCATCTCTAATTAACCAACATTAAGCTGGAAATGGAGGTGTGGCTATCATGGTAGAGCAGTAGACCTGAATGGAAAAAGCTAAGGGACAGCACCCAGGCTTTGAATTCAAGCTCCAGTACCAACACACACACACACACACACACACACACACACACACACACAGAAACAGAGACAGAGACAGAGAGAGACAGAGACAGAAAGACAGAAAGAGAGAGAGATAGAGAGAGTTGTGTTTGGTATCAATGAAGTTGCAAAAAAAATTAGTCTCTTCACTATAATCAAATCACCAAATTAATCCTCCTGATGGGACTATGTATACATTTAACACCCTGAGAAGAAGATTGCTTTGTGGGCTAGGGTATCATGCTACGACATGTCTGAACCTCAAACATACCATGCTAAGTAAACAAAGACAGAACCAAATGCAACATAGTATATGATTCTATTTGGTAAAAAAGATTAGCAAGGTTTATTCAGGCAGTTATTTTTCCAATGACTAGGTTTTTAATAATGTTTGCAATTTTCCCAATGTGATGACTCTGTGGACAGATAGTACTTGTATTTGTTCTAAGGTTTGATCTCAAGCTCTTAGACAATGTTTACAGTACCCACAAAAATTCACCTGTTTTCTTTTTTTCTCTCAAGATCCTTTTCCAGAAAACGATGCAAAACAGTGGGGAAAGGTTTAGTCACTTTTAATGTAATGACTTCACATTCACAATTGATTAGAATCTAGATGGTTTATAATTCTGTAACCTAGAAGAAAGTGGGTAGTATGGATTGCTTTTAATTAGTAGAAAAGATAACCTTTAAGATTTTAGTTTAGCTGGGTGCCACTGGCTCACGCCTATAATCCTAGCTACTCAGGAGGATGAGATCTAAATATCACCCTTCAAAGCTAGCCTGGGCAGGAAAGCCAGTGAGACTCTTATCTCTAATGAGCCACCAGAAAACCAGAAGTGGCACTGTAGCTCAAAGTGGTACAGCCTTGAGCACAAAAGTTCAAAGACAGCACCCAGACCCTGAGTTCAAGCCCCACAATTAACAACAAAAAAAATTTGACTTTATCACCCAATAGAACATGCCCCAATTTCTCATTTAACATAACAAGAATATTTCAACATTCTGTCTTCCAATGATTATATAAATTTCTGTTTCAAATGGTCTATTTGCAAATCAGTTTTATCAATTTTTTTTCAAATCAAGTCTGTTCTTTTGTTTTGTTTTTGTGCCAGCTTTGGGGCTTGAACTCAGGGCCTTGTGTTCTTGCTTGGCTTTTTACCTCAAGTCTAGTGCTTTACATTTGAGCCACATCTTCCCTTCTTGTTTTTTTATTAATGAATAAAATGAACTTCAACACATGCTAATGTCAGATTTTTTTAATTGTATTTTTATTATCTCTAAGTAGTTGTACCAAGAAGCTACAATTCATCATGTCAGAATATGATTACAATGCATCCTGATCTATATCAATACTTTCAGCATTCAATGTCACCTTTTTTGCAGGAAAATAAACTTAGGGACTTGTGCAGGCTAAGGCAAGTGAAGTGCCAGACTTTGAAGTCAGGCCCCACTTTGCCACGTGAACCCCACTTTACCATACGAACCTGAGATAGGCAGGCCCTGTGAGCAAACCCAGGACAAGCCCATTAGGGCCCAGCCGGTCAAGAACTCTAACCGCTGGGAATGCTTAACTCTGACTGCCCCCAGAGTGCCTCAAGCCCTGAGCCAATCAGATTTGTACCTGTGTCCTAATCTTGCTTGCTTGAACACCTGATTGTTGTAACCTTGTTCTTTGCCTTTATAAGCCCTGTGTAATCGCAGCTCGAGGCTCCCTCCCAACCTCCGCTGTGTCGGTGGGTAGGACGAGGCCCGAGTTGCAGCTCGCTTAAATAAAGCCTTGCCTTGCTTTTGCATTCCGGAATGTCTGAGTCTCAGTGGTCTTCTTGGTGGTGGTCTTGCGACTTGGCACAACAGCAAGCACTCTATCACTTGAGCTATGTCTCAGGCCAAGAACTAAGGTTTTTCTTTCTTTTTAAATAAAATTTTAAAGATTGGGTAGCATAAAGGTAATTTTTATACCATAATTTCTTTATTCATTGATCCAATAAGCAACTTAATTTTTAAGTGATTTAAGAAAAAAATTGTGTATACATATAGAACAAATGCAAGTCATTAAGCAAATAGGGACAAAGGCTAATTGAGGGAAAACTTAGTAGGTTTTACACATAAATATATTCACTGAGATACATTTTTTTTTTTCAGCTCCTTCTACTGAATTAGTCTCTGGAGGATCTGACAATCAAGTGATTCATTGGGAAATAGAGAATTATCAGGTAGTAGAGATGATAAATGACTTATTTCTGTTTTTGTTTTCAGTTTTCCCCTCATTTCTTCTTTATTATATTTTCTTTTTAAAAAGTTTTTATTGTCAGACTGATATAGAGAGCGGTTACAGTTTCATACGTTAGGCTTTGGATACATTTCTTGTACTGTTTGTTACCTCCTCCCTCATTCCCCCTTCCCCCATCCCCCTTTCCCTTTCCCCCCATGAGTTGTTCAGTAGATTTACACTAAACAGTTTTGCAAGTATTGCTTTTGTAATTATTTGTCTTTTTTACCCTGTGTCTCTCGATTTTGGTATTCCCTTTCAGTTTCCTAGTTCTAATACCTGTATACACGGTAATAAAGGTAATTTTAAATAGGGAAGAAAAATGTTAAGAGCTTATTGGGCACCTCGCATTTGGAATGAAAAAATTTTCCCCTAAATGACAATTTTCCTACTGTCACCCAGGGCTTGGTATTTCTTGTGACACATAAGACTTGGGTTTTAGGTCTTGAAAACCATTACAGATCCTTGAAAAGGCTTCTTCCCCCCTAATTTGCTTATAGGTCTGGCAATTTGTCCTACATATGTTTGGGGGAGCAATAAAAAGACCTTTTTTCTAAGTCTCCTTTTTCCCATGATGCTATGCTTCCACCCTGGCAGGATGGGAGGAACTGCCTACACTTTTCTCTTGAAGGTGATTTGGGATTTGATAGTTCCAAGTGTCACTACGACAAAGCTGTGATTTGGAAACATTTCTGGTGTGCCAGTTCCTTCTCTTGGGGACCATAAGAATTAAATAGGCACTGAGCAATAATGAGTTATCTGCTTTATGACCACTGTGGGAAACTCTTTTAGAAAGTGTGCGTCACAAAGGAATGAAAATCATAGCATACACAGGGGCGGGGTTGGGTAGATAAAGTCAGCCTGTGATCCCTTTCTGAGATAAGACACTTTGGGGAATTGAAAAATCCGCTTACAGCTGGAGTTTTAATGTGGAACTGTTAGTAGAAGAGGGAAAACAAGGAAGGAGAAACCATAACATTAAGGGTCTTATTCTGTGTGCAGATGACCCTGTACTTAGAGTCTTTATTGTTCCTGTAAACCATTTTGAACTTCACTAAGATTGGGTCTACAGCCTCAGAATATCTTGGAGTATGGTTAGAACCAGTCTGGGCTGTCTGCTGGTATCCTCAGACTGATTAAGGTGTTAGCTGGGCTGCATTAAATGTTGCTCATCTTCTGAGCCTTAGGGTCTCCTCTCAAGCTTACTTTTGACAGAATCATTTCCTTGTAGTTATAGAATATTGCTCCCTTCCTTCCTTCCTTCCTTCCTTCCTTCCTTCCTTCCTTCCTTCCTTCCTTCCTTCCTTCCTCCCTCCCTCCTTCCCTCCCTCCCTCCCTCCCTTCCTTGGTTGCACAGTAGGTCTTGAGCTATCTGGCTCCCTCAGCCTCCCCAGGCACATGTCCCCTGCCTGTAGCCAGCAGGAGATTATCCATCTTGGTGTATATCTCTGATCAGACTTCCTTCTGGATGGTGTCTTTTTTTAACAGGATCATTTGATTGGTCAGGCAAAAATCTTCCTTTTGTAAATGCCAAGTCATCTGAATTACAAAACTAATCTGAATTACAAAGTCTCTTTACCTTTGCCATTGAATTCAACTCAATTTAGGGCAGCTACGCCAATAGTCACCAGTCCCATCCTCACTCAAAGGAAGTTTATCTAGGAAATGCTCAATAGTGGGAGAGATTTTTTTTTTGAGCCAGTATTGTGGCTTGAACTCAGGGTCTCATGTTCATTTAGCTTTTAACTTCAAGGCTGTGCGTTACCACCTGAGCCACACTAACATTTCTAGCCTATTTTTGCTGCCTAATTGATGATAAAAGTCCTTCTGATTTGTCTGTCAGGCTAGCTTCAAACCTCAATACTCAAAGCTCAGCCTTCTTAGTATCTAGAATTACAGGCATGAGGTACCAATGGCTAGTTTGGGGAGAGAAATTTTAAGAGTCATCTTGGAATTCTGCCTGCCACAGAAAGTGAAAGAAGAAAGTCAAATAAATATGAATGTGCTAATCAGCTTTTGGTCACTATAACCAATACTTGAAATAAATCAACAGTAGAGTATCAATGGTTATTTTGGCCGGTTGGCACACTGGTTTTGGAGAGCAATCCATCATGGTGGGAGCATGTGGCAAAGCCAAACAATGTGTCTCATGGCTCAGACTTGAAAGAGGAAGGGGGTGGGGGTTGGGGTCCCATCACTGTCTCCTTCAAGGGCATACCCCCATGACCTAAAGACCTTTCACCGCTTGAAGGTTGCACAAACTGCTACTTGTACCACTCAGAGGACCAAGGCTTTAACACACATGCCTTTAGGAAACATTCCAGTTGCAAAGGACAGCAAGGAGAGAAGAACATTTCAGGCATCACTTGAGCTATACCTGGTATCCTTCTTCACAGAAATTCAGATGAAAGAAAACAGAGAAGTCACATTTTGAGAGGTTGAATTGGGAGTCTTTATTGGAGAGGTAGCGACTGCAGTTGAACTCCTGTCTTAAGGATCTACAGCCCAGAATTGAGCTTGAACAAAGCTTTTAAAGACAAAAACCACATGTTTGAGGTAGAGATCCAAATCCAACAGAAACAGGTACCAGCAGAACTTTCTATCTAGGGAAGCAGCTCAGGGGATCACCTTAAACTTTCCATATTGGGAGGGGGGTATATGCCTCAAAATTTCCATATAGGACTGGTAGAGTGCTTGCCTCATATACACAAAGCCCTGGGTTCGATTACTCAGCACCACATATAGAGGAAAGGCCAGAAGTGGCACAGTGGCTCAAGTGGCAGAGTGCTAGCCTTGAGCAAAAAGAAGCCAGGGACAGTGCTCAAGCCCTGAGTCTAAGCGACAGGACTGGCAAAAAAAATTTTTTTTTCTATATAAGAGGATATTCAGAAGTGAGCAAATCAAACCACTCAGGGAGATAATCAGGATGAGCATTCTCCATACAGCATGACATCTACACAATGAGTGGCCTCTCTCACCTCCAGGATTTTCAGAGCTGGGTGGAAAGCCCCCTCCACCCAACCAGGCACCAGGGTGGCTGTGAGAATAAGGTGCTATTACTTAGATCCAGTCTCCTTATTTCACCTTAATGTGGCTAGGAAAGGAGGGTGTGAAGAGATGAGATCAAAGAGGTTAAAGCAAGCTGGACTGTTCATGACTTTGTGGGACTATTATTTCTCAACCTGTTGTAACGAAAACCTCCAAAAACGTAGGTATACATTTAAAATCCAATTTAAAACTACCAGTAGGTAATCTTAGAGTGTCCCAGACATGCAATTTCTAAACAAATCAGATAACACTCAAGGTTGCCACTAGAACCTGTTATTTTCAGACTGTGTAAGAGAAAAAGGGAGGCAAAGCGAATTTCTTTGTGGCGATTGTACGGACAGGTCTTCCTGGTAAAAGCTCCCGGGAGAGCAAAGATGACATGATCAGAACAAATTCAGTCCTTGTGGGGTTGCTGGACCACTCTAAGCCAGTGGGAGGCGCTCGATGACAAGTAAAAGTTCCCAGGGCCCGGGAGAACGGAGCCCAGGTTCCGCGTAGCTGACAACACAATTCCACCGGCGTCCGACAGGCAGTGTTTGCTCCGGTCGGCGTATTTGAACCGCTGGGGGAACCACGTGGTTGCCAGCCCGCAACGCCATTGGCCCGCAGCTCAATCCAGGCTTTGGCGCCCAATTTGCTATCCACCTTGTGGATGCTACCATTGGCCCGCACCATGGAAGGAGTGTGTCCCAACCCCGCGATCAGTACGTTTCCAAATGAGACTTCCAACTCATCGCCGGAAAAAAATAAGCGACAAACTTTATAACTAGACGCTCTCCAACGTAAAGGGCGCGAGGATGATTCTGACTCTGCCAAAAAGAGAGAACAGGCTCGGGATGGCCGCCCCTCCGTTCTGCGGGGGCCTTGGAATGGTTTCGTCCAGGAAGGTGGCTCCGCCCCCCGGCGCGTCGCCATTTTGTTTGGCTGGAGAGAGAGCGAGCGCGCGCGGTGGCTTGTGGGAGGGGTCTCTCCAGCGCTTCCCCCCACCCGGTCCGCCGGGCTGTTGCGGCGCGGCCTCCCCGGCCTGGGGCGCGGAGCCATGTACATAAAGCAGGTGAGGTCCGGTCGGAGCTTCGCTCCCTTCCCGGTCGGGTGACGTCCGGCCCCTGACGCGGAGGGGGGGGGGGGGGTAGGGCGAGGGGGGGGCTCGATCCCCGGCTCCTGCTCCTCCCCCGCGGGCTGAGCCTGGGGTGGGCTGGGGCTCCTGCGGGAAGGGAGGGGTCTCCCCTCGCTGCGCGCACACCCGACGTCCCCCCAGAACTGGGGCGCTTCTCGGCAGCTGGGGCTCCCCACCGGGCGCTCGGGCAGGAGGCGGGGTTTCCGGGAGGTGTGGAGGGGCGGGCGGCTGGCCTGCGCCCTGCCTTCCCGGGCCGCAGGGGTGCGGGCAGGGGGCGTGCGAGGGTGTGGGGGCGTGTGCGGAGGGAGGGCCGGCCGTAGGGTTGCGGGGAGCGGTGGGGAACCCGTGCACTGTATGTGTGTGTGGGGGGGGGGGATATGTGAGCCTGCGGACTCCTGCAGGCTCCTGCTGGGGGGGGGCCGGGAAACCTTTGCGGAGGAGGAGGGGTGAGGCTGCAGAAGGAGGGACGGGTTAGGTCTTCCTGAAGGCGGGTCCCTCCCCCCCCGCCCCCGCAGGCTATTTGCTTGTGATGCTTGCCGACCAAAACAAAAACAATGAGACCCCTAAGGTGTCTCCTCCCTCCGGGGCGCGGTGCCCGCCCCCCAGTCCTCCTCCTTCCCCCTTCCCCCCCCCCCCCCCCCCCCGCCGCTGGATTCCCTTGCTGGCCCGCCTCGGGTCCTCCTCCCTGGGAGATGTTTACTTCTGTGGAGACTTCTTCCCGCGCGAGTCGCATTCCCCCCACCCCCGCACCTCAGCCGGTGCATCCAGTTTGGGGCTGCTCTGTTCTGTCGGGCCTTTGAGGCGTTCCATGCTCCTTTGGAAAGTTGACTCTAGGCCTCCGTGGCCTTATAGTCTCCACAGCCGGGACCCTCTTGGTAGCCTGGTCTGTACCTCTAGTGTTGGCAGTCATTCTCGCTTTATACAGGGGGCTTCCTTTGGAGAGTTTCTTAGCAGATTGCTGCTTGTGGCTTGTAAAAGTCAGCCCTGCCCCTGCCTTGGCAGAGTTTCCGAAGGAAAGGATGGATTTCAGTGGATTGTTGGATCTTCACGTTCGAAAATGTAGTTAATTCTTCTTCTGTTTTCTATCTTGCATTAAATGAGAACCAAAAGAGAAGTGCCCCCTTCCAGGAAAAAAAACAACCCAACATATTGACTTGGAAGGTTTTACTTTTTGTGTGTGTTTTTGTTTATTAGGTGATTATCCAAGGGTTTCGAAGTTACAGAGATCAAACAATTGTAGATCCTTTCAGTTCAAAACATAATGTTATTGGTAAGTGTTCATGGTTTACTGGCTCAGATTCATAACTTACAGAGATGTACATTCTGTCCATCTGTACATAGGCTTAAGGAGACAGTAATTGTCTTTGAATGTCTAAGTAACTTTACAAATGTGTTTATGAAATTTGCACCGATGAACTGTTTATTTTGTAAATTTAGAATGCTTGAGTAACTCAATCGTGAATTATTTATTTGGGGGACTTGTGGGATAGCTCAGTGGTAGAAGTGCTTGCCTGGCATGTGCAAGGCCCTGGGTTTAGTCCCCTGGAAGGGAGAAAAGAGCTTTTCTTTTTTTTCTTCTTTTTTGCCAGTCCTGGGCTTGAACTCAGGGTCTGAGCATTGTCCCTGGCTTCTTTTTGCTCAAGGCTGGCACTCTGCCACTTGAGCCACAGCACCATTGCTGGCCTTTTCTATATATATATGTGGTGCTGAGGAATCGAACCCAGGGCTTCATGTATACCAGTCAAGCGCTCTTGTCAGTAGGCCACATTCTCAGCCCTTATTCATTTTTATTTGAGAACTTTTTGTATGTTTGAGGACTTGTGTGTGTGCTGGTCTTGGGCTTCAACCTTGGGCCTTATGCTATTGCTAGGTTTTTTTAGCTTTAGGCTGATACTACCATTTGAGTCACACCTCCACATGCAGGTTTTTGCTGCTTAGTTGGAGATGAGGGTAGTAAGATTTTTCTGGATTTATCTGCCCTGGTTGGCTACTTGATTCTTAGATTTCAGCTTCCTGAGGTGCATCTGGCTGAGAGTATGCTCGGGTTTTGTTTTGTTTTGTTTTTTCCCTCTTGCCAGTTCTGGGCTCAAACTTGGGGCGTCAGAACTACTGTCTCTGAGCTTCTTTTGCTAATAGTGCTGCTTCTGCTTTTTTCTGTTTATGTGATACTGAGGAATTGAACCCAGGGCTTCATGCATGCATGCATGGCAGCACTCTACTACACTACTAAGCCACATTCCTAGCCTGGGGGCATGTTTTAGTAGCTTTCAGTTTATAGTGAATGGTATTTATCTTAGCCTTTAAACTTGATATTTCACATCCTTATTTAAGATCATCTTTATTCACGAATTAAATAGCCAGATTTTGTTTTCCTTATCAGTGCCTCCAGGATGAACCTTGGCTGGAAAAGCATAAACCTTGGAGCATAACAGAATGTGGTCTGTGCTGGCCCTGGTTTCCTAGAAAAGAGAACAGGCAGGCTTTTGCCTGCTAATGACTTAGTAGTAGTAGGAGGTATATATAGTCTGTGGGTAAGAGTGAGGGCAGAGCTGGTCACCGCTTTATGAAGAAGACAGCTGGTTTGTGGTTATGTTGGAATTTCCAGATGGACTTTCGTGCCTTAAGGCAGATGGGAAAAGAATGGCAAGGGAATTGTCTGCTAGAGCCTGTCTTCATTGGTCAAAATTTACTACATAGAACATTAATTCCCATGTTTGGGAATGAGTTGCTCTGGTAAGTGAGTTAGAGCTTCCTCTGGGACTTCTCAGATCAGACTTGAATGCACCTTGAGAATAGGCTGAAACACCAAACACTTTAGAGGCAGCAATGCCCGGACTGGACAGGTGAATTGGGGATACATAAACAGGTATTCTGCTAGTTATTGTGTATATCTGTATCACCTTATTAAATGAAAATTGAAGCTAGGAGTTGGTGGATTACGCCTGTAATCCTAGCTACTCAGGAGGCTGAGATCTGAGGATTGTGATTCTTAGACAGATTCTTAGACAGTGTGGGCCGGAAAGTTGTGACTCTTATCTTGAATTAGCTGTAGCTGAAGTGGTAGAGTGCTAGCTTTTAGCAAAAACTCAGGGACAGCACCCTGCCTTGAGTTCAAATCTCCAAGACTGGCACAAAAAAGAAAATGAAAATTGACAGTATACTACATTTCCCATTCAGAATAAATGGAATATTTTAGGATTTTTTTTTTTTTTTTTTTTACTGGTACTGGGATTTGAACTCAGCCCAACTTGCTTGACTGGCTGGTGCCATTCTACTTAAGCCACACGTTTAGACTTTTTGTTGACTGCCATTGGGAATGGAGTCTTGCAGACTTTTTTACCTGGATTGGCTTTGAAATGTAATCTTGTGCAGACCTTAGCTTCCTAGGTAGCTAAGATTACAGACTTTTTTCTGTTGGGAAGATAGGGTGAAAAGGTATAGATAAGGTGATTACCATTAAATATTTAGCTATTAGAAGTTCTTCAACTGTAATCCCCTTTTTATTGTTAGAGCTGACAGAAATGTTTTCTGACATGCTGCCGAATATTTAAAGGCTGGATGAAATGAGTGCTGCTGATGCCGGGAAGACAGTGTTAGTGACACGATTTTGCTGTTAGACTGTCTTCTTTCCCAGGTATATTAGTTGCTAGGACAGCCATAATATGGTAGATACATTTCTCTTAGTTTTGGGGGCTAGAAGTCCATGATTAAAATACCAGCAGTACTGGGTCCTGGGGAGGCTTCTTCATGACCTTATCTAGCCCTGATTATATTCCTGAGGCCTTGACCCACCCATCCTCTCTCTGTCCCTCTTCACCCCTCTTGTATCCAGGGTGTGAACTTAGGACCTGGGTGCTGTCCTTAGCACTTTTGCTCAAAGCTGGCTCTTGGCCAGAGTCACAGTTCCAGCTTTCCCCTTTTTGGTGGTTAATTGAAGATAAGCGTCTCAGAGACTTTTCTGCCTAGGCTGGCTTTGAGCTGTAATCATCAGATTTCAGCTTCTTGAGTAGTTGACATGTGTGAGCCACTGGCCTTTGGAGTAGTATAACAATTTTAACACAGTTGCTCAAAGCTGACCCTCTACCACTTGAGCCATCGCTCTACTTCTGGATTTTTTTTAAAAAAAATTTTGGTGGTTAACCGGAGATATGAATCTCACTGGCTTTTCTGCCCAGGCTGGCTTTGAATCTCAATCCTCAGATCTCAGATTTCTGGGTTACTAGGATTATAGCCATGAGCCACCACTGCCTGGCTTTTTTCTTTATAGACCAGGCTGGCCTCAAACTCAAGCTCTTCCTGGGATTATAGGCATGTACCACTATGCCTAGCTCCGAATAACACTTGAATGTCTTCTTATTCAGCATGCTTTAACATTTCTAAATATTGTTTCACTTTATAGGAAATTTCACTTTTTTTCGATTACTTAGGATTATGATTTATGATTATGATTTAAACTTCATTTAATGATAAGTTATATCTCTAGCTTTTTATTTAGAAATAATTTCAGCTTTACAGAAAATGTGTCCCAATCAGAATAATACTGGGATAGTAAACTTCTTAAATGAAAAGATTTGACCCTCTTCATCTTTCTTCTCTTGGGGCCTCTGCCACAATGAAGGTCGAACTCTGCAGTTTCAGTGGGTGCAAGGTCTACCCCAGGTTTGGAAAGCACTATGCCAAGACCTATGAGAGGTTTTCCAATTTCCTAATGCAAAATTCGGGTCAGCCTTCCTTTCCAAGAGTAATCCTCGACAGGATAACTAGACTCTTGTCTACAGAAGAAAGCACAAAAAAGGGGCCATTGGAAGAAATTCAAAAGAAAAGAACCTGATGACATGCAGTTAGATTCCAAAGGGCCATCACTGGTGCATCTCTTGATATAATGGTCAAGAGGAATCAAAACCAGATGTTAGAAAGGCTTATCAAGTTAGAAGCCATCGGGACTGCCAGGGAAGCCAAAAAGGCTAAGCAAACATCCAAGAAGACAACGATGGCTGCTGCTGAGGCTCCCATAAAGGCCGCACCTAAGCAGAAGATTGTGAAGCCCCTTGAAAGCTGCTTCATAATTTGGTAGAGAGAGCAAGATTGGATAATAGAAGTGAGCTCCCAGCACCCAGCTCGAATCTTTTTTTTTTTTAATAGATCTTTATTTCAAATTCTAATCAGCCAATCTATTATCCAAACTACTTAGGAGGCTGGCAGTTAAAAGATGAAGGTTAGAAGCAGAAAAGTCCATTAGACTTCATCTCCAAAATAACCAAAGCAGGGCTGAACTTGGTGCTCAAGTGGTAGAGTTCCAGCAGAACAAGTGTGAGGCCCCGAGTTCAAGCCCCATACAAGAAAAAAATAATAATAAAAAGATTTGATATCCTTTCATGTATGAAAGTTATTGTATATGAATTATAGTAAAAAAAAACAACCTCAGATTGCCTACACTTTGGCTATTCTATGAATATATGTGACATTTATACATGTACATACATTTGATCATAAATAGTTTAACATGGGAAAGTTTGAGCTTAAATGATTAAGCATTTTAGAACGTTAGTCATACATGAATTTAATGTTAAAAATACGCAATTATGGTAGAATTTTACATCCATTGTCTTGATTACAAATTATGTATGCCATGTAGGATATGTGTTCCTGTTGAATTTATTTATTTATTGGCCAGTCCTGGGCCTTGGACTCAGGGCCTGAGCACTGTCCCTGGCTTCTTTTTGCTCAAGGCTAGCACTCTGCCATTTGAGCCACAGCACCACTTCTGGCCATTTTCTATATAAGTGGTGCTGGGGAATTGAACCCAGGGCTTCATGTATATGAGGCAAGCACTCTTGCCACTAGGCCATATTCCCAGCCCTCCTGTTGATTTGAAACCATTGGCAAAGAACAAAAGATTCAATCATAAATTGCCTTTAAAAAAATGACAAAGTCCACAAAAATTACTCATCTGGAAATTATAGATGTTTGCTTTATTGGTTTCTTTTTTATTGTTGGCTGTATTTAATTTCAAATACTAAGATATTGTGTTAGAAAATTGCAGCTAATGTTTTGAGCATATTTGATCATTTTAATTATACTGAGTTCTGTACAAAATAACTTGTGTTTTTTGAAATTTTTTAGTGGGCAGAAATGGATCTGGAAAAAGCAACTTTTTTTATGGTAAGTATTATTATTTTGTGCTGGTCCTGGGCTTGTATTCAGGGCCTCCGTGCTGTCCCTGAGCTTTTCCACTCAGGGCTAGCATCCTACCACTTGAGCCACCGCTCCACTTATGGGTTTTTTTGTGGTTAATTGGAGATACTCTTTGTATCACAGACTTTCTTACTCTGGCTGCATTAAACTGCAATCCTCAAATCTCATCCTCCTGAGTAGTTAGCATTATAGGTATGAGCCACCTGTATGTGGGTAATTTTTCTTTTTTCAATTCTAAATATATTAAGAGTTAGATAGTAAGGCATTTTGGCAAACTCATTAGTTTGCTGAGGTTATGTCTGCATAAAACCCAAGAAATTCTTCATACAGGGTATGGTTTAGTATATAGAGGTTAGGAGCTCAAGGGTCTGAGTATACTCATTGTAATCAATATCCTTTTAGATTATTCTCACTGTCTAAAGATGGCCATGTTGAGTAGTTGGGTTGTAAGGAGATAATATGTGTGAGGGAGCTTTTTCTTTTGGTGGTGGTCCTTGGGCTTGACTTCTTAGCCTATGTGCAGCCCTAGTGCCTGTGGGGACTGTGATTGGCTGCTGGATTTAACTGGTATGTGATTGATGATACCTTTGGGAACTGCTGGTTGGGTGTGAGTGACCTTCTGCAGTAATCCTGTCAGAATATAGGAGTTTGTGCTTATCTCAGTAATTCCTGTCATCTTAACTCAGTTACTGAACCTATTTACCTTAGTGCTTCCTGATGCCTGCCTCTTGGGATGTGCCCTTTTGTTTATTTGGCCATAATTCCCTTAAGCTAATCTAGAGGCAATCTGAACTCTACTATCTGTGCATAGTTGCGGGGAGATCTTCTGTTTTACTTTGTTGGTTAACCCATTCCTTACTTCTTGGTGCTATTAGATTGTTACTTATTTTATATTAAATAATTAAGTATGAGATATCACTGCATGGGCATTTTTTCATCGACCACCCTAGAACCAGCAGCCTGGGCACTGTCCCTGACCTTGTCATTTTTTTTTTCCTTCTCAAGGCTAATGCTCTACCACTTGATCTGTAGCTCCACTTTTAGAGGGGTTTTTTTTGGGGGGGGCGTGGTTTATTGGAGATGAGAGTGTTGAGGACTTTCCTGCCCAGGCTGGTTTTGAACTTTGATCCTCAGATTTAAACCTCCTACAAATATGAATCACCAGTTCCCGAGAATACTTTTCAAACTTGGGATTGGTATATAAGTACCATAAATACATGTATAAAACATGTAAATAAAATAAAATTATTAGTATTCTACTAGAAATGGTTCATCCTTCTATTTTTACCTTTTAAAACATTTTCTAAACCAGTCATTTTTATGAAGGCTAGCGAAGTATTAAAAGCTTGAGATTCAGTACTATTGTTAGTTTGGAGATAGTGAGCTTTGAAAATTCTCAAGATAAAAAAATATTTAAGTATGCTAGGCCTCTGTCAAATTCTTTGGGGAGTGAAACATTTTAATAGAATTAGATTTTGAAAAGGATTTAAAATTCATAGTCAAGCAGTGCTATGGAAAAGAGCATATACAGTAAGCATAAAGTCCTGTAGTACTGTGGAAAGAGCATATACAGTAATGTAAAGTCCTCTCTTCATTGCACACACACAAGGCCTCCTGGGTATCCTGAGGTGGTTGCAGTTGGGTAATGACAACAGAGCAGGTTGAAGAGGAACTGTGTTTCATACCCAGAGTGGAGTAAGGACAGTGTGAGCCCCACTCCTCCCAGTTGATTATGAGAGACAGTCTGTCGCCATCCCAAGCATATACCCTCATGTGTGACAGCTCCCCTTCCTCTACCATGCTCTCACTCTCAAAAAGGTGTCAGGTTTCTTGGGCAGATCTGGACTAAGAGAGCGGAGTAAAGAGGTCCCTATCTTAGCATAGTGGCCACTTCATTTATTTAGATACTCTGTAGAAGATAAGAGTATCTCCTTACAGAAGGTGAGGATGATTCAGGCAGTGCAATAGATGTAGAATTGGAAACAGTACCCTATACGTATTTCCTTAGCTTTGAGAAGTTGGGTCACAGCTATATCTCAGCTGGGGTGTCAGTAGAATTGTTTTCGGCTCCATTAGAATCTTCTGGGACCACAGTCAGGTGTCATGTGTTCTTTTTTTTTTTTTTTTTTGTCATGTGTTCTTGTATAGTGCATGAATATAGTGTTAGCCACTGGATACTTTATCAAGAGGTCTTTATCAAGAGGTCATTTAGGTCTTGTTGCTTCTTGTATGTACTTGAGTGTTTTCTATGAATGTATTTTCATAAAAACTTCTTAAAATTTTTATCATTTCCTCTCAATTAGTCTAAGTGGAAAAGTTTCCTCCATTTTGTCAATTACAGATTATTTATATGCAGTGTTTATTGTCTGATATACTATATTCTACTAAGATGTGAAAATTTATGTTACCATATCCACTCAGACCGAGTTAATAGTTATGTTCTTATATTCTAGCAATCCAGTTTGTCCTCAGTGATGAGTTTAGTCATCTTCGTCCGGAACAGCGACTGGCTTTGTTGCACGTGAGTGGAACATAACTGATATATATTTTTAAAAACACATTTTCAACCTTTATTCAAGTTTTAGATCCCTTGTGAACAGAACATAGTCTTACCTGTTTTTATTGTTATTATAAAGGTGATGTACAGAGGGGTTACATAAGTCAGGTAAAGAGCACATTTCCTGGTGCTGGGAATGTGGCTTAGCGCTAAGAGTGCTTGCCTAGTGAGCATGAAGCCCTGGGTTCGATTCTTCAGTACCACATAGACAGAAAAAGCCGGAAGTGGTACTATGGCTCAAGAGGTAAAGTGCTAGCCTTGAGGAAAAGGAAGCTAGGGACAGTGCTCAGGCCCTGAGTCCAAGCCCCAGGACTGGCAAAAAGAAGAACACATTCCTTTTTGGACAGTGTCACTCCTTCCCTCACTGTGTCCCAATTTTTCCCTCCTGTCCCCATTAGTCTTATCTCTTAATGAAACTTAGCCCGTTTAACAGTGCCAGCTCATTTATCAAGACTAATTTTTGTATAATGGTTGGAAGAAAGTTGCTGTATTTGCTTATAGATGGATATATCTTCCATATAAGTTGCTTTTATTTTGAGCTTTGTGTTACAAGCTGGCTTAGAACTCTAACTCAGGCTGACCTCAAACCCAAGATTCTCCTGCCTCCTTCCTGCTGCTAGAAAACAGGTGTCAGCTAGATCTAAACTTTAAAGGATGTAATCTGGCAAAGTTTGTTGAGGAGAAAAAAAGAGTTCCTACTTCCAGCTATGTCCTGCCTCCTAGAGCTGCTAGAATTGCCCAGAACAGCACCAACAGCTGGGGACCAGACCTTCAATACATGAGCCTTTGGGGGACATTTCATAGTCAAGCAGTAGCAATACCTAACTTGAACATCTCTATGTAGCTCTTAGTTTTTTATTCAGAATCAAAGACATTTATTTGATTTTTTTTTTTTTTTTGCCAGTCCTGGGGCTTGAACTCAGGGCCTGAGCACTGTCCCTGGCTTATTTTTGCTCAAGGCTAGCACTCTACCACTTGAGCTACAGCGCCACTTTCAGCTTTTTCTATATATGTGGTGCTGAGGAATCAAACCCAGGGCTTCATGTATACGAGGCAAGCACTTTACCACTAGGCCATATTCCCAGCTCCAAAGACATTTATTTGAGTTGTGTTTTCCAAATCTAATGTTTGATATTTTGTCATGAGAGGGATATATTCTAGACTGATAAAAATTTTTCTGCATTCAATTAGGCTTGTTACCGTGTACTAGACTTTACAAAAAGTGTTTGATCTGGGTAAAAATACAGTGTAAATGACAGATTTACCATTTTTCTCATATTTCAGGAGGGTACCGGTCCCCGTGTTATTTCTGCTTTTGTGGAAATTATTTTTGATAATTCAGACAACCGGTTACCAGTAAGTACTTGTTACTCTTTTCAGTAATAATTTTGAGAATTTTATTGATACAGGTAATTTAAAATACCATAATTTTGTTATTATTAAGGTGTTGTGCAGAGAAGGGTAAATCAGTTAGTGAGTGCATTTCTTTTTCTTTTTGGCCTGTTCTGGAACTTGAACTCAAGGCCTGGACACTGTCCCTGAGCCTCTTTGCACTCAAGGCTAGTCGCTCTACCACTTTGAGCCACAGGGCCACTTCTGGTTTTCTCATGGTTAATTGGAGGTAAGAGTCTCACAGACTTTCTTGCCCCAGCTGGTTTTGAACTGTGATCCTCAGATCTGATTAGCTAGGATTACAGGTATAAGCCACTGGTGCCTGACTTTATGAGTGCATTTCTTTTTGGACAATGTCACCCTTTGCTTTCCTCTAGTTTCCCCTCTTGTCCCTACCCACAAGTTGGATAGTTCATTTTCCACACAATGTCTACTGAGTACCATGCCTGCATTTGTTCCTCCTCTTTTTCTGCAGTCCCCAAAAGAACAAAACAACTAAACAATAAGAAACAAACACACACCCCAAAAAAACAAACGTTTCAATTTCCTATAATTTATTTAGATAAATAGTATTTTAAATGTTCAGAGATAATTACTTAGGCCTTTGGGTTCCTCCCTTAAGACTGTCTTTCTTTCGTCTCACTGTGTGTGTTGATGCCTATAGTCCTGTATAATTTACCATGCCCCAGTATATTTTAGAAGTAGCTTCCACATATGAGAAAAAAACATGTTCTGTTTGTCTCTCTGAGTATGGCTTACCTCACTTAACATGATTTGTTCTAGGTTCATTCCTTCTATGCCATTCAAATGGCATAATCTTATTCTTTCTAATGGATGAGTAAAATTTCATTGTGTATAAATGCCACATATTTTTGATCCATTCTTATATTGTAGGGCTGTTTCTATACTTTGGCTATTGTGAATAGTGCAGCAATGAACATGGATGTGCAAGTGTCTTTACAATAACCTGACTTATAATGTTCTGGGTAGATCTCAAGAGTGGTATAGCTGGTGGGTCATATGGAAAATCTATGTTTATTTTTTTGAGGAACTTTCAAACCGCCATCCAGTATAGTTGTACTAGTTGACATTCTATGTAAAAGTTGTAATTAATAATAACAAATGGGGTTTTATAAGCTGTCATGGAAAAGTGTCCTGAGTGTTTATACATCATCTTTGTTGAAATGATTGACATTTTAAGTAGTCATGGTCAAAGACTTTACACTGAATTCTTATCTGAAAAATATATATATATTTTTTTTTTTTGCCAGTCCTGGGCCTTGGACTCAGGGCCTGAGCACTGTCCCTGGCTTCTTCCCGCTCAAGGCTAGCACTCTGCCACTTGAGCCACAGCGCCACTTCTGGCCGTTTTCTGTATATGTGGTGCTGGGGAATTGAACCTAGGGCCTCGTGTATCCGGGCCAGGCACTCTTGCCACTAGGCCATATCCCCAGCCCCTGAAAAATATTATTAAATTAACTTTAGGCTTTTATATTTTTTCTCAGATTGATAAAGAGGAAGTTTCACTTCGGAGAGTTATTGGTGCCAAAAAAGATCAGTATTTCTTAGATAAGAAGATGGTCACGTAAGCATTTCTCTTTACATTTGTGCTTTACTTTTATATGAGGTATACTTGCTTCATATTCAGCAAATCTGTATTTAGAATGTGAGTGTGAAGTCAGAGGGGTGTCTGATGACAAGTGGTCTTATGACTGGTCTTTTTTTTTTTTTTTTTTTTTGGTGCTCGTGGGGCTTGAACTTGGGGTCTGGGTGCTGCCCCTCCCTGAGCTCTTGTTCAAGGCTAGCCCTCTACCACTTTGAGCCATAGCTCTACTTCCAGCTTTCTGATGGTTAATTGGAAATAAGAGTCTCATGGACTTTGCTGCCCAGGCTGGCTCTGAACTGCCATCCTCACATCTCAGCCTTCTGAGTAGCTAGGGTTATAGGCATGAGCCACCAGCACCTGGTATGACTAGTCTTTATTTCCTAGTGCTGTTTAATTCAGAAGCCAGTGTTCTTTCCTTAACAGTAGGCGTTTCACATTGTTTATCTGAAAATTATGTCAATGTTTATCAACAGGAAAAATGATGTGATGAACCTCCTTGAAAGTGCTGGTTTTTCTCGAAGCAATCCTTACTATATTGTTAAACAAGGAAAGGTAAAACAATTGTATGTCCTTTTTAATAAATTTAAAAAAATTCTTCCATTGAATTTAGTGTATTTCTAATTGTTAAGCTGGAACACAAATGGATCTGTCTTTTGTTTCTCTTGATTTGTTTTGTTCTGAAATTAGTTTTACATGGCCATAAAGTACTAAGGAGATCTCTTGTATATTAGGCTAGAACTATTTCAGCAGACTATCTGATGTAATGCATTATTTGGTGGAAGTTAAGATAATCATATTTAAGAATATTACCTAAATCCTTTAAAATCGCTTTGGGAAAAACTAATATTGTTTACTATTCAGTTTATCTTAGAATTAAAAAAGCTTATATAATGCTTTGTATAATTTTCCTTTCAAGTTACTTTTTAGCAGCTAAATCCTGCATGGTTATTCTGATTCCTCTCTTGCCTGTATCTAAGATAATTTCTTTTTTCAGGAGCTTATCTTTCAATAGGTATTTGTTTCTGTTTTGTTCTGGGAGCTCTTTGATGTGTAGACATTTGATAAAGCATAGTTTGTTAGCTCAGGGCCAGTTCTCTTATGTGAGAGTCAAGGAATAATCATTGACTTCAATTTTTTTAATAGGTGATAGCATTTTTTACTTTGAGTGATGCTTGTTAAGTTGCATGGCTCCTTGTGTTGTACCATCGACCCCTATTTAAAAGCATACTACTTTCAAAAATACTTGTACTATTGTAATTTTAAAATGTGTGTGCTAATCTTGAACTCAGGGCCTAGCTGTTTTGCTCAAAGCTGGCTTTGTACCACATGAGCCTCAGCTTTACTTCCAGCTTTTTGGTGGTTAATTGGAGATAAGAGTCTCATGGACTTTCATGCCCAGCTGGCTTTGAAAAATGATCCTCAGAATCTCAGCCTCCTGAGTAGCTGGGATTACAGGAGTGACCCATTAGTACCTGGCTCTTGTTATTGTTACTTAGTCAATGAGGGCTTTAGACAGGGCTTAGACAGTGGAGCTTTTCATTAAAACTGTACTATGTGACTAAGAAAAAATGAGTGTAGAGTACTCTGTTGGTTATAAGATGCTATTCTTCATAAAAGACACTGGTGAATGTTTTTATTTGGTAAATTCCATTTAAGTAAAAGAGAGAAGTGTTGATACATGTTGTTGACTAAATCAACGTGCTATAAAAACTTAGCATATGAACCATGTGTATTAAAAAATCCTTCAGGGCCTACAGTGTGTTTCAGTGGTAGAGGAAGTGGGTGCTTAACATGCAGTAGGCCCTGGGTTTCAGTCCCAGCACTACAGAAATAGAAAATTAAACACAGGGCATGATGGTGCAGGCCTGTAGTCTTAGTACTCAGGACAGGGAGGCATGAGGATCGAAGAGTTCCAGACCAGCATGGCTTACCTTGTCTGTAAAAGCCCTTCTTCCCCAAAGCTGGGGGCCAAGTGGCTTATACCTACAATCCTAAGTACTTAGAAGGCTGATATCTGGGAATCAAGGTTCGAAGCCAGCCCGGGCAGGAAAATTTGTGAGACTTTTATCTCCACTTAACCACCAAAAACCCAGAAGTGGAGCTGTGGCTCAAGTTGTAGAGTACTAGCTTTGGGCTAAAAAGCTCAGGGATAGTGCCCAGGCCCCTAGTTCAATTTCCAGGACTGGCACACGTGTGCGCGTACAAACACACACAAAATAGCCCCCCCCCAATTTTATTAAAACAATTTATTGGCATACACAAGAGAGTTTTGTTGTACAAGTACAAGAGAGTTTTGTTGTGCTACTTGTATACAGTGTATCCCATCAGCCTTATCCTTTCTCTTGGCTCTTCTCTATCCCTCAAGATAGAGTTTATTCATAGTTGCAGAGCAGTCTGCAGCTATGAAATGATCGTTTTTCTAAAAATTTTAGATCAACCAGATGGCAACAGCACCTGATTCTCAGAGACTTAAGCTATTAAGAGAAGTGGCTGGTACTAGGGTGTATGATGAAAGGAAAGAAGAAAGCATCTCCTTAATGAAAGAAACAGGTAAAATAATTGTGGTACTGCCCTTTTTGTTGCCATACCCCCTCCCCCCGCACAAAAAAAGATATCTGTTCTTAGAAATACTTCATATGAGTTTTTGGTATTGAATGGAGAGAAAATTAGTATGAGGCAGTTTAAGTTTTGAGATTTCCAATAATTTATCTCTTTGGGGCTTTTATAAGCCAACTGCTTTTGATTCTAGTTTACTCATTATTAGGACAACAAATCTGGATGCATTGGTCTCCCCTCCAAACTGGAGTATCAGTTGGTATTAGGTTTTAAATTGTTTAGAAACAAGTAGATACAAAACTTAGAACTTGGAGTGTTAGCTAGGACATTATGAAAATTCTGCTCCGCTTTTCAAGTGCTCTGACATATGGTGGCTTAGATTAGGATGCTCCTAGGTTCATACCGTACTGCTAAGAGTAAATTGACATCATGGCTTTTTCTGATCTTTCTGTCCCAGAGCTCCCTGTCTGTAAAGTCCGGTTGTGGAGATTGTAACTGTGAACAGCACAGTTGGTGTCAACTGTATGGTGGCTGGAGATAATGCCATCCGTGATGAGAACTGAGAATTAGTGGAGAACTAGTGCAGTTAGCTTGGGGAGTTTGTTTTTAATGTTGTGAGAAGGCACATTGACCTTTAAAAGGAAACTTAAAGAAGGTCCTCAGCACATGTAATAATAGTAATCAATAATACTATGTGTAAATTAGTTCTCCTATGCTTTCTCATTAAAAAGCCTCTTAACTGCCAGTGCAATATCTTAGATTTGGTTACCACATGATACCAAACATACTGTAGTTCTTTGTGCATGTGTGTAAGTGTGTGCAAGTTGTTACTGGGGCTTGAACTTAGGGCCTTGTGCTTGTTTGGATTTTTTGCTCAAGGCACTTTGCTATTTGAGCCACACTTTCACTTCAGCTTTTTTTGGTGGCTAATTGGAGAAGAGTCTCAGATTTCTCTGCCTACGCTGGCTTTGAACCTGAATCCTCAGCTCTCAGTCTCCTGAGTAGCTAGGAATACAAGTGTGAGCCATTGGCACCTGGCAATGCTATAGTTCTTAAGAGTAATTTAATTCATGGTGTATTTGAGACGTGATCGTACATGAAAATTTTATCCAACTCTTCTAACTCTTCCCTGTTTTTGTTTTGTTTTTAAAGAGGGCAAGCGGGAAAAAATCAACGAGCTGTTAAAGTACATTGAAGAGAGATTACATACTTTAGAGGAAGAAAAGGAAGAACTTGCTCAGTATCAGAAATGGGATAAAATGAGGCGAGCCCTGGAATATACCATTTACAATCAGGAGCTTAATGAAACCCGAGCTAAACTTGATGAGGTGAAATTCTTAAATTGATTTTATTTTATGAATGTGTTCAGCCATCACTTTTAAGTGATTTATTTTTGAGTCAGCATTTTATTGTGTAGCTTAGCCTACCAGGCTGGGATAAAAGTCAATATCCTCCTGTCTCTGCCTCCAGATTGGAGTGTCAGGTTGCACCATCACTCCTGGCTAAAATCTTACAGATTTGTCACCAGCTTTCTTCTGAAGAAAAATGCTCACAGCCGTATTGTCCTTGTTCTAGTTGTATTTGCAGTGTAGTGAGATGAAAGAAAACCAGCCAAGAGGAAAGAGGAAACTTTCTCCCTTTAAAAGCTTCCTTTATGAGTTTTCTTACAGGCATTTTAGACTGTATTTTGTAAGTTAACATTGCTGACATATTACATGAAAATTTGTTTTAGGAATTTCTTTCTGGCAGTTCTGAGGTTTGCACTCAGGGCCTCATTGTGCTTGCCAGGCATGTGTTTCATCCCAGCTGATAATCCCTGGAGAATTTAAAGAAGACATGGGGTGCTTTTGCTTTTGTTTGTTTGTTTCCTTTGATTGTACCAGGATTGAAGCCTCAGCTGGCCTCAAACTAATTTTTCTAGTTTCCACCTCTTGAGTAGCTAGGATTACAGGTGTGTAACACCATGTCTGACATTGTAAAATATTTTAAGTGAATGGTGACCATTGGTTTGTTTTGGCTGTAAAAGAAATTTTACTCAAAAAAATAGTTAAAAAATGAGTCTGAAGTGATAGACTTTTTTTCCACCCCCATCCAGCTTTCTGCTAAGCGAGAAACCAGTGGAGAAAAATCCAGACAATTAAGAGATGCTCAGCAGGATGCAAGAGATAAAATGGAGGTGAGAGTGGAAACAGGGTTTGGGTTTATTTCTATTTTTGACCATAGTAAATGCCTTTGTACTTGAATTATTATCACAAGAGGGAGTCAGATTCAGAACTGGAAAGATAAAGTCATACTAAAAGCTTACATGAAAGAGAAGACAATTAATGGTGTCGCCGTTCTGCCATGGGACCTGATTGTGTGACTCATTTTCTGTTTGATCCTTTGTAAATAGGACATTGAGCGCCAGGTTAGAGAATTGAAAACAAAAATTTCAGCTATGAAAGAAGAAAAGGAACAGCTCAGTGCCGAAAGACAAGAGCAGATTAAACAGAGGACTAAGTTGGAGCTTAAAGCCAAGGATTTACAAGATGAATTGGCAGGCAATAGTGAACAACGGGTAAGTTCAGATGCTAAAATGACAGAGAGTGTTGACGTGAATCAGAGCAATAGAAGAGTCCTTTTTCTGACCCTGTGCATGCTTGGATTTCTTTATAAAAGCTTAGCTATGTTAATTTATAGAGAAGTAGCAACTTTAACCTCATTATTTTTTACATTAAAAGAAATTGTTTTATGTCAGTGTTTTTCTAATGGATTATTATAAGAAAACTTTTATTTTTGCTGTGCTGGGTTTTTTTGTTGTTGTTGTTAGTTGTGGGGCTTGAATGCAGGGCCTGGGCACTGTCCCTGAGCTTTTCTGTTCAAGGCCAGTGCTCTACCACTTTTGTGTGTGTGTTTTTTTGGGTTTTTTTTTTTGTGGTGTTTAGTATATTTAGAATTGTGCAAACATCACATCTATCTCAATCTTAATTTTTGTCACACAATAAAAAAATCTAAACCTACTCACAATCACTCCCTGTTTTCTTCTCTAAGCTCCAGGCAACCATTAAATTACTTTTTTCTTTTTAGTTTAATTAATTTTTTTTTTTTTTTTTTTTTTTTTTTTTTTTTTTTTTTGCCAGTCCTGGGCCTTGGACTCAGGGCCTGAGCACTGTCCCTGGCTTCTTTTTGCTCAAGGCTAGCACTCTGCCACTTGAGCCACAGCGCCACTTCTGGCCATTTTCTGTATATGTGGTGCTGGGGAATTGAACCCAGGGCCTACATGTATAGGAGGCAAGCACTCTTGCCACTAGGCCATATCCCCAGCCCGAACACAAATTATTTTGACAAGGTGTTGTGCAAAAAGGGTGCAGTTTGTGTTTTCTTTTGTAGGTTGTGAGGCTTGAACTTGGGGCCTGGGCGCTGTCCCTGAGCTCTTTTGCTCAAGGTTACCACTCTACCACTTTGAGCCACAACTCCACTTCCTGCTCTACCACTTTTAAGCCACAGTACCACTTCTGATTTTTGGGTGGTTAATTGTAGATAAGAACCTCACAGGGCTGGGGATATGGCCTATTGGCAAGAGTGCTTGCCTCGTATACATGAGGCCCTGGGTTCAATTCCCCAGTACCACATATACAGAAAATGGCCAGAAGTGGCGCTGGCACTGTGGCTCAAGTGGCAGAGTGCTAGCCTTGAGCAAAAAGAAGCCAGGGACAGTGCTCAGGCCCTGAATCCAAGCCCCAGGACTGGCCAAAAAAAAAAAAAAAAAAAAAAGAACCTCACAGTCTTTCCTACCTGGACTGGCTTCCAACCATGTTCCTTGGATCTCAGCCTCCTGAATAGCTAGGGTTACAGGTGTGAGCCACCAGCACCTGGCTTATGAGCCAGGTTCTTGAGCATGCTGGACAAGCACTTTGCCACTGAGCTGCACCTGCAGTCTGAGTGGGAGAAGACATCTTTTGCTTAGGTGTATAAATTAAGCAAAAGGTTTAAGCAATTGACTCTTCTTTTGCTTTTATTTGCAGAAACGTTTGTTAAAAGAGAGGCAGAAGCTGCTTGAAAAAATAGAAGAAAAGCAGAAAGAACTGGCAGAAACAGAACCTAAATTCAACAGTGTAAAAGAAAAAGAAGAGCGAGGAATTGCTAGGTCTGGGAATTTTCACTAATACTATGTGATATTTCTATAAAATGTCCAAAGCTGGGGATATGGCCTAGTGGCAAGAGTGCTTGCCTCATATAAAATGTCCAGTTGTGGGTTAAGGCATTGGCCTGGTAACTAAGGGTAAAAGTTAAATGCTCACTTCAACAGCCAGAGTTCCACAGCTGCCATGAGTCAACCTTTTTTTCAACCAGAGTTTAAATTCCAAAGGGCCTCACATTTGTGCTTTCTCAGTTTGTTTGCTCATAGCTGGCCCTCTACCATTTGAGCCATGTCTCCAGCCCAACTTTTTTCTGGTTAATTGGAGATAGACTCTCATGGACTTTAATGCCTGGGCTATCTTTGAGCTGTGAGCCTCCAGCTGTAAGCTTCCTAAGTAGTTTGGATTATAAGCCTGAGCCATTGATTGCTTTTTTTTTTTTTTTTTTTTTTTTTTTTGAGTTTTGGGGACAGGGCCTCACTGTAGTTTAAGCTGGCCTGGAATGTAAAGTCCTAGCTCATGAGTGGTGAGGTTACAGATGTATACGGCTATGCCTGACATAGTCATGTGCTTTTGTAAATACTGCTTTCATTACAACTACTAGAAAGCTCTTGACATTATTTTACTTTAAACTAGATATTATAGAATCTGTAATTTGGACTTACCAGTGTTTGCTGGTTTCAACTCAGGGCTTTTTTTTTTTTTTGGCCAGTCCTGGGCCTTGGACTCAGGGCCTGAGCCCTTTCCCTGGCTTCTTCCCGCTCAAAGCTAGCACTCTGCCACTTGAGCCACAGCGCCGCTTCTGGCCGTTTTCTGTATATGTGGTGCTGGGGAATCGAACCTAGGGCCTCGTGTATCCGAGGCAGGCACTCTTGCCACTAGGCTATATCCCCAGCCCCGGCTTTTTTTTTTTTTGCCAACTCTTTTACTCAAGGCTGGCTAACCCTCTATTACTTGAACCACAGCTCCACTTCCAACTCTTTGTTGGTTACTTAGAGATGAGTCTTGGGGCTGGGAATGTGGCCTAGTGGTAGAGTGCTTATGCACCATGCCTGAAGCCCTGGGTTCAATTCCTCAGCCCCATGTATACAGGGAAAAAAAGCCAGAAGTGGTGCTGTGGCTCAAGTCGTGGACAGTGCTCAGGCCCTGATTTTGGCCCAGGACTGGCCAAAAGAAAAAAAAAAGAGAGATGAGTTTCATCGACTTTACTGTCCCAGCTGGCTTAAACTCTTGATCCTTAGATACTAGCCTCTTGAGTAGCTAGGACTACAGGTGTGCACCTGGTTTACATTACTTTTTTTTTTCTTCATGTTTAGTGAGTGCTCTGCCCTGAGCCACACTCTCACTTTTTTTTTTTTTTTTAAATGGGGCTTGAACTCTGGGCCTGGGTACTGTCCCTCAGCTCAAGGTTAGTGCTCTACTGCTTGAGTCACAGTGCCACTTCTGGTTTTCTGATGGTTGATTGGAGATACGAGTCTCATGGACTTTCCTGCCTGGGCTGGCTTTGAACCACAATCCTCAGATCTTAACCTCCTGAGTAGCTAGGATGGCAGGCGTGAGCCACCAGCACCAGGCCCTCAACTCTTTTTATTGTTTTTACACCACTTTATATTTGTTTCAGTGAACTTGCCTGTTTATATCTTCTTTGCCCATTTTCTTTTCCCCTGAAAGTTTTCCCCCTTCACTATTCTATTTTATATAATCTGGATATTGGTATTCCATATAGTGTATTTTATTTTGTATCTTTAGAATGTATAAAGTATAGTTGGAGCAGTTGTAAAGGTATTTTTGTAATGGCACATTAAAATGGTTTCTGTGTACAGTTGATGTTTGCAGTTGTTGTTTTCAACACCTTTTTTTCCTATCTACTATAGGTTGGCTCAAGCTACCCAGGAAAGGACAGACCTTTATGCAAAGCAGGGTCGAGGAAGCCAGTTTACATCAAAAGAAGAAAGGGATAAGTGGATAAAGAAGGAGCTCAAGTCTTTAGATCAAGCTATTAATGACAAGAAGAGACAGATTGCTGCTATACATAAGGATTTGGAGGATACTGAGGCAAATAAAGAGAAAAATCTGGAGCAGTATAATGTAAGAACTCTTATAATGGCCTTGTGAAGATCTTTTAGAGGAGATAAATCTAGTGTTTCAATTTTATATATTATTTTAAGCGATTGTTTGTTCTTAGAATGTACAAAACATACTTATTTAGAGGAGGACAGCACAATTTAGTGTGTGTATGGCATCCTTTTAAAAATAAAATCAGTCCCAGGCCTTGAAGTTGGCCTGGGCACTGACCTTGAGCTTTTTGCTCAAGGCTAGCACCCTACCAGTTGAGCCACAGCACCACTTCCTGTGTTTGCTAAGTTTATTGGATACAAGAGTCTCATGGACTTTCCTTCTCAGGCTGGCTTCGAACTATGATCCTGAAATCTCAGCCTCCTAAGTGTCTAGGATTATAGGAGCAAACCACCGGTTCCCTGCTTCTTTTGGGCACTTGTGGTGCTCTCAAGGGCCTAGGTGCTGTCCCAGAGCTCTTTTGCTGAAGACTTGCACTCTACCACTTTGAGCCACGGCTTAACTGCCGGTTTTGGGTAATTGGAAATAAGAGTCTCACAGAGACTTTTCTGCCCAGGCTGGCTTCAAAACGTGACGCTCAGATCTCAGCCTCCTGAGTTAGCTAGTCCTTTTTCTTGTAAGGATTTTTTTGTTCATGTCACTGAGTGTTCATACAGAATATATTTAAAATACTTTTTTTGTGTGTGTGAATTACTAAAGAGTGCCTTGTCTTTTCTTAATTTTAACATGATATATGTGTCTAAGACAACTTGATAATATGTAGTAACTTAGAATTTTTTTCTCCGTTTTTATAGAAGTGAGCACTTGTGAAGATGAAATGAACCATTTTTTTTCTGGCTAGAGATGGTTGTTGTAGCAGTAATGGAATTATGTAAAAACAGTTGCTTCTTGATATAATCTTGAATTAATTTTTCCACAGTATATTTGTAACACCTATTGAATGAAAAATGAAATGTCTTTTTGGTGGTTTTGTTTCATTATGTGGAATAATTTCCATATACCTATTAAACTAAGTTTATGTTGGCCCTAGGAAGTGCTATGGAGAAGAAACTGGTAGATAGTTCCCATGTAAACTACAGTATAATAAATGTTTCATGGATTTGTCCTAAGTGGGTTTTCTCTTCTAAAATTCCAGGGCCTCGTATTGTACAAAGGACTATTATTCTAGGGTAGTTCATTTTGTGTTTTATTTGCCTAAGGCCACTTCCAAAAATCAAAATCGGATTTTTCAGTAGTTCATTGAGGTAAAAGAAGTTGGACATATTTAAAATATCATTTGATGCATTTTGTCAAACATGCACATAAATCTATCACCACAGTTATAATGAATGACCTCCTTCAGATGTTTGATTATCACTTGGTGATGTCTTCCCCTCTTTCCTTCTGCCCCTCCCTTGTTTTCAGCCGGTGGCCTCCTTTGTTTTGCTATGGATTGAGTTGGTGAAATTGAATTTTAAATTGCAATTGTTTTTATTCCACAGAAACTGGATCAAGATCTCAATGAAGTCAAAGCCCGAGTAGAAGAACTGGACAGAAAATATTATGAAGTAAAAAATAAGAAAGATGAATTACAAAGTGAAAGAAAGTTAGTGACTGACTAAAATACATTATGTGGTTCTTACAAACTGTTCAAACTTGATTTCAGTATTTTATTCTGAAGTCCCTCTTGCATGTTTAAAATTAAAAGTCTCCTAATTTTTATTGATTAGTTACTTGTGGAGAGAGGAGAATGCAGAACAGCAAGCACTTGCTGCTAAAAGAGAGGACCTTGAGAAGAAGCAGCAGCTCCTTCGAGCAGCCACAGGAAAGGTGGGCAGCTTCTTCTACCTGAGTTATGGAATCAGTCATCATTGCCCAAGAATTCACTAGCTTTCAAATTGTAGTTCCAGTAATAGGAGAGTAAAGTCCAAAATAGTTGGATTGTTTAAGCATCTCTACTATCACCCATGGTATTCAGGGTTTTTTTTTTTGTTTGGTACTGGTATTGGGGCTTGAACTCAAGATCTGGGTGCTGTTCTTTAGCTTGTGGACTTTCTTGCCTGGGCTGGGCTTAAACCCTGATCCTCAGATCTCAGCCTCTTGAGTAGTTAGTACAGGCGTGAGCTACCTGTGCCTGGCTATTATTATTATTATCACTGCTACTTCTCTTTTTGGTGCATGTTATTTACTTTTATGATGCAGAGTCTCAGAATGTAGCCAATGTTGGCATGGAACTCATAATCTTACTGCCTCAGCCTCCTGAGTGCTGAGGCTTCAGGCTTACACTCCTGTTCTTGCTTCCTGTCTGTGTTTAACGTTAGCACAGTGTCAGGTCTAAGTGGCTTATTTCAAGATGATTTGTTTGTTGGAGAGTATGTTTAAGACTCTGGTTTAGGGCTGGGGATATAGCCTCGGATACACGAGGCCCTAGGTTCGATTCCCCAGCACCACATATACAGAAAACGGCCAGAAGCGGCGCTGTGGCTCAAGTGGCAGAGTGCTAGCCTTGAGCGGGAAGGAGCCAGGGACAGTGCTCAGGCCCTGAGTCCAAGGCCCAGGACTGGCAAAAAAAAAAAAAAAAAAGACTGGTTTATATTTAAATGTCTGGCGTAATGTGCTTTTTGTTTATTTGTGACTGGCTCCTTTAGGGAGCCCAAGCTGTCTATCAGAGCTTACAATTTTGCCTTAGCCTCCGAAGTACTAGGATTAGAGGCATGGGCCACCAAGCCCAGCCAGTGCACTCATTCCTTAGCCAGCTGGAGTGATCTTACTCTTTTCATTGAACAATTTACAGGCTATCCTAAATGGAATAGACAGTATAAACAAAGTGCTGGACCACTTTCGTCGGAAAGGAATAAACCAGCATGTTCAGAACGGCTATCATGGCATTGTGATGAACAACTTTGAATGTGAGCCCGCCTTCTACACGTGTGTAGAGGTTACTGCTGGGAACAGGTGAGATTGTTTGCTTGATTATAGAGCTTTTAAGGGGAAAGAGGGAGTAAGAATCTTAAAAAAAAAAAAAAACTTTTAAAAAGTTTAGTACAATTTGTCACCTTTTATCTTCAGTTCTATATTTATTTATTTAGCCAGGCCCAGGGCTTGAACTCAGGGCCTGAACACCATCTCTGGCTTGGCTCTGCCAATTTGAGCCATAGCGCCCCTTCTGGCCTTTTCTATATACTGTGGTGTTGAGGAATCGAACCTAGGGCTTCATGTATACGAGGCAAGCACTCTTGCCACTAGGCCATATTCCCAGCCCCCGGCTAATTTTTTAATTAAAGAATTATACGCTGGGAATGTGCCCTGGAGCTAGAATGCTTGCCTAGCATGCACAAAGCCCTGTGTTCGATTCCTCAGCACCACATAAACAGAAAAAGCCAGAAGTGGCACTGTGGCTCGAGGTAGAGCAAAAAGAAGCCAGGGACAGTGCTCAAGCTCTGAGTCTAAGCCTCAGGACTGGCAAAAGTAAAATAAAAAATTAGGTGCTAAGTATTACTAATTGTAGAAACTAGAATTTCTCTGTTTAGGACTCTAATTCATCAATTGGAATTTGATTTTTTTGAGGGATGCACACTGGAGTTTAAATAAACTCAGGGTATTGTGCTTGCTACACAGGTACTCTACCATTTGAGCCACACCTTCAGCTCTTTGATTTTTTCTTTAAAATCAGTTGTAGGGCTTGAATTCAGGGCCTAGGTACTGTCTCTGAGCTTTTGTGCTCAAGGCTAGTGCTCTATCATTTGAACCACAGCTCCAGTTCTGGTTTTCTGGTGGTTAATTGGAGATAAGAGTCTCATGGACTCTCCTGCCCAGCTGGCTTTGAACTGCAGTCCTCAGATTTCAGCCTTCTGAATAGCTAGGATTACGGGCATAAGCTACCAGTGCCCAGCTGATCTGGTTATTTTTGAGATGGATTCTCAATTTTTGCTCATCTGGTTGGGGCCATGATCTTTTCTATATTTCTTGCTATAATAGGAACAGGTGTATGCTACCACACACAGCTGTTCGTCGAAATGGGATCTTGAGAACATTATCTAGGTTGTCCTAGAACTGTTATCCTTTCAAACCTCATTTCCTTCTGAGTAGCTAGGATTACAGGCAAGAGCATGTAGTTAAGATAATAGATGTGACTAACCATTTTGTTGCTGTTGGAATTGTCTAAGTGGTTTTTATTTCCTCATACAGATTGGATTTTTTAGGAAAAAATGTGAATTGTTTGAAGTTTAAATATTTATACCACTAGTAATAAAGATGTTTTCCATTTATACACAGGCTGTTTTATCACATTGTGGATTCAGATGAAGTCAGCACGAAGATTTTAATGGAATTCAATAAGATGAATCTTCCTGGAGAGGTCACTTTCCTGCCTCTTAACAAGTTAGACGTCAGGGACACTGCTTATCCTGAAACCAATGTGAGTCAGTGTGTGCTATGATCTACCTTTTTGAAGTTACTTCTTGTCATAGGATTTACTTAAATCATGCTATATTGGGATTCACTGTCTTGTCAGGTAAACATGCTGTCTGTATGTAATATAGCTTTGTTGGGTGGGGTTGAGGAGGGAGACAGATAATAGCCAAGATATGAAACAAATTGTAAGCATGCAGTCTTCAGGATGACAGAAGACGTTATAGAATCAGAGAAGAATTTACCAAGCAACTATCATTTAAAAGAGTAAAAGTATTGTAAAGTTTTCTGGATACGTTTTGAAAATAGTTCATACATTAGTATGTGTATGTATTCATTGAAATACCATTGTACAATGAATGTAAAAAGAAGTGGCTAGCATGATGATAGACTGAAAGCAAGTTGCTTTTGTTACCAGCTTGTCCATTTTAAGTGGATTAAAAAATAGTCTTGAGACACCATCCTTGAGAAACTGCATCAAGGTCTTCAACCTCAGAATGTGGGTGGCAGCAGTAACGCTTACCATCCTCTAAGATTAAGACTGAAACCATCTTAGAGTGATCAACAAAAGTGTACTGTCAAGAATCTTTGTTTTGGGGGAGTTGGGGATCGGTCCTGGGGCTTGAGCTCACTGTGGTGTCCCTGAGCTACTTTAGCTCAAGGCTTGCACTCTACTACTTGTGCCACAGCTCCACTTCTGGCCTTTTGGTAGTTAATTGGAGATAAGAGTTTCACAGACTCTCACCTCTGCTGGCTTGCAACCACTATCCTCAGATCTCAGCCTCCTGAGTAGCTAAGAGTGAGCCTCTGGCAGCTGGCACAAGAATCTTGATAAGCTACGAAAGGGCTTTTTTCCCCTACTTTCCAATCTACAAATTACCTACATTATGAATGAATGAAATAAGACAAAAAAATGCATTTAGTGTGATTGTACTTAATATATAAGCATAAAAATAATGTGGAAGATAGAACTAGGAGGTTAGAGGAAGTGATTAGCACAGTCTTGATGATGGTCCTCTCTCAGGTAGCCACTGTGGGTGACCATTATGTGATTAGGATAGGGGCACTCAGGGCTTCTAGATGAAATCCGTGCATTCTGTTTCTGGTGCTATGTGATGTTATATTGGTGTTCTCTTCATAATTCTTTAAGCTAAACTTAGATGTAACACCTTTCTATATAGGATGTATTTGGAAATTTTTAAAGCAGTTCTAAAAACTCTGTCCTGGCAATTTAGGAATTAAAAATGGAGATTTTTTGGTCTGAAACAGTATCTTTCTGAATGTCTTAATTTAGATGCAATCTGATGTATAAAATTAAAATATTTTGAGGAAGTGCTGGTTGTTATTTATTAAGTCCTCAGTGACAGATCCTATACTAAGGGTTTTGTGTATATTAACTCAAAAAAACTTGATATGTAAGGGTGTTTGTGTTTATGTCATAAAGATGTGGGTCATAATTCTGCACATCATTTTTTTTTTGTTTGTTTGTTTGAAGGGTCTGGTTATTTTATTTATTTATTTTTTGCCAGTGTTGGGGCTTGGACTCAGGGCCTGAGCACTGGCCCTGGCCTCTTTTTGCTCAAGGCTAGCACTCTACCACTTGAGCCACATCACCTCTTCTGACTTTTTCTATATATGTGGTGCTGAGAAATTGAACCCAGGGCTTCATGTATACAAGGCAAGCACTCTACCACTAGGCTATATTCCCAGCCCAGATCTGTTTATTTTAATGAGACAAAGAAAACTTTTAGTCACTGACTATAAATTTAGGACCTCGATTTCTGATTATTAAAACACAATATAGCCTGTATTTGGAACCCAAGTTGATCCCCTCTCAGGACCTTAGTAGAGCACTCAGTGTGATTCCACGTTTTGAGACTTGGATACAAAAACTTTTCTTGAACCTGAGCTTGAACCCCAGGCTTCATGCAAGCTTGCTTTGCTAGCACCCTACTGCATACTTTTAACCTTGGACACAGAAACTTGTGTAGTTTCAAGGTGAAATTACAGTAGTTGCACTGATATTTTTTGCTGCACATCATTTTTAATGAATTGTATTGGGGTCTTTGTTAATGAAATCTTGGTTTTCAGGATGCTATTCCTATGATCAGTAAGCTGAGATACAATCCCCGATTTGACAAGGCTTTCAAACATGTGTTTGGAAAGACACTGATCTGTCGAAGCATGGAAGTTTCAACCCAACTGGCCCGTGCTTTCACTATGGATTGCATTACTTTGGAAGGTATGAATATTAATTCCTAGCTTAAACAATTTCTAACAAAACACTTAATACATAGGTTGTACAGTGTGTCACTTGAGCAGTGTGCATGTCTGGTGAACATAAGCTGTGTTAGAGTCATAGTTTTAATAGTATGTGATTTGACAAATTCATGGCCAATTATTTTTATCAGGTTGTTTGTTTTTTATTGCCGATCCTTGGGCTTGAATTCAAGGCCTGGGCCCTGTCCTGGAGCATCTTTATGCTCAAAGCTGGTGCTCTATCGCTTGAGCCACATTGCCACTTCTGGCCTTTTCTGAGTCACATATTGGAGATAAGAGTCTCACAGACTTTCCTGTTCAGGCTGGCTTCGAACTGTGATATTGGAATACAGGTGTGAGCCACCAGCACCTGGCTATCCGTTTTAAATAGTTGTTTGTTCAAGTAAGATTACAAAGAGATTCCATAGTTGATATTTAATTGAAATAAACATTTGGTCTTTAGCACAGATTCTTAATCTTTTTTTGCACTGTGGATTCCTTGGCTATTTGAAACTGATAGATCTCTTCTCAAAGATTTTGGGATCATAAAGGAACCAACTATATTAGCATCATTGTAAAAAAAAAAATTTAATACCTGGGACTGAACTCGGGGCCTTTGCTTGATTTGTTTGCGTACTCACAATTAGTGCTCTACCAATTGAGTCACAACTTTTTGCTTTTTAATTGGGGCTGGAATTTTGTGAACTTTTTTTGCCTTCAGATTTTAGTAGCTTCTTGAGCAGTTGAGATTACAGGCCTGAGCCACTGGCACCTGACAGCTATTATTTTTTGTTTGTTTGTTTGTTTTACTGGTCCTGGGGTTTGAATTGGGGCCTGAGCACTGGTCCCCAGGCTTCTTTTGCTTGAGGCTAGCACTTTCTGGCTTCTTCTGAGTACAATAGTTTATTGAATATAAGAGCCTTCCCAGGCTGGCTTCGAACTGTGATCCTCAGATCTCAAGCTTCCTAAGTAGCTAGGATTACAGGTGTGAGCCACTGGTGCCTAGCTCCATGCTATTATTTTTTATTTATTTTTATTTTTTGGCCAGTCCTGGGGCTTGGACTCAGGGCCTGAGCACTGTCCCTGGCTTCTTCTTGCTCAAGGCTAGCACTCTGCCACTTGAGCCACAGCGCCACTTCTGGCCATTTTCTGTATATGTGGTGCTGGGGAATCGAACCTAGGGCCTCATGTATACGAGGCAAGCACTCTAGCCACTAGGCCATATCCCCAGCCCCATGCTATTATTTTTTGATGCCCAAATTTTCCCAGATTCAGTTAGTGATAACTCCAAGCCGGAGTTCTGTTCTGTTGACATAGAGTGGTTTAAAGTCTCCACTTTTCCTTTTAGTTTTCATTTTGTAGTTAAAGCATTTAAATTAGTCTTACATTATGTCGATTTGTCACTAAGTATAAGAAATGTTGTACAGAATACTATCTTTCTGTTTTGTTTATAGGTGACCAAGTCAGTCACCGAGGAGCTTTAACTGGAGGTTATTATGACACAAGAAAGTCTCGACTTGAATTGCAGAAAGATGTTAGAAAAGCTGAAGAAGAACTAGGGGAACTTGAAGCAAAACTCAATGAAAACCTACGCAGAAATATTGAAAATATCTTTTTGTTTTGTGTTTAATTATTGATACTATAGAAAAAGAATAACGTTTTAATTGAAATATTTGATCTTTTTATATTGTATTTTTTTTCAATAGCAGAGCAGAAGTCCATGTGTTTTATTTTGGCTTTTATTTAACCACAGGAGCTTATGTTTTCCTATTTGCCTTCTGAAGACTAAGTGGAAAAACTAAAAACCACTCTAATATTGATTCTTGGTTTAATTGTTAATTCTAGTGAGTCTACTTTTGAAGGAAAAGAACCTGAGGACAACAAAATGTAAGGCAGTAAGGCAGAGAGGGAACAGAATTAGCCAGTGACTTGTAGAAGGGAATCCTGAGTGTTTCCGGGGGGAGAGCATGAACATACATACATGTTAAGTACATATGGATTAGAAAATGCTCCTTACTCTCTAGAGACTGTCCAGTGCAGATTTGCTGTTATTGGAGGCCAACTAATCCCCAAATCTGAGTAATTGTAGTTCTTTGAGAGAACAGTCACTAGCTTTGGGCTGTGGTTTATGTAATCCTGTAATCCCAGCTACTTAAGGAGGCTGAGATCTGAGGATTGCAGTTCAAAGACAGCCAGGGTAGAAAGGTCATGATATTCTTATCTCCAAAGAATCACCAAAAAGCTGGAAGTGGAACTGTGACTCAAGTATGAGAACAGTTATCTTGACCACAAAAACTTAGGGACAGAACCCAGGTCCTGAGTTCAAACCTGAGAATCAGGAAAAACAAAGCTGCCCAAAATAGTGTTACATGAAGAGTGGCCAGTTGACCTCACTGCTGAATCTGTTGTCCGTTGGAATTTTTAAATAACTGTGGTGCTTTGGTAGAGTGCAGAACTTGCTATGTGCTTTCCATTTTGTCACAATACTAACAGTGCAGGTCCTCGAGCATTAATAAAGTGAATCTTTGCTTCTTTAAGGGCATTCATAAGTGAAATCGGTGATTTTTTTTTTTTTTTTTTTTTTTGCCAGTCCTGAGCTTGGACTCAGGGCCTGAGCACTGTCCCTGGCCTCTTTTTGCTCAAGGCTAGCACTGTGCCACTTGAGCCACAGCACTACTTCTGGCTGTTTTTCTGTATATGTGGTGCTGGGGAATCGAATCCAGGGCTTCATTTATATAAGGCAAGCACTCTTGCCACTGGGCCATATTCCCAGCCCCTTTATTTATCTTTTTGAAGCTACAAATTTATAGCCCTTGTGCCATCAGTGTAAACGGCAACACAAAGAATCTAAGCATGTTAGCTTTTACACTGGGAGAGTCTACAAGGGTCTGTTCTGGATGCTTGGGAGGACTGCCTGGACATGACAAGGTGTGCTAGCACAAAGAAAGTGTGGGTACAGAAAGGGGTCTTGGCAACAGCTGCCAGCTCCTGTTTTGATCATTAACTACACTGAATTGTACCTCCACACTGGGCAAGACTTAGTGTTACACTAAGTCTACCAACTCCCTAGAAGTGGTTTAAGCATAATTGATTTACACAATAGATACTTTTGAATGAAAAGACATTGATGGGTTTTGCTTAAGTTCCTTTATGGACTCCTGGGGGGGTTCTTCTGGTATTTTTTGTTGATGTTTTGGTATAAGCTATTAGTAAATAAGCATGCATGTGATTTGGAGAGTGGAATATGGGGATAAAATGTTTTGAGGTTTTTTTGCAGTGCTGAAGTTTGAACTCAGTAAAGCAAGTGCTCTTCCACTGAACTAAATCCCCAACCCTTTAGCTTCTTTTATGATTGCAAGTGTTTTATGTTGGTAATTAGTTCAATGATGTTATGTAGTCTATAAATTTGGGGAAGTAACTTATTTTGTAGTAAAACTGTAAAAAAGTAAAGCAAAGTGCTCATAAAAACTGAAGAGAATTAGAACATAGGATATTTCTATAACCTGGAGAGAATTTTCCTTAGCTTTGTATATGAATTAATAATGAAATTGATCAGTTGATGAACCAAATGCAGCAGATTGAGACTCAACAAAGAAAATTTAAAGCATCCAGAGACAGCATATTATCGGAAATGAAGATGCTTAAAGAGAAGAGGCAGCAGTCAGAGAAAACCTTCATGCCTAAGGTCCGTAAGTATGTGTGATAGATTTATTTTAACTGTATGGAGTTGGGGGTGTGCCTTGTGGATTCATTGAAGCTCATCTGTTCTGTCATTGTTTGGGCCTGTACCTCTCTGTCCTATACTTACACTCCCATCACCAAGAGTATTCTGTTTATTGTAGGTTGCATTCCAGCTTCCACCTTAATTGGATAAGTTGGCATTTTGGTTATAGTTTAGTAGTATTGTCTGACAGTATTTAACTTATCAGTACCTTTTTTTGTCTAAAAAGGATTACGGAGTTATTTCAGTATTGTGCTTTGATATGATTGTGCCAAAATTGATACAAATAGTTTATTATCGTCTCATAAACTTGAAGCACTTTTGATAAAAAGCTTTATTAAATGTATCAATAGTGCCAAGCTCACTACTGTAATCCTAGCTACTTAGGAAGCTGAGATCTAAACATTATAGTTTGTAGCCAGCCTGGGCAGAAAAGTCCCTGTGAGACTTTTATCTCTAATAAACTACTTATAAAAGCCAAAGTGGCACTGTGGCTCAAGTGGTAGTTCAGGGACAGCGCCCAGGCCCTGACTTCAATCCCCAGGACTGGCCGAACAAACAAACAAAACTCCCTACTTTGCTCCCTTGACAAAACTTGAAAAAAATTCAGTACAGAAGCTTACTGTGGGGGTTAGTTCCCTATAAATAAGTTGAGAATATCACAAGTTGAAAGTTCATTTAGTATATTAACCTACTGAAAGTAGGGTTTTGCAACACATATAGTACTTAGTATTTAATTGGATTATGCGATTAGGTATAGCTTGTATCTAGGTATTTTTTAAAAGCAAGGTGGTGATTAAGGCCCTTATTAATAAGTGGGAAATGTACTTGTCACGTAGCAACGAAGCTTACAGAGTTTGGAGGCGAGTTTGCATGCCATGGAATCCACCAGAGAGTCACTGAAAGCGGAGCTGGGGACCGATTTGCTTTCTCAGCTTAGTCTGGAAGATCAGAAAAGAGTGGATGCACTGAATGATGAGATTCGGCAACTTCAACAGGCAAGTACACCTAACAAGGAAAAGATGATTCGTAAATTAGCCGTTGTACAAAGTCCCTTCCTTGCAATATATAAGAATCTGAAAAGGCAAATTGAAAAAACAAAGATGAGACTTGAATTTTTTCTATCTATAAGAGCAAATAAAGTTAAAGTTTTGTAGATGTTTGGATTATAAAAGAAGTTTTCCATCTTAATGCACATGTTTTACTAGTGAGTTTGAGTACACGTGTATGCATATATAAAGATGCATTTTTCTGACTACTAACAAAGTATTGCTTTGGTTAATTCTTGGGTGTTTGGTGTTTGGGGGAGAGACTTACTTGTTTTAAGCCCAGGCCTTCCCTAGCCTGGTCTGGAAACGCTGTCCTAGGCCGGCACTAAGATCCTCAGACTTCCTGATGCTGACTTTTTTTTTTTTTAATGCATCTATGTAAGCAACTAATACTGAATCCAATACAAGAAAAGTAGGAAAGAAACGTCTTTTGGGCAGCAAGCCTTAGAAAATGAACTAGACAAAACTTTTTTTCCCACTGAGTCTTGTTTATAGCCCAGACTTCGAAGGTCTTCCTCAGCTTCCTGAGTGCTGGTTTTACAGATGTGCAAAACCTGCCTGGCTGTCGAGTCAAGAAAGTGAAGAGGGGCTGGCTGGGAACACGACCCACTAGCAAGAGTGCTTGCCTCGTATACGTGAAGCCCTAGGTTCGATTCCTCAGCACCACATATATAGAAAAGGCCAGAAGTGGCACTGTGGCTCAAGTGGTAGAGTGCTGGCCTTGAGCAAAAAGAAGCCAGGGACAGTGCTCAGGCCCTGAGTTCAAGCCCCAGGACTGGAAAAAAAAAGAAAAAAGAAAGAAAAAGTGAAGAAAGGATAGCACCTGTTGAAAGGGTAGAAACCATTTCTGCTGGTTGCTAGTGGCTTACACCTGTCATCCTAGCTACTCAGGAGGCTGAGATCTGAGGATCACAATTCGAGGCCAGTCTAGGCAGGAAAGTTTATGAGACCCATATCTAAAAGCTGGGAGCAGAGCTGCAACTAAAGAGTAGAATGCTAGTCTTGAGCAAAAAAAGCTAAGGAGAGTGATCAGGCCCTGAGTTCAAGCCCTATCCCCCCCCCCCCCCCCAGAATATGACATCACACTACTTTTCAGCTCACTAGAGTCCAGGTAATGGAAAGGACAACAGATGAACATTTGTAAGCATGCTCATGATTATGCGGACAACTAATTTTTCTTTTCCTAATTATAGGAAAACAGACAGTTGCTAAATGAAAGAATTAAATTAGAAGGCATTATCACTCGAGTAGAAACTTACCTTAATGAGAATCTGAGAAAACGCTTGGACCAAGTAGAACAGGTATGTCTGTTTTGGGGGGGCTCCTTGTTGCCCATAACTGAAAGTGGTTGCATGAAGCTCAGGCTCAAAGCCCAAACTGTCCAGCACAGACACACCAGCCTTGGAGGATGAACCCCTGTTAGAGCATAGCACAGCTTAATTTCAGCCTCGGGAACAGTGTCTGCAAGGGAACTGAAGACCTTTGGGAGTGACATTGATTTACCGCCAGGCACACCTGGCATGGTGGAGACAGCACACTGGCGCCAGCAGGGGTAGGAGGGAGGGGCGGCGTCCTGTGTGGACAGGTCCCCTAGCTAGCCCACGCACGGAATGAGCAGCATCGTCTGTCTGTGTGAGAATGACACAGCTGGACCACTTACACAGTTTGCACCCCAGACAAAGCAGACAGCATTGGGTCCTTAAAGTCCATGTGGCAGTTCTCCACAGCAAGGATGCAGACAGGCAAGCAAAGCCCAAGAAGTGGGCAGAGAGTCAAGTGAGTCCGAAACATGGGCCCGTCATCCTCTGTAGGAAAAAGCAGACAAGATGCCACCCCCCTGCATTCGCCACAGCCACCAAACCTCCAGATGATCAGAACTGACGAGGAAATCTGAAAGGCTGTAGTTTATTGCAGGGCATGGAGGGAGAGAGGAAGGAGATGGGGAGACTAAAGTCAGATGCTAGCCGCCGCCAGGGTTAGGTGGTGACTGCCATCATGTTGTTGAGCTTGACACAGAAGCAGTCACGCGGACACTGCTGTCCCCGCTCACAGAGGCTTTGCATCTCTCCCCTGTCATAATTCACTTCATCTGGTGGGCACGCACTGTCAACATTTGTGCATGGGTTCTTTAAGTGTGCACTATAGATCTGAAAATCTTTATGATGAGAGGAAGCACCAAAACAGGCAAGTCACACCACAGAGGAAGAGCTGAGCTTGAACACCAGCGTTTCAGATAGCACATCAGGTGCAGCTTCCTTGCCCTTTGAGTGTGGCTTATGGCATTTGTAGACATGGGGTGAACTGGAGGTAGCTGGTGCTGGGTAGAGAAGCCTGGTTTAATCTAGTAGGGAAGCTTTCCCCTTCCCTGACCTGGTGATTGATTGGGTTAAACATAGAGTACAGTAGTAACTGAGCTCCCCTTCCTGGGCTAGTGAGCTGAGGACTAACTTATTGTAGCACCCTTGAGTGGCGTTGGCCACTGCTTCTGTTTGAAATGAAGCTGTGTTTTGATTTGGCTTTCAATACATGGCTGATTGGTAGAATACTGTACAGATGGATTTTGCTTACCTTCCTTTAGTTGTCTTTGTGAGTCCAGTGGTTATGGGGATTTTATAATGATAATACTGATGATGATGATAATTGATGATGATGATTTTAATTTTTGGTTTGAGGTGTTTCCTTGACTTTGTTTTTTAGCTGAAGTGTGTAACTGAACAGGAAATCGTGTCTAAGACGGCACACTTCCTTACAGAGCTGTTATACCATCCTTTCTTGCTGAGAAAGTAGACTCAAGTCTTAAATACTGCCTTTTAATTGTGTCCTCTAGCTTTCAAGATGTAGGGCCGTGCTGTCTCTCACCTGTGTGGAAGTAATGCTTTGTACCTTCTTTATGCTATGTAGTGGTGACTGCTTTATCCACTGGTTTAATGCTGTTGCTAGAGAATGTTTTTGTTCCAGTGATGATAGGGAAGCTAGTTAAAAATGGTGCTGGGTCCCCTGGCAGTAAAAGAGAACTTGGATGGTTTCTTTTCTCTTCTCTTTTTGCTTCCTTTTTAACAACATGTGCTGGAAGCCTATAATTTGGTTGGGATGACTGCAGAAACTAGAAAGGCAGGTGCTGCTATTGATGTACCACATACCTCCATTACTGCCCTTTTATATAAACACACACTTATATTTATCATTTGAATGTTTGAGAACTTTAGCTTTGGAAAAAAGTATCTCAGTTTACTATGTTGGCATCATGTAGAAATTAATAGGGGCTGGGAATATGGCCTAGTGGCAAGAGTGCTTGCCTCATATACATGAGGCCCTGGGTTCGATTCCTCAGCACCACATATACAGAAAACGGCCAGAAGTGGCGCTGTGGCTCAAGTGGCAGAGTGCTAACCTTGAGCAAAAAAGAAGCCAGGGACAGTGCTCAGGCCCTGAGTTCACGGCCTAGGACTGGCCAAAAAAAAAGAAAGAAAGAAAAAAAGAAATTAATAGTCATATTGCTCTGGAAATGTTAAATTTGATTTTTTCAAGTGAGTACAATAGTGATACTGTGTTACATATGAAGATCTTACCCATGAGGTTTAATTATAGACATTCAAAGTATCGTCTAAAGAAAAAGAAGAGTGGTTGTAGGAGAGCTGTGTTTGTGACCCTTGGCTTTGGGGATGCTTGAGACCAGCCATGTTGACTACAGGCCTGGTTGAGCTCTACTACTGCCACCTAGTGTGCAGCTTCCAGCAAGTCTCTTAATACTTCTGGCCTCAGTTTCCTGTTGTAGGAAATAACACTACAGTAGTACCTGCTTTGACCCCTACTCTAGCATATTCCCAATGCTCAGCAGGTGCTGCTAATGCTTTCTCAGAAGTAGTGAAATGCTAAGAACATTTCTAGTAATTTTATCATTACTCTTTTTCCCCTATAATAGGTGCTTCAGTTATGTGAGGTTATATGAACTACATATGATTTTGTTCTTCTGAGTGTCCATATTTAACAACAGCTATGGAATTCTTGACAGTGAAAACATTTTGAAAATAACACAGTTCCTATTTTGTGGCTTAGTCCTCATGGTCCTTTTATGTGTCAGGAACTTAACGAACTGAGGGAGACGGAGGGAGGCACGGTGCTGACCGCCACCACATCTGAACTCGAGGCCATCAACAAAAGAGTAAAAGACACCATGGCACGGTCCGAAGGTACGTTTGTATGTAGACAGTTTTTGATACTTGGCAAAATGGAGCTTGTTTGCTCTATATAGCTGTTTACTACATGCTGAAATACCAGATAAGCAAAAGCGCATACTAAGAATTTTTTTGTGTTGTTCATCATCATAACTTACAGTGAATTGAGTTTTAGTAGGCTAATCATAAATAATAACTTTCACTTTGCTGAAATGTTTTCGACAATTTTATACCAAATGACCTTATAGCATCTTTTTTTTTTTTTTTTTTTGCCAGTCGTGGGCCTTGGACTCAGGGCCTGAGCACTGTCCCTGGCTTCTTCCCGCTCAAGGCTAGCACTCTGCCACTTGAGCCACAGCGCCGCTTCTGGCCGTTTTCTGTATATGTGGTGCTGGGGAATCGAACCTAGGGCCTCGTGTATCCGAGGCAGGCACTCTTGCCACTAGGCTATATCCCCAGCCCCTTATAGCATCTTTTTAACAAAGGATAAACTATTCTCAGCTAGATGCTAGTGGCCCACACTTGTACCAGCTGCTCAGGAGACTGAGATCTGAGGATAGTGGTTTAAAGCTAGCCTGGGCAGAAAAGTCCATGAGGCTCTTTTCTTCAGTTAACCATTAAAAAAGCTAGAGGTATAGCTGTGGCTCAAGTTGTAGAGTGGACAGCCTTGAGCGAAAAGGCTAAGGCTGTTGCTTAGGCCCTAGTTCAAGCCTTAATACCATCACCAGCAAACATATATATTTGAATTTCTTAGCATTTAGTTGTTGAGAAGAAAAGCTTTTTTAGTTTTAAAAATAAAAACGTGAACATTAAATGATGAAAAATATTTAATGGGTACTTATTGTCAGAATGACAGCTCATATACATTCTAACAAATTTTGTTCAGATTTAAGTGGCTTGTGAATTTTTTCTTTTTTCCTAGTCTTGGGCCTTGGACTCAGGGCCTGAGCACTGTCCCTGGCTTCTTTTTGCTCAAGGCTAGCACTCTGCCACTTGAGCCACAGCACCACTTCTGGCCTTTTCTATATATGTGGTGCTGGGGAATTGAACCCAGGGCTTCATGTATGCGAGGCAAGCACTCTTGCCAGTAGGCCATATTCCCAGCCCCTGGCTTGTGAATTTTTACATTAAAATTTACACACTGGAAATACCTAAAACCTTATTTTGGGAGCTAGGACAAGTCTTTGTTCTGGCTGAGAAGTAGCCCCTAACAAATTAATTTTGTCTCCCCTCCCCGCATTATAGATTTGGACAACTCCATTGATAAAACAGAGGCTGGAATTAAGGAGCTTCAAAAAAGTATGGAGCGCTGGAAAAATATGGAAAAAGAACACATGGATGCTATAAACCATGATACTAAAGAACTGGAAAAGATGACAAATCGGCAGGGCATGCTGTTAAAGAAAAAAGAAGAATGTATGAAGAAAATTCGAGAACTTGGGTCACTTCCCCAGGAAGCGTTTGAAAAGTACCAGACGCTGAGCCTCAAGCAGGTAAATCTTGTTTTAAGAATGGAAGTACCTACACCAGTCTCTGAGTAGTACATGCTTTCATCATGCTTTATTTTCTCTTGTAGTTGTTTCGGAAACTCGAACAGTGCAACACAGAACTAAAGAAGTACAGCCATGTAAACAAAAAGGCTTTAGATCAGTTTGTAAATTTTTCTGAGCAGAAGGAAAAGTTAATAAAGCGACAAGAAGAGTTGGATAGAGGGTACAAATCCATTATGGAACTGATGAATGTACTTGAACTTCGAAAATATGAGGCTATTCAGTTAACTTTTAAACAGGTATGTTTCTGTCTATAGTTAACATAGGAAAAAGGCTCAGCACTTACTCTGGATCTGACATACATGAACAAATCCATTTCACAGATCTCTGACATATTTATTAACCTAAATGTTGTACACAGGTTTTGAGAAGAATCCAGTGGGTAGTCTTTTTTTTTTAAGGTTGGGGGGCTGTGGAGCTGAGGGTTGAACCCACCGTGCTTATTTATCCACTGAGCTGCATCCTTGGCTCTTGGCCTTTGACATAAGGCTTTCCTATATGGCTCGTGCCGGCCTTAGACTTCACGTAGCTCAGACTGACCGCAAGCTCTCAATCTTTCTGTGTAAACCTCCCCAGATGCTGAGATAATAGGTATGTGCTACCAAACCTGATGGTGGTAACCGCTGCTGCTGCTACTACTTATAGTAGTAGCTATTAGACAGTACTGGTTTGAATTCCGCTTCATGCTTGCTAGGTAGGTACTGTATTCCTTGAGCTGTGTCTCTGCCTTTTTTTTTTTTTTCTCTGTTCGTTTTTGAGATAGGGTGTCACTTTTTGACACCCTGCTTGGACTTCAGTCTTCCTGTTTATGGTGCCCATTGCAGCTGGGATGACAGGTTTGTGTCAGTGCACTTGGGCTCCCCTCCATTGAAATGGGGTCTTGTGAACTTTTTTGCCTGGGCTGTCCTTCATGTTTTTCCTTGTGTCACCCTCCTAATTAGCTAGGATAACAGGCATGAATCATTGTGTCCAGCAGTGACTCTTGTTCAGAACATTAAAACATAATTGTGATTACTTTAAAATTTATCCTGGTTTCAAGCAGTAGCTAAGCAAAATTTGTATTTGAAGGTATCAAAGAACTTCAGTGAAGTATTCCAGAAGCTTGTTCCTGGTGGCAAAGCTACTTTGGTGATGAAGAAAGGCGACGTGGAGGGCAGCCAGTCCCAGGACGAAGGAGAAGGGAGCGGGGAAAGCGAGAGGGGCTCCGGGTCACAGAGCAGTGTCCCGTCAGTCGACCAGTTCACCGGAGTTGGCATTAGGGTAAAGAAACATCGCATCTGTCCTTACAGCATTGCTGTTGGTAATCTACAGTTGGTAGATGCATTTGCTGTTGTAATTGCTACATTGTGTGTATGCAGTGTGATTCTAAAAGTGATCATGGAAGAATTGAGTCTACTCTGGTACAAAGTCCACCGCACAGTAATCCCCCTGCAACTAATACATGCTAATAAAAATGTAAGAAGAGTGACGGTGCCTGTTCTGATATTACCTTATCAGTGTGTTGTCTTAGGTGTCCTTCACAGGAAAACAAGGAGAAATGAGGGAGATGCAGCAGCTTTCCGGGGGGCAGAAATCCTTGGTGGCTCTTGCTCTGATTTTTGCCATTCAGAAGTGTGACCCAGCTCCTTTCTACTTGTTCGACGAGATCGACCAGGCTCTGGATGCGCAGCACAGGAAGGCCGTATCAGGTGCAGCTTCGGTTTTGTTACCTAGCCCTGGTGTGCTTCAAGGTGGTGGCTTCCTTCTTAGCGTAGAGGGACTAGATAGGATAGATACAGCCAAACGTGCATACAGAGAACAGCCCTCTCCCAATGTGTAAGGGCAGAATTAGATTCACCTTTTTGTTTTGTTGCCAATTTTGGCTCTCCTTACATTTGAACTCAAAGCTCCCGGTTTAGAAAGATGTTGCTCTGCCACCTGAACTGTGACTACCCCTGCTTCTTGCTGGTTACTTTGGAGATGGAGTCTAGTGAGCTTTTATCTGCCTGGCTGACCTTGAACCACCCACCATCTTTCAGATCTCAGCCTCCTAGTTTCCTGAGCAGTTAGGATTATAGGCATGAATTATCAGTGCCTGCTAGGTTGTTTAAATGCACAATTAACATGCTTGTTTGATGTGTGTATGTTTGTGTATATGTATATATAGTGTGTGTAAACTTAATTTGCTCTGACATTTTTAATACTGTGTTAAAAGTTTTAATACTATGTTAAAAATTTCTTCATTAAAAACTTCTGTAACTTTAAAATTGAGTTTAAAGATTTGTTCTTTAAAAGGTCAGGTTGGCAATATTATGCAGATAGATATTCAATACTGCTTTTAATGTTTTGAACTTTAGGTAAGAGTGAAAAATAGCTACTGTAAAATTTTTTCAAATCTAAATGACTTTTCACAGATATGATTATGGAACTTGCTGTACATGCTCAGTTCATAACAACTACTTTTCGGCCTGAACTACTCGAGTCAGCTGACAAATTCTATGGTGTAAAATTCAGAAACAAGGTAATTTTATTTCACTTGGCATTGGTTTGCTAGTGTTGAAGTCATTGAGTCTTTACCTTCCTGTCAGTCTATTTGATGCTTTTTTTTTCGGGGGGGGGGGGTGGTTGTTCCATTCCTGAGACTTGAACTCAGGGCCTGGGTGCTGTCCCTGAGTTCTTTGGCTCTACCACCTCAACTACAGCTGTACAGCTGACATTTTGGTGCTTAACTAGAGATGAAAGTCTCACAGGTGCCAGTGGCCCATGCCTGTAATCCTAGCTACTCAGGAGGCTGAGATCTGGAGATTGTGATTCAAAGCCAGCCTGGGCAGGAAAGTCAGTGAGACTCTTACCTCCAATAAACGACCAGAAAAAGCTGGAAGTGGCGCTGTGGCCCAAATGGTAAGAGCGGTAAGCCTAGAGCACAAAGAGGCTCAGGGACAGTAACAGTGTCCACGCCCTGAGTTCAAGCCCTAGGACCAGCAAAAAAAAAAAAAAAAAAAAAAAAAGTCTCAGTGCCTAGGCTGGCCTTGGACCGTGTTCCTCAGATCTCAGCCTCTTCAGTTACGATTGCGGGTGTGAGTCACTGGCTCCTGGCTTCCGTGCTTCTTTAATACAGTCTTTTATCAGTTACATACAATTCTTGGCTTGGTAACTCCCAGCCTGAAGATCTGTGGATGAAATAGCAAAGTAGTATAATTTACACCAAAAGATGGTTCATGTGTCTTAGCTGTAAGCACTTCTTTTTTTTTTTTTTGGCCAGTCCTGGGCCTTGGACTCAGGGCCTGAGCACTGTCCGTGGCTTCTTTTTGCTCAAGGCAAGCACTCTGCCACTTGAGCCACAGCGCCACTTCTGGCCGTTTTCTGTATATGTGGTGCTGGGGAATCGAACCTAGGGCTTCATGTATACGAGGCAAGCACTCTTGCCACTAGGCCATATTCCCAGCCTGTAAGCACTTCTTGACACCTTCCAAGGAAGGGTCCATGCATCGAGGCGCCACTCAAATAGAAGTTTTACCCGTGCCTCAGAAATTGTTTATGACGTGCTAAGGAAAACTTGTAGTGATGGCTTTTCCCTTTGCAGTGCAGATCTGGGGTGTGCGTTTGGGGCCTGACAGGTTTTGTGTTTGCTTTTGTTCTTCAGGTTAGCCACATTGACGTGATCACAGCAGAGATGGCCAAGGACTTCGTAGAAGACGACACCACGCACGGCTGAGGGGCGGCTGCGCACGCTTCCGCAGACGTGCATAGCTTCGTGGCTCTTGTGCCCGGGAACTGTACATTTAAACCTAATATTTAGTCATGATTGCTCATTTTTAGATTTAGAATATACATAGTCCTTTTATATTTCTGTCTTTGTATTTTATAAAATACTCTAACGTGGCATTTTTACCTCGAGTTTGACTTTTATTCTCCTCATGGCATTTTGTAAAGTATCATCCTCCTATGTTAAATCTTGTGAAAACATCCTAAATATTCTTTCTTAATTATTTTACCAACTATCTTGCCTCTTTTTATAGCTTCAAATAAATAATTGGTTTTATGACTAATTTAGCATTTTATATGTTTTTGTCATTGTAATAATTTTTCTCAAATATCTCCTTTTTTTGTTCACTAACGTTTGTGTTGGGCAGTCTAGCTCTTCTGTCTTCGACCTTCAGATTCTTTGGTGAGATAAATTAATAGAAATACTTGTAATTTTGCCCAAGAAAGAAGTCATTTGCACTTAAGAGAAAGAAGTTCAGTTTCATATGTTGCTTTTTGCAGTGGTTTTCATCCCATGCTTGAATCGTGGGTAACTTCTAGAAATGTGACGCTGCCAGGTTCTTCCTGGGTGGGCTCTTCAGTTGTGAGGAGGAGTGGGCTGGGCTGGTCGTGGCCACCACCAGGCCCCTGGCTCACTGTAGCAACCCTTTGAAAATTATTTTCAATTTAAGGTGGCAGTGTATTTATTTGAACATGTGGCGTGGGAAGGTGGTTTCTAGTTAATGAATGCAGAGTATAGGACAGCCTCCCCCCACCCCCATTTTTTTTTTCCCTGAGTCAGTAGATTCTGAAGACTCGTTCTTCCCCTCTCCTCTTCTCCTATAAGTCTTTGGGGGCTTTTCTATTTTCAAATGGTTGAGATGTAAATTCACATGCCATAAAATTCACCCACGTGCACTTGTACAATTCAGTATTGTTAGTCTAGTCACATCATTGTGCACCCATTCCTGCAGTCTAATTTTAGACTCATTTTTTTTATTGCTGACAAAATAAACCACAAGTTAGCAGTTGACTCCCTCTTCAGCCCCTGACAACACAAATTGACTTTCTCCCTTAATGCCACGGGTCTGCAGTTCTGGGTGCAGCTTCTTCATTTAGCATGGAGTTTTCAAGGTTCATCCATGCATTCTGTGATGCGTCAGCACGATTCCTTTCTGCCCAATCTCTGCTTTCCCCAGTAGCTAGGGTTACAAGCATGAGTCACTGTGCCCAGCTTAGAAATAATATGCCTATTCTTCCATCCTCTTCTTCCATCCTCTTTTAGTTATTTCTCCTTCCTTGTTCTGGAGCTCAAACAACACAAGTTTCCTTTGGGGAGGTGGGGGGGGGGCACTGTCCCTGAGCTGCTTTTGCTCAAGGCTAGCAGCACTCTACCACTTAAGCCACAGTGCCACTTGCAGTCTTTTCTGTGAGGTTGATGTTAGGAGATCAGCTGCACTGGTGCAGATCCAAGCTGGGGCAGGGAAGGGTTAACCTACACCGGTACAATAGGCCAGTCTTCTTTCTCCCTTGGGACTTATATGTAGGTAGGTAGGAGTGCCCATTTTCTTTAACTTTATACTTCTTTTGGGAGAAACAAGCCATTTTTTCCCCTCTGGGAAAATTAATACCTGCCAGGCACCCGTGGCTCACGCCTATTATCCTAGCTATTCAGAAGAAGGCAGAGATCTGAGGGTCACAATTCAAAGCCAGCCTAGGCAGGAAAGTCCAGGAGGTTTATTTCCAATTAACCACCAAAAAGCCAGAAGTACATCTGTGGCTTAAGTGATACTGACAGCCTTGAGAAGAAAAAAAACCTAAGAGACACAGCTTCCAGGCCTTGCGTTCAAGCCCCAGTACCAGCACAAAATAAAAAAAATACTACCAACAAAAATCCTCATCTAACACCTACGGGTGTTAATTTGGTAGTATTTTTTCACCCTTATTCCCTTCAATAACATAAATGGCAAATTCCTACTGGGGACTGAATTGTGTCCAGTTCTCGTGTGGATGCCCTTGACCCTCGAGTGCTTGCCCCTCATTTGTCACATTCGTTCTTGATAAAGTGGGCCGATGGAATGAACACTTCGGCAAGGAACAGTTGGACAGGAGTCTGGATCTGACAGGACATGTCCTCTTAAAAGATGGCTTGTTTACACTTGGTCTAAGTTAAAAATAACAGGACCTTGTAGCTAGGATATATTTAGATCCAGCGATGAAAGTTTTAAAATTTCAATGGAATGCTTTTAGTTTTACAGAGGAGAACGGTTGAAACCCAGATCAGGGGCACACTTAGAAAGTGAAAGCCAGAACAGCACTTGCTCTCCTGCTTTGGTTGAGCAAACGTTCTAAGTCATGAGCTTTTTGTTTCTCGTGCTAGCTAGAATTGGGGGAAGAGGCCTCCAGTTTACGGTGTGATTGGCCTACACATAATAGGTTGGAAGGTACATACAGGTCCCTACTTCCTTCATCTTTCCCTACACCTGTTTTCTTTTGATCTTATCTATTTAGGTACTGGGGGGTGGGTGGACTTTGCTACTCCTGGTTGCCAGTCTCTTGCATGGAAGATGCCAATGTGGCCCCATAAATCTTCCGCCACGTGGCATTCGGTCTCCCCTTCTTAGAGACAGAGCCTCCTGGGTGTCAGAGCCCTTGTGACAGCCAGTAGATAGTTGCACAGGGATAGGAGGCAGCATGGAGATGAGGTTTGCAAAGAGAACACAGATATATTTACCCTCCCAAGTCATCACAGTGGTTGGTAGGAGTCTGTCATAAAGACACATTGGGGGGCTGGGGATATAGCCTAGTGGCAAGAGTGCCTGCCTCGGATACACGAGGCCCTAGGTTCGATTCCCCAGCACCACATATACAGAAAACGGCCAGAAGCCGCGCTGTGGCTCAAGTGGCAGAGTGCTAGCCTTGAGCGGGAAGAAGCCAGGGACAGTGCTCAGGCCCTGAGTCCAAGGCCCAGGACTGGCCAAAAAAAAAAAATAAATAAAATAAAGACACATTGGCAGAATGCTAGCCTTGAGCAAAAAAAAAAAAAAAAAATCTCAGGGACAATACCCAGGTCCTGAGTTCAAGCCTCAGAACTGGCACAAAGAAGACTGGAAACACTGAATTATGCATTGGTGAGAAGAAAAAACAGCACAGACAAGTTTTGAAAGATTTGAGTTTAAAATCAATCATGTTACCTCAGTGAGAAATGGCTACAATCCAGGGTGCCCATGGCTCACGCCCACCGGTCATTCTAGCTAATCAGAAAGCTGAGACCTGGAGAGCTATGGTCCAAAGCCAGCCTGGGCAGGAAAATCTGTCTCCATCTCCAATTAATTAGCAAAATGCTGGACTGGAGGCATGGCTTAGGTGGTAGAGTGCCAGCTGTGACTAAGGCTGATCAAGGCTGGGGGGCTCATGCCTGTAATCCAACTACAGGAGATTGCAGTTTGTTTGTTTGTTTGTTTGTTTGTTTGTTTTTTGGCCATTCCTGGGGCTTGGACTCAGGGCCTGAGCACTGTCCCTGGCTTTCTTTTGCTCAAGGCTAGCACTCTGCCACTTGAGCCACAGCGCCACTTCTGGCCATTTTCTATATATGTGGTGCTGGGGAATTGAACCCAGGGCTTCATGTATACGAGTCAAGCGCTCTTGCCACTAGGCCATATCCCCAGCCCCAGGAGATTGCAGTTTGAAGCCAGCTTCTGTAGCAAAGTCCAGGAGACTCTGATCTCCAATTAACCACCAAAAAGCCAGAAGTGGAGCTGTGGCTCAAGTGGTAAGAGTGCTACCCTTGAACACAAAAAAAGCTCAGGGACAGTGCCTAGGCCCTGAGTTCAAGCTCCGGGACCAGCACAGAAAAAGAAAAGGAAGGGAGGGAGGGAGGAAGGAAGGAAGGAAGGAAGGAAGGAAGGAAGGAAGGAAGGAAGGAAGGAAGGAAGGAAGGAAAGAAAAGCTGATGGAGAGCGTGAGATCCTGAGTTTGAGCCCCAGGACTGGCACAAAAGAATTAAAAATAAGAAAAAATAAGAATTGGTGGGCTGGGAAGGTGGCTTAGTGGTAGATTGCTTGCCTAGCATGCACGAAGCCCGGGGTTCGATTCCTCGGTGTGACCACATAAGCAGAAAAAGCTGGAAGTGGTGCTGTGGCTCAAGTGGTAGCCTTAAGCAAAAGAAGCTCAGGGAGAGTCACCAGGCCCTGAGTTCAAGCCTCAGGACTGGCAAAAATAATAAGAAGAACTGGTGGCTGTATTCCTCCCAGTATCCCAACTCCCCAGGCCATTCTCTTCCCTAACCACTAGAGGGGGCCCTTGGCACATGTTAATCCCTCTTCTAATTTTCAGTCTAATCTCTCAAACATGCTTCTTATTAGAGCAGCAACAGCAATGAGGAGAAGATCCAGGTGTGATATTTGCATGATTTCTGCTGCAGCAGTTTATGAGCTAAGTGTTAACATCTTGCAGCTCAGTCATAAATTGGATGCTTTTAGTCAAGGGTACCTAGTGCTTGCAACAGGTTGTATGTAATACCATGCAGAAAGCACACCAGCTGTTCAATGCGTGGGGGGGGGGGGCGGCACAAGTGAGGCCTGTGAACCAGGACACTATCCTGGCCTTTAAGAGTGGGGTCCAAGGGGCTGGGAATATGGCCTAGTGGCAAAAGTGCTTGCTTCACATACATGAAGCCCTGGGTTCAATTCCTCCGCACCACATATATAGAAAAGGCCAGAAGGGGCGCTGTGACTCAAGTGGCAGAGTGCTAGCCTTGAGCAAAAAGAAGCCAGGGACAGTGCTCAGGCCCTGAGTCCAAGCCCCAGAACCAAAAAGAGTGGGGTCCATGACACTGGGCATGGGTGGCTGAAATTGGAGGATTGTGGTTTGAAGCCAGGCTGGGCAAAAAAGTCCGTGAGACTCTTGTCTCCAATTAACCTTCAGAAACCGGGAAATGGAGCTGTGACTCAAGTGTGATAGAGGGTAAACCTTGAGACAAAAAAAAAATGTTCACGGAGAGCACCCAGGCCCTGAGTTCAAGTCCTATGACTGACAGAAAAAGAAAAAAAAATAGGGTCCAGTCTGCCAAAAGGACTTTCAGCACAAAAGCTGGTGTGTGAACTGAGAGCGTTCAGTGTGAGCACCTCCCAGTCCATGGTGGTCTTTAGCCCAGCCAGGTGGTGACCTCCAAGCACAACCCCATCACCCCTGTACAGCCCCCCAAAGCCAGCCTGGAGCAGGGCCTGCCTTCATTCCTGGTCTAGAGAAGCAGATTCTTTTTTTTGGGGGGGGGGGGCGGGTGCCTGACCTGAGGCTTGAACTCAGGGCTTGGGCTCTGTCCCTGATCATTTTTGCTCAAGGCCAGCACTCTACCACTTTGAGCCACAGTTCCACTTCCAGTTTTCTGGTGCTTAATTAGAGATAAGAGTGTCACAGACTTTCCTGTCCAGACTGGCTTTGAACCGCGATCCTCAGATCCTCAGATCTCAGCCTCCCGAGTAGCTAGGATTACAGATGTGAACCACCAGCACACTGCTAAAAAGCAGATTCGCATAGTCTGTGGTCTTTCGTGTTCTCCTGCCTCTCCTCAGTCTGCTCTTTGGGAGCATTCTGGAGCCTTCAGCCTCCACCCCAGCTCCGAAAACTTTCCTTTTGCCTCCTCAGGACTTCTGAGCTGCCCTCGGTGCCTCTTCAATGGGGATGGTTTGCTCAGCCACCTCCTTGCCGGTTTAAGTGGAAGGACACACCTTCTCTACCCCCAAACGCCCACTACCCCCCTAGCCCCTTGCATCCCTGCACCTCATGCAGACACACTCTACGGCCTCAACTACACCCCCTACACCGCCACCGTCTGCCCCAGTGTCCCCTGATCATCTAGTCAGGACACAGTGGCGCTGTGCTCCGTCCTGTGCACATTCTCCAGCCCATCAGCTTCCTCCATGATTTCAGCTTGCTTCCTCCCTCCCTAACTTGGGCCTCCTCCCCACACGTGAGAGTCACGGTGCAGCTTAATTTCCAAAAACGTTGAAAATGGCCAGGTGCTGGTAGCCCATACCTGTAACTCTAGCATGGGATTTGAGGATTGCAGTTCAAAGCCAGCCTGGGCAGGAAAGTCTGTGAGACTCTTTCCTCCAATTAACCATCGAAAAAGCTAGAAGTGGAGCTGGGGCTCAAGAGTACTAGCCTTAAGCAAAAATGTCCAGGCCCCAAGTTCAAGCCCCCTAAGACCAGCATCCACACACACACATGTCACAAACATAATTCTCCGACACCCACAGGGAACATGAGTCAGGGAGTGAGGGAAGAGCGGGATGACGAATGTTCTGCAGGACTCTGGGAGTTATTTCTCACTGACAAAAATCACTTTTCACCGACTGCTCCTCTGCTCCTCTTTAAGTTCACATCTCATTTGCCAGAGTGGAAAAGAGGGGGCCACGCAGTAGCCGGCACCGAGGATCCGGACAGCCTTTGTGGGGCGTGTTGGGGGCTGCAGCCAGTGTGGCGCTGCAGGGGGAATGCGCAGCCATGGGAATGTTTTCTAAACCCAGGAAGCGTCTCTGATCTCTGCTCCCATCAGCGTGACCCTGAGGGTGAGCTCCCGGGCCCTCCGGGTGAACCGGGAGGAGCCGGGTTCCACAGCCCCTCTGGCTGTCTAGCTAGCATGAGTGGGGTAAGGTGGAGGGTGCCGGTAGGGGGGGCACCATGGGAATGGGGTACCCATGGAGCGTGAGGGTCTGCGGTCAGCCAATAGTCATGTATCAGGGTTCTGGGATACAAAGCTCATCCTTTGAATTAGGTGGTATGATGAACACAGGTGGGGTGTGTGTGTGTGTGTGTGTGTGTGTGTGTGTGTGTGTGTGTGTGTGTGTGTCCTGGGGCTGGGGCTCAAGGCTAGCAACTCTACCACTTGCACCACAGCTCCACTTCCTTCATTTTTTGGAAGGTTAATTGGAGGTAAGAGTCTCACGGACTTTCCTGCCCAGGCTGGCTTTGAACTTCTACCCTCAGTCTCCTGAATGGCTAGGATTACAGGCGTGAGGCCGCTAGTAACCAAGTTTTGGGATCAGAGAATCAAAGCGTAGATGATTGCTAGGCTGCGTCACCAAGTTAACTTGTGAGGCTCCTGAGCCTAGTGCGTGTGAGGCCTGAGAGAGAGAAGGGGGAGCGTGACGGTGTGTGCTGGGAGTGTGTGTGTGCAAGGTCAGAGGTGGCACTACTACGAGAGCACACACTGCGCGGGAGGTGTGTGTATGTGTGTGCGCATGCGCACTGCGTCGGAAGTAGGAGGAGACTTCCTCAGCAGCAGGTGCAGAGCCCAGCCTGGTGCGTGGCATTATTCGTCTGAACGAAGCCAACTGCAGGATTCCACGCATCCTGGCTGCGGGCACCTCATTCCTGTCTTTCTTCGCCACCAGCCACCTTAGCCCCCCGGGGGATGAGCTGGGGGGGGGTGGTGTGGGCACAAGGATGTTGGCAGCTGGCAGGCAGAGTTTCTCGTGTCCAGCTTCAGAGCTGTTCCCAGGAAGCCGGGTCCCTGCCCCCTGCAGTCTGGTAGGGGGAGGCGGAGGCAGCCAGGACTCTGGGTCTGAAATTGGATCAGAGACCCTGATAGTGACAGCTGTGGCAGGGGCCTGAGGACAAGGTTTGGATGGGGGAGGGAGAGAGTCAGGGCTGGCATTTGTCCTCGTTTGTCTTCCTGGGGGTGCTGGCACCCTCCCTTCAGCATATATTTCACAGCGAGGTCTCCCCACCTAAAGAGACAGCCCCGTGTGGATGGCACCGCGCAGGGGTTCCAATCTCAGCCCTGCCACTCCTCCGGCCTGTGGCTGAACCAACCTTCCCCTCATCTCCATGTCCTCTCTGGGAAGACGGAGACGGGACAGGAGACCGTCTGCAGAGGCGATTGGAGAAGTTACACCAAGGGCCGAGCGCCAGGAGTTGCTCTCTGGGAATGCAGGGCGATTTTTTTTTTTTTAAATAGAATGGCATGGGCAAATAGGGTAAAGTACTCCATTTGTGTGTATGAAAATAGAAAAATGAGCGCTGGGAATGTGGCCTAGTGGTAGGGTGCTTGCCTAGCATGCATAAAGCCCTGGGTTCAATTCCCCAGCACCACATATACAGAAAAAGCCAGAAGGGGCTCTGTGGCTCAAGTGGTAGAGTGCTAGCCTTGAGCAAAAAAGGAGCCAAGGACAGTGCTCAGGCCCTGAGTCCAAGCCCTCCAGGACTAGCAAAAAATTAAATTAAAATTTTAAAGATACAAAAATGAAACCAGTTGGTATTGGATTAAAAAAAACTAATTAAGGCAAGAAGGTCACTTGAAGACTAGCTAGGGTAACATTGTAAAATCCTCATCTCAAAATTAAATGAATGAATGAATGCTTAGAAAGTGTATAAAACCTGGGGGTCGGGGGATGGGCTGGGTGCTGGGGGCTCACACTGTAATCCTAGCCGCTCAGGAAACCGAGATCTGAGGATTGCAGTTCAAAGCCAGCCCGGACAGGAAAGCCCATGAAACTCCATATCTCCAATTCGCTGCCAGCAAGCGGACAGTGGTGCTGTGGCTGGGCGCGGCGGAGCGCTAGCCTCTCCCCTCCGCTCCTCCGCCCTCCTCTCCGCTCCTCTCCCCTCCCCTCTGCTCCTCTCCCCTCCCCTCTGCTCCTCTCCCTGGAGGAAGATGTAGCTGGCCGGCTTAGAAATAAATTCACAGCAGGATTTTGAACAGCCCGCTTTCCTGGAGCTCAGGATCGGGAATGGGTGCACAGCGAGCAGAATTTCTGTTTGTTTCTCAGAAACACTGAGGCCCACACCCCCTGTGAACGCCAGTGGGTCAGGGACATGGGTTTCGAACCCCTGCCTGAGGCAAGGTTCAGGGGCAGAGCCCCTGGTCATGCGCTCCTCCACTTCCCAGTTCTCACTTGGAGAGATCTGTAGAGCAGGCACGCCGTCCAGACGGGGGTCCCCAGAAATCCTTGCACACCACCAGGCTCCCATCAAGACCACCAGAGTCTCTGTTCTCTGGGCACCCCTGGTCAGGCTGTCCCGGGGAGGGCGGGGGGCCGCCGGGCTCCGGCCACCAGTGGAGAAAGTCGGGGAGGGTGAGCGAGGGTGCTTCTGGCTGGGAGCCAGGCCTGTGGGATTTACAGCCACCCCGGGGCCTGTAAATACCTCAAGCAGCTTTTTTATTTTGAGGCCATGAGTAATTGAGCCAACTCTGGGCTGTATCCCACAGCCGGGCCCTGCCTCCTCCCACTCCCCCCACACACTCATTTACACCTGTTGCACACACACCTGCACCACAGACACAGGCCCTGCCTCTTCCAACTTACACACTCACACACACTCATTTATACCTGTTGCACACCACACACACTTGCACACTGATCATTTAGAGAGACGAGAGAGAGAGAACTATTTTCTGTGTTAGGAACTTTTCATATGCTATCTTATTTAACTCTGTTAATAACTCTTTAAGGTGGGACCCATTATCCCTCTTTTTTTGCAAGTCCTGGGTCTTGACCTCAGGGCCTGAGCACTGTCCCTGGTTTCTTTTTGCTCAAGGCTAGCACTCTGCCACTTGAGCCACAGCGCCACTTCTGGCTTTATCTATATGTGTGGTGCTGAGGAATCGAACCCAGGGCTTCATGTATATGAGGCAAGCTCTCTCCTACTAGGCCATGTTCCCAGCCTCATTACCCCTCTCTTGTGGAATTGGTAAGGGGAGGTAATCAACTTGCCCAAAGATACACAGCTAAAAAGTAGCAGAAAAAGAGAAGAGTCCCTGTTCCCTTCCCACTAGTCCTGGCACTTCCATAGGCTCCATGTAACACGGCTTCCTTTTGAGAACCTAACATAGACTATGTTAGCTGGACACCTGGGGCTCTGACTGTAATCCTAGCTACTCAGGAGGCTGAGGTCTGAGGATCTGGTTGGAAGCCAGCCAGGGCAGAAAAGTCCCCATGAGACTCTTATCTCCAATAAACCACTCAGAAACCGGGTGACACTGTGGCTCAAGTGGTAGAACACTAGCCTTGAGCACGAAAGGCTCAGGGACAGTGCCCAGGACCTATAACTGACCCCCCTCCAAAAAAAAATAAAAAGATTGTCATAAATTTAAAACTGATAAATTCAACTACATTAAAATAAAACCCTACATGACCAAAAAGTATATCATAAAGTCAGAAGACCACAAGCTGTTTTAATATTAAGACAAAAGGCTAACTTCTATAATATATAAATAGTTCTTAATCATTTATAAGAAAAAGACGAAGACTTGTTTGTTTACTTATGGTGCCTGGTACTGGGACTTGAACTCGGGGCCTCTTGCTCTCAAGGCTGGTAATCCACTGCTTGAGCCATACCTCTGCTTCCAGCTTTTTGATGGTTAATTGGAGATAAAAAAAAAGTCTCATGGGCTTTTCTGCCCATGCTGGCTTTGTTTGAACTACAGTCTTTAGATCTCAGTCTCCTGAGTAGTTAGGAGTACAGGTCTGAGCCACTGGTGCCTGGCACCAAATCATAATTTTAAAATAGGCAAAGTATGAGCCAGGTACCATTGACTCATGCCTAGAATCCCACCTACTCAGGAGGCTGAGATCGGAGGATTGTTGTTTGAAGTTGACCTAGGCAGGAAAAATCTATCAGACTCCTATCTCCAATAACCACAAAAGCCAGAAGAGATGCTATGGCTCATGTGCTAGCCTTGAGCAAAAGAGCTCAGAGACAGTGCCCAGTCCCTTCAAGCCCCAGTACCAGCACAGGACAAAAAAAAAAAAAAAAAAAAAAAAAAGCAAAGGTTACAGATCATTCTCAGAAAAAGAAAGAAATACAAAACACAAATGAACATGAAGCAAAATATGTCCAATCTCGCTTACAAAACAAACTTTAGCTGTCAATCTAATCAGAAAAATATAGACAACACAATTTTAGTTTTTAAATATATGATGGGCTTGAGCAGGTACTTCCCCAAAGCCAATACATATTACAAGTCTTTGGAGAATGTAGAAGAAAACCAGGGTCACTACTGCCCATCTTCCCTGTGGCTGAATAAGAAAGGTTAACCACACAATCCTCCTTTGTTGTTGTTGTTATTGTCAGTCCTGGGGCTTGAACTCAGGGTCTAGGTGCTTTCTCTGAGCCTCTTTGTGGTCAAGGCTAGCGCTCTACCACTTTAGCCACAGTGCCACTTGCAGCTTTTATTCTGAGTAGTTTATTGGAGATAAGAGTCTCATGGACTTTGCTGCCCAGGCTGGCTTTGAACCACGATCCTCAGATCTCAGCCTCTGGAGAAGCTAGGATTATAGTAATTCTTTACCCACTGTTTATTCATGGTTCCGTGGCTTGAAATTGCATGCTCTTCTGGTAACATGATCAAATCTCCACTGTCCTTTTACAGCCCTTCCGGGACACAAGTCCCCCTTTGTCTGGAGTTTCCTCTCTGTAAGTTAGTTACTTAGTAACTAGTTACTAGTTAGTTGCTAGTTAGTTACTTAGTAGTCATGGTTATCACAGCAGCTGTTGGGTACTTGATCCCAGCTCCATTGCACAGGAAAGAGTATGGATGCAGTTTGGTAGAACAAAGAAAAGCCATTCAAGTGCTGCCTTGAAATGAAAGATTAGAAGGTTCCCAACTCCATGAAGAAAGGAAAACTGCATATACCGAGGTAAGAATGAATCCTCTATCCACGAAGTTGTGAAGAAGAAAAAAAAAAGAAATGTGTTAGCTTTTCTGTCACACCTCAAGCTGCGAAAGTTACAACCCCAGTGTGTGCAAAATATTTAGTTAAAATGGGAAACATATTGAGTTGGGTGTGGGGGTAAGACATGGATAGAAAACATGTCCACCCGTGGCAGCAGAGGCGTCCCCAGCCTTGCTTTCACCATCCGGCTGGCATGATGGCTAGCAGGATACGCACAGCGGGCTGCCAGTGTGCCGTGCTTATCATCCTAGCTACTCAAATGCTGAGATCCCAGGACTGCCGTTCAAAGCCTGCCTGCCAGTGTTGTCCAGAGCAGAGCTGATTCCATCTTGACTAGGGAAACATGGTAGGAAATGTTGGGGGCAGTAGATTAGGTCAACCTGACCCCAAAATTCTGCTCCTGTAAATGGCTTGCTTAACTTGATTGTTGCTTGCTCTACCTGCGCCAACCCCCTACATCTGTGCTATGCTTTTACCTTTATAAACCCCAATTTGAGGACTGCTTGGGGGGCACAGTGGCAGCTTCCGAGTCTGCGCTGTGTCCCTGGCTGGTCAGTTTGCTTTTTGCTTCCCGAATGAATCCATGTTTTTGCTTGAGACTGTCTCTGAGTGAGTGGTGGACTCTTGGAGGGACAGGGAATCTCCTCCCTCGAACCCTGTAACATATCTAACCCTGTAACACCAGGAGACTCTTATGTTTAATAAACGAGCAAAAAGCTAAATTAGAGTTGTGGCTCAAGTGATGGAGTGCTAGCCTTGAACAAAAAAGCTTGGAAATAGTGCTCAGGCCCTGAGTTCAAGCCCTAGGACTGGTACCAAGAGAAGGAGGATGAGGAGAATGAGGAGGAGGAAGAGGAGGAGGAGGAGGAGGAGGAGGAGGAGGAGGAGGAGGAGGAGGAGGAGGAGGAGGAGGAGGAAGAGGAGGAGGAAAGGAGAAGGAAGAAGAAAGAGTACAGTTCAACAAGACAAGTAGAGAGACAGTAATCACATGCTTTCTATCATACATTCTTCTACTGTTCTACTGCAATTGTTCTAGTACTATTAGTTGTTGGTGTCCATCGCTTACTTTACCTAACATACAAACCAATCTTTACTGTAGGCTTGTATGTGCAGGGAATAATATGATATGTCTAGAGATCAGTGCTCCCTGAGGTTTCAGCCCCCCTCCCCAGGTCTGGAGATATTGGAGGTTGCTGTCAGTGCCGCTGGCACTGGGCCATGAGTAGACCTCAGCAGGTGGTGAAGGAGCTCAGCCAGCACCTAACCAGGAGACCAGCAGGTGTGAGGACCAGGAAAGGCAGAGAGCCAGAGCTTCAGTCCTGGGCGTCATCTCAGCCTGAGCAGGGCTGTCCTTACGGTGCCTCCGAGTAGTTCTTAGTTAATGCCCCCCTCCAATGTTATTGGAACATTTTATTAGGGTCCTCGAAGGAAGCTATCTAGATCTCAGATCTCAGCCTCCTGAGTAGCTAGGATTATATAGATGTGAGCCCCCAATCTTTCTTAGAACATTCCATGTCCCATGCCTATCCTGGCATCACGAGGACCCAGGCTCTCAGCAGGTCCATATTCTTATTCCAAATCCTAGCCTTCAATGAGATTTTTGTCTAAGATTTATTTTGGGTGGGAATGTGGAAGCTGGTACTGGGGCTTGAACTCAGGGCCTTGTGTTGCTCAGTTGGTGCTCTACCACTTGAGCCACATTTATACTTCTGGCTCTTTGCTTGTTAGTTTAGAGATGGAATTTCACAGACTTTCCTGCCAGGACTGGCTTTGAACTGCATCTCTCCAGATCTCCGTCTCCGGAGTCGTTTTTGAACTTCTCTGAGACTCATCTCTCTCCTCCCCCGAAGGAGCACAACAATAACGTTGTAGAGTGTGTGCAAGGACAAAGTGGAAGTGGCTGGCAGGCTCCTCAAGTACTGTTGACTTTGCAATCGAAACAGATGGGTTGGTTCACACGGCCAAGAAATGGAAGAAGTTGAGACTCTGCCAACAGGTGCAAAGGAGGCTGCTGGACTTTGAAAACAAATGGATTCCGAGTATATACAAGTGTTTACATTTAGCTCGCAAGCGGTCCCTTAATCCAGCTCTGTCTGTGTTCTCAGAGGGAGTGGGCAGAACACAGAGGCAAGAATGTGTGTTATTTCTGGAGCCACAACTGACAAGGCCAGCGGCAGGGGAATCTTCCTGCTACTGATGGGTTGTGAAAAACTAGCAGACATGGACTAGGCAAGACCTATGTGTTTCTTACATGGGGAATAGAGATTCAGATTCAGACAGCTAGGGGCAAGAACTATCGGGGGCATGTTGCAGATTTGGGCCACTGGCTTCAGCATCAAAGGATGCTTCTTTCGGCATTTTTTTTTTTTTTTTTTTACGAGTCCAGGGTCTTGATGTTATTTTGACATCCTGCCCTTCCAAACCCCAGATCCAGCATGGTGACTTTGTCTCCAAGGTCTCCTCCTTCCCAGGTTCTTTCTGTGTGCATTCACAGCCCTCCGTGGGGCTCTGGCTACCCCCCAGGGCTGGCGGGCCTCTGGATGATGCTTCTCCAGCAGGCAGAATGCATGTGGGCGGTTCCTTTCCCCAGCTTTTCCTTTTGACTTTGTTTACGGTTGCTTTAGTCTATGCAGTGAACTCTACTAGCTTTGTGTTGCATCTGGATTTTGAGTCCAAGTTAGAAAGTTTCCTTGCATTGAACTTATCTTTAACATTTTTCCGATTTTTTTTTCTAATGTCTCTGGTTTTACTTTTTGCGCTGCAGGAAGACGTAGGCTCCATTTGGAGTGGCGTGCGCTGGGAGGCAGTGGTCCCGTTTTATCTTTCTCCAAGTGGCCATCCAGGTGTCTTTGATGTTGCTTATTAAAAGGATCAGCTTTTCTTTCAAGGACTGAGAGGCCATCTTTATTATAGGCTGAATTTCCATGGATACTTGGGTCTAATTCTGGACTTCCCATTTTATTCTAATAGACTGTTAATTTACTAGTTTTAATTATAGCCTCTTTATAATATAATTTATTATCTGACAAGCCTACCTTCTCACAGCTCTGTTCTAGGAGGATGCTCTAGCTATTTTTGCATATTTGTTTTTTTCATAGGAGCCCTTCTCTAGAAAAAAATATATCTATTATGAATTTTATTATATAAAAATTGTGTCATATAAGAATGTGTACATTATATACTAGGTAACATATGATTATATTATATAATATGTATCATTAATAATAATATTTTGCCTAAAATTATTCAGCCATTAAAAATGGTCAATAAAGCCAAGCACCAGTAGTTCACACATATAATCCTAGCTACTCAGGAAGCAGAGAGGGTCACAGATCAAAGCCAGCCCTGGCAGGAAAGACCTGAGACTCTTACCTACAGTTAATCACAAAAGAAGTGGAGGTGTGGCTCAGGTGGTAGAATGCTAGCCTTGAGCAAAAAATCTCAGAGAGGGTTGGGGATATGGCCTAGTGGCAAGAGTGTCTGCCTCATATACATGAGGCCCTGGGTTTGATTCCCCAGCACCACATATACAGAAAATGGCCAGAAGTGGCGCTGTGGCTCAAGTGGCAGAGTGCTAGCCTTGAGCAAAAAGAAGCCAGGGACAGTGCTCAGGCCCTGAGTCTAAGCCCAGGACTGGCCAAAAAAAAAAAAAAAAAAAAAAAAAAAAAAATCTCAGGGAGAGTACCCAGGCTCTGAGTTCAAGTCCCAGAACAAATAAATAAATAAACAAAATTTAAATTTAATTAATTAATTTAAAAAGGAGGGTAGAGAGAATTATGAACAAATGTTTATCTCTGATCTAAGCAAAAAGAAAGACCATTAGATAATAAGGAGCAGAAAAATGATACATTATGAATAAACATTAAATGATATGTTATTTAATCAGGATTAAATGTGTGTTAATCGTGCTTGGCTATGGAGTATAGCCTTTTGTTATCTAGATATGAACCATCCTGGTATCTACAACCTCACTTTCAAGTAGTTCAGAAAAATCAACCTGGTTTACCTGCATGCTTGAAGCTTAGCGTGGAACACCCATTTTCACAGGCTTGCTTCATTAATGAGCTTCCTCTGCTTAGAAATTGAACTCTTAATTGTTGGTGCTGGGGAGCTGGACACTGAACTATCATGAATACCAACCTTGTCGAAATGGTTCTGTGGGCAATAAACACCCAGCAATGGAAACTGGAAGTTGTCCAAGATTAAAGACGGAAAGAAACAATTAGAACATGAGGAAAGAATTTGCAATCTTATTATGCCTGCCTAGGCTATGTGAGATTTATTTTATCTTTTTCGTTCTTTAATTTGGAAGGAAGTTTCTTTGTATTAAAGTATAATATACATGCAGGAGAGGATGCATATATATATGTATGTATATGTATATATGCATATGTATGTAATGCAAATATATCTCTACACGGTGAAGTCTGATGAACACAGATCTGAAACCACCTTAGAGTTCTATAGGCAGAACATTCCAGCAGCCTGAAGCCTCTACAGGCCTAAGCTTAAAATTCCATCTGAGCCAGGAGCCAGTAGCTCATACCTGTAATCCTATTCAGGAGACTAAACTCTCATGATGGAGGTTTGAGATCAGCTGGGGCAGGGAAGTCCATGAGACTCTTTTTTTCCCCTTCTTTTTTTAGTCCTGGTGCTTGAACTCAGGGCCTGGGCACTGTCCCTGAGCTTCTTTTGCTCAAGGCTAACACTCTACTAATTGAGCCACTGCACCACCTCCAGCTTTTCCTGTTTATGTGGTATTGAGGAATTGAACCCAGGGCTTCCTGCCTGCTAGGCAAGCACTCTATTGCTATGCCACATTCCCAGCCCTGGTGCGACTCTTATTTCCAATAAACTACTCACAAAAAGCCAGAAGTGGAGCTGTGGCTCAAGTGGTAGAGCACTAGCCTTGAGCACAAAGAGGCTCAGGGACAGTACCCAGACCTTGAGTTCCAGCCCCAGGACCAGTGGCGGGTGTGTGTTGGTGTGTGTGTGGATGGGGGACCAAACAAACAAAGCTCTAGGGAAGGGGTTGTTACATTGATCAAGATCCATTTTACTCACACACATCAACATGTTGAATTGAAACTCCTTTGTATAAATACTTAAAGGAAAAAAACAATCCCCAGCTTAGTCTGAAGATCATTGAGTGCATACTTTTTCCTTTCTTTGTGGACTTGCTTTATTTACTTTGGTTCTTTTTTTTTAGGAAACATTTTTTGAATACCTTTCTGGAGCCAACATGCTGCCACGCTTGTCGTATTCCTGGGCACGGTGTCCTTCACGCTCAGGGCGCCCTGCTGTACAAAGGCTGGCAACTTGCTAACATCCTTTTCACTTACAGAGTAGAGGGTTGGAGCTGGCTGCTGGAGGTCAGGGACCCCAGGCCCTGAGTTCAAGTCCCATGACACACACACACACACACACACACACACACACACACACACACGAAAGAAAAGAAAGAAAGAAAGAAAGAAAGAAAGAAAAAGAAAATAAAAGAGTTGTAAGTATGCTATAAGCTATAGCTGTGCATTCCAGTGTGGGCAGAAGTTGGTGATGCTAGGAGCCCCTCTAAGAAAGGTAGTCTCGATCTGGGAATGTGGCTCAGTGGTAGAGTGCTTGCCTAGCATGCGTGAAGCCCTGGGTTCGATTCCTCAGCACCACATATATAGAAAAAGCCAGAAGTGGCACTGTGGCTCAAGTGGTAGAGTGCTAGCCTTGAGCAAAAAGAAGCCAGGGACAGTGCCCTGGGCCCTGAGTTCGAACCCCAGGACTGGCTAAATAAATAAATAAATAAATGGCAGGCTCAGTCTCTGCAGTGCAGGCATTCCTGATATGTCATGGGGAGCAAAGCCTGATAGGAGAACTCAGTGAAGAAAAAAAAAATTTTTTTTAAAGAGGAATGGGGCGGGGGAACCACGGCATCAGGTTGTTTATTCCCATTTTTTCAGAAGGAGACACAGAGACTCAGAGGTAGCTAGGGCAGGCGTCAAGCGCGCACCGCGGGGTGGTGTCTGGGCTGAGAGGGAGCTAGCTGGGCCAGGTTTTGGGTGCGTGCCAGGTGGCCCAGGGATGATCAAAGAGGCCACAGCAGGGAGTGGCACTCGCTCCCTGCCAGCCCTGCCAGCGGCGTGGGTGCCTGCTGTGTGAGGTCAGCACGTCGTCGCAGGCTCTCACTGTTCCTGGCGTCACATCTGGCTGGTGGAAGCCTCTGGTGTAGCCTTCCACGGTGGTCACCTGATCCTGGAGCTGATGGGCACGCAGCCTGAGATGTTTATGCTCTGACTGGCCTGACAGGGAGATGGGATGGTGAAGAGAAGACAGAGGGGGCCGGTGGGGGAGGGGCTAGATAAAGGACTCCCTCCCTCTCTACCCCTCCCCCCCCACCTCCAGTCTCTAGGAAGTGCTGATTTGCTTGGCTGGGGCCCCCAACCATGGAGCCTTTGAATGACAGTGACATTCCCCAGGGATTAAGCGTGGAGTGTGGAAGCTGGGTCTCCACAGGGGGTGCCGAGCCCCATGGAACTTAAATCATGCCATTAGCCACCGGCTAACATTTCTTCCACATTCATGCCATTCCTCCATGGCTTGCTAGCCCCCTCCAAGGAAATTCAGTCACAATTGGTTTTTCACCACTGGGGCAGAGCTATTGTGCAGAAAATTCTGCCTTGATGTTCTTGGAAACTGCAAGTGAGACAGAAGTCGTTCTTTGGCTCATCCATGCATTGCTCAGAACTCCGCTTTTCCAGGAAGCCAGGCCCAGGTGGCCCTGCCCTGGATCCTGGAGTCATTCTGCCTTTGGCTTGTTGCCAGATCCTGAACAAGTGGTGGAAAGGCAGCACCACGGTCCCCCCTGGCTTAGGACGAAGCCGCTTGTGGAGGAGGCGGATGCCGATGTCATCTCTGATCTGGGATAAGTGCTTTTCTGTTCAGGGACATTGAATCACCCAGTGGTCTAAAATCTGCATTTCCTGACTCCCAACCAACTGCTACTTTGGCCATAATACAATATCTTTGTAGTTTATTATAGGACAAAGGGCCTGGTTGGTAAATTCCTGACCAAAGAGAAGGAGGCTAAGCTTTTCTACAGCCAATGGGAGAAGTCCTCCGAGTTGTTAGGCAGAACATGTCCTCACTTTTCCTCAGCTAAAGTGACTGTCTCCTTCAAGTTCAAATGTGCATCCAGTTCCATGAGTAACCACATTATTTTTAAACAGCATCCTTCAGCCACTGTCTCTCCTGGGTTTTCTGGGAGAGAGGTTGAAAGCATAGGTCCCGGCCATCCCAGAGGACTATGGGGAGATAATCACAGACAGGAGAAGAAGGTTCATAAGGAGGTTTATTAGTGGGGCCATAGTTCCCACGGGAGAGGGAGCTACTTGGCATCTGCACCTTATCCAGGTGGCAGCTTCTCTCTGGGGGTAAAAGGGAAGTAGTTAGGTAGTGAGTAGGAGTGGCTCTTTAGGTATGGATGGATCTGGGGGCTAGTGGGAGGAGCTGAGGACCTGAGGCTAGGGAAATGCTAACAGAGGTGCTCCTTTGTGAAGCCTGGATGGGTTTTATTTTCTGTTTTCAAATATCTGCAGGGATTGTATGGCATTCCGTGATAGCATTATATTCTGGTTTTGAAAGAGGAATGGGTGAATAGATGAAACTCAGGATAGATAAAGCTCACCTCAGGAGGTCAAAGAGAAAAGGGGCCGAGGGGGCAGGGAGGTGGGAGACTCACTGATGGGATAAGCTGCACGTAGCAGAGCCGGCGAGAGCTTGGGGCTGTAGAGAGGGTGTCCAGTCTTGGAAAGCTCAACCACGAGTAACCACATTAGTACAGGCTGGGGCTAGATGCATAGCTCTTCCGCTCACAAGCTGCCTGGCCGCATCGACTCTTAGTTTTCTTATTTGTGAACGGACAAAGCCAACCTCCTAATAGGTCCGTGAGATATGGTATGTGGTCCAGACAGAGTGACACTCAAGAAATTATAACTACTGGGTGCAGGTGGCTCATGCCTGAAGTCCTAGCAACACGGGAGGTTGAGATCTGAGAATCATGGCTCAAAACCAAGCCAAGTAAATAAATCTAAGACTCTTATCCCCAATTAACCAACAAAATGGTGCAAGTGGAAGTATGGCTCAAGGGGTATAATACCAGCCTTGAGCCAAGAAAGACAAGGAAGAGTGCAAGGCTCCAAGTCTAAGCCTACAGTATTGGAGAGAGAGAGAGAGAGAGAGAGAGAGAGAGAGAGAGAGAGAGAGAGAGAGAGAGTAACTAGGGGTTGGACGTATGGCTCAGTTGGTAGAGCATCAGCCAATGAGCAAAGTATAGGGTATCGAGTTTGAGTCCTGGTCTCTCTCTCTCTCTCTCCCTCTCTCTCTCTCCCTCCCTCCCCCTCTCTCTCTCTCTCCCTCTCTCTCTCTCACACATACACAGAACAAAAAAACTAAAAAAAAATCAAAACAGAAACGATAACGATTATTAACAGCCAGACACACAGATAGCAGTCAATATGTCAAGGCTAACATTGTAGGTGACTTACTGTGTATTCTTAACTTTCAACTACATGACTATAGTCATATTAACTTAGTGCTTTAATGATTCAACTGTCTGTGGAGTCCTTTGGACATCTAAAGGGCAGAATTTAACTCTAGATAACACATTGTCCAGTGTCAGTCCTTCATTCTTTCACATGAATATCTGCTTTTAAAAATAAACATCTTGCTCCCCGGGTGGCTCACGCCTGCAATCCCAGCTACTTAGGAGGCTGAGATGTGAGGAGAACAGTTTGGAGCCAACCTCAGGCAAGAAAGTCTGAGAGACTCTTTCTCTCTTATAAAATACAAAAAAAAAGGTGGGCTGGGGATATGGCCTAGTGGCAAGAGTGCTCGCCTCGTATACCTGAAGCCCTGGGTTTGATTCCCCAGCACCACATATACAGAAAATGACCAGAAGTGGCGCTGTGGCTCATTGGTAGAGTGCTAGCCATGAGCAAAAGGAAGCCAGGGACAGTGCTCAGGCCCTGAGTTCAAGCCCCAGGACTGGCAAAATTAAAAAAAAAAAGCTGGAGATAGAGGCATGGCTCAAGTGGTAGAGAGCAAAAGCAGCTCAGGCCCTGAGTTTAAGCTCTAAGACAGCACTAAATAATATAAATAAATAAACATCTTGTTTATGCGCTGTCGTTAGTTTATGAACTGTCGTTAGCAATTATGAGTTGAAAATGAATCATTAAGTTTTATTGTCATTAGTTAATAAAAGAACAATGTTCATAGTAAAAATTAAAATAATACGTACTTCAGTACATTTTATCTCAAATATGCAAATGATACAAAAGGAAAAGTTTCTTAACCTCTCCCAATTTCTAGGAGCACTTACCATTGAAATTAATTGCTTGCACACTTTTTACATTAATTACTCACATAATTTTCTGGGAACTTTCTATACCCTGTTTTTTTTTTTTTTTTTTTTTTGGCCAGTCCTGGGCCTTGGACTCAGGGCCTGAGCACTGTCCCTGGCTTCTTCCCGCTCAAGGCTAGCGCTCTGCCACTTGAGCCACAGCGCCGCTTCTGGCCGTTTTCTGTATATGTGGTGCTGGGGAATCGAACCTAGGGCCTCGTGTATCCGAGGCAGGCACTCTTGCCACTAGGCTATATCCCCAGCCCTATACCCTGTTTTTAATGCAAATTTAGCCACACTACCATGCTGATATGGCATCGACTTTCTCCGGATATGACTTTCTCCAGATATAGTACTATCTTGAGGAAACCTCTCAGGGCAGAGCATAGAGATGGACTTCTTCCATTTTGAGGGTTAAGTTGTATTCCTTTGTAAATCAGGACCATCTTTAGGTAAGCAGTGCCTCACAGCTATTCTTGCTATTATCAACTCCTTTATACAAGCAACTTTGATTATTGCTGCAGGTAAGTCCATAGGCTAGATTCCTAGAAGAGTAACTGCCAAGCCAATTTCCCTTGTGGCAATTTTCTTTTGTGTCATTACCACCTGAGGTTTGAATTTATGGCCTTATACTTCAATTTGCTTGTTTGCTTGGTGATCTACTATTTGAATCACTCCTCTAGCTCTGATTTTTGTTGGTTATTTTGGAGACAGACTCTTACAGACTTTTCTGCCCAGGCTGGCTTTGAACCACAATCCTTTGGATCTCAACCTTAGGAGAAGCTAGGGTTATAGGCATGAGCCCACTGGCACCAAGTTCCTTGTTGCAATTAAAATTTTTTATTAATTAATTAATTTTTTTTTTTTTTGGCATTTGTGGGCCTTCAACTCTGGGCTTAGGCAGTGTCTCTGAGCTCTTTAGCTCAAGGCTAGCATTCTACTACTTGAGCCACAGCACCACTTCTGGCTTTCTGGGGGTTACATGAGACCAGAGTCTCATGGACTTTCCTGCCTGGGCTGGCTTTGAACCACTATTGTCAGATCTTAGCCTCCTGAGTAGCTAGGATTATAGGCATGAGCTACTGGCACCTGGCTCCTTGTTGCAATTTTAGTAGACAGTTCCAATTCACTTCCGAAGTGGTTTCAGCAACTGTATGAGAAGGCCTGCGTCTCAAAATTTCCGGAGTTCTGGGTACCATCAAACTTTGCAGTTTGCTAGCACGCATCGTGGAAGAGCATCATGCCTGAGATGACCTCACTTGCAGGAGGATGCTCACAATTATCCTGAAAGGTAGGCAACCTTTGAGTAGAAGACTGACTGTCATAGTGACTCAGAACAGGGAGTAAACCTTCACTCTGTTCTTTAGATACCCAGTGACCTTGGATGAATTCTTTAATCTTCTGTCTGCATTGTAGTGGTATTGGGTGAAATACAGCCCATGTGTGCATGCATGCGCATGCGTGCACACACACACACACAAATAAAACACCACCACCACTAGAACCAGCTCTTGGAGTCCAGCAAACATTTATTAATGCTATAAAACAGAGTCAGAGTCCCAGCAAGTTTGAGAACGACCCTAGAATAATAGAGACATGGGTCCTCTTTCCTGTTCTTTCCTACCATCTCCCTCCAGGATGCTTCATTTCTGCATGCTTCAATGTTTAGATTTCCCCTACTGGCCTGTATAGAGGTGAGTGGCAAAGCCGAATCACAGTGCAGGTGGAAGCTGGAAGTCACTGAAAGGTGCAATCAGCATCACCACCAAAGGAGGCAGGTGAGAGCCTGGCTCTACTGGCCACTGAAGCCATAGAGAGGGGTGGGGTGAGCTTGGAGACAGACTGTCCTACCTTGAGCCTTGCATCTGCCCCTTAAAAGTGAGGTGGTCTTGAGCACATTCTTGTGATTGACTGAGACCCAGTTTTCTCAATAATAAAACACAGAAATGGTCGCTACCTCATGAGCTAACTAAGTTCATAGTACTAGGTACCTAGCACTTAGCAGTGCAGCGGACTCTTATTAACTGTACTAGAGGAAAAGGGCCTAGGCTGGCTGATCAGTGCAGGTCAAGGAAGGCCAGAGTGCAACACACAGACACGAGCAGCCCTTCCTTGCCGTCACACTGCCACTTGTGCACTGGGTGACTCAGCCTTTCTCTTCCTCCAGTCACTATGTAGAACACCCTTAGGAACCTGGGAAGTGCACAGGACAGACAAAAGCAGGGGCTACAACCTGCTAGTGGTGTCTTTATGCTTTTTCATGATTCTCCTGGAAAAGGAGTGAGAAAAGATTAAAAAAATAACCCACACATCCCACCCCCAATGGTACTGTTTAACACACACAATTTTTGCTTTGTTAACTAGAATTACTTGTTCTCTGTCCTCCTGAAACACATGTGGAGATCTGAGATTGGGCATCAGCTAGATTCAGGATTTTGCTGCTGTGTTGTCCCCTTAGATCTGCTCCAATTCACATCTCACACCAACTGCAACTATTAAGCCGTAATTATGGAAATAGGATTGCTCAAAAATACTTTGTGGATCATTCATTTGCCTCCAATTTTGTTGTAAAAAATTCAAATGTACAGAAAGGATAAAAGAAAAGCCTGGTGAATACCTCCATTATCTCCTGCTTATTATTTGATCATATAGGCTTGCACATATGCTAGTATCATTTTTTTCTGATGCAGAAAGCTATATTTATGCAATATTCTGGAATTTTTAATCCCTTGTTCTCTTTGGCTTCTGGAATATAAACAAGCAAACAACCATGCTCACAACTGTCACAATGGACATTTCCTGTATCCAACATACAAGATGCAAACACAAGTCGCAAGCCGAGGCTCACCTCTCCTAATGCGTATAGACTTCGGTGACAGCAGAGTCTGAATGCATCTGCAGGTCTGTGTTTGTGATAAAGAAGCCCTTCCCATGGGGTTTCCGAGTGTCTCTGAGGGAGATTTCCACTGGAAAGATTTTAATCTTACAATGTGATTTCAGGCAATTCCTTTTCATCAAGAAAGTCTGGGTGAGAGTAGGGATAGAAGATGGGGTTTTGAGGACCAAAAGGAATTTAGGCACAGAAACTAAAGACAATAAATACTGTAACTGGACTGACTCTGGAGCCTCTAATTCATCACATATTTGACAATCTAGGTTTCTGTGTGTGTGAGACTCAATTTTGTGAGCTATGAAAATTCGATCTTTTTGAATATGAATCTTTATGAATACAAGGAAATAATGTACTTCCTGTCAGAGGAAAGAGGAAAAAAAGTGAGGGAGGGAGGAAGGAGAGAGAGGGAGCTGGCGAGTCGGCCAGATCTCCAAGGCAGATAGATACCCAGGTAGGACGCCAGAAACAAAGGGAAGTGCAGGCAGGCTTAGTTTCCCAAGAGAAGTTAACGGCAACTATCTGGAGCGAGAAGAAATCCATCGTTTAGAGAATTTAATTAGTTACCAGGTCTCAACCAATCTCCTGATTTTTCTTTCTAGTGGCTGTGGGAAGAAGACAGGACGAGGGAGGGAGCTCCACCAGACTTTAACAAAGCACACACACAACACACACACACAGACACACACACACCACACACACACAGACACACACACGCATTGTTCGGCTTTCTGGGCTGCGGGGCGCCAGGACTTAGAAGGTCAGTGAGCTGGAAGCGGGGAGAAGAGCTCCTGGGCAGCCAGGTCTCTGATCTTTGCCCAGCTGTTAGACATTTCTGGTGGGCCAGGTGCTTCTTTAACCTACCCCCCCCCCCACCAACCGTCCCCCAACTGGCGCGCCAGGACATTAAGCTACACTTGCGGGGTCTCGTCGACCTTCAAAGGCGCACGAGGTCAGCGCCCACGGCTGGAGACCCGGTGAGCAGGTGGACGGGCGCTCGAGGCTGGGCGCACGTGGCCCTTGGGACAATTCACAGCGGTGATGGCGAAGGCACCGAGTGGGCAAACGCTGTCTTTTTTCCCCCCCTTCCCCCTTGATATTTCCAATGACACGAAGACAAGGTATGCTTTGTGTGGACTTGGAGCTCGCAAAGAAGAAATGAAGCAATAACCCACGGCGGCTCCACTCGCTGCTTCTGGGGACCCCTAAGGTAAGCAGCTGGAGCTGCCACTTTGGAGAGCCCTCGGGCCTGGTCAACTGAGCCCTGAAGTTACAAGTGAAAGGATGATCGGAGCCCCACGTTTCCATTTGGGGGGCTGGTCCCTCAAATGCGAGTGGCGCTGGCCGGACTCCAGCCGCGGGAAGATGTCAAGGCTGACGTGCTTCGCCCGCGGCGATGGCGCAGACGCCCCGGGTGCGCGCAGTCCGCCCAGCTTGGCCGGAGCCGCTCGAGGCCGGGCGCGCCGTCCGCGGGGACGGGCGGGAGGCCTCCGGGCTCCGGGGAGAAGCGAGAGGGCGGCGACCGGCCACGGGCGGCTTGCGTTTCGCCGGCTCACGCGGCGCGCAGAGCGCTGGGGGCTCGGGACCCGGAGGGCGCCCGGGGCGGGGGGGGGCACGCTGCGATCCTCCCCAGCTTACCGTGCCTGGAATCGGCCGGCCGAGCGCCCCGGGCCACCCCAGCGCTCAGCCGCCCCAGGCCACCGTGCAGCTCCCGCGGGCCGGGAAACGCCCCCTGTCCCCGGTCCCCCGCCCCCGCCGGGCCTGGCCGGACCGGCGCGCGCGGCTGGAGGCGGAGGAGGCGGCGCCGCCGAGACGGCCTCCTCCCCGCCCCTCGCGTCTCCACCCCGCGCCACCGAGAAGGACAAGGGGACTGGGCACGGGGACCCCGGCCAGTGAGCGCCGGAGCCCCGGGAGCGCCCCTCCCGCGCGCTGTCTCGCCGCGAGCTCGGGCCGATCTCGCCCCGCATGGTGCTGGCAGCAGCCATGAGCCAGGACGCGGACCCCAGCGGTCCCGAGCAGCCCGACAGAGATGCCTGCGTGGTCGCCGGTGCCCAGGCGCCCCCGGCGCCCCAGGGCCCACGGGGGATGCAGCAGCCGCCGCCCCCGCCGCCCCCGCCCCAAGCCGGCCTTCCCCAGATCATCCAAAAGTAAGAGGAGAGGGAGAAGGGAGCGGGGAACTGGGGGTGCGCCTTGTGGGGGGGGTACACCCCAGGCACCCCCTTTGTGGCTTCATCTCCAAGTCTCCGCCGAACTTCCCTCGCCCCCTTGCGTCTGAAGCTTTCTTGCCCTCTCTCCAGGCCGAGCGGGTGCCACGCGCGCTGGCCGTTGGGAGAGTTTGGGGAGAAGTTATTTGGGAGAAATCATTTTGTTTTTCCTTTGGCCGATTTCTAGTCTCTTCGAGGATGTGACTGGCCACGTTGGCCCCAAGTAGCTCAATTTAGGGGAGAAAATGGCCCAGAGACGTGTGTTCTCCCCACACCTTTCTGGTCCCCAAAGGCGGCTGGAGCGTATGGAGTGGAGCGCGCGTGTGAGCGCGCGTGTGAGGGTGTGCAAGGGAAAGGCCGTCAGGAACCACGAAACCACCTTTCCTGGTGCCCGGGGCCAGGGGCTTCGGGGTGAAAAGGGAGGAAGGTGAGGGCTGGGTGAAGAGCGCATTTCGCTTTGCCCTCACGGATAGCAGGCTCTTCCCCAAGGCCCTCCTCGCACAGGGTTCTCAGCCCGCTCGTGCCTTCTTCACCTTACCATCTTGGGACTCTGGGTGAAGGATCTGACTTGGGTTGTGAGTTTTTCTTGCCTCCCCCACCCCCCCACCCAGTGCAAGGTAGCGCTGGCTGCTCAGTCGGTGACCAGAAACTCAGCTTTTTTTTTTTTCTTCCTTTTTAGAATATCAAAGGGAAATAGTGTTTTTTTGTTTGGACGGTTGAAGGCCTAGGTGGTGGGTTTGTTAGAAGGGCCTTTATTTTTTTCCACGGGGTTTGATCAACTTGTGATAAAACCCTAACAAAACGCGTCTAAGAAGCGTAGCAAAGGTACTAAGCGATCGTGCGACACTAACCGAAAGCGCAGCGGGGTCTGTCGAGTGTCCTGCTCCGCGGCTGCTCCCACGGATGCTGGATTTATGTACGCGTGTGAAAATGTAGCAAGAAGAATACTCAGTGGGGATTGGGGAAGGAATGGAATAAGTCGCAGTTCAATATTTTGGGTTGTTTTTGCAGGTTGAGTTACGTAATAAGAGGAGAGTGAACATTTAAGTTTGGTATCAATCAGGCTGGTTTCATATTTCAGAACAAAATGGTTCCCTATCTATTGACTGGTGGAATAGGAAAGCTCTCTCTTTCCTAAGGTTTTGGTTTTACATTTTGACGTTTTATATAACTTTCTACTACTTAACAGTTTCCAACGATTTGGAAATGAAAATATTTTGTATTGTTCTTTTTCCTGTTGCGCAAATTATTTCAGCTGATAGTAAATATGACTGACAGTTTATGTAATGAATTAGAATTTCTCTTAAGTCCTTAACATAAACCAGCGTAAACCATTGGAGTGTAAAACTTATTTATGAAGAAATCAGATCTGAACAATTATTAATTTAGAAATATCTGTTGTGTTTCTTAAAGCCAGTGTCTTGCGCCTTGATGTTAGGTTGCACGCTAAGCTTGTAGATATTACTTTGGTATCGTAATCACTCCCTGCTTTTCTATCATTTAGTTTTAAGTAGGAAAAACTAGGAGCTTTATCTTTATAGAAAAATTTTTGTAGATGGGCATTGGGCTATAAATCTTGCTGTTTGGAAAATAAATACCGTTTTGTAGTAATCGATCATTTAAAATATGTTTTAATTGCTTCATATATTACACAGTGTACCCTATCAATGTATCTCTCATTTTGAAAACTCCTCCTGTGAGATATATGATTTTAGAAATTAAAACTGAAATTTTCAAAGATGGCCCCTTCTGCTTGCAGGCCAGGATGGAGACCTCAAGAAGCGCCCGATGGCCTTGTTTTGCATTGGTGACAGATCCTGTTCAGGGACCAGATCCAAGGCCGCTGAATGCGCTCATGGGATTTGATGTTGGAGCGCTTAGGTTTCAGTCTTTTTTATAAGGATGATTTGGGGTTTGGGCTGTCTGCGGTCCCCACCGAAATTCCGCTGGAACCAGGCGCAAGTCTACAGGTCCACCTTTAATGCGCTGAAACTTGAGCAGGTTATTTTGGAGCTACGTTTGCACAATTTAATCCGAGCAACCATTTTTATGTAGTTATGAGGTGCTGTTTGTATTAGCTATCTTTGAGAGAACATAGTGAGGACACCTCCTTGGCCATAAGCTGAGTTGTCTGTCTTTGGTTAGGAGGCTTTGGTAAACTAAACTTGTAGATGAAATTCTTTTGTAGAGAAATATATATCAAATATTATTAGGGAACCTCTAACTCTTTGCTAGTTATTCGAGCGAGGTCATTATATGGTTTGTAAGAAGAGAAGAACTCTTTCAAAAGGATGGCGTCAATCTGAATGTGGTATAGTATTTAAGGATGACAAGAATCTTCCCGTGTCTTAAGGTCTATGTTCACTGGTTTTTATTAGTAATGGTTTTCATTTTGGGTGAAGTCAATGACTTTGATAAAACCATGGTAATGATTGTAATAAAACCTGACTCTTATTCAGGAACTTTATACTCTGGTTCTAAGACAACGACCATATGCTCCGTGTAAACAGCTTAACACGTGAGGTGTGCTGGTGAAGAATGAGGCTGATTTGCCTCTGTTTTTCCAGGGTCTCCGTATGTTGTGTTTTAAGTTAATGTCTGTGGAGTACTTTTGTTGCACTCAAGTAGATGTAGTTTTCTTGTCATTGTGTCCTTTGTGTCAGTTAAGGATCACAAATACCTTCTCTGCTCCTGTCTGTCCCCACCAGTATTAGCATTCTGTGTAAAGATTATGAACCACATCAGAGTTGATACCTTGAAAGATTTCTTTTTTGTTTGAAATGTTCATTCCACAAGCTGGCCAATGTAGACTTCTTCCTGTGTAATATAACACATCACTTAAGTTACTTGAGCAACAAGGAATATAAACAGCACCTTAAAAGAAAAACTTGGGATGGGTTTAGGAAACTCAGAGTAATTAGAGGACTTAAATAAAAAGGAAAGATGTATGTATTTTTCATGTTAGAAGAAGGAAGAAAACATTGGTGTTTTTTGGTGACAATTTCATAAGGATTTATTTCCTCAAACATTTGGGTTATCTTACTGAATTATTTTGTTTGAATTGTGTACTTTAGAACCAAACACAACTCTTGCTTCTAAGAAGTTATTTAGTAGCTTTGGTGAACATTAGATGTTTAAATTTTAGATTGTATATTTTAAGATGCTCATCAGAATGGAAAAAGAATCATCAGTTCTGTGTGACATGTTAACAAGGTGGTGAAAACTAACCAAACACACACACCTTTTTATGAAGGGAATCACATGGGTAATTTTCCTGGATGATTTCATTTGTAGCAAGAGATTCCTGATGAGTTTGTGGCATCATATTGTGTCTTCAACTTGAATAGAGATGGCTTATCTTTTCCTTTACAGATTATTTTTTTTTACTAAAAATAAAAAAGAAGTGTTGATTTAGCGTTTGATTGCCAGGGTCATGGGTATGTAAGTTGGGGTAGTATGTGAAGTCATAAACCCAGCTTGATTTCTCGTTTCTTGTGTTTTGTCATAGCATTAGACTGCCGGGTAGCGCTACGCAACCCCCTGTTGGAGAATAGAAAACAAAACATTACAAGTATCAACTCTGATTGCAGATAATTTCTACAGAAATCTTGCACTTGGAAGGATCTTCATGGAACTCTCAGGGGGTGACACGCAGGAAAATCCTTTGTGGTATTGACCCACTTTGGACATGCATATGTTTATCTCCAGAATTAAGGGGAAGAAAATATGAATTTTTTTAAAGGGAGGGGAAGGGACATTACCTCTCAGTCATATTTGGTCCTTTCCTGGAAAGAAATTCCATCGAATTTCTAACATCTGTTCTGATTTCCAACATCACTTTGAACCCGCTTTGTGGAAAGAAGAACACACTTGTAGAAGGAATGTTGGAAATTTTAAACACTGTCTTAAACTACACGTAAAACAAGCATTCAGCAAGGGAAACCATCTGAGAGGATTAATCCTGAGTTCCATCAGGGTAGGAGGAAGGGGAGATTTTCTTTTTATTTTATTTTTTATTTTTAGCATTCTACTAAAAAGTTTCTTTTTCTTAAAAAAAAAAAAAGCTTCTTCAAGGTATTCCTTTCTTGAAAGCAATTATACTGGAGCGATAAATATTTGTCGATAGTCTGTATCAGTATCTCAAATTGCCCAGGAGACCAGCATTATGAAATGTAGTGCATTATTCCTATTTGTCACAGTAAGTGGACTGTGCATATGTTGTGCCGAGATTTGTCAAAGAAGAAAACTTTTGTCACCCGTTTTGTTTCTTCTAGCACCATCTTCTTCCGCCCCCCCCCCCCCAGCCATTTATCAAACTGACAATTTTAAAAGCCTGAATCTGTCCCTTGGCAGTGTTAAGATCTCTCTGCCTAAACTGACAGTTACTAGAGGAGAAACACTCCACCCAGGACTGACTCACGGTGAAATGACCCCACGTTATCCAGTTTCTCTCTCCGCCCGCTGAATTATTTTTCTATGGCTCAGGGTTTCTTGACTCCTGTTTAAAGTTTTCTTCCTAGCCCCCCACAAAAGCCAACCTTTTAAGTAAACAAACCAATGTGGTTCAGTTCACAGCTTTGCTCAACAAAATATAACAAGAGACAGAGATGAAAATGGAACTGAGGTTAGGAGGGAAGTGAATAATGAAGAAGTGTGAGCTAGTAGAGTTGAAAGTCCAAAGAGGAATTGGGAAAGCGGGATGTCTCTTTCTCCATCAATCCTCTGCCCCTGCCAGCCAAGGACTCCAAGTCTCTGTGAAGTCTCCTATGCCATAGAACGCCACTTAATCTGACTCTTATTTAATAATGGGATGATCTAATTGGATACTGATTTGTACATTTTAGCAGCCAAAGTTGCCTATGAATCTCCAGTGGGTGTAAGGGACTAGGAGCCATGTGTGGTAAATCAGAGTGCCAAAAAGTATTGCAGAAAGTTAAATGATCTAGTTTCCGTCATTAGAGCAAAGATGAGAATGAGTGTGTTGGAAATGGTTTGTAGGACAGAACACATAGCAATTCCTTTTCCAGTTAAGGAACCTGGCTGATCTTTGTAATATCTATGTTATATTCAATGCTGTATATTTTCCATCTCCTCCCTCCCCCCTAAGCAGAAAGCCCATCCTGATTCTAAGAAGGCACTTTATTTTTTGTCATAGGGCTTGAACTCAGGGCCTGGGTGCTGTCCCTGAGCTCTTTTGTTCAAGGCTGGCACTCTACCACTTTGAGCCACAGTGCCACTTCCAATTTTCTGGTGGGTTAATTGGAGTTAAGAGTCTCAAGGGCTTACCTGCCTGGGCTGGCTTTGACCTTCGATCCTCAGATCTCAGTCTCCTGAGTAGGAGTACAAGCTCCTCGCTAGAAGGCACATTTTAAAATCAAGAATATGAATTTGGTTTCCGACCCCACCAGCAGGCTGAGCTTGAGTGGCTCAGTAGGTGGTCACTGTTTCACTGCCACCTAACCAAGGAGCTGAGGAGTGATAGGCAGTTTCAGTCATCTATTCTGCTAGTCTGGGGACAAGTCATCCCTGGCAGTTATTTGAAGAGGTGATGGTAGAGCCTGATCCCCCACCATGTTTTCCTCCTGTGTTTCGGATATGTTGCAAACATCCATCAAATATGATAAAGTCTTCACAGGACAGGAAAGTTATAGAGTTGGTTGGCCTCCTCCGTCTTGCAGTGAGGTTTTATAAGATAAGTCCCCTGATGCTTTACAAGGCAACTTTCCCAACTTGCTGACAGCGAGTCTGTGGGGGACAATGGCACATATTGATGGGATTGCACTTCGGCTGGTGAGTGAGCCAAGAAGTCGCCTGCACGAGGCGGGTGCTAACCTGTAGCTTAGCTTGAAGAATAAATCCTCCCATGTGTTCGGAGACAAAAGGCTGTGGCGGGGGGTGGGGGTGTGCGACTCTCACTTCAGGAAGATAGTTTTCACTTCTGTAATGTGGGTCTTTGCTTTGAGGATACACCAGGGCCATTTGCTTCTGCCTGTTCCCTGCACCTGCTTTCTCTCCATCACGCTAACGACCCATCAACCATGAGGCTCCGCTTTCTGCTCTGGCCCAAACCTAGAAAACCCCACTGACCGCTGCCTGCCTGCGCTTCTTGAATACACTTCAGTTTTGCAACTGGTCTGCAGACTTTTGCCCCAAATATATTTTTGAATTTGGTTAGCTCCACCTTTGAGCCTGACTTCCAATGTCATACTATATCATTTAACATACATTATATATAATATATGTTAGAAAACAGTTCAGAAATTCCTCCTTTTCACTTACATTTATGTGTTTGGTGTGTGTGTGTGTGTGTGTGTGTGTGTGTGTGTGTGTGTGTGTGTGTGTGTGTGTGTGTGTGTGCATTAGTTTCTGTAAGTTTCTCTTTCCGGCTTATTTTGAACAATTTAGGATCTGCCTCATGTTGGTAAGGATAAAAACCAATGTCTTTGCTTTAAATTAGTTACTGGGTTTCTGACAAGAAGCAGGAGGGAGGAGAACGATCCTGGGCTGGGAGTAGATGTCCCAGACAAGCCAATTAACCTTTCTCATCCAGTCTCCCTAGAGCCTGGAAGTGATAGCTAGTAGGTCCTTCTGGGATTCAAATTAGGCAATCCTCCAGAGAATTTAACTGACTGGCCATTGATTCCGTGCTGCCGTCTGCACGCCCCACCTGCATCTAGTGGAGACCAGGGCCCAGATGAGCTAAGTCTGAGGTGCACATTCGTGACATTGATCACCGAGAAATCAGCACCCAGGGAACTAAATGCTCCCTCTAGCATTCGCAAAGAATGCTTGCATCATTGATGCCATGAAGTCAGAAGCATGGATGCCAATGTCAGTGAAAAGTGGGGGGTGTTATGCTGTTCACTAACTAAAATTGCAGCGGGAAGGGGGTTACAAAAAGAATTATTTTGGAAAGTTCAGGTAAATCCCTGAGTTTACAGCAAATAAATATTATTTTCAAGTAAGTAGGCCAGTGTAATCGCTTTCATGTGTCTAAGCTGAATGTGTTACACGTAGGCAGGTGAAAAGGTGTTTGGTGGCTGTATTGGTTTCAGAGTTGAGAAGCAGAGATGTGGAGCCTGAAAATCATTCGCCAGGAGCCTTCAGAGCCCTGACTCCACAGTGACGACATGGACATCGGTTATGTGGGCAGCAGACCTGCCTGAGGCTCTGAAAACTCTTTTCTGCCATGCAGAAACCATGGGTGTCCCAGTGGGGGGGCCTCAGGTTTCTGTTGTTTGCAGGGCACTAAAGGGAATGACACTGGCCAGAGCTTTGTGCATGTGAGGAGCAGGGAGCTGTGGGGGAAACAATAGGATAGTTGAGTGTGTGTGTGTGTGTGTGTGTGTGTGTGTGTGTGTATGTATGGTTATACATATATACATTCTATATATATATAGAGAGATATATAACTATATCTCAATCTATCTATCTATAGTGTGTGTGTGTGTGTGTGTGTGTGTGTGTGTGTCTGTCTGTCTGTCTTTCTGTCTGTCTGTCTGTCTGTCTGTCTGTCCTGGTGCTTGAACTTGGCCTGTGCCCTGTCCCTAAGTTTTTTTTCTTTTCCTCCCTTAAGGCTCACTTTCTACCACTTTAGCCACAACTTCACATCTGGCTTCTTGGTGGTTAACCAGAGATAAGAATCTCACAGACTTTCCTGCTCAAGCTGGCTTTGAACTGCAATCCTAAGATCTTAGCCTCCTACATAATTAGGATTATAGGTATGACCCACTGGTACCTGGCATGAAGATATTTTTAAAGCCTTGCCCCAAAGGAAATTGCGTTGTGTAATTAATTATTATTATTATTTTTTTGGCCAGTCCTGGGGCTTGAATTCAGGGCCTGGGCCCTGTCCCTGAGCTTCTTTTGCTCAAGGCTAGCACTCTTCCACTTTAGCCACAGCGCCACTTCTGGCTTTTTCTGTTTATGTGGTACTGAGAAATGGAACCCAGGGCTTCATGAAGCATGCTAGACAAGCACTCTACCACTAAGCCACATTCCCTGACCTGATTAAATCTTGAAAATACTTTTTAGGTATATAAGTGAAGGTTAATGGAAGGATATTTATTGCAATATTGTCCGGAAGAGAAAAGAACTGAAAACTACCTAAATATTTCTTAGTTGGGAAAATAAGTCATGTGTTTGTCTCATATGTCCTTCCTATTTGGCCCTCAGAAAATGATGACTGAGGATCCTATAATATTGTTAACTAAAAAATTTACAAAAATGCATATGCAAGGCTTTCATGTTTGTTGTTAAAAAGCATGCATGATGTGTGTGTGTGTACACGCGCGCGTGTGCATGCCCTTGCATGCACTCAAATTGTTTAAGGTCACACACAGGGGTAGTGGTTGGGCTGGGAGAAGAATGTCCCATTCTTTCTCTGTCATGATTTCAGCTAGGCGACCCTTTTATCTACTTGGTAATGGAGAAAAATGAATCCCTTTCCCAGTGACCTTTGTCTGTGTACCTTCTCTCTTCTGCACATGCGCAATGTTCATCTCCTGGCCCCACCTGCATTTTTTTTCTGGGCTGCAGGAGGAGGGTTTCTCCAGGGCTTCCTGAGCACTGTAAAACACCAGCCGCGCATCACCTTTGAGTCATCCTGCTGCTCATCCTGGTTCAAGGTTACTTTATCAATTATTTTTATTTATTAAAATTTTTTTTTTTTATCTTGGGATCTGACCTGTCCCTTTAGCTTTTTCCATTCAAAGTTGATGATCTATCAATCATTTGAGCTATAGTTCTACTTCTGGCGTTTTGGTAATTCTTTGGGGGTAAGAGTCTCACAGACTTTCCTTTCTGACTGGCGTGGGACTTGAATTCTCAGATCTCAGCCTCCTGAATAGCTAAGATTATAGGCCTGAGTGCCTGGCTTCATCATACTTTTAATAAGGAAAAATCTAACTCTCAGCATACTTTTCTACTCAGAAACTGAATCCTGGCACTTAGAGCTAGGCTGTAAAGATGGACCTTTCCAGATCTAAACGCATTGCAATGATTTTTGTTTAAATTTGAAATCAAAGGAGTGGGGAATGTTTGGGCCACAGCTGCATGAGGCCCTTGAAGTCATTTGGTACTTTCAGGACAGACACTTAAGCTTCTTGCCTGCCTGTGCTGATAATTTTTTAAGGCCCTGGAATGATGTTATAAATACCCAAATGGCTTTTGGCAGAAAAAGTTTCCCCAGCCCTGATTTACTTCTCGCTCCTAAGTCAATGACAGGAATGCTTCTTATTTCTACCTCTCAATCTCACATCCGACTTCACATTTGTTTCAAGCAAGGGTATAATGTTGACTTTACTAAGCATATACTTTGTGCATTGGTGTTCTTGCTGGTTTCTGTGTTCTCTCCCTTTAACCTCTTCCTCTTTGAACTATTTGAAAGTAAGTTGCATACAACTTGTTGTATTACATCTAAGGAAATTTGTCTTAATTTTTTTTTCTAAAAAGCACTAGATTTTTAGCTTTTTGTAGTTTTCAGAAAAATAAAGTCTCATTTAGCTGTCATGAAAATCCCTTGGTTGTGGTCACAGGTATATTTGTTTATGAGGTCTCTCTTTTTTTAATCAAGTGTGCTGCCAACCCTCTTTCTGTTCCTCCTTTTTTCTTTTTATGCTAATAGTGGGGCTTGAACTCAGGGCCTCATACTTTTGTTCTACCACTTGAATCACATCTTTACTTCCGGCCTTTTCTGGTTAATTGGAGATAATCTCAAGGATTTGTCTGCACAGGTTGACTTCAAACCATGATCCTCAGATCTTAGCCTATTGTGTAGCTAGGATTACTGGCACGAGCCACAAACATTTGGATTTCTGGTTTGTTCATTCATTCATTCTTTCTTTTTTTAGCTGCTGTTGTTTTATGCCTATCCTAGGATCTGAACTCAGGGCCAGGGCATTGTCCCTGAATTTTTTTTGCTCAAGGCTAGTGCTCTCCATTTGAGCTGCAGCTCCACTTTTTTGGTGCTTAATTGGAGATAGGAGTCACATGGAGTTTCCTTCCTGGGCTGGCTTCAAATGGTGATCCTCAGATCTCAGCCTCCTGAGTATTTAGGATTGCAGACATGAGCCACATGCAGACATGTGCCTGGCTTTCTGTTCTTTTTGATTCAAGATTCCAGGCTTGCTGTCTTATACTATGAGCTACAACCTGGAATTCTGTTGCTTTACATGGTGAGGCTCAGGAGAAGCTTTCTGGCAGATACTCTAAGGGTGATGGGCGTCTAATTCAGCTTATTTCCTTTTTTGACACAGTGTCTTTCATGTCTCTCAATTATAAAGGGACATTTTCTGCCTTGTGACTAGTAGGTGGGCTGTACTGTAAGACCCTTGGAATATTCTGTTTCCCAACAAAATGTCCATCAAATAGTGTCTTTCTTTTAATTTGACTAAATTATAAACAAAACACTGCATAGTACCAGAGGCTCACGCCTGTAATCCTAGATACTCAGGAGGCTGAGGTCTGAGGATTGATAACAGTTCTAAGCCAGCCCAGGCAAGAAAGCCAGTGAGACTTATCTCCAATTAACTACCCAAAACAAACAACAACAACAACAACAACAAAATGGAAGTGGACTTGTGGTTCAATTGGTAGAGTGCTGGTTGTCACAAAAGCTCAGGGACAGCACCCAGGCCCTGAGTTCAAACCCCAGGACTGGCACAAAATAAAAATAATGAAATACATGGAACTAGAAAGACAAACAGTATGGGTTTAGGACAAATGAGTTGGGCATGAAGTAAAATCAAACAACCTTATGGATTTGTTTGCATTCTACCTGAATTAGAGATGACCTTGAGCTTCTGGGATTTTTCTAGGACTCAATAGGTGGTCATTTTCTTCCCACTTACCTACTACGGGAGGCATTGTGTCACTAGTTACAAACTTTTTTCTTTTATTTACTCATTTTTATCTTTTAACTTAATTTTTGGTGACAGTACTGGGGCTTGATCTCATGGCCTCTTATTCACATTTTCTTTTTCTGCTTAAGGCTAGTGCTCTACCATACTTCCACTGCTGGCTTTTTGATGGTTAGTTGGAGATAAGAGTCACAGACTTTTCTGCCTTGGCTGGCTTTGAACCTTGAGCCTCAGATTTCTATCTCCCGAGTAGCTAGGATTATATACGTGAGCTACCTGCAGCTTTTCTTTTTTCCCCTCATGCCTGTCCTGGGGCTTGAACTCTGGACCTGGGCGCTGTTCCTAATCTTTATGGTTCAGAGTCTCATGGAGGTTTTCTGCCTGGGCTGGCTTTGATCTGTGATCCCCAGATCTCAGCCTCCTGAGTAGCTAGGATTACAGATGTGAGCCACTGGTGCTGGGCCTGATAATAAGATTTTTTTCAGGTATCCTCTGGAAGCGGTGTGGGCATGTCTCCCTCCTCGAAACTAACCCATGAAGTGGACTTTTAACCCCTAGGCTAAGTCGACCCCTAGGTGCACCCTGGGGCCGGGCTGCTAGGTGACCTCTGCTCTGTTCAAGCTTTTCTCATTTAAGCCACACGTCGGTCTATTTTTGCCCATTCCTTTTTAGCACTCTTGTTTTATGCACAAACTATGTATGGGTGGGGAGCTGTGGAGGAAGGCAGCAGCAGCAGGCTCTGTGTTCTAGACTCAGCTGCACACCACTAACCCCAGGAAGAGAAGAGAAACAAAGGGGATCGTGACTCACCTTTATCAAGTGCTTCCAGCCCATCAGCTCTTATTCCCAGCACGTGTGTGTGTGTGTGTGTGTGTGTGTGTGTGTGTGTGTGTGTGTGTGTGTGAGAGAGAGAGAGGTTTTAATCCATTTGATTATTTAACCCAACAATAATTCTGTCATGCCAATGCTGTATTCTCCCCACTTCACAGATAAGGAAACTGAGACACAGCCTTGCCAAAATAAAAGGAAAGCTAAGGAAATAGTATGTATATGGAAGAATGAGGAAAGCAGGGCTAGGAATGGAGAATGAATGGGTTGTGAGGTCAAGGGATTCTACCCTGTGTATGTAAATATCTGTGTCCTTAACATACGTTTGCAGACAAGCTCATCATTTAGGAAGATGTAGAAAAATGTATCTGAAGTCAATTTCAAAGTTGGTTAAGTTTCATTAGCAACAAAGTGAGTGATTCGGATGAAGGTCCTCCCTGCCGGCTTCCCTTTTTCTTTTTGTAGTTTTTAAGTGCGCCTTTCGGTTTGAGGTGAAATCTGTATCCCAATTTAAATTCCAGGAGCAAATCCCAGGCTGGCCCAGGCTCCCAGGGAGCAAGGAAACACTTAGAATTCTCTCAGCAGGTGCTAAAATCATAACAGACAAGACGTCTGACTCGCAAAGCCAGAGCCTCTGCCAAGTTCTGCCAGGCCATTTTCAAACCAATCCAGAGCAAACAGGATTCAGCCATGATTAAAGTATCTCAGGCTCCTATCAATAGCAGAAGGAATTCCTGATGTGAAACCTGGCTGCGCAGAGCTCGCGTCGGTTCTGCCAGACAAGCCCCATGAACGCCTGGAGACATGGTTATAGGTGTTCTTTTGCTGCCAGAAACCACAGTAAGTAAAGAGTGCTTATTACATAGAGCTAATATGTCAGGAAGGGATGGATGGTTTGCTTATGACCTGCAAAAGGATTTTATAGAAGGGATAGCCAAAATAGTGACCCCTGTTGTATTTCAAATAGCAGTGAAACAATTCTTCGATTCAGACATGCAGTGATAATTTACTGACCTCTTATTTTTCCAATTTTATAGAGCTATAATTGAAGTCCACTAATCTGCACATATTTAAATGTATTGATATAACAGTAAATTTTTTTATCACCTTAAAAGTATCTCTGTGCTCTTTCTTTTGTGCCCATCCTGGGGTTTGAACTCAGGACTGAGTGCTGTTTTGAGTTTTTTGCTCCAGGCTAGTACTCTACCAATTGAGCCACAGCTCCACTTCCTGCTTTTTAGTAGTTAGAGATAAGAGTCTCATAGACTTTCTTGCCCACAGTGGCTTCAAACTGTGATCCTCAAATCTCAGCCTTCTGAGCAGCTGGGATTAAAGGCATAAACCACTTCCCATTTGCTTTCTTTCATCAGAGACTGGTTTGCATTTTCTAGAATTTTATGCAAGTTGAATCAAAGTATGTTTATTTGGGTGGGGGCTAGTTTCTTCCACTCAGCATTTCTTTGAAAATAAGTTTAAACAATTGTGATAAGGTACGTACAATGTTTCTGTATTCGTCCATATTCTGTAGCTATAACAAAATGCCAGTGGATAGGTGTTTCATTCAGCGATGAGGTTTATTTAGATCAGTTCTAAAGGCTGAAGATACAAGATCAGGGAAAGAGGAAAACCTCTACTGTACAGATCTTCTTTTCTGGATTTGTCTGTTGGGGATAGTTTATGTAAATGGAATAAAGTAATATGTGATCTTTGGTGCTGGACTTGTTTCATGTGGCCAGGTTTATTTGGATTTTATCATACTTCATTCCTCTGTTATTGGTGGGTAGTTTGTTATTGCTGAGTAGTATTCTTTTGTACGGATAGATAGCATTTTTATGCATTTATCCATTGGTGGGCATTTGTTGTTTCTCCTTCTGACTATTATGAATTGTGCTGCTGTAAATATTTGTGTATAAATTGTTATTTGAACATCATTTTCATTTCTTTTGAGTATATTTTGGGGCAGAATTTCTGGGCCATATGGTAATTGTATGTCTGATTTTTTTGAGGAATCTCCTCTAACTACTTTCCAAAGTGTGGTACCATCTTATATTCCTTCTAGTGATGAGTGACTAATGATTGCACTTTTTCACATCCATGCCATCCCTCCCTCCCTCCCTCCTTCCCCCTCTCCCCATTTCTCACTCTGTCTTTCTTTCTCCACCTTCACCTCCTTTATTATTTTGCTTTTTTGAGTCAGGGACTTGCTATACAAGTCAGGTTGACCTGATCTCACTATACAGCCCACGCTGGCCTTGATCTTGAGATTCTCCTGCTTTAACCTGCTGAGTGCTACTATCAAAGGGGTGTACTGCCACACCCATCATCATCATTATTTATTTAATGGCCATCCTCATCACTATGGAGTGCTAGTCACTGTGGTTTTGACTTGTATTTCACTAATGACTGGTGGTGTTGAGCTTTACCTCATGTGCCTTCTGTCTTTGTTTATTTCAGACAGATGTCTATTTGTCTATCATTCCTATTTTTCAGTGTAGAAGACTGAACCCAAGGCTGAGTGCATGTTAGGCAAGTGCTTTACCCCTGATCCATGCCCAGATCTTTATCATCCATTTTAAAATAAAATGTGTTTATATTTTTGTGGTGCAATTTTAAGAGTTCTTTGTAATGTTTGGATACTAGCCCCTTATATAAGCCCATCCCACGAGTTTTCCTTTAGCATGATGATTTTGAGTTTCATTTGTGCTATTGCTTATATCAAAGTTTAGGGCCTTTTTGCTGATGAGTAAGATTCAATTATATTAATATTCCTTTGCAAGTCCGGAATAAATATCTGCACCACTACTATTTTAACCTTTTTGGAGCATAATGTTATACATAAGAATTAGGTGTTTTGTTTTTGTTTTTGGCCAGGTGTCAGTGGCTCATGCCTGTAATCCTAGCTACTTAAGAGGCTGATATCTGAGGATCAAGGTTCAAAGCCAGTCCAGGCAGGAAAGTCCATGAAACTGTCATCTCCAGTTAACCACCAGAAAACCAGAAGGAGAGCTGTGGCTCTTACACCGCTAGCCTTGAGCAAAAGAGTGCACGGATAGCACTGAGTTCAAGCCTCACGACTGGGGAAAAAAAAAAAAAGAAGCAGCAAAAAAGGAGGTGTGTGTGTGTGTGTGTGTGTGTGTGTGTGTGTGTGTGAAACCTCCTTGGAATTTTAATTACTGTGCCTTTTATGCAGCACATTAATGCGACCCCACAGGTATTTAAAGAACACACTGGATGGATGGATCAGCTCCTACCTAGTTGGCCAGCCGCTGCCATGGCTGATTCCTGCTCCCTCTGCCTGTCCACACCATGCCCCCCACCTTGTCTGCAATGTCCAGATGCCCTTGTGGATTCTGTGTAGACCTCACTGCTTCCAGGAGCTTTCCCAGACCCTAAGCAGGAAGAGGATAAGGTAGTCCTGGGATTTTGGTGCACTCATTTCCTCCTGTGCTTCCTGGCATCTAGGTGATTGAATGTGGGAGAGAATGGGGAACTTAGGGCAACCTGATTTTGTGTGTGTGTTATGTGGATTGATAGGCAGGGCCTCAAGTTTGCTAGGCAGATACTCTACCACTTGAACCGGGCTTCCAGCCCTTTTTGCATTGGTTATCTTGGAGGTAGGGTCTTTATGCCCAGGCCAGCCTGAGTTGCAGTCCTCCTACTTGTGCTTCTGAGGATAGCAGGCATGCACTACTGTGCCCAGCCCCTGTGTTTCCCCTGGAACTGGGATAACACACTTTTTTGTTTTCCTTTTTAATGTTATACTAGGGCTTGAACTCAGAGCCTAGGCGCTGTCTCTTTGTTGTTGTTTCCTCTCAAGGCTGGCACTTGAGCCACAGCTGTACTTCCAGCTTTTTGGTGGTGGTGAATTGAAGAAAGAGTCTTAGAGACTTTCCTGCCTGGTCTGGCTTTGAATGGAGAGCCTCAGATCTCAGCTTCCTGAGTAGCTAGGATTACAGATGTGAGTCACCAGCACCTAGCTTTGAGCTGGGATCTGGATGGTAGGTGGGGAGGCGCAGGCCTGGACCCAGTCCTTGAAAGAGAGGCTCAAAAAAGACTAGAACCACCTGAGGAGGACTAGTAAATAATCTTGGCCGGGCACCCTGTGGCTCACACCTGTAAGTTTAGCTACTCAGGAGGCTGAGCTCTAGGTTGGGGGCTTGAAGCCAGCTGGCAGCAGACTGTGAGACTCAGATATCCAATTAACCAACAAAAAGCTGAAAGTAGAACTGTAGCTTAAGTGGTAGAGCAGTAGCCTTGAACAAAAAATCTCAGAGACAACATCCAGGTCCTGAGTCCCAGCCCAAGAACTATCACTAAAAATCAAAAAGAAATTTTGGCCACATCCTCCCAATATGAGGCAGAGTTGTTTTTTTCCTTCTGTCAGTTGTGGGGCTTGAACTCAGGGTCTGGGCACTGTCCTTTGTGGGGCTCAAATTCCCCGTCCCCCCGCTTTTCCCGGGGAGATGCCAAATCCCAAATTATGAAAGACACTCGGGAGCTGGAGATATGGCCTAGTGGCAAGAGTGCTTGCCTCATATACATGAGGCCCTGGGTTCAATTCCCCAGCACCACATATATAGAAAATGGTCAGAAGTGGCGCTGTGGCTCAAGTGGCAGAGTGCTAGCCTTGAGCAGAAAGAAGCCAGGGACAGTGCTCAGGCCCTGAGTCCAAGCCCAGGACTGGCCAAAAAAAAAAAAGAAAAAAGAAAAAAAGACACTTGGCTCTACTCCTCCCGCCTGTAGAAGGAGCAGAGCGTGTCTTTATGGGCTAAGATGAGTTGAGGAAAGATGCCGAGACCTCCCCCGCCACCCCCTCTCATGCGGAGCAGAGGCAGGACAGAGATTTCGGGGAGCAGGTTTGGATGTTCCACCAGTCTCAAAAGACTTTAATCAGGGAGGGGTTTCTATAGCAGTAATGGCGGGCAGGAAGAGGAGGGATTACTGAATATTAGCAGTTGGCTAATGGGGCTGTTCATCAGGTGATGTCATGGAACTTCCCCTATGGGCGGAGACCACAGCCCCCCAAGGACCGGGCCTCTGGGGTCTCCCGCTGCCATGATGGCACGAACACATGCTCGCCCCCAGGGGCGGGGGCTTCTCTTCCGGTTGAAGCCGGAAAGAGGTGGGAGGGGCTAACTAGGCCGTCCCCTCTTAAAGGCACAGCCATCCCCATCCCCAACAGTCCTTGAGCCTCTTTGTGCTCTACCACTTGAGTCACAGCGCCACTTCTGGGTTTTGAGTGGTTGATTGGAGATAAAGAGTCTCACGGGGACTTTCCTGGGCTGGCTTCAAACTGAGATCCTCAGATCTCAGCCTCAGCCAGGATTACAGGTGTGAGCATTTTCGCGTATGATTGTGGAGGAACTGCAAGAATATATTATTAAGGGCAAACAGCAGGGTATGGAGAGGACAAAGAGTAGCCTCTCTTAGCCTATGAGAAAGCAGGGTAGAGAAAGATGGATGTATTTTCCTAGTGGCTTCTACAGCCAGAGGGGCCAGCTTTGAGAGACACTGGAAGTAGCGCTGAGAAGGAAGAGCAAAGCCGACATGGTGCTTGATTTCAGACACTGGAGGAGGCATGGGGAGAGGGAAGCTCGGGGAAGATGATCTTCAGTGGTGTGGTGTGGACAGGAGCCAGCACTTGGCTGTGGTGCCATTAAATTCCAAATCAAATCTGTGTTTTGTTAGAAAGGATGTAAGGGGATTAGGGATGGAGAAAGCCCTGAGAAACCCCTCCCAGGCCAGAGACCTTTCATTCTCCAGCTCAGGGAACTATTTGTAGTTCTCAAAGATCTAAACCAACCTATAGTATTTTCCAGTGGAAGATTTAATACTGGCCCTGACTTCTAAGTGCCAGTCTGGGAAGGCTGAGTACAGAAGTGGATCTTGGAGTATCTCCCAGCTCTTTTTCTAAAGCAAAAAATCTTTTGTCCAAAATGCAGAGAACTGCTGCCTTAGGTTGCTTTAATTAAAATCCCCCTCAAGGATATTTAATTAAGCTTCTATAATTTCATAAAAATTAAGAAAATATCAGCATGTAAAATGCATTGTGTGTGTGTGTGTGTGTGTGTGTGTGTGTGTTGGTATGGGGCTCAGCCTCAGGGCCTCTAGCTCTTCTTTAGCTTTTTCCGCTCAAGGCTGACATACTACCACGTGAGCCACTGCTCTATTTCTGGCTTTTTGCTGGTTAATTAGAGCTAAGGGTCTTACAGACTTTTCTGTCCAGGCTGCCTTCAAACTATAATCCTCAGATCTATCCCTCCTGAGTAGTTAGGATTACAGGTGTGAGTCACTGGCACCTAGCTCATAAAATATGGTGGGAATGTGAAATGATATAACCTCTGTGGAGAGAAGTTTGTAGTAGCTAACAAGATCACCTGTGTCAACTTTTGACTAGTCCATCTTACTTACAGGATATACCCCAAGATACACAGGAAAGTATAATTTAAAAATATATATCTCTGTGTGTATATATATTTATATTATATATATATATAATATTTACACAGATACATGGCTCTGCTTGTAAAAATAAAAGACTGGAGATAACCCCAAGTGCCTATCAATAAACAAGGCATTGATTAAGTCTGAAGGCAGCCTACAGGATACAGTCCTACAGGATGGTCCAGGTAGCATCTGAGGATGGTCCAGGTAGCATCTCAGGACAGTCTGTACACACTGCTGTGGGGTTATCTCCAAGACAGAGTGCAAAAAGATTGGATAGCATGCTGCCTTTTATTATATGTGTGTGTTTATGATTAAAATAAATGGAAGAAGCTGGGCACCAGTGGGTCATACCCGTGATCCCAGCAATTCAAGGGGCTGAGATCTGAGGATTTCAGTTCGAAGCCAACCCAGGCAGGAAAGTTTATAAGACTCTTACCGCCAATGAACCACCAAAAAGCTAGATGTGGAACTGTGTTTCAAGCAATAGAGCACTAGCCTTGAGAGAAAAACACCAGCAACAACTAAGGGACATCACTCAGGCCTGAGTTCAAGTTCTAGGACTGATGCATGTGCGTGCACATGTGTGTGCATACACACACAAATAAATATGAAGTGGAGCTGTAGCTCAGTGTGGTAGAGCATTAGCCTTGAGCACAAAAGCTCAGGGACAGTGCCTAGGCCCCAAGTTCAAGCACCACAACTGACAAAAACAAACAAATAGAAAAATAAACCAGTGAAAGTGGTTCTCTGTAGAAGGAGGGAGGGAATGGATGCATAAATTGAGGTACAATAGTAGACTTCTGAAGGCATTTTGTTTGTAGATTTGACACTGGAGTCCCATAACTACTATTCTTTCTTTCTCTCTCTCCTTCCTACCCTCCCTCCCTCCCTCCCTCCCTCCCTCCCTCCCTCCCTCCCTCCCTCCCTCCCTTCCTTCCTTCCTTCTCCCTCCCTCTCTCTCTTTCCTTCTTTCTTTTTCTTTTATTTGAATCCAGGTCCTTGTGCATACTCGGTAGACACCCAAATATTAAATTGTTTAAACATTAAAAAAAAAAACAGTGGATTGACATACTTCAAATATGTAAGATCCATGAATTAAACATTCAGTAGTTTTCAGTGTAGGGTACTGGAAACCAATTTATGATACTAAACATTACCCAGGAAAGGAAAAGAATGAGGTGTTTAACCCTGTTTTTTTGTTTTGTTTTGTTTTTTTTTTTTGCCAGTCCTGGGGCTTGGACTCAGGGCCTGAGCACTGTCCCTGGCTTCTTGTTGCTCAAGGCTAGCACTCTGCCACTTGAGCCACAGCACCACTTCTGGCCTTTTCTATATATGTGGTGCTGGGGAATTGAACCTAGGGCTTCATGTATACGAGACAAGTGCTCTTGCCACTAGGCCATATCCCCAGCCCCTCTAACCCTGTTTTTTATTACATGAGGGTATCCGATTAGTTGAAGAAAACTTCTGCTAATGGCAGAGAGAGGACTTACGATGGATGGGTCAGGCCAGGCCTACAGCAGTCAAGCTCATCCACAAGTCTTAGAGTCAGAGAAAGAAGGTCACAGACTTTGGGGCACCTCATGGCTGCTAAGATGATACATTTGAATATACCCAGTGCCTTCCAAATTAGAAGATGAATGGATACCATCTTTATATCTAGCCACCAGTTTATCAAAAATATAAAGGACAGAAGAACAGGTCAAAATGTTCCTAGAAGATAAAAATCGTCTTCAGGCCAGAATATCTGACATCTTTAACAAGGACTTTGCAACAGTGAAACTAGCAGGTGGACGGAGCTATCTTTATCAAAAGCAATGTAAAGTACGTATCAGTGAAGTGCATTCCATAATTCTTGTTGGGACCTTAGCTCACCCATATGTATACACACATACGTACACATACATACATACATACATACATACATACATACATACACACATCTATATAGTAATCTAAGAAATTTGAATAGACTGGATTTTAGGGCCAAGCTATTATGCATGCCTTTAAAAAAATGACTTCATAGTAGGAATGCTGTTGCAATTGTGTCAAAATTGTTACACTCTCAAGCTGTATACTGAAGTAGGTTCCGATGAATGATATGGCTGGAATTTACTTCAAAATAGTAGGGGTGGGGTTGGGGGAGGCACACTTGTAGCACAGTGGAGTCAGTGGTCAGTCCTGTCTTCAGATGTCCCTGAGTTTGAGGCTAGACTAAGGGGTACAGTCTTCTCTACTCACGTGGTCCATGAGTGGAAGGGCTAGGATCCTAACTCAGCACACTCTAAAGCTCAGGGTCTTCCAGTTCTCTGCAGAATGTGTATTTTTCTTAAGGCTTACAACACTAAGGGGTTGTTCCAGTTGAGAGTTTATAGAGTTTTAACAAAACCACTGCAATCATCAATAAAGGGGAAATGGGGGAGTGGCAAAACCAAATGAGAATAACACCCTCAATCAAAACAGGACAGCGGGTCTTTCTTTGAGAGCTGGGAATTTGACATTGGCAATCCATCGTGGTATAATTCCCACCTTGACCTCCCTGGGACTTTCTATTGCCACTTTTCTGTGTGCTTTGGATCGAAAGACTTGGCTTTACTAGGCAGTGGCTGGGTTGTTGGTGCCTCTGTTTTTGCATGAGATTGTCTATAGCATGTTTAACCCGGTGCCTGGCAAGGTTTACATATTCATTTAGAAAAGAAAGGAGAAGCATGGTTGACTAAGATCTCGAGTCCCAAATGGAGATAGTGTGCTTGGAATGGAAGTCTTGTATCCTGGTAGTCAGGTCTCAGCACTCTCTTGGGCACCTGGGGTAGTAGAATCATCATTTAGCCTGGGCACTGAAGGATTGATTTCTACCATATTTCCCCAGGTCAAGCAAGACACCAGGTACACACCGGTGGATGTACTTGACCTCAGGCAGGTCATTCTGACCTAGGGCTGGCCAAAAGTTCTGTCACCCTAGGTGGACCATTCCATTCTGGACCTAACCCAAAGCACCTGCCCTTAGCCTCTAAGAAGACTACAGCCTGTTGTTGTTTTTTAAATGTCTGTGCCCTTGTTAAGACCAATACAAGCCTGACCCCAACTCCACCTCCTGACACAGCTTCCAATCCCAAGGGCAGGTTGCTGCCCTCACCGTGCCTCAGTAAATGGACTGAGTCCCGTCTGTTCTTGCTTCTGCATTTTCCTAGCAGGCACTGGTGCAAAGGCCCAATGCTCCAAGGGTGGGTTTTTAAAATTAAAAAAAAAGTTTCTACCCTGGTCACCTTTTGTTTCCCTGGGTGTCCTGCTAGGTACCGACAGCTGGAGAAGAGCTTTCTGAGGTGGTGAAATAAGGAGACCAGGTCTCCTGGGCTCCATCTTGTCTTCATGGTGGAGGAAGGTGAAGTCCCTCATCACAGGTGATGGGCAGGCCTGAATTTCTAGAGGCAGGGCCCTGCCCAGACTTGGACAATAGGTTATTGGACCTGCCAATCTTGGGTTATGAACTCTCAAGCTCCTTGTCACCCTGCCCCCTGACCTGACTCTATTTAGGCCCAGACCAACTCAGGCGCCATTACACCATGCCTTATATCCTGTGTCTCCTGTCTCTCCTCTGGTCACCATGGCGTCCCAGTTCAGCTCTCCACTGAGGTTGATCTGGTTTGTTATGTTAGGTACGCCAAGGAGACCAGCCCCTCTTCACCTGCCTGAAGCCAGTAATCACCTGATTGTCAATCACATGACTGTAAGTCCGCAAAGGATCCCAGGCTCTGAGATTACTGCCTGATCTGCTTAGGTCATTTCCTGAACTGCCGGGGTCATGCCTAAATAAGACAGTGAGAGGTTCCCCATGGCTCTGAGATCACTTCCGCATGTGGTCTCCTGCCTTTGCTTTGATAAGCTGGCTCAACATGAGTCCCCTCCTCTCTCTTTGCTCTCCATCCTTTCCCTCTGTCTCCGTGCGCCTTCATCTCGTGCAGGCTGGCAGTTTGATCGCTTCCAATAAACTTTCTGCCTGAACCGTGTGTCAGTTTCCCTTCAGCGATCCTTACATGTTAGTCTTGCTTTTCTGCTTTTTCCTTGCTTTACTACTACTTGTTGTGGCTCTGCTTTCTAACAGTGTTAATTGTATTTGAGGGGCTGCAGGTGACAGGCGTCCACCTGCAGTCGCCGGCTTTCTAATAAAGATTCCCGATTCGACCTCTCAAAATATGGCATCTCTGTTTCTGGTGACTGAATTGTCACACAGCAGTGGGAAAGTGGATAGGGAAATAGCGGGAGAGCTGGAGAGCAGCTATGACTTTGCCACCTTAAGATTGGAAGGAGGCAGCCAACTGCGTGTCCTTTCTGAAGCAAGCACCACAATTTCCCCCTTTCTACCTTCTTTTCCTCTTCACAGGCACAACCCAGTTCACTTTGTCACCGAACCTAATGCCACAGGGCAGTGGGAATTGTGCCCTTTAAGAGGCACTGGCAGATGTACTTGGTTGAGTCATTGGGTCACCTGATCACAGGTGCCTCCCTGTGAACTGGGAACACAAAGTGATCACATGTGGCCTTTGATCTCTGGGCCATTTCCCCTCCAAGTTGCATGTGATCTGCTTGGGGCTTGGGTGTGAGAGGCCGGCCCAGACAGGTGAAGGCAGACGGAACCCTGATTTACGAACCCTCCAGATTTAACTGAAGCTACAGCACTTTTATTAATAGAACATGCTGCATTTCCTTTTTATAAAAATATGAAGATCACTGCGCTCAGGAAAATGCCTGGTGACTTTCTGTCTTTAGGGCAGGCTCATCACACGGCTAAAATTAAAAGTGAAGTCAGGCCCTACTCAGTCTATTTTTAACCGAGTTTAGCATATGAATGTGAATGTGAAGTCTTTCTTTAGATCTCACTTAACTCAATTACTTACTTACAGCATCCCTGCTTGGAATTCCAGAGCTGCCCTCTACCTTGAGTGAGAGGCCCCTGGGGAAGTTAGAGAAAACTAGCCAGGCCCCTGTCTCTGCATTTGTGCCTTTGGAAAGTTACATCTGAGCCATTCATTATAATGGAGGAGGAGGAGGAAGAGGAGGAGGAGGAGGAGGAGAGAAGAGAAGAGAAGAGAGAAATAATACATTTTATGGCTGTTCAGTGACATTTGGCTACAAAGTAGCCCACTGAGATATAGGTTTCTAGAGGACTCTGATTTAAGAAAAGGCCACTTGGGTTGAAGGGGAGACATTGGATCTCAGGGGAGACCTTGTCATTCAAGCCGAAAGTGCGAACGAAGGGCTTGGCCCTGGCATTCCAAGGGAGGCTGGGACGACAGGTGGAGGGCGGGAGACAACCAACCTAGCAAGTGTCATTCCTGCGCTGAGAGTTTGTGATGAGTGATGGGCATGCTGGGGTGGACGCATGGAACCCTCTTCGGTTCCCTTTTGGAGATCTTATTCAAGTCCTCTCTTTGAGGACTGGGGGAAGGGACAGGAGAGGGCAGAGTTCACAATAACTCTCCAGATTCTTTGTCCTCAAGTTTCACTTGAAGGCCAAGAGGATGACAAGCTTGTCCTGTGAATTTCTCCCCACAGTTCTCAGGAGGCATTTCCCCACTAAACATGGAAACCAGGAAAACCTGTTGATTACTAGAGCCCCTGCCCTTGCTTGCTTTCTCTCTCTCTCTTTCCCTCCCTCTGTTTTGAAAAATGATTGTCAGAAGGGTGACTTTTGTCAAAGCTATTGAGAGTTAGCTAAGTTGTGTTATTACTATTTTTGCACATTTATATGAATATATTCAATGCATATTGTCCCAAACCCTTGTAAGATTTTTGTGCGCGTGTGTGTGCGTGTGTGTGTGCGTGCGTGTGTGTGTGTGTGTGTGTGTGTATGTATGTATATGCCCATACTGGAATTTGAACTTAGGGCTTTGCACGATCATTCAAAATTGGCACTCTACCACTTGAGCCACAGCTCCACTTTGGCTTTTTGCTGGTTAATTGGAGATAAGAGTCTCACAGGCTTTTCTGCCCGTGTTGGCTTTGAAATAGGATCCTCCGATCTCAGCCTCCTGAGTTGCTAGGTACAGGCATGAGCCATCAGCACCTGGCAGATGTTACATTTATAACTGTAGGAAAAACTTCCTTCTATATTTCTGTATAGTTAGCAGAGCCATCATGGAGGATAAGAGGTTAATTTAAAATGCCAATTACTTTTACTAACCTGATGGTACTGTCACTGGACAGGTCACAATGGTAAGAAAACTTGGCAGAGCTTTATTGAGTGAGTAAGTAAGTAATCAGGCAAGCAGACAAATAGGGAAGGGGCACACTGTAACAGTTGAGTGTTGGTGCTCTGGAGGGAGACAGAGACGGCTCTTAGGCTGTTTATATGGTAAAGACAGGGGGTCTGACTTTAAAATTATGCAAAGCCAAGTGTTTCGTCTTTGCTCTAATTATTCCTGGTGTTACACTTTCTGAGTTCCTGGATGTTTTGGGCATTTTTTTTTTTTTACAGGTAAGAATGCAGCCTGCCATAAAACTGATGCTTATCCTTGAGAAAAGGAAGACATTCTGTTGTTTCTCTTAGAAGCAGGGATAGCGCTTCTATGCCTTTAAATACCTAGTTTCTGAATTGCTTTCCCCAGGCCTCAGTTTCCCTAATTGATCCTGCCTCTGTAAGGGTGTTTATTGCTGGAGAAGTATGGAAAATATTTCTAGATACAGAAGTGAGTGCTGGGGAGGAAGACTGAAGACAGACAGACAGACACAGATAGACAGACAGACACACACACAGAAGGAGTGAGAGAGAGTGCACACTATGAGTATTTCTGGGAGTAGGAATACTGATTAAACAACCAGATCTTTCCACGTATTATTTATATTTTCTGTTAAAAGCACTCGAAAGTGAAATACAATGTGTTTAAAGGCAACCACCATCTGTCTGAAAATTCTCTTTGGAGCTTTAGTCTATCGTTCAACAGACCACTTACTTACATGCTTTCCTGTTTCTTTCTCAAAACCTTTGGATTAAATTACAGCACATGTAGGCTCTGCAGATTGCTTTCCAATCTGCCAACTTTACACCCTCACCCAGTGGCAGCACACTGTAAGGGTCAGGCAGGCTTTCTCCATCCATCTGGCCCTTGGGGGTTTGTCCAGTTAGGAAAAGGAAGGCTTGGGGGTGGGGAAAGGGGTATGTTAACAGTCCTTAAGCACACAGTACACACAGATGCCCTGTTGACTTCTGGGTAAGTCTTGAGGCTGTAGAGCCAACAGACAAACTACTCATAAGAGCTGCTGAAAAGAAAATACCTTGTCATTTCTTTGGAAACCATTCCATTCCATTCTGTCTGGCTGGTCCAGGTATTTTTTTTCCTTTCTCTATTTATTCATTCATTCATTTATTCATTCATTCATTCATTCATTTATTTATTTATTTATTTATTTATTTATTTATTTATATGTTTATTTACCTGTTTGATTATTTAGTACCAGCACTGTCAGGGCCTGGGTGCTATACTGTAGCTTTTTTTTACTCAAGGCTGGTGCTCTAGCACTTGAGCCACACCTCCACTTTCAGTTTTTGGCTGGTTAATTGAAGATAAGAATCTAAGAAGAGTTTTTTTTTTTTGCCCAGGCTGACTCTGAACTCCAATCCTGAGAGTCCCATTTTGCTGTGATATGAGGCGTTTGCTAGTGAAATGACAGTTACTTGCCCAGAGCAGTGTGTGCTGAGCATTGGCCTGGTCGTTGAGACAGCTACTAGGTGACTAATGTGCAGACCTGGACAGAGGGAAGATTCACATTCCAGGCAGGACAGAAATCTTACCATGCTGCACAGAACAGAAAATAATTTGAAACGGACCAATCATTGATTCTGGAATTTTCCATGTAATACTTTCAGACCATGGTTGACTGTGGGCAATGGGAACTACAGAAAGCAAAAGGGCAGCTAAGGGGAACCCTGCGCTCCAAGCAACTCTACAATCTGGCTTTCTTGTCAATCTTACATTTGATCTGTATTTTCATTGTATTTGCATCCTCTCTGTAATTTAACGTCCCATGACTGCTTGGCAGTGAACTGAGCTGATTTGTGCGAATGGATCTGCTCATTCACCTGCCACTGATGGTCGCTTGCGGCCCCAGACTCGTGCTCTTATCAGTACTGTCATGGAAATCCTCATGCATGTCAGTTTGGAATATTTCCCAGGAATGGGATTACTAGGACAAAAAGAATGCCTCTTTGTTATTACCCTTGATATATTTTCCATATTGCTTTACAGTGAGGTTGTAGCTGTTTCCGAAGTCAGCAGAGACATTGGAGTGTGTTCCTTTCACCAGAGCTTAGTGATCCCCAGGAGTACATACTCAGGTTTGAATCGCATTTGCTGCTTCTCAGCCGTGTGATCGTGGGCACCTTATTGAATCTCCCTGTGCCCCAGTTAATGCCTCTGTCACATGGGGGTGCTGTGGTTTGAATGCATGTCCCAAGTTTCATGTGCTAGGAGGTCCGTCCCTAGTGTAGTGATGTTGAGAGGTGGCAGACTGTTAAAGATGAGAAGGGGGTAGGTGATAGCTTATTGAGAGCACTGCCCCGGAAGAGATGAATGTAGGTCTCATAGGATCTTGCTTAGTATCCATGAGAGTGGGTTGTTATAAAGAGGAAGCCTGGCCCCTGAATCCCTCCGCTTTCTATGTCATCATGTGATCTCTCCCTCCCACATGCCAAGGTAGTATTTGTGTGTGTGTGTGTGTGTGTGTGTGTGTGTGTGTATGTGTGTATGTATGTGTGTATGTGTGTGTATCTGTATCTGTATAGGGGCTTGAACTTAGGGCCAGGGTGCTGTCCCTTAGCTTTTTTGGCTCAAGGCTGGCAATTCAACTACTACTTCAGTCACAGCTCCACTTCTGGCTTTTTGGTGGTTAATTGGAGATCAGAATCTTCCAAGTTGGGCACTGGTGGCTCATGCCCGAATCCTAGCTACTTAAGGAGGCTGGGATCCGAGGATTGAAGTGCAAAGCCAGTCCAGGCAGAAAAGTCCCTCTGAGACTCTTAGCTCCAATAAACTACTCAAAAAAGCCAGAAGCGGTACTGTGTGGAAGTGGTAGAGTTCTGGCCTTGAACACAAACAGGTTCAGGGACAGCACCGGGCCTAGGGTTTAAGTCCCAGGATTGGCAAAAAAAAAAAAAAAAAAAGTCTTACAGACTTTCCTGCCTGGGCTGGTTTCGAATGGAACTGTGATCTTCAGGTGTCAGCCTCTGAGTAGCTAGGATTACAGGTGTGAGTTGCCAGTGCCAGCCTGGACATGCCATGTTTTGGTACAGCCAAGGGAGCCTTTATCAGAGATAGACCTATAAGACCACCATCTTGGACGTTTAGTGTCCAAAACTGTGATCTAAACAAACTTCTTCTTCGGAATACAGCCTTCAGTATTTTGTGATTGCAGCAGGAAACTTAGATAGGGCTAACTATAGTCCAGACTTTTAAAATTTATTAAGTAGAATTGCATAGATATTGCTGTAGTACTGCCTACCCAAATATTATGAGCTTGCTAGAAAAAAATACATCTTCCTAGTTCAAGATTAAAAAAAAACAAAAAGAAGTAACATAGCATTTAAAACATCTTTTACATTTTTAAATTCACAGTATTTCTAAGGAACACCCTATTTAACACCCTTTGAGCCACAGTACCACTTTTGGGATTCATGGCTTATTAGAGATAAGAGTCTCATGTATGATCATATAAGACAAGGATAAGCAAACTCTATTGTTGGCGTTATTTTTAAAGTTAGAGGTGAATTTCCTTTGACGTACGCCACGTGGCTACTGTATATGATTTTGGTACACTGGGTATTGTATATGTGCCTACCTGATCTAGGGAAGGGAAAGAAAAACGAGGGTGTAAGATATCACAAGAAATGTACTCACTGCCCTATGATGTAACTGTACCCCTTTTGCACAACACCTTGTCAACAAAAATTAATAATAATTTTAAGAAAAGAGTCTCATGGACTTTCCTGCCTAGGCTGGCTTCAAACTGCGATCCTCAGATCTCAGCCTCCTGAGTAGCTAGGATTGTAGGTGTGGGCCACGGCCATCCAGCTTCCTTGGGCTCTAAAAGAGTACAGTGTCTCATGAGAGTCAGGTCTGATGTCAGTTTGTCAGTTGGAATGGAGGAGCTGAGCAATAAATTATGGTGCGAATTTGAGGAATTAAACTTGCATTGGAGTGGAACTAACCTGTGGATATCTTAGGGTGTGTATAGGGGACCCTCTTTCTTCTCTTAATAGATAGCTGTTCTGAAGTAGTCCAATTTTTCAAGGTTGCTTTTCCCGGTCTCATTCTGGGTGTCAGGAGAATCCCCTAAGACCAGAGGCCCAGGCTGCAGATGAGCAGAGTTTGGGGTGGGGGTGGGGGTTATACTCTGATCCAGTGGCTTGGAATCTAAAGCTATGTTCTACAACCCATTGATTCCCAGTGCTCTGTACTTTGAGGATATTAGTATAGTATGCAATTGGGGAAATGAGGTTTAGTTATTTCCAGGATTGAGGTAGCTCTAGAAGTGGGGTGGACTTGGCATGTTTCAAGTCGAGAGCTGCTCAAATAGCATGGCTTGGTAGTCTATGAGTTTGAGCCATATGAAAAGGGAATACCAGCTTGCACCTGTCATCCTAGCCACTCAGGGGCTGAGATCTGAGGATCAAGGTTCGAAGCCAGCCTGGGCAGGAAAGCTTGTTGAGACTTTTTTTTTGGCCAGTCCTGGGCCTTGGACTCAGGGCCTGAGCACTGTCCCTGGCTTCTTCCCGCTCAAGGCTAGCACTCTGCCACTTGAGCCACAGCGCCGCTTCTGGCCGTTTTCTGCATATGTGGTGCTGGGGAATCGAACCTAGGGCCTCGTGTACCCGAGGCAGGCACTTTTGCCACTAGGCTATATCCCCAGCCCATTGTTGAGACTCTTATTTCCAACTAATCACTCAGAAAAAAAAGCTGTGGCTCAAATGGTAGAGTGCTAACCTTGAGCACAAAAAGCTCAGGGATAGTGCTCAGGTCCTAAATGCAAGTCCCAGGGCCAGCGCGTGTGCGCGCGCGCACACACACACACACACAATAGCATTTTTGAAGTAGGACACACTTTTTTGGGGGGATTGGCTTCCTTCGTATTTTGAGGAGGAAGAGTCCGATCGTGGAGGCTAGCAGCCTGAGGATTTATCCTCCCAAGGCAGGCTGCAGTGCTGAGGGCTGTTCTGAGCACCCATCCTGACTTTCACATCGCAGTAGCTTGTTGGAGAGAGAGCAAGAGAGCGAGCGCAAGAGAGAGCGAGACAGTGCAAGAGAGAGCCAGAGCGAGAGAGAGCGAGAGAGAGCACCATTCTTCAAGGTGTGTTGCAGTCCTTCCGTAAGAAGTGAACTGTGTCAGGAGGGCCTCGGGTTTGGGCCATTATGGACAAGTCCCTCGTTCTGTAGCATCCATTAGAAATCCGTGTCTGTATCCCTACCTCATGTGTTCTGCTCTCACTCTGACTTCCATGGAGCCTTTTTCTGTGTCAGTCCTGGGGCTTGAACTCAGGGCATGGGTGTTGTCCCTGAACTTTTTTTTGCTAAAGGTGAGCACTCTACAACTTTGAGCCACACCTCCACTTCTAGTTTTCTCATGGTTAATTGGAGAGCAGAGTCTCTTGGACTTTCCTGCCTAGGCTGGCTTTGAATCATCATCTCAGCCTCCTGGGTAGCTACGATTACAGGTGTGAGCCACCAGCACCCTGCTGAGGCTTCACTTTTGACAGCCGTCTCTGGAAAGCAAGAGTGCTTTATTTGCCCTGCTACTCTCATATTCTAGTGACTCGTGGTTTAAACAAGCCCTGAGTGACTTCTTACAATCACTCCCAATTCCCAGCCTATTTCTAGATGAAGAGTAGACTTGAATTACATAATGTTGCACATTTTTTGTCATGACCACACAAGCTCAATTCTCCCAGCTCTTTGTGGATCATTTTGAAGCTCACTGGATTAATGCTGTTGAATCTGTTTAAGCCAAATCATTTAAATTGCATTAAGAAAACTGCATATTAACAAGCTGGTAATAAGTGCAAGCATTAAGATTGATCACTGCTTAAGTCTCAGAGATCAAATGTAGTGGCTGGGATTTTTGAGCTGTGGCTGAACTATAGTGTGGAGGTCTTGCTCTTTTTTTTTTTTAAGGTTTAATTTATCACTCTTGGAATTGGAGATCACTTAAGCCAATAATTTTAGGATTCTTCTACCAGAGGATATGTCTGTTTTATCTAGGTGTGTGTGTGTGTGTGTGTGTGTGTGTGTGTGTGTGTGTGTGTGTGTGTGTGTTTGTCTGCATCTGTGTACCCTAGGCCTGAATCATTGCCTGGTGGAAGGGGCTGGTACAGAGTGTCTTACAAACTGTCCACCAGAGGTCAGATGCCAGTGGTTCATGCCTATACTCCTAGTTACTCAGGAGGCTGAGATCTGAGGAGTGTGGTTTGTAGCCAGCCCAGGGAAGGAAAATCCATGGCTCTTATCTACAATTAACTACCAGAAAAGCTGGCATTGGAGCTGTGGCTCAAGTAACATAGTGCTAGCCTTGAGCCAAAAAAGCTTGGGGACACACACGCACCCCCCCCCCCCCCAAAAAGCACAACAACAACAAAACAGAAACTGTTCACTAGGAGCTGCAACCAAGTGGTATGGACAAGGCAAATAAAGCCAAACGATTTCATGAATGTTTTAAGACAGGATATGGTTCTGTATTCAAAGGATGCTGTTGATTGCTAATGATATACCAAAGTTGGTGGGTGGGGGCACAAATTGTCTGGAAGAAGAAGATCAATGCGCTTCAGTGTTTGGGGGAAGACTTCATCAGGGGGTGGGATTTAAAGGAGTTGTGAAGGGGCTGGGGATATGGCCTAGTGGCAAGAGCGCTTGCCTCGTATACTTGAAGCCCTGGGTTCGATTTCCCCAGCACCACGTATACAGAAAATGGCCAGAAGTGGCGCTGTGACTCAAGTGGCAGAGTGCTAGCCTTGAGCAAAAAGAAGCCAGGGACAGTGCTCAGGCCCTGAGTCCAAGGCCCAGGACTGGCCAAAAAAAAAAGGAGTTGTGAAGGACTAAGCAGGTCATGGATAGGTGGCAGTGAAGTTATTGAAGTTCTATCTAGAGGCAGGCATGATGGAGAAGTAAGTCTGTTTTGGAGAATTAACACTTGTTATAGAATTGTGATGAGCAGAGAGTTAAATAGGACGATGGATGAATGGGTTTGGAAACAGCCTCCAAGGCTTACGCAGAGGCCTTTGCTTGGAACTACCATCCCTTCCCTCACCCCACCCACCTGATCATCAAACATGGCTATTGTCAGCCCACATGCACCTGTGCTACAGGGCGGCTCTAAATGCTTTGTATGTGTCGCCTTGTTTAATCCTCAAACAACCTTATGTAATAGGTGACTGTTAGTAGTAGAGAAGCTACTTTTGTAGAAGAGAAACTTGAACAGAAAGACGTCAATCAACTGCCAACTCATATGTGGCAGGGCTAGCTAGGGTACCCATGTGTCCTAACACATTCGGACATTCAGACATTTGGACATGCTTGTAAAACACACAACTTGTTTCTAGAACCTGTTCTTTTTTTTTGGCCAGTCCTGGGCCTTGGACTCAGGGCCTGAGCACTGTCCCTGGCTTCTTCCCGCTCAAGGCTAGCACTCTGCCACTTGAGCCACAGCGCCGCTTCTGGCCGTTTTCTATATATGTGGTGCTGGGGAATCGAACCTAGGGCCTCGTGTATCCGAGGCAGGCACTCTTGCCACTAGGCTATATCCCCAGCCCCTAGAACCTGTTCTTATCACTGTGTAATCCTACTTCTTGGAAGTCATGGAGGATACTCCGTGATATTAACCTGGTCTGCCCCCTGGCCCCCCCCCCCCCAGGCTCTGGGGAAGTCTAGTCTTTCAAATCACACAGGCCTGGCTCACAAATGACTTACCAGCCATGATTCCTTTCTAAAAGAAGAGAGAATAATGCTTACTTCCAGGTTGTTGGGAGGAGTGAATGAGATTTTATATAAAATGGCTTGGCAGGCAGGCAATAGCCGCTGTATGTGGACTTCCATTTCTCACATACCTGTGGGGCTCTAGTAAGCCCCTGAGGATATAAGGGATGTAAGGTAGAATTTGTTTGGTAAACAGCCACAATAATAATTAGGCAATGCAGATACTTAGTGCTGGTTCCTTGTGGAATCCCAGGAATGGACCATGGGTTCCAGATGTGGCTCTGAGTGGCTCAGAGAACTGAATGCACTAATCCTTGTCTCCCAAGTCTTGCAGGGTAAACCCAGGACATTGCCCAGGGACTGAATTGGGGCCTTGGGGTCTGGTGCCAGTTGTGCAGCCCAGGGACTGAAATGAGGATCGGTTGAAATGACTATTGTTCACTTCCTGTCAGTTCCAGATTCTTCGTGGTACTGACTATAGATGAGGGGATCTCATGGAGAGAAGGGATATTCGAAAGCAGTATACTTAATTGTCTTTAAAGTTAAACAGTGCATGAAATGATTATTCCCAAGACAGAGACATTTGAACAAAACACAAGGGGGGAAAACCAGAGGAAGAAAAACTATGATGAAATGCAAACTAGAAATATCACTCTTGCCTGGTGCCAGTGGCTCACACCTATAATCCTAGATCTGAGGGTCATAGTTCGAAGCTTGCCTGGGCAGGAAAGTCTGTGAGACTCTTATCTCCACTAAACTGTATTTTTAATTTTTTTATTTTTGCCAGTCCTGGGGCTGGACTCAGGGCCTGAGCACTGTCCCTGGCTTCTTTTTGCTCAAGGCTAGCACTCTGCCACTTGAGCCACAGCGCCACTTCTGGCCGTTTTCTGTATATGTGGTGCTGGGGAATGGAACCCAGGGACTCATGTATACGAGGCAAGCACTCTTGCCACTAGGCTATATCCCCAGCCCTGTATTTTTTTTTTTTTTTTAAAGCAAGAAGTGGATCTGTGGCCCAAGCAGTTGAGTGCTAGCCTTAAGCACAAAAACGCAAGGACAGTGCCCAGATCTAGGACTGGCAAAAATAAATAAATAAATAAGAAAGATGTCACTCTCAGAATTCCAGGAGCAAGGACACTTCAAGTCTCTGCACCTCTCAAACTATTTGTATGGGTATAACATTGAGTGATCTTAGGGGTTATGTTTACTTCATCTAAGAATTTCAAACTTCACAGCCAAGAGCTCTATACAGCAGAATAATTTTTCTTTTGTGGTCTCAGTCTCCTTGGTTGTGATAAATCTGTTTGTTCTTTCCTGTCTCTGTATCCTGACATAGTCAAACTCGCTTCAGTGAAGCCACCAAATGCTGGTATTTTTTTTTCCTGCTAATTCAATGTTGGTTTTGGAATTTGAGATGTAAGAGGTATAAACAAAAGTAAAAGTTAATAATATGCAGGTTTTTTTTCTGAAAAATTTATCAGAATTACCAAAATTTCTAAGTTTTCAAATAAGGCTAAACTATCAGATTGGTCCAATTTTATAAAAGTGTTTGATGCTAAATGGTATTTTGGGAAAACAAGAGCATTACTGTTGCTTAATCTTTCAGATTTCCTAATAGGTGCATTAAAGTAGCAAATTAATTTTTGGCAATGGGGTTTGAACTCAGGGCCTCATAGTTGTTCGACAGATTCTCTATCACTTGAGCTATACCTCTAGCTTTAATAGGCAAACTTAAAAATGAGATCTTAAACACATCCCTGGTGGTTTTGGGCATTGTCTCTAATGCTGTGTATCTTCAGATAATAAATACCTGGTGAAATGATGATTTTCAAAATACTTCTATTTGAAGTAAAGGCAATTCTTATTTTCACTACTTCCAATCCTGGCCTACAGTGCTCAGCACTTTGCTTCTTATTGATAAGCACCAACATTTCTGTTTGTCTTTGTTCATTAGCAGGCACCTTGTAACCCCTTCGTTTACTGGTGGGGTGCCTGCCACTGTGCACAGTCGTGAAAGTCAAGTGTGACCAGAGAAGTCCCGGTGGGAGGAGGTGGCGCATGGAAGCCCAGCACTAGTGGTCTATGCCTACAGCTGAGTCCAAGGCCCCTGGTCCATGAGCTTCCTCCTATCAGGTGTCGAGGCTGGGCCCAGTGTGGAGCTGGCCCTAGGATCAGTCATTCCAGTGACTCTTCACAGGCCATGCCTTCTGATGTCAAACCAGTAGAGGCTGGTTTCATCTTTACAGCAGCCCTGCTGCTTTTCGTCTCCTTTTTTCAAATTTCTAGAGAAGGACATAGTAGGGCAACACTTTCTAGATGACTCAGGAAAAAAAAAAAAACAACACAATTATTTAGGCTAATGAAAAGCCAATGAAATCCAGAATCCCCCGAGTTAGAGCCAGCACCTGTTGCCACAAAGGCTGCCCCAGGGGCAGAGCAATTAGTTGGTTTGGCAGAACCCCTGGAATGTCCTCCCTGGGGCGGAAGCCGGGGAGTGGGTGGTGGGTTTGTTTTTTTGGGTGTGTTGCTTCCTTTGGAGCAGATGGGCTGAAGGAATTTCCAGTGTGGGGCGGGATCCAAATGGTCCATTCATAAAAACGCCTCCTCTTCCTTCTCCAGATGGCATCAGCCACTGCCTGGTCTGTCCCCTCCTCAGGGCCTGATTCTCTCAGTGGAGGAGGAGGAGCCAGGACAGCACTCCGGAAGGCTCCTTCTCCAAGCCTCCTGGGCACTGTATGATGGATGGCCTGGGCCTTGCCCGAAGGTGCGTTCAGTGTGAGCCAGGATCTGCTGAGGTAGTTTTGGCCAGCTCTGGGACTGACTCCTGCAGCGAACCAGCTGGGCTAGGCCCCCACCCACTTCCTCAGGCTGGTGTGGTGGGGACCTCCCCTCCCCCTTGGCCCAGCTCTGCCACACCCTGTGAGGCTTGAAGGGGGCAGCCGCCTCAGCATCTCCTTACAAAGTAGAGCTGAACTCATACCTGCCCTTCCCATTCCGCCTCCACGTGCCCCTTTCCCCCACCCCTGGGGACTCTTTGCATCTCTCTGCCATCTCCCCTTCTCCTGCAGTCTCTGTCTGTCATTCTGTGAATCCATCCTCATTCTAGAGGTGATTTGTGGCACGTTTCTGTCATCTTCTGTCCCATTCCTCTCTGACCATGCGGGGACAGCCTTTGAGCAGAGGAGGAGGGAGGGGACAGGTCTGCTGAGGGTACTTCACAGTCAGGGCTGCCTGTGGAGCTGTGACAGGCCTGGCCAAGTCCTCAGGACGCACTGTCGCCCTCTGCTGTTGGTCTGTCTCCTCTGCCTCGGGGCCTGCACCCCAGCCCCTCCCTGCCCTGAAAATCTTTGTTGTATGCACCTATCTCTCATTTAGCCTTTGAGAGATGTAAACATCTGTGTTCATCCTCTTGTTTAGAACTTTCCAGTTCAGTTCGGGGATCCCCAGCTGTTCTGTGTTTTCACAAGGCAGCCTGGGTGGAGCCAGCCAGGGAGGTTCTCCACCTCCTGGGTACTGGCCTGAAGGGGTGATGACATTGGAATTATTTTTACAGTTGCTTTTAAGCCTCATAAAGACAAATCTTGGAAGGTTGGATGGCCTGACATTGTCAGCTGCAGCAGCTGCACCCTCTTGAGCTCAGATCGGGCTGAGGATTTCACCACAATTATTTTTAACTTTTTATTTTGAAACAATTTCAGGGCTGCAGTCGCGGCTCAAGAGGTAGAGTGCTTGCTTGCTTGCATGAAGTTCTGGGTCAACATGGTAGTACGTGCCTATAATCGCAACTACTGGAGAGGTGAAATAGGAGGATTGAAGTGCAAGGTCATCCTTGGCAAAACGTTTATAAGATTCTCTCCAAAAAATGGTGAGGCATATAAACCAAGGTAGCCAGGACGTGGAGGTAGGAAGATCAAGGCCAGCAAAGACAAAATCAGTAGGCCCTATATGAAAAACAAACTAAAAATTAAGGAGCTGGAAGAGTGGCTCAAGCAGTAGAGCATTTGCCTAGTAGGTACCAGGCATTGAGTTCAATCATTATTTTTCCCCAAACAGAAAGAAAACACATGTGTCAAAAAAAAAAAACCCACCAAAAAACCAAACAAAAACAGGTTGTGCTTTTCTCAGTGTGTCACTTGCTTAAGGAAGTGTTAACTCTAAAGTTAAAAGCTGCTATATTTTTCTTTGCAGTTAAAGAGTATTTCTGGAGAGAGACTGTAGGATTATGCAAATGTCAGTTTCTCTTCAAACTTGCTCACATTAGAGTCCATTATCTGAGCTTGCCTTTACTCTCCCTTATCTAACTGGTGGCAGTTTTCGATTCCACTCATTTCTCCTCCCCCCTCCTTCCCTCTCCTCCTCTCTCCATCCCTTTCTCTCCCTCCCTCCCTCCCTCCCTCCCTCCCTCCCTCCCTCCCTCCCTCCCTCCCTCCCTCCCTCCCTCCCTCCCTCCCTCCCTCCCTCCCTCCCTCCCTCTCTTCCATGTCAGTCCTAGGGCTTGAACTTAGGGCCTGAGTGCTGTCCCTGAGCTTTTGTGCTCCAGGCACTCTCCCACTTGAGCCACAGCTCCACTTCCAACTTTTGGGTGGTTAACTGGAACTATCTCATAGACTTTTCTGCCCAGCTGGCTTTAAATTACGATCCTCAAATCTCAACCTCCTGAATAGCTAAGATTACAAGCATGAGCCACCAGTGCAAGCTACCAAGAGTCTTTTCTTTCTTTTTGTTGGTTGTGGGGCTTGAACTCTGGGCTTGGGTGCTGTCCCTGAGCTCTTTTGCTCCAGGCTACCACTCTATCACTTTGAGCTATAAGTCTACTTCCAGTTTTTTCCCCCCCCTGGTGGTTTATTGGAGATAAAGAGTCTCATGGGGATTTTCTTTGCCTGGGCTAGCTTCGAACCTCAGTCTCAGCATCCTAAGTATCTAGGGTTACACAAGTGAGCCACCAGCACCTGACCCCCAGTAGTCTTTTTGATTGGTTTGGGAAGTCATTTTGTGATCATGAGCTGTTGTCCTGGAGGTTTGTGATCACTGGAGGCTCGGCCCTTTCGCCCACGACCTTACCGATTCATTATCATCTGTCCTCAGCGGGCCTGTGGGAAAGAAGTTATTTTGAAAGCATATCGCTGACAGTCCAGTTCATTCCATCAAGCGCTCTGTGTTTCACCCAACTGCCAGAGGCCACCGAGATAAGGGTGGAAAGGAGTCCTGTGCCCTTCTGATTGGTGGGGGATCTATTTTTGACTTGGAGACTGGTGAGCAAGCTGTCTTCTGTCAGGCCCGACTCACTGGAGCTTTCTTGTGCTCTTTTGTTGACAGCTGCATCTGTGTTCAGGATGGTCATGGGTGACTCGAAGATAGCTCTGGCATTCGAACACCTAGATAGCAGCTAGGAATGGCACAGTGGAATGTGTTTTTCTTTGCTATTTTGGTTAGCAAGTCCTTAGTCATCCAGAATAAGGGAGTAGTAGGAAAGGGTGTCTACCTTCAGGATTAGAAGGTGCAGAAGGAAAGACCTTCCACTGTTGAGGACTTTTAGTAGCTAGAGAGGAAGATGGAAACTAAAGGCTTTAACATGAGCAACTTGACTAATGAAATCAAAGACAAGACAATTTTTTTTTGCATGCTTAAAATATCAACTATCACAAGGACCCCGTAAATAAAAATCCATGTACTGAACATTGTGTTTCTATATTTTTTTGTTCTGGTTTTCTGGTAGTTAATTGGAGATAAGAGTCTTACAGATGGATTTTTCTGCTGGGCTGGCTTTGAACTATAATCCTTAGGTCGTAGCCTTCTGAGTAGCTAGGATTATAGGTATGGTCACCAGCGCTTGGCTTTCTATATATATATATATATATACATATATGTATGTATTTTTTTTTTTTTTTGGCTAGTCCTGGGGCTTAAACACAGGCCCTGAGCACTGTCCCTGAACTACTTTTGCTCAAGGCTAACACTTTACCTCTTTAGCCACAGTGCCACTTCTGACTTCTGGCGTTTTCTGTGTATGTGGTACTGAGGAATCAAACCCAGGGCTTCCTGCATGATAGGCAAGCAATCTACCACTAAGCTACCTTCCCAGTCTCTATGATGTTTTTTTTTTTTTTTTTGGCCAGTCCTGGGCCTTGGACTCAGGGCCTGAGCACTGTCCCTGGCTTCTTCCCGCTCAAGGCTAGCACTCTGCCACTTGAGCCACAGTGCCGCTTCTGGCCGTTTTCTGTATATGTGGTGCTGGGGAATCGAACCTAGGGCCTCGTGTATCCGAGGCAGGCACTCTTGCCACTAGGCTATATCCCCAGCCCCTCTATGATGTTTTAACATGATCCGGTGTCTTTGTTTTAAAAGCACGGTGGTGCAGGCTAGCCTGGATGGAAGAGCTTGTGAGAGAGCGGGCGGGGGGGGGGGGGGGCGCCCTCTGAGGGCCTGCTGTAATTCTGCCCAGGGCCCTGGGAATGGCAGGTGTAAATGCAGCCTGCTTTCCCAGCTTTGTGCGTCCACGTTTCATAGCTGTAGAGCTTTGGCTTGTTCTTTAATGTCATGAGCATCACTGTCTCGTCTGCAAAATAGAGGCAGGACTACCTGCCTGTCTCCAGGCCCAGGATGTGAGGGCCCAGGATACATGGTGCTGCACGCTGCCACTATCGCTCATTATGGATTTACTGCTAGACACCCCAGACCTTAACTTTCTTTTATTTTTTAATGGTACTAATGATTCCTGGTTTTACCCCTTCTCTATTGAGGGTTATAATTCCCTTTGAAATTCTGATGAAACTTAGACCTCCTTTACACACACACACACACACACACACACTACAAAGCCCAGGTATGAACTTCTGTGTGTGTGTGTGTGTGTGTGTGTGTGTGTTCTAGTACTAGGGCTTAAACTCAGGGCCTGGGTGCAATTCCTTAGATTTCTCTCTCAAGGCTGTCACTTGAACCATAACTTTACTTTCAGGTTTTTTGTTGTTGTTGGTTAATTGGAGATAAGTCTCATGGACTTTATGGCTCGGGCTGGTTTCAAAATGTGATCATCCTGGGTAGCTAGAATTGCAGGCATGAGTTGCCAGCACGTGGCTAAGAACCTTTGATTTTAACGTGCTTTTAAGTACTTTAATGGCATATGATATAATGATAATTGGTTTTTGAACTCAGGGCCTTGTACTTGCTAGGCAAGCACTCTACCACTTGAGTCATGCTTCCAGCCCTTTTTGAGTTATTTTTGAGATATAATGTCTTGCTGTCTGTCTGCAGAGGCTGACCTCCAACTTCTGTCTTCTTGATTTGCTAGGATGACAGGCCTGAATCTGGACTCCTGACCGGAAATTACTATTTCCCTTGATAAAGCTACATTTTTTGTGTTTGGAATTCTGTGTTTGTGGGCATCTCTTTTTGGTCACTTGCTGTGGTGGTGGGAGAAACCATCAAACTGTGATCTTCATGTAAGCCCCGCCAAAGCTTTCTTCATGGTCACATGCCCACATTGCCCATTGCACAAGGGCAAGCTGTCAGAAGAAAGATTGTACCCTAAACAAAAGCAAAAATCGAAGTCATGGTCACACTGGGAAAGCAGTAAGATATTAAACATATGTAAACCAAAGGACCCCAACTCCTGTCTCCCTTTTCATCTTTAAAATGTCCTACATAACCAGGGGACTTATATATTTTTAGTGATGAGCCCAATCTATGTGAGGCAAATCAGCCATGCTGTATTTATAGCAGAATGATTAAGTCAGATGATGTGAAAAACACTTAAATCGTATTTATGGTCATTGATGGTTTTACGCATTATTAGAGAGATGTATAGTTACACCAAATTAAAGGGAGATATCTGATCCAGACATCAGTTCAGTAATTTCATGGGAAAATATATCCAAATGAGCAAAAAATGTTTTAGTATTAACTCCAATGTGATGGTATTACAAGTTTTCCCAGTTCATTAGTAACACATATCGCAGAACAAATGTTTGAAACAGAAATCTCATGTTTTTGAATAGCAGAGGAGAAGTTGAGCTGAGAGGCCCCACTCTTCCCGTGTTGTTCACGACCTCGGGCAGGTCGCCTCTCCACCCTGAGGCTCTTCGATGTGGAGTTACATATCTTCAGGGAAAGATTTCTTATCATGTTCGCATTATGTGCCTGTAAATTAATTACACGATGGCTGCTTTAAAAATGCACTTCACCTACAAGTAGAAAAGTGCACACATTACACACATGTATAGCTCATTGAATGCTCACCCTTTTAACCAGTGCTAGGACTAAAACATGAAACCGTTGCAGAATGACAAATAATGCATGTTCCTACTAAAGGGTTGAAGAATTCATTAGAGGCTCGAAGGGGATGGAGAGGAGAAATAAAGAAAGATACAAAAGGGCAGTTAGGTCAGGGACTTAATTTTTTTTAAATTTATTTTGGTGCTCAGATTTCTCTAATTTATTGTCACAGCAGAAGTGGAGACAGGAGGCCACCTTCCATACATAACACAGTGCAGGGACTTAGTTTTAATGTTCTATAGCATAGCAGGGCAATAATAGCTTTCCACAATTTATTATACATCTCAGAAGAATTTCAGAAGAGTTTAGAGATGTCCAGCACACCAAATTTATGATATCTGAGGAATGGACATTCTAGTTACTGATTTGATTACTGCTGAGATTATTCAAGAAGTACTTAGTTGTTTGTATATATATATTTGTTTGTGTGTGCATATATGTATGTGTGTATATATGTATGATATATACACACATATATGGACACACACATATACACATACATATATACATACATCCTCATATCCTTTGTCTACTTTTTTATTTTGTTTTGTTTTTTTTTGTCAGTCCTGGGGCTGGAACTCAGGGCCTGAGCACTGTCCCTGGCTTCTTTTTGCTCAAGGTTAGCACTCTACCACTTGAGCTACAGCGCCGCTTCTGGCTTTTTCTGTTTATGTGGCACTGAGGAATTGAACCCAGGGCTTCATGCATGCAAGGCAAGCACTCTGTCACTAAGCCACATTCCAGGCCCTCCTTTGTCTACTTTTAAATTTGGTTTTTATTATGTAGTTGTAGATTTTATTTATATGTTGTGGATATTAATACAGAATATGAATATATAAAATACATATGATTTTATATGTTGGTTTGGTATCCTGCAACCTACTATTTAAATTAGATCAATAGTTGTATGTGTATATGTGTGAAAGAGAAAAGTACAATTTGAACACTTTTTTTCTTACCTAATTGCTCTGATCAGAATCTCTAGTCCTATGTTAAACAGAAGTAGAGAAAACAGGTTTTTCTCCTTCCTAATCTTAGGAGTAAAGCGTCCATTCTTTTACAATTAACTGTAAAGCTAGCCTTGGATTTTTCTTTTTTTCTGGTGGTAGTTTTGGGGGTTTGAACTCAGAGCTTCATGCTTGTTTACTTGGCTAGTGCTCTATTACTTGGGACATACCTCCTGCCCTGCCTTTTGCTGGTTATTTTGGACATGAAGTCTAGTGAACTTTTCTGCTTGAGTTGGTTTCAAACTGCTTCTCCATGCCTCAGCCTCCTGACGCTACGATTATATGCATGACCCACTAGTGATTGGCTCTCAGCCTTACATTTCATATAAGGCTTTTGCCAGGCTGTTCTATATGTAATGAAAAAGTGTTGCATTTTGTTAAATTTTTTTTTCTGCTTTAACTAGATGACCATGCAGTTTTCTCTTCTTTATAATATAATGTGGTAGGTTGCCTTTAGTGATTTATGTTGAACTATCCTTGCATTCTTGGATAAACCCAACTTTCTCATGATGTACAATTCTTTTAATATATTGCTGAATCAAATTTACACATACTTTGTTGATGATTTGGGCATCATATTCACAAGGAATATTGTATAGTTTTCTTGTGTCATCTTTGTCTGTCTTTAATATCAGGATTATGTTGACCTCATAAAACTTGAAGAAAATGTTCCATCCTCATCAAAATTTTGGAAGAACTCAAGAGGATTTGTGGTAATTTTTTTTTTTTTTTTGCCAGTCCTGGGGCTTGGACTCAGGGCCTGAGCACTGTCCCTGGCTTCTTCTCGCTCAAGGCTAGCACTCTGCCACTTGAGCCACAGCGCCGCTTCTGGCCGTTTTCTGTATATGTGGTGCTGGGGAATCGAACCTAGGGCCTCGTGTATCCGAGGCAGGCACTCTTGCCACTAGGCTATATCCCCAGCCCCATTGTGGTAATTTTTAAAAAAATATTTGGTAGGATTTATCTGTGAAATCATCTAAGAAAGCGTTAGGAAGTTTCTGATTATGGATTCAGTTGCTTTGGTTATTATTGTCTGTATTTTATACTTCTTCACGGATCAGTTTTTGGTAGGTTATGTGTTTTTAGGTGTCTGTACATTTTTCCTATACCCTCTTTCTCCTACCTCCTTTCTCTCTACCATTCCCCCTGTTTCTCTCTCTTTTTCTCTAGAAAAGGAGAATTGAACCCAGGGCTTTTCTTGTGCTTGGCAAGTGTTCTATTTATTACCTGTATCTCCATCCCCAAATATAACACTTAAACATGAACTGTTTTGGTAAATTAGGACCATTCTCTATTTTACTTAATTACTTTCTTATCTATGAATGAGACTCATTTTAAATGGTATATTATTCCTTTGCCAAGTAAAGTACCAAGGAACATCAGAGTTTTGCTTGACTAGATTGTTATTGATATGAATTGTGGTTTTGCCAACTAGTAAATATTTTACTGTGTGTCTTGTGACCCATTAAAAGTGAGGAAGCATGTATAAGATTATCAGCTACATAAATCAGCTTCATCATACCAGTGACATAGTTTGGAGTACAAAGCCTCTGTGCAATTTTCGTGAAAGTGTCATCTACTGATAATTATCCTCACTCTTGGTAGTCCATTTAATTTGTTCAACAGAGTGAACTAGTGATATATTTGGCTCAAGTTTAAATTTCTCAAGTTTCTTTTCAGTAACTGGGTCAGATAGCTAGGAGAAGCAATGGCATCTGTGTGGCATGACAGCTTTGTGATTTTTCTGGTAGAGTCATTCATCAACAAATATTCATGAAGTATCTAACATGTGGCAAGCACCTGGGAGCCATATAGAGCCCCATGAGGCAAATCAAAAGCACACAAAAACTAGCAGAATCTGGGGAGTAAGCCAAACCCCAAAAGCAACCCAATTCATGCCATTTTAATCTTGTTCCCATTAATGAAACAAGTCCATTCTCAGATGCTGTCTCCTGGAGGAGGCTGGATAGGCCCTCGTGTTGGGATTCTGAGCAGCTGTTTCTAAGGGACACAAGACTGTGATGAAGCAGTAGGTAAATTTGTGCAGGGCCTTGAGAACCTTCTAGAAATTGATGTGAAAGCCAGTGTTCTCTCCAGAGAAGAAACTAGGGCAAAATGAGAATCTAATCATTGCATCATGATAAGACTGAAGTTCATAATGAAGGGAAGGACAGGTGGAGAGGAAAGACAGATGGAGAGGATGGACAGGTGGAAAAAAAGAGGTGAGGTTTGAATTATGTTGATATGGTTTAAGTTTAGATAATAATTTCTGGAGTTGATATTAGTGAATTTTACTATAAGAAGGTGTTTAGTTGTGGGAGAACTTCTCTTAGTATTTCCTTTTGCTCAGACACCACAATGACATTTCCCCAGTGACATTTGCCTAGAGAGTGCTTGCAATTGTGATATGCACTCTACTTGAATATGGAAAGGGATCTGAGTGAGGGACCCGTAGCCTCATACATCACAGCAAACCATGTGTGTGTGAGGAAGGATGCACTAGCAGAAGGTGGAGTCTGGTCCTGAGGTGAGCCTCCTCCTCTTGAGTTACATTTTTATCACGAGGCCCCAGTTGGATGTTCACCTGTTGTCCCTTCAAAGGGTTCTTAAAAACAAGCTCTTGCACGCATAATTGAATTTTATTAGGATAACCTTAGACTATGTGTGAGATGACACCCCAGGTGCCAAAGTCCTGAAGTTTTCCTGCCCCTGCTGAGTGGTGACCCAAAGTCCCCTGTGGTTTAACTGAGGTGCTTTATTACTTTGCAGACTGGAAGCCCAGGATTGGAAACTTAACACGAAATAAATAATTAAATCTCAGCTTCCACAGGTGCAGAGGGCATAAATAATCCAACTGCACTCTGCCCAGGCATTCCATATCATGGGCCATTTAGATTTAATGCCCAGGCACTCAGTCGTAACTGAATACGTCAGGACGCTCCTTCTGCCCAGGAAGGGGGAGGCTGCTGTTTCAGAGCAGTGTGCTCCGTCGCCTATCTGTCCGCTGGAAAGCTGCCTCCACCCTCAGACTCTGCTGAGACCCCAGCTTTGCCCTCTGCAAAAGCTCATCTGCCTGGCACCCCAAAGATAAAAAACGACAGCGACTCCTCTGCTAGTTGACTGAAGAGCCGTTCTATCAAAGGCAGACCTGGGCCAGGGGCTCATTTAACTGGAGACATTTGGGGAAGCTGATGAGTTTGCGGATAGGAGTGAACTTTGAAAGCTTTATTCTCCCAGTCATGAATTTGAACCTGAGAGCATGTGAGCCTTGGGGCGTGGTTGGAAGTGGGTGTCATTTTCTGCTCTTGCAGCAAATCTTGTGAAGGGCAGCAGTCCGTTTTCTGGTGCCCAAGGGTGAGGGCACAACTATTGGCTCTAATTATGTCCCCATCACTCACATGACTTTGCACTCGGCACGAGTCTAATAAAAGTTTGGTAGGTGAGAGAATGGAAAAATACCGATGCACCACCACAATGCTTGGTCCTTCCTGAGTGTGGTCATGTCCTAGGAGTGCCACCAGCAGGAGGTCCCTGGGCCAGCCACACCTGGGTCCCCTGGGAAATACTTGGCAATGTAAATGCTGTTTCTAGACCTCCTTACTGAAGTTCTAGGGTAGGTTCAGAAATCTGTGGGGTTTTTTTTTTTTTTTGGTTATTGTTGTTGTTTGTTTGTTTTTGCCACTACTGGGGCTTGAACTCAGAGTCTTGGACTCTCACTTGGCTTTTTTTTTACTCAAGGCTGGAGCTCTATCACTTGAGCCACAGCTCAACTTCTGGCTTTTCAGTGGCTTATTGGAGATAAGATTGTCATGGATTTGTCTGCTCAGGCTGTTGGTGAATCATGATCATCAGATCTCAGCCTCCTGACTAGCTAGAATTACAGGTGTGAGCCACTGGCACGATCAGGTAGGAATCCATTTTTACAAACACACTGATGCTTGCTGCAGTTTGGTTACCACTGGCACCACGTGTTTCTTGGGCCAGGAGAGATGCTTTACAAATGGTGTCCACATATTCATTTCCTCCCCTCAGTGGGAAATGTTCACAGCTGGTTACAGGAAGATCACATTTTCAACCCTTAAATGTACACGCTCCCCTCCCTGGTCCTCAGCAATGACATCCTGGGCATCTTTTCCCCTCCAGAGCTATTTCTAGATTGTCTGCTCAGTTGCTTCTAATGACATAGCAATGACACGGGATGGGAGGGACTCTTCTATTTGCTGGCTGCTAGAGGAGGCTGCTCTGGCCTGTCAGACATTTGCTCAAAATCTAATGCATGCAAGACTTGGGCTACAGAGAGTACAGCCTGTCTCAGGAACCCAGGAACACTGAGGAAAGTGGATAAAGAGGGCCAGTCACCTTGATGACTGCCAGGGCTGGAGTGGCACTCATGGAGCTGTATCTGGAAGATGGGCCAAGGGCAGACCTGGGCTAGGATGGATGAGGGTCAGAGGTTCCTTGGAGGATGTGCTACCTGGCTGTAGCTTACAAGGTGGCTGCAGGGAGACTAAAGGAGCAGCATTGTTGGAAGCATGCTATAGAAAGTATTTATTCAACCACCGGCACCTCTCTGTGTCACTTACCTTTTCACTGCTTACATTGAGTTTTAGGCTACAACTAGGAAAGTGTACAACTCTTGACTTTACAGCTCGATGGATTTTTAAGGGTGTCTTTACTCCTGTTACCAACACTCAGGTCAAAATGGGGGCTCTGTCCAGTCTCCCAGAAGGCTCCCTGATACCCCTGTGGCCCACAATTCTACCTCTTTCAGGCCTCCCTCATTAAAGATTAGTTTTCTTGGGATATATGTAATCTCTAGAATATAGATTTCTTAAAAATGTATCCTGTAGAGCCAAAGAAGGCTAACAGATTGAATAAAGCTTCAGAGTCTATGTTCTACTTGGTCTACCTAGTAATTTAAGTTATTTTTTTTCCCCCTATCAGTACTGGGGCTTGAATTTAGAGCCTGGGCACTGTCCCTGAGCCATATGTCTACTTTGCACTTACTGTGGGTTAATTGGAGATAAGAGTCTCAAGACTTTCCCGCCTAGGCTGGCTTTCAACCACAATCCTGAGATCTCAGCCTTCTGAGTAGATGGTATTACAGGTGTGAGCCACCAGTACCAGCAATTTTTTTTTTTTAAAGCTCATTGCCAACATTTAAAAACTTGGGGCCTCATGTTTGCTAGGCCAGTATTCTACCAAGTTGAGCCACACCCTTAGCCCTTTTTGTTTTAGTTTGTTTTCAAAGAGGGTTTTGTATTTTTGCCTAGAACTAGCCTTGGATTGAGATCTTCCTGCCTCTGCCTCTCACATTGCTGGGATTACAGATAAGAATTGCCACACCCATCTTGTTTTTGAGATGGAGTGTAACACAGCTGGATTGACCTCCACCCAAGAACTAAGATTCTATTTCTATATCTCTGCCTCATTTGAATACAGACACACAATCTTTTTCTTTTTTGGTGGTATAGGGGTTTGAATTCAGGGTTTCATGATAGCAAGTCAAACTTTCTATCTCTAGATCCTCTGAACTCTTTTTTTGAGGGGGGGAGCGGCGGGGAGAAGAGATGCTGCCGTGGGGCTTGGACTCAGGATCTGGGCACTGTTTATCCCTAACCTCCCTCCCTCCCTCCCTCTCTCCCTCCCTCCCTCCCTCCCTCCCTCCCTCCCTCCCTCCCTCCCTCCCTCCCTCCCTCCCTCCCTCCCTCCCTTTCTCCCTTCCTCCTTTCCTCCCTTCCTCCCTTCCTCCCTTCCTCCCTTCCTCCCTTCCTTCCTTTATTATTTAAGGCTACCACTCTACCACTGGAGCCACAGCTCCACTTCCAGCTTTTGGGTAGATTATTGGAGATAAGAATCTTAGGGACTTGCCTGACTGGGCTAGCTTGAACCTTGATCCTCAGCCTTCAGCCTTCTGAGTAGCTAGGATTACAGGCTTGAGCCACTATCACTTGGCTTTCCTGAACTATTTTTTTTTAAGAGATCTTTATGTAGTATATATTTTAATTATCACTGGATTCCTCGCTTTAGGTTTTTCCATCATGAAAGGCAATTTTAAACGATCTCATGGTCTTATCAGCGTGTTGTCCATACTTGCGGTCAGCTCCCAGCCATTCATGCTCCCACAGTAAGGATGAGCTGCTTCGTAAACTAGAGATGGCCTATGGGCAGGCGTCCCTCAGTACTTCTTGACTTAGCTCTGTGATGTCCTGGTCAGTTCCGAGCAGGCAGCAGACATGCAGCAACTACAGGTGATGGGGTGAAGTGATCCCTGAAAGAGGAGGTGTTGGGAGGCCGTTGCCATGGAAGCCTGCCTGCCCTTGAGGCCCCAGCATCCTTCTGAGAGTGTTGACTCTCTGTGAGGAGGGAGGTTGGCATGCCAGCCGTGGCCACAGGCATGCCCGACAGACCGTGTCATGTGAGGTGGCGGTCAGGTTCTCTCCTTACAGCCTGACAGAGTGTCTCTTGGGGTGGTAGAAGGTTCACAGAAGATAGCTTGGAGCTAGGGAGAGGAGGTGTCCTTTTGATGGCCATTCCTTCACCTTCTGCCATGCTCCTTCCAGAGCCTCGGGCACCCTGCTCAGCCCCACTTTTAGCTCCTGACGCAGTGAGCCCCAAGGCTAAAGGCAACTCAGTTACCTTGAAACATGGCCTCCTTCGCAGCGGCCTTTGGTGCTGGCCAAGGATGGTGAAACTTTCCTTGGTAGATTTCTGCTCCCTGCCCAGGCGGCCATAGACCACTGCCGTGCAGGTGGGAGGAAGAAGAGGCACCTTCCCCTTAGGGGCGCTTGGCAAAGCGCCGCTTCTTTTGCTAGGGTTCTGTTATATGTCACTTGGCGCGCAGGGTTCCAAGAACGACTTGGCCCACTGACAGGGAACATGATAGAATGTCAGGACCTAAGCTAATGTAAAATATGTCTTGCCCAGCCAAGTCATGCACAGGCAAAGCAAGAAGCCATCGGTCATTCACACGTCTGTTCCGTGTGGCAGAAGGGTTCTACCGACGAGAGTCAGCCTTCCCAGAGCCCTGGAATGACGGGGGCCCAGGACACAGTGGCTTCTTACTCAGGAATGTGCTGATTTGGGGGGGAATGGGGATGGGGTGGGGAGGTGATATGGGGGGTTAAACTCAGGTTCTCTTGCTCACTCAGCTGGTGCTCTACCACTTGAGCCACACCTCCAGATCTGCTTTTTTGCTGGTTATTTTAGGAATGGAGTCTAACAGATTTTTTTTTCCGCCTCGTTTGGCCTTGGACTGTGATCTACTGGATCTAAGCCTCCTAAGTAGCTAGGATTACAAATGTGAGCCACTGGTACTCAGTCTCAAAGCACAACACTTTCTAAAAATTAATTTTATTTATTTATTTTTTGTCTTTATGGTACCAAGGAATTGAGCCCAGGGCCTCATGCATGCTGGGCAAGTGCTCTACCACTAAGCCACATTCCTAGCCCCAAAGAGAACCTTTTTAATGTCCTTGTATTGTTTCCTCCCTGTTTTGACATCTCTCCGACCTCTTACCCCCATTTTGGCGTTTTTATGCTTATATGTTGTGTCTTTGGCATCAACACCAACCAACCAGATGACAAGCTTGGCTGGGTTTATAATAGGTGTCACATATATATTTTTTCTCATTCGAGAGCCTCAGATTTCGATAATAGGATAAAAGAATGAAGGCTTGTATCCAAGTCTGAGCTTTGGACTAGTTAGGGAGTGTGACATTGGCAACTCTATTGGGATCCTTGGGCAAAAATCACTGGCCGGTGTGTGTGTGTGTGTGTGTGTGTGTGTGTGTGTGTGTGTGTGTGTGTGTGTGTTATGGAGTAAGAAATGTTTAGCTTCCAACAGAAAACCCAACGAACGGTGGCTTCAACCAGAAGGACAGGTACCGTCTACTCTGAAGGACAGTGACCCAGGCCTGGTTTGGTGGCTCCTCAGCCTTTAGGGATGCTGGGTCTCTCATGCCTCTTGGTTTCACACACACATTCCAGGATGCTTTTGTTCTCACACTTCTTGCTTCCCCTTTATACGTGATGACAAAGGTTCCAGGAACACCTGCATGCCAAGGACTAAAGCAGGGGGTTTAAAGGTGGGCGGGTAGGTGGGTGAATGGGAAACACAAATTCTGTTTGCCTCAGGTGAGGGGTTGGAAAATTTTGGATCCTTGTCACAGACAGAACACTTTTGACATATGAATAATGACCAGAGACCTGTGTCTTTTGAGTTGTGACAGAGTCAACTGAGTCTCCATGTTCCTCATGACCTGTGTGTGTTTTCAAATACATTGAGAGAGAGAGAGAGAGAGAGAGAGAGAGAGAGAGAGAGAGAGAGAGAGATTTCCTTTTATTTCTGCTATTTTCTCCAGTCCAGAGTTCACGGTTGGGTTTAATTTTCATCAACTTGCTAAGCCAGAATTCAACTGAGAAGCCCTGAGATTCCTGCCTTAGAAACCACTGAAGGCTGGCTCCTGCTCCTGGTACCCATTGCCCCTTTCCCCACATGGTGCATTGAATCAGCCTGGACCATGAGTGAGAGACACATCAGTTACCCAGCAGTGGGTGTGCCAGCCCTAGGTCACACGCTTAGGGTTATGTTCCAGTGCCCTGCTGGCTGGGAATTTGTCTTTTGGGAAGTTTGTGCCTAGCCTTTCTTTGCCCTATCTTGGGCAGCTGTGGTGCTTGGGGTGGTACGCCGCGCTGCCGGCCATGCCACTGGGAAACGGAGACAGTGATTTCATGGTGGCTGTCTCTTTGATGAATGTCCTCGCGTCCACCCATAGAGGCCGTGACATTCCTGCCTTCCCCACTTGATAATCTGAAAATCTTCTGAGCCCGACTGCTTTGCTATAGGCCTGCTCTGGAATGCCATGTGGGCTCTGCCTCTCAATCCCCAGGGCCTGCAGCAGCAAGCGTTTGTAAGAGCCCACGGGGCTTGAAGTGGATAAGGCGGAGAGCTGATGGAGGGCTGTTCCAAGTGCCAGGAGAGATTCGGCCCTTGGTGATAGGGCAGCAGGTGACCGGGCTGTGGAGCTGGGACAATTGCGTGTGAGGCATGACACGATTACACGCTCTGGTTTCTGCCAGCTTCAGCCTTGCCCTTTTATGCACTCCCAGATGCCTTTGCTTTTTATGGCTCCACACTCTTTCTCTGCGAAATGTGCCCCCAAACGCCCAGCTCTTCTCTTTCTTTTCCAGCCTCTGCTGGCAACAAAAGGCAGGTTGCTCTCAAGTGTTCAAAGTATTCAGCCTCCAACGGGGCCGGAGGGTCGGCATGGGAAGATAACCACTTTCCTTTTGTCCTTCAACGTTGGCCTTCCAAAGGGAAGAGCTTGTCATGCTTTCACCTGGATTTCGGGAGCCTTCTCTCTAGAGGAGCTGCTGCTGGGATTTAGAGTCCATTCACCTGTCTACTTCGGGATAAAATGCAGATAGCTCAGAGGGAGAAGTCTAGATCTAGACCTCCTGCCCTGGTGGTCAGATCCATCCCTTTTCCTACTCACTGCGCCCCTTTGGACATGGTAGTGAACATCTTTGTATCTCAGGCTCTTCATTGGGACACATAGGAACAGTTCAGACCAGGTATGGTTGTTAGTAGGAGTCCCAAGAGTTATCGTTTAAGTACTTAAAATGGTCCTTGACCATTGGTAAGCTCTATGTTGTTGTCATAAACACATATTAAGAGTTTAAGTATTTTTGTGATTTTTCATTGACTTACTACCTAGATTCTGATTGAATGTTTTGTTGAGATGGTTGTCAGTTCAAATTCAGCTGTAGAAGTAATAGAGCTCCCCCCATATGTATGTATATATATGCATATATATACACATACACACACATACACACACACATATATATACACACACATACATGTGTGTCCACTTCCCCTACTGCTGTCATTTTGCAAAGCTGTAGTGCAGCCTCAAAACTAGGAGGATAAGGGGAATCCAGTCTACCTGCCTTATTCAGATCCACTTTCATTCAGACTCACTTGTATAGAACCTGCATGCTTTGTCCTGTACAATTTCATCTCCTGGGTGGCTCATGTTTCCACCACGACCAACAGAATTATTGCCACTGAGATTCTGCTGTTGCTGTATCCAGGTTTGAACATGCGGCCTTGTACTTGCTAGGTAGGAAGTTGATCTACCACCTGAGCCAAGCTCCCAACCCTTTATGCTTTGATTCTTTCTTTATTTCTGGTACCAGAACTTGAACTTAGGGCCGAGAGAGAGAGAGAGAGAGAGAGAGAGAGAGAGAGAGAGAGAGAGAGAGAGAGAGAGAGAGAGAGAGAGAGAGAGAGAGAGAGAGAGAGAGAGAGCTGCAGAGACTGGGGATGCAAGCCATATCCAAGGTGGAATCAGATTCTGAACAATATTATTTTCAAAATCAATGTCTGAAACGCTGAGAGTTCTTGAAATAACTTGCATGGGAAATACTATGCTTATTAATGAAGTCATGAAGAATACTAACTTGAAGCATGCATTTATTATTCAAGGTGAATAATAGCTACAATAATTGTATGGAACCTAAGACAACAGAATTTTTGTTCTTTTTAAACTTTCAAAGAAATGAGTATACATTAGTTGTACATAGAGGGGGTTCATTGTGATATTTTCATACACGCATACAATGTATCCTGATCAACCTCATCCCCTCTGTCACTCTGTCTTATGCTACTCTCCACTTCTGAATCTATTTCAGCAGGTTTCACTGTTCTATACGTAGAAAAATTGGTTCAATCTCTGTATCGTTCTCATATATGCTAATAATCTCTTCAATCATATTCATACTCATTCACCCTCCATTTGCCCTTTCCTCATGCTGGTATCTACTTCCCTTCCTTCCTTCTCTCCCTCCCTCCCTCCCTCCCTCCCTCCCTCCCTCCCTCCCTCCCTCCCTCCCTCCCTCCCTCCTTTCCTTCCTAGCTTTTCAGTGTGCATTGATTGTACCAAGGTGTTTGTTTCATCATGCTCCTTTAGCCCTGCATCTATTATATTTTAAGTATTTCTTTTTTGTTTTTGTTTAGAAAGGCTGATACTTGATGATTTAAAAAGTGAAAGCCAAGTTTTTAGTGGTTTTATTACCATTTTAAAATTCTCTCGAGCCACTACTCTACCTGATTGCTTGCACTGGGTTCCACCACTAAGGTAGTCTACAAACCAGGGGCTTGGGAGGAGGGGCTCAGTTAACCCAAACTTGAATTTCACCCCACCAGTTTGTAACTGTGTGCCTTTGAGTTACAACACTGGGAATAGCTATATTTGGCTCCCTATCTGCAAGATGGCAAGTACATAACATCCATTCAAGCGGCCCGGACTAGACTCTGGCAGACAGAAATTTCTTTTTTTTTGCCAGTCCTGGGCCTTGGACTCAGGGCCTGAGCACTGTCCCTGGCTTCTTTTTGCTCAAGGTTAGCACTCTGCCACTTGAGCCATGGCGCCACTTCTGGCCATTTTCTGTATATGTGGTACTGGGGAATTGAAACCAGAGCTTCATGTATATGAGTCAAGCACTCTTGCCATTAGGCCATATTCCCAGCCTGAAACAGAAAATTCTTAAAAGATGTGAATGCCATTCCTTCTTCATCTACTGTGCGAGGTGTCCGTGCATCTCTGGGCTTAGCTTCACACCTGAGGAGGAGCTCCAGTTGGCCAGTTGGCCAGATCTCCCTGAAGGTAGCCTTCATTCATGGAATGACTGCACTGTTCCCTGGAGAAAAGGTATACAAACTCCACGGTTCTGAAGTGTGTCCATCTAGTTAAATCCAGAATGGAAAGAACTCTTCTGGTCTCTTCTGGCCAGAAAGGGTGAGGAATTCCAAGCCAATGTTGTGGGCAAACCCCAGAAATACAAGTGGCTTTTCTTGGCTGCCGGTGCTGGGGTCTACAGCTGTTTTCTCCTAATCGAAGAGGTTTGATGGTGATCAAGGAGGCTGTTTATAGATAGACCACTTTTGGTTGAGGGGGCCATTTATAGACCACTTTCCCCTCTTTTGCTATCCTGCCCTGGTCTCCTTCTCACACTGATAATTTCCAAGGAATGTGGCCTAGGACTTTTGGTGGCCTTTATGAGCCTTTTATAGCAGTTGAGAAGGAATCCTTGGTATTCTTATCATGTTTAAAAGACCAAGCTATTCTTATGTCCAAAGCAGCTACTGTTGACTAACTGTGTACTTCAATGACTCAAGGATGAAGTCTGTGCTGTAAAATGAAAGGGATAAAAGAACAGTCTTAATTTTATGCCGTTTAAGATGCCAAGTGATTAGGTTTTCTTTTCACATTTTAAGGGAGATTTGTTTAGTGACGGCATTTTTTTGGAAGTATTTCCTTTTTATAAAATTTAAAAACTGGAAAGCACATTACAAACCTGTAGGGAAAAGGATCTTGTGTTGAAAATAATCTCAGATGCGTATTGTTGGATTTAAAAAATGGAACTTAGGAATTTATTTTTGCTAACTTGATATTCTAAAATGTTTTGTGATTCTACAATATTAACTGCATGGCCAATTCATTTCAACTTGAAAAGATGTCAGTATACAAATAACTTTATCAAGGTCAAGTGAAAACACGCTGTTTTATAAGTTTCGTTTTGGTGTATTTTCTTGGCCTTGTTACCATTCTGCCATTTCATTCCCTTGAGAAAGTTGAGCATTTTTAGAAGACAGGGTAAGGACTTTTAAAGGGAAAGACAATAGATTTGAAGCTTTAAAAAACTACCAACATTTATTTGGTATGTCACTGGCAGGCAATCTAGACTGTCGTAATTGACTTTAGTTTTAGGAGGTGGTTCCAAGAGCTGGCAAACTGCTGTTTCTGAAGGAAGTCACATTAAAGTTAGTAAAAAGTTCAAGAAGGGCTTGAAGTGAGCTGGAGGGTGCCCGAAAGTGGGTGAGATGGGATTACAGGTGACAGACACATTCAGTGGGTGTTTGTAAATTTAGGGCTAATCTGGACCCAATGTTTAGAGGAGGCACTGGTGGAATTTTATTTCGTCCTAAGTCCTTGGCTACCCATAGCTGTTTACTTTTTCTTTTCTTCTTCTTCTTCTTGGGTTTTGGATGCTTTCTTGACACTTCAACCTCAGGCTAAAATTGTTCTGTTGTCGGCTCACCCAGCAAGTCACCTTTGAACCAGCAGAAGGCCAGGGGTCAACGGGAGATAAACAGCTTGAGATTTTAAACCCTTGTTGACATCTCATCCCAGCTGGACAATGTGGCACCACTAATGCCCTCCTGCTGCTTGTGAAATGGCCAGGATTTAAATGCTGGGACCAAGAGTCAGAGAACCAGGGGGTGACGCTGGCATTTTGATACTGAATGTCTACCTGCCAGAGGTCCACCCTGCAGTGGCCTGCTGGGACAAGAGGGAGACTGGGGGAGGGCACTGGAGCTGCTGCTGCAATTGAGAGTCCCTTCCACTTGTCTGTGGGTCTGTGTGTCTGTGGCATTACTTGGGAAATCTTAGACATGATTTCTTTTCTTTTTTTTTTTTTGCCAGTCCTGGGCCTTGGACTCAGAGCCTGAGCACTGTCCCTGGCTTCTTTTTGCACTCTGCCACTTGAGCCACAGCGCCACTTCTGGCCTTTTTGTATATATGTGGTGCTGAGGAATCGAACCCAGGGCTTCATGTATACGAGGCAAGCACTTTACCACTAGGCCATATTCCCAGCCCTTAGACATGATTTTTTAGAGATGAAGAATAGTTTTGAAAATTAAAAGACTCAAAGTAGCAGTCAAAATCCATTTGAGTTAAGAGATTAAAAACAAACGGGTTGGGAATAGCCAGGTGCTGGTGGCTCACACTTGTAATCCTAGCTGCTCAGGAGGCTGAGATCTGAGGATTGTGGATCAAAGCCAGTCCTTACAGGGAAGTTCATGAGACTCTTATATCCAATTAACCTACAGAAAATTGGAAGTGGCGCTGTGGCTCAAAGTGATAGAGGACTAGCCTTGAGCACAAACTCAGGGATAGCACCTAAGCCTGGAGTTCAAGTCCCACAACTGACAAAAACAAACAACCCCCCAGAATACAATGCTGCTCTTAGCCCGGTGCTGGTCTGTGTGCTACGTACCTCCACTCAGTTCATCCTCACCACCCCATGAGAATGGCATTCTTACTGTCCATGGATGAGGGGGACAGCTGGGTGTCAGGACTGCCCTGCTGTGCCTCCAATGAGAGTCATTCTCCCATCTTCTGTTCTCTTCCTCCCGCCGCCCCCATCCCAGCCTAGAAAGCCTGCAACTCTCCTCCGTCAGAGATTTGGTTCAGCAGGCCTTGTCCCGGGCTGGAGTCCACTCCTGATCCCACAGATCGGACGCAGAGAGGAGTGTGGGAACACTGCCAAGCCCACTGAGAAGACACTTGAGCGGTGGCATATTTGGGATTGAGGAATGGCAGGAGATGGTCTCCAGGGAAAGAAGCATTCTGTAATTCAAGAAGGGCAGGGCCTGTGTGGGGCAGCGAGAATCTACACACGGCCACAGCCCTCTGTGGACAAGGACGGGTTTTGCTAAGGAGCAGCTCTCTGTCAGATGTCCACCAGCCCCTGGCTGCACCCTGGCCCTGGGGTCGCACTGCCCCACCTGTCTGAAACTGTGCTTTGTGGGAGGCTGGGGGGCGGGGGTTGCACTCAAGGCCTCAGGATCTGCAGGACTCTGAGGACCCCCCAGGCTGCTGACGTGAGGCACCCCTGGAAGGTCGGATTACTTCAGAGCAGGAACTTGTGTCCCCAGGGCTTGTGGAGAGGCAGGCCTGCATGTGGGAGCAGCTGCTGGCAGCTGTCTGGGGGAGCTGCAGCCCCCAGAGAGCAGGAGCCGCGGCAGGGAGCTGTGGGTGGCCCAGGCGAATGGAAGGCACCAGTGTTACCAGATTAACAGTGCCAGGCTCCGGTGTTCAGTGTTCTTCCTGGTGGTCCCCAGCCAACCGGCCTATTGAGGCGGGGATATCACGGACCATCTCCCAGTAGGCTTCTCAGGGAAGAGAAAGAGGAAGCAGTTCCCATCACTTGACCTGGATCGATTCCCAGCTGGTTAGGCTGGGTGCTCTGGTTGGCTTGGCTTGGACCACTTTGGTTTCTGGTAGAGGGGTGGCCCAGGGTAAAGGCTTCCCCCTCCCCTCTCTTTGCCAGTCCTGGGGCTTGAACTCAGGGCCTAGGACTGTCCCTGTCTTCCTTTTGCTCAAGGCTAGCACTCTACCATTTGAACCACAGCACTACTTCCTGCTTTTTCTGTTTATGTGGTGCTGAGGAATCAAACCCGGGGCTTCCTGCATGCTAGGCAAACACTCTACCACTAGGCCACATTGCCAGCAGTCCTTCTGACACCCCCCCCCCCCGCCCCCAGGACTTTGTAGTTCCCTTTCCCTCTTCAGGTTTTACAATTACATCCCCCCCCCCCCCCCAATTTTCGTGAGAAAAGCTGCTGCTTTGATAGCTGCCAAATGTCTTGCAGCTCCTAGAGCAATGGCTGACATATAGAAGTCCCTCTCTTGTTTGTTGAATGCGTATAGAATCATCACACCTGGCCCTTTTCTGATGAAGGCCCAGCCTGGTATTCAAATCTCTGTCGCCTCCACATGGGTCAGCTGCAGAGCGAGAGCGGTGGGTGCCTGCTTTCATGAGTGCTGTTTTCTTTGCACAGGTGGGGGCATGTGGCTGTGTGTCTGAGTTCGGTCTGGCAATCACCCCTGGGCAGATCAGCAAGGGCATATCAGCAAGCTCTTCAGCAGCATCCCTAATTGGTGTCATCTTCAAAAACAGCCCGTGGCTTCCGACTCTGGTTTTGCTTGTGAAAGCGTCTCTACTGCTCAGGAAACATCTTAATGTAGCCTGGCATTTGAATCTCCCCACGTCTTCTCATTTCACCAAGCCATAAAGTGGACACCTAAAAATAGGTGTGATGAGCAGATTATGAGCTCCTCTCTCTGTTCACCTGCTACCCCGAGCCCAGACGCAGAGAGCAGGCTCAGGGCAATGAATCTCAGATCCTCGTGTGTGTGTGTGTGTGTGTGTGTGTGTGTGTGTGTGTGTGTAACTTAGTTAACTGTGTCAGGAATAACTTTCATTTGATGGCAGTGTTTCTTCTGTAGAGACTTCTTGGCTCTCAATGGGTATTTTGAAACAGTTTTGTTGTTTTTACATGATTAATTTTTTAAAAAGACATCTTTTAAGTATAATAGTGGGCTCCCATTCGCCACCAGGAGTTCAGGGCCTTGAGTTTGCAAGGCAGGTGCTCTACTGCGGAGCCATTTCTCTAGCCCTTCTTTATACTGACTGTTTTTGAGATGGGGTCTTAGTCTTACTTCCTTTCTTGAGCCCATACTTGGACCACTATCTGCTTATTATTATTATTTTCTTCTTGTTGTATCTGGGATGATAGATGCTTGTTACCAGGCCCAACTTCTGCTAAGATATCTCTTCTGCTGGGGCTGGCCTAGAACCATGAATCTATTGATTTCAGACTCTCCTGTAGCTAGGCCCACAGGCCCAGCTGTGTAGCTAGGCTGTGCTCAGCTCTTGAGGTTGAGAAGAAATCGTGAATGTAGGCTTGGACTGCCCTCAAACTGAGATCTCCTGATCTCAGCTTCCCAAGTAGGTAGGATTACTGGCATGAGCCCCTTGCAACCAGCTTTAGAATTAACTTTTAATAGATTTATTTTTTAGGACAGTTTTGGGCTTATAGCAAAGTAGAGCTGAGGGGTGCATCAATTTCCCACACACCCCTCATGCACAGCCCCTCTCATTACCAGTGTCTCCTGGATCACCACAGTGATGTGTTTAAAGCAGGTTGGCTCTTAGTGTTTGTTCCACACTCTATCGGTTTGGTCAAATGCATGATAGTGTGTATCTGCCATTACAGTACCATATGGAATGGTTTCTCTGCCCTAAGATGAAGTTGAATGCTCATTATGCAAAGCTAGACGAATACACTCCTTTTAACGCGTTAAGACATTACATGGGAAGCTGAAGTCTCACCTCCATCCTCAGAGCCTGCAATTCATCACTGTTTTTAACTTGTTTGCCTCTTTCTGGTTATCACTCCAGGTGACCCCAAGACCAGGGTAACGCTACTAATTCTAACATTAGTACTAGTGACAAGCTAGGGCAGACCAGGGCAGGATCCAGGCACATGTATCCATACACTTACAGCAACCTATACTGTAGCAGGAAGATATCAGTTTGTTAATAACCGCTTTATGAGATATAAGCCACAGACCACAAAATGTAACTTTTCAAAGCATATATGGGAGCTGGGTACTGGTGGTTTCTACTTGTAATCCTAGCTACTCAGAAGGCGAAGAACTAAGGATTGTGGTTCAAAGCCAGCTGAGGCAGGAAAGCCCATGAGCTGTTAACCACCAGAAAACCAGAAGTGTCACTGCAGTTCAGTGTGGAGGTAGGAGGCTAGCCTTGAGCAAAAGAGCTCAGGGACAGCACCCAGGCCCCGAGTTCAAGCTCCATCGTCGATGGGAAAAAAAAGCGTATGTACTAGAGGCTTTTATTTCTTCACGGAGTTGTATGCACATCATCACTGTCTACTTCCAGATGATTTTCATATATGTATGTGGCACACTTAGAAGCAGTCCCTTCCCTCTACCCTTCTCCTGTTTGTTGGTAATCACAGATCTCTGACTCTAGAGTTTTGCCTGATCTGGATATTTCATACAAATGAATTGTGCTGCTCTGAACATTCATGTGCAAGGTTTGTTGTTGTTTTTGTGGCCACAAATGTTCCATTCTCTTTGGGTGTACTCCTAGGAGTGGAATTGCTGGGTCATCAGAGAACCCTACATTTTGAGAAGTAGCAAGACCATTCTCCAAGGTGGCTGCTCCCTTGTTAGGATGCCATTAGCAAAGGGAAAGTTCCAGTTTATTATTCCTGCAATGCTCTCTCTGCCTCCTCTTTTCTCTCTTCTCTTCCTCCCTGCTCCATTCTTATAGGAAGGAAAATCTCAGCATAGTTTAATTTGCATTCTTTAAATGACTAATGATGTTGAGCATCTTTTGTGGGTCTATCAATCGTTTGCATGTCTTCTTTGCAGAAGTGTGTATTTATTGTCTCTGTGTATTTTTCAATTGTGAGTTTGTTACCCTATTGTATAAATTCTGGGTCTTTTGGTCTTTTCTCTGAGGTGGGAATCAAGAAAGCTGTGTTCCTATGATATCTCTCAAGTATTGGGACTAAGTTTCACTTGTCTAAATAATAATTCACTAGTAATTTGCATCTGGTAAGTGCTAGACATACAGTCTTTTAAACAACTCTGCAGTAGCTGAGGCTGAGAAAGTTGCATTACTAGGCTAAAGTTCTGCAGGGAAGGTCCAAGCCACGCCTACTGACCTCTCCCCCCACCCTTTGCCAAAAGTATGGTGAGATCCAACAGACAGACAGACTGACCAAAGACAGACAAACAGATCCCTTTGTTCCTGTGACAATGGTCAAAAGCTGAAGTCATGTTTCAGTAGTCACCATTTAGACCTGTGGGAAAACACCAGCTCCCACAGGATTCAGGGTGCTCAAGTTGAAGTTGTTTGTTGCCCGGAGCTGTAAAAGCCAAGTGGCTGCACAGGGAAACTCCTAGGTTGTTGAAGATGGGAGCACGAAGGTGTTTCCAGAGCCTCATCTTTATTGGCTGCTGCTCTGCTGGAGGCCCTGTTTGGATCTTTTCCATTCTTTCTCTGGAGGCAGAGGAGGGATCACAGAACCACTGAATCCTTTTAGAGCTGTGAGGATATTCAATTGCCTAGGATCTGAAGAGGGCGAGTGGTTCACACCTGTAATCTCTGCTTTAGGGGAGGGAGAGATGGGAGGATCACAATTGGGAATTGTGGTTTGAAGCCAATCCAGGCAAAAGTTAGGGAGACTCTACATAAAAAAAATGAGCAGAGCCTTGAGTTAAAAAACCATTACACACACACACACACACACACACACACACAGGCACACACACTGCTCATTGTTCTTCCTTTGAATGTTTGGCTTCTCCTCTCATGTAACTCCCTTAAAGTACCCAGCAGTGTCCCAGCAGACCTGGGTGTGCTGGCCATATTGTTGTCCTGCCAGAGGTCTGGCTCTTGAAGACTTAGCAAGGGTACATTCTTTCTTTGTAGCCAAAGCAGATATTTTTGCTGCGTGTGAATCATCTGAGGAGTGAGAATAGCAGGCACAGACGGCAGGATCATCATTATCACCAAAAAGCATTTGTCAAGCACCTACCTAAGTGTACCAGGTTTACCGGGACAGGGTCTGCCCACCTAGGCTGTCTGCATTCTCCTTGGGCATTTGGCTTTGCAGCCCCTGATGGTATTCCTAGTGTGTACAGAGCAGGAAGTGGGGGTGGTGAAGGGAAGAAATGGTGGGAGAAGTGGCTAGGAATTAGGCCCAGATTCTGTCCTCCATGCTTTTAAGTTCTGTGGGTTGAGAAACACACGTGGATCACCATGCCAGGTAGACCTGTGACAAACCCAACTGTGAGTTCCTACAGGGACCCATAGATTCTTAACATTAGCATCAGAGCTTACTTCCTGAAGAGGGCTAGATTAAATCATGTTACTATTAACTCGCATGATGATTAATGTTCAGAAGGCTACGTTTTCTCAGTTATTTTGGTGTTAAAAAACCTTTCCTTTAAAAAAAAAAAAAAACCCTGTCCTTCTAGATACTTAGGAGGCTAAGATGCAGAGGACCAGCGTTTGAAGCCAGCCCCCACAGAGAAGCCTGTGAAACTATCTCCAAAATAACCAGCAAAAAGCCAAACTGGAAGTGTGGCTCCAATGGTAGAGTGCCAGTCAAACAAGCTAAGAGTAAGAGGCCCTGAGTTCAAACCCCAGTACTACCAATAATCATATTGTCAACAACATCAACAACAATCATTATGATTACTACTACAGAAAAAAAGGGCTGGGGATAGCTCAAGGGGTAGAGTGCCTACCTCTCAAAGATAGACCCTGAGTTCAAATCCCAGTAGCACCAATCCCCACCCCCCCAACAAAACAGTTACATAGAAGCAGACAATTTTTTTTAAAAAAAATTATACAATTAAAGCACATAAACATGGATTTGTAGGTGCACTTTCTTGGCTTGGCTCTGTAATTGGGAGCTGCGGAGTTCACAGAACCGGTGGTGGGGTGGAGAGGGGGGGTGCTAAATGTTCTAATTGCCTGGCACAGAGCTGGGGTGGCGTGTGTGTGTGTGTGTGTGTGTGTGTGTGTGTGTGTGTGTGTGTGTGTCTCCCGGGGACGGGACCGGGGGGTGCTGGGATTGACAGCCACAGCTTGGTCGGGGAGCTGGAGCGGAATCTGCTGCGTGTGCTGCCTGCTTCCTGCCCTGGTCTGGCAGTCGTGGCCCTGGGCAGACCGACACCATCCCGTCCTCCGGGGCAGATGTGTGCTGGCCGCCGCTCCTCCCTCCCCCTGCCTCGCTGCCGCACCTCTGCAGGCCTCTCTCCCCGTGGAATGTCCTGTCCCAGAGGTATTGCATCACTGCCATCCGGCTCCTGCTCCCCAGGCCCGAGGCTTGGGTTTCGGGGCTGCTGTGCGTCTGTCCTGGGTGGCCACTCATGATGGGGATGTCATGTCTGCCTCTGTCTGTTCTGCTTTCCCTGCTTGGGCACTCAGGATCTCTCCTGGCCACACCTGGCTAGAGTCGGTGTGGAACTAAGCCAGGGCCACTGAGTCACAACCCAGGTGAGAGGTCCCCCAGTGGCTGCCGGTTGCCACTGAGTATGGGATCATGACCCCTCTCAGCTCCTCGGTCCTCCCCAAATTATTCTACTCCAGTACCAACTCCAAGCCACCCTTAGGTCTGTAATTTGCTAGAAAGACAGACTGAATTCAGTTTGACATAGGCAGCGGCCCAAGCCTATGACCCTAGTTACTTGGAAAGTAGAGATCAATGGATCACAGTTCGAGGCTGGCCAAGGCGGCAAGTTCTCAAGACCCAATCCCAGCCAGTGGGTGAGCAGGGCGGCGCACAGCCTTTGTGACACGGGAATTCAGCTGGGAGATACGTCGAAGCCACGTTTTGAGAGGTTGAATCGGGAGTCTTTATTCGAAAGCCAGTGACTGCGAGTGGACACATGTCCCCAGAAAACTAGCAGCCCGGAATTCATGTAACACGGTTAGAAAACTGAGCCACGAGGGTAGGAAGGAAAAAGCAGGAAAACAATCTCAACAAACCAGATCAGCTCCAATGGAGAGCCGAAGTGTGATGCCATGGTGACCTAGAAGAACTAGGGGACACGAGGCCTGGCACAAAATGGCAGCTGAGCTGGTGGAGAGGGGGCTAAATAGGGTCAAGGTCAAGGGGCAGGGTCACAGAGAAAGAGAGATCGGAATTCAGGCATGCCTATCACCTGGGGGTGGGACTTTACCTTCATCCACCAAGAAGATAAGATGGCACCAGTTAAACCCAATTCCCTATCATCTACCACATTGCCAAGATGGTGCCAGTTAGACCCAGCATTCTTTATTTTACTTTTATGCCACCCACGGGGGAAGTACGGGTGGGAGGATTGCAGCGCGGACTGGCCCAGGTGTAGAGCGAGACCCTACCTCAAAAATACACTGCCCTACCGTCAGCTCTGACTGGTGATCTTCAGGCCCTTGCATGGTGGGTGCGCCTCTTCCCTTGTCCCTTGGCTTATTTCAGGCTGTGGTCTCTGTCTGGGAGAGGCAAGGCGCTTCCCAGGCACCCCGTGTGAGGTACACAGCAGGACTTCCTGCCCTGGTGGAGGAGAGTAGCTTCTGCATTTTCATCCTTCCTCGCTCTACTTATGCCTGTATTTTGGAAGATAGAACGGGCAATCACGTTGCCTGTTTGAAGCTAATATCAGGGTGCTTTGACCAGATAATCTGCTTATTTGTGGGTATCATTAAACGGTCAGGCTCATGAGGGCTTCCCCCATCTCTCCTCCTCCCGTTCATTCTCATCCTTCTGTTCTTCTCGTCTTCCTCCTTCATCCTTCTCTTCCTACTTTTCTTCCTTCTGTTCTTCCTAGTCCTCCTCCTGCTGGCCTCCTTAGTGCCACCTTGTTGATGTGGTCAGCCTTGAACCTGCTGGACCCAGTCCCAGGTCTGTGTGGATTCCTGCCATGCCCAGGCTGGTGATAAGGGCAGGTCCTTTCCGTGTCCTGCTGTCCACAGGGCCTGTTGTCAGAGGCCCATGATGTCAAGTGTATGGCAGGGCCCTGATACATCAGATGGTATGGGGACCAGTGGCGCTCGTAGCAACACTACTCACTGTTGCTCCTATGTAGCAGCTACCCAGCAATGTCTCTAGCCAGTGCTATGCTAGGTACGTGAGAAAGTCAGACCTGGCATACAGAGGAGGCATCTGTGGCATACTTAGTCTACAAAGCAAGCTTGATTATTCCCAAGGCTCTCCTGTCCCATAGTGTCTATATTCACGCCCTGGTGCCTGCCCCCACCGTCTGCCCTTCCTGCCTTTCTTCACCTAGCAAACTCCTATATTACCTGCAGATCCCAACAACTTCTTGACCTGTCTCTGTTGAAGTTCGCACCCTGTCCTTGGAGGCATTTTTTTTTCAACCCACCATTTCCCATTTACTTGATGGTCTGGTTAGTATGGATCTCTTCTGATGGACCATGAGCCTCATGACGTGATGCAAATGTAAAAACCTGGTCTCCATTTCCAGTGCTCCTCCCTCCCTTTGTCCTCGTGCTGACTGCGGTATGGGCAGGCCTCAGGGGGACCGGGCCACCCAACTTCCCTCTTAATAATAATTGTCCTGACCTCCTCCAGGCCCCAGGTCTCCTCCTTTCTCCTGACGTGGATTCATTCCTACAGGGCCTCCCCCCCCTCCACCTCCCCGCTCCCCGCCTCCATGGTGACTTTGGGCAACTTTGATCTGTAAAAATGGGATGAATAGTTGTCACCTGAAGAACTGAATTGTGAAAATGAACTGAGATCAAGTAGACGAAGCCCCGGCCTGAGTTCGGTGTGGCTGTCGCAGCAGTTGCAGCCCAAGGATCCCCTGTGCCCTGGATGATTCATCTGCTGCATAACCCACTGGGCTGGGCCTTCCCAGCCCCAGCTGTGCCGTGTCCCCTCCCGCCCTTCCCAGCGCCCTGACCCGCTTCCAGCCTCCCCTGATCCTCAGCAACGCAGACTTGTCTGGGAACTTGGACGCTGAGGCAGCTTGGCATTTCCGGGGCAACTGCTGAGCTGAAACAGGTTCACGGGCGAGGCCGGGGCGCAGGAAGGAAGTCTGCGCTGTGGCTCTCCCCAGCGTTCTGGACAGAAGGCTGTTGAGAGTTTTGTACCAATCTGTTGCACGGGAATGGGTTTAAGGGCCTCGGCTTTGGGGTTGGAGTGTGTTGATTATGGATGATTAGGATGTTTTGGTTTCTGGTGGGACCTTGGCCTGTAGTAGACTATGACACTTGTGCGTGTGGTAGAGACAAAACGAATTCAAATCCCCCCAACCCAGGTTATTTTTTTTTTCAAGTCAGGTAAACTCTAATATTATAGTTGGGTGACTGAGTTAGTACCGGCTTGGGTCACAAGGATCTTCTGGTCAAGATGAGATCTGGGAAGAGAAAGCTGGCCAAGGTCCAGAAGAGAAGAGGAACAAGGGGAGCAGAGCTGCGGTATAGATTTCAAAGATCTGTAAATGCAGATGTCTATTTAAAGTCTATGAAATACAAAGTAGGTACGTTCATTCCCCTGCCTATCCCCTCCACATCCTCTCTGGCTGGGGTGGGGAGAGTGGGTTTATAGCCCCCTCTACCTTCTCCAGGAACGCGCAGAGTCCCTCCCGGACCGTGGTGACTTCCTTGTTTCTTATCTTCATTCATCTTCTTCTTTAGGACAAACATGACATCTTTATGTGTGTGAAACTTCAAGTGATTCACTTAAGAGGACATTGTTTAGCAGATGAATGGTTGGCCATATTAGCTCTTGTGAGCCAGGAGAGAGACAATCACTAGACTCAGTTGGGGGATTATCCTTGGAGAAACACCTGAGTAGTAGTCGGAGGTTCTGCTAAATGTTTTAAGTGCCCCTAAGCTGGATTTACAGAAAGCAAGGCACTCTTAGGGTTCTTCGTCCGTGCATGTGTGCGTATGTGCCTGCCAGTCCTAGAGCTTGAACTCAGGGCCTGGACATTGCCCCTGATCTATTTTGCTCAAGGCTAGTGCTCTGTCACTTGAATCCCAGCTCTACTTCCAAGCTTTTTGCTGGCTTGTTGGAGATAAGTCTCAGGGACTTTCCTGCCCAGTCTGGCTTTAAACTGCGATCCTCAGCTCTCAGCCTCCTGAGTAGTTAGGATTATAGGCATGGGACACCTGTTCTGAAGCAAAGGACTGAAACCCCCAAATGTCGATTTCCATCTTCAACCTAGTGCTTCACTTTCTGCTCTGGGAAATCTAGGCTTTCTCGTGGTCTGGGGACAGGCCTGGGCTGCGACAGGACGGCTGTGCTGGGCGCTTGACCGCCGCCTCTGCGCTAGGGCATGGCCGTCAGAGCAGCTCGAGCTGGGGAAGGATCAGTGAACCTCATGGTTTAGCCACGGCTCTAATGAGCTCACACAAGTGTGCTTTCCAAATTATTATTATTATTTTTTTGGCCAGCCCTGGGGCTTGGACTCAGGGCCTGAGCACTGTCCCTGGCTTCTTTTTGCTCAAGGCTAGCACTCTGCCACTTGAGCCACAGCGCCACTTCTGGCCGTTTTCTGTATATGTGGTGCTGGGGAATTGAACCCAGGGCCTCATGTATATGAGGCAAGCACTCTTGCCACTAGGCCATATCCCCAGCCTTTCCAAATTATTTTTAAAAGCTTATATCCCACCAGTAGCCAGCTATGCCTGACAAACACCACTTTTTAACATGGAGAGCAGATATAGAATGTGAATGAATGCGGAGAAAAGTGATTCCTCTGACCATTGGTTGTCAAAATGGGATTCTTGGGCAGCAGCAGTTGGAACTAGATAGGACAAGAGTTTTGTTTTTTGTTTTGGGATTTTTTTTTTTTGCCAGTCCTGGGGCTTGAACTCAGGACCTGAGCACTGTCCCTGGCTTCTTTTTGATCAAGGCTAGCACTCTACCACTTGAGCCAGAGCTCCATTTCCAGGTGTTTTTTATTTTATTTTATTTTGTTTTTGTTGCCAGTCCTGGGGCGTGGTCTCAGGGACTGAGCACTGTCCCTGGCTTCTTTTGACTCAAGGCTAGCACTCTGCCACTTGAGCCACAGTGCCACTTCTGGCTTTTATCTATATATGTGGTGCTGAGGAATTGAACCCAGGGCTTTCATGTATAGGAGGCGAGCACTCTACCACTAGGTCATATTCCCAGCCCTTTAAAAAATTTTTTTTATTTTATTGGAGGTAAGAGTCTCCTGGTTTTTCTTGCCCTGAGTAGCTAGGCTTACAGGTGTGAGCCCCCAGTGCCTGGTAGAGGAGTGCAGATTCTTGGATCAACTGCAGACTTGTACCGTGGCAACTCGGGGGGTGCTTCATCATGGCTCTGTGTCCTGCTGAAGTTTGTGGACCACACCTTAAGCAAAATCAAACCAGGGAACAATTCTGATTTCATTTCAAATCCACCAATGTACATGTAGCTATAGTGGAAGAGATCCAGATATATGCGCTTATAGCAAGAATAGAATAGACAAGCCCCTCTAATGTGGGGGTGCAGTTAGGTCTCTAAGAAGAGCAATACATCCACATGGGTCCTTTGCTTCTCTCATAGTGAAACCCAGTGACCAAGGTGTGGACCAGGGATGCTGATTGTGAGGAGAAATGAAAACCCATCCTTAATCTCCCTGTCCTCTCAGTGCCCAGAGGAGCCGAGGGTTGTGCTTCATTTCTGCTCCTCAGAAACACCTGCACATCCTCCTTGAGTGGGCCAGCATCCCTGTTCCATTCTCGTGCTCTTTGCCTTCGTGTTGCAAGCAGTTGCTGAAGAGGAGCCCTCCGCCTTCATTTTCCTTTCTCTAGGACAAGGCCAAATAGTGACTGCAAAACACATCAAAAGGGTTCCCCACCCAATTTAGCCAAATATCCCCATCTAGTGGCTGCTGAGCTGGCTGTGCTTGTGGGAGCTGCTCCAGAGGGGAAACAGCATCAGGAAGTTCCTGTGCTCCTTCCTTCCTTCCTTCCTTCCTTCCTTCCTTCCTTCCTTCCTTCCTTCCTTCCTTCCTTCCTTCCTTCCTTCCTTCCTTCCTTCCTTCCTTCCTTCCTTCCTTCCTTCCTTCCTTCCTTCCTTCCTTCCTTCCTTCCTTCCTTCCTTCCTTCCTTCCTTCCTTCCTTCCGTGCTAATTCTAGGGCTTGAACTCAGTGCTCTTGCTGAGCTTTGTCACTCATGGTTGGTTCTCTACCACTTAAGTAATGACTCCACTCCCAGCTTATTTTGCTGGTTAACTGTCCATGAGAGCTTTTTGGGTGTATCTGCCCTGGCTAGCTTTGAACTGCAATTCTCAGCTCTCAACCACCTGAGGAGCTACAATGACCAGTCCTCAGCTTTTTTCCTCTCTCTCTCTCTCTCTCTCTCTCTCTCTCTCTCTCTCTCTCTCTCTCTCTCTCTGGTGCCTTCTTCCCCCTTACCCCTCTCTCTTGAAAACTTCCTTCTTTTTTTTTCTTCAACCTATTTGGGATATTTCCAGATTCTTCTGAGGTGTGGAGAGAGATCGCATAGAGATCAGATAGCTCTGAGATGGCTTAGCAGGGGCCTGAGCAGCAGGAGGTACTCTGGGCAGAGGGCTGAGTCTCAGCTGACTGTGAAGTGGCTAAGCAAATCCCCAACCACTTACCATCAGCACTGGAACTTAAAGCCTTCGATGCCCTCAAATCCCAGCGCATCTCCAGTGACATTAGCAGTTGGTGATGTGTGAAACATTTTTCATTTCCACACTTATTCCTTGAAGGTCTAAAAATAGTAACAGCAGTTACTATTTACTGAGGGTTCCTTGTGTTCTATTGATGCCATTGGTTCTCAAACTTCAAGTATAGGAATCCTTAGAGACTGTGCAAACTCATGTGACTGGGCTTACCCAGAGTTTCAGACTCTCCAAGTTTTGTAGGAGACCCATGGTTTTGGTTCTGTGAAGCTTCTGTGTAGTTCTGTGCTCTGTGTCTAGGGACCACCCTGCAAACCATAGCCTATACCACCTAGCAGAGATGCCAGGGGTTGTGTAACTTCATCCTTAAACGACACTGTAACTGAGGGATGATTACTTCCATTTGACAGATGAGGAAACAAAGACTGGAATAGCAAGAGGTACAAAAAGGATTTGAAATCAATGCCCTTTTGGTTGTCGATTGATCGATCGATCATGTAGCAGAGTGTTTCAAAGTCTCACGGTGCCGAGTAGGTACTCAGGATTCTCCTTTAAAGACTTGTCAGAGACTGTAAGACTCGGAAGAACTCACATTCCCCTTCTACAGCCCAGGGTCTCTGCTATTCATGGGAGGGGCTCAGAATCCCTCCTGGCTTTGTGATCTGTCCTTTACTCTCTAATCATGTTTGTTAGTCACCCATTTATTGAGCTTCTCCTTTGGGAAGGGCCCACCAGGATATGAAAGGAATCGGTGTCGTCTGTGCACTGCTGTTTTTTTTACATCATATACAGCAGAGCTAGAATTGTACCCAGAAGAAGGGTCACCCTGCTTCTGGGTGTGGGGATGGGGGCAGAGGAACCCAGGCAGCGAAGTGCGGGATGACGTAGGACCCGTCTGTCCTCCCGAGCTTGGCCTCCAGTTCCCTCAGTAGGCAAGCCTTTTGCTGCAGGCTGCATATGTGACACTGGCTGGAGAGTGGAGGTAGAAGAAGGGAGATGCCAGACTCTTTCTCCTCTTCTGAGCCTTACTCTGTGGCGAAGCCTCCTGCAGGGCTCTGCTTATGCTCTGGTCCCCTCCTTTGTACCCTGGCTTCCTTACTGGTATAATGGACACCACAGGTGGAAGCTTGTGTTCCAAGGAAGTGTGGAGAGGTTTCTCTTTGGGTCATTGGGTCCTGACTAATGTAGGCCCTTAGCCCCTGGGGGTAATCACTTCTCTATTCTAACCTAATAAGCTTTGTGGTTTTAATGTATGCACCTCCAACAGCCACAGCCCTCTGGAGGGGAGGGGAGTCTATCGAATTCAATGGCAAGTCCTTAGTCACAGGGAGCCATATCAAATTCAGTGGTAAGTCCTTAGTACCTACTCTAGTAATTGTCACTTTCAAAATGCTCAGCTAGTGTTTGCTGAATGAATGAACGAGAACATGTGGCAAGGGTTGACATGCACAGAGAAGTCTGACTGCAGCATTTAATGTGTGTACAATGGTCAAGAGATTCCAGGCTAGGAATATGGCCTAGTGGTAGAGTGTTTGCCTCGAATACATGAAGCCCTGGGTTCAATCCCCAGCACCACATATGTAGAAAATGGCCAGAAGTGGAGTTGTGGCTCAAGTGGCAGAGTGCTAGCCTTGAGCAAGAAGAAGCCAGGGACAGTGCTCAGGCCCTGAGTCCAAGCCCCAGGACTGCCCCCCGCCCCCCCCCCAAAAAAAAGATGATAGAAGGAAATAGTAATATATGCTCTGCCCCTCCCCCAATGTCAAAATGGTAACCGTAAATATTAAGCTTGTAGTCATGTGCAACTTTTAAAAAGTACAAATTTGAGGGTGCCTGGGAGCTAATGATTGCTACCTTACAAGCCACACCACAACTCAGTGACTTGAAACAACACTTTATTATGATTTGATGAGTTACAGTTCTCTTGCGTGGGCTCTCTCTCTCTCTCTCTCTCTCTCTCTCTCTCTCTCTCTCTCTCTCTCTCTCTCTCTCTCTCTCTCCCTCCCTCTCCCTCTCCCTCTTCCTCTCCCTCTCCCTCTCTCTCCCACTCCCTCCCCCTGTCTCTCATTCTCTCTCACTCTTGCTCATTAGGAGCTCCAAGGCCTCTGGCTTGGAAGTTACCGTGCATACTTTCTGGGCTGTTTCACAGCCGAGCAGATGCCCCACCAGGCTTGCAGGATGGAGCAGTGGACAAGCTCTTCATGGGAGGGCCTGGGCGGAGCTGTTAGCTCTATCTAACCTACCTGGAAACCGTTATTTCCATTACAAAACATTCTTCATCACAACCTTTAGTCCAGGCCTGCTGAAGTACAGCGTCCTGGAGACCCAGAGCTCTTCCAGACCCACCAAGAGCAGCCCGTGGTCCCTGCTTTCTCTAGTTCTTGCTTTGACCACCAGATGGTGGCATTGCTCAGTGGACCTGGAGTAGCTCAGGGCCAGCCCCAAGCTCCACCAGAAAATGTCCTTAAAGCTAGAGGGATGGGTGGGTTAATCTCAACTGTCGCCCCATCACAGCGCCATGGCCGGCAGGAAGAAGCCTCAAAACAGCCCAAGAAGCAGCCACAGAGAGGATGCGGGAGAGGAGGCCAAGGAGAGGATGAGGAAGATGGGACTTGCAGACAGAGATAAAAAAAGAGGAGCCTTAGAAACTTGAGCAGTTAAAAGCAAAAGGGCATGGAGTGGGGGTGCCTGGCCACAGAGGGATTAAAAAAAAAACCAACAGGCAAAAAGTGAACAGTAACTTGTGCCCGAGATGATGTTGATCCTTGATTTCATTCACATTACACATCTGGATTCCTGGCCATAGCACTTTCTCCCACTTATTGCTAAAATGAGGTTGTCCAGGAGTCTTTTGTACATTGAAGAAGAAACTTTTGTTTAAAAAGGGAAAGCAGGGGCTGGGGATATAGCCTAGTGGCAAGAGTGCCTGCCTCGGATACACGAGGCCCTAGGTTCGATTCCCCAGCACCACATATACAGAAAACGGCCAGAAGCAGCGCTGTGGCTCAAGTGGCAGAGTGCTAGCCTTGAGCGGGAAGAAGCCAGGGACAGTGCTCAGGCCCTGAGTCCAAGGCCCAGACTGGCCAAAAAAAAAAAAAAAAAAAAAAAAAAGGGAAAGCATGGTGTGTAGTCTGACAGCCATTCCTCCTTCAGCTGTGAAGCTAAAGTAAATCCAAGCTAGAGTCTGCTCTTCGGTCTGTGTGCTATTCTGAATTCTGTATTACCTCAAATTAAATGAACTCACTTAAGAGAAAGAGGAGGAAGAAGGAGCAGGGAGCAGGAAAAAGGAGAAAGAAGGAGGAAGGAAGAAAAGAAATACTGGTTGCAACAAAGCGATGTTGCCTTACTTGTGATCAATAATAGCTAGAAATAAAGTGAAACCATTATCAAAGATACTGTAATTTAAAAAATTCAGCCTTACTACCTTTATGCTTTGGGGGCATTATTAAGTCAAATAAAAGTTATGTGAACACTATATTATTGCAGTCATTAATCTGCTAAAGGAGACTGCTCTTAGGGAACTAGCAGGCATGTCGTGTGTAGATTGTTGGCCCCAGGCTGATTTTCATTCTGGCAGGACAGAATAGTATGCCCGAGACTTCATTGTGCCACTCAGAATGATGTAGTTCTCATCTCAACTTACGAATTGTTTATTCCTGGAATTTTCCATTTAATGTCTTCCAATCACACTGGACCACAGGTAACTAAAATCATGGAAAGCAAAAATTGCAGAAAAGGAAGAAATCCTCCTGAGCGTAAGTGTTGGGGAAAGCTGGGTGATAAGGACATAGCAAGTTCTCGTGAGCCTGTTGTTTTGGAATAGTAAGAAAAAAAAAATCCTACACAAAAAGCCCTCAAAAATACTGCCCAGCTGGTTTTCTATTGTTAGTATTTGTGCTATCGTTTGGAAGAATCGAGTTGAAGCTGGTTGAACACTGACATCTCACCCTCTTCAGATTCTCTAGACCCAGAGCAATTGCTGGGTCAGCTGATCCCCTGCGGTTCAGAGGCCTGGTGCTCAGGTGTGCAGGGGCCTATGCACCACTACCTGTGCTTCTCCGTTTCAAGTAGCTGCTGTACTTCCCCTTGACTGCACCTTACTGTAAGTCTGGGAGGAAGGAGATTTCATGCCGATGTATAGGCAGGAAAACTCCTCTGGATGGCAGGATCCAAGGCTACAAGGCAGGACTTGGTTTTTAACCTAGTACGTGTGTGTGTGTGTGTGTGTGTGTGTGTGTGTGTGTGTGTGTGTGTGTGTGTGTTGTCAGTCCTGGGGCTTGACCTCAGGGTATGGGCTCTGGCCCTGAGCTCTTTTGCTCAAGGCCATTACTACTTGGAGCCACAGCTCCACTTTGGGTTTTCTGGTAGTCAATTGGTAGTCTCTTGGACTTTCCTACCCAGGCTTGCTTTGAACTGCGATCTTCAGATCTCAGCCTCCTGAGTAGCTAGGGTTACAGGTGTGAGCCACCAGTGCCTGGCTAGGACTTGATTCTAGAACAGGCTAACAAGAAAAACAAGCATTTTCAACTGAAGAACACTTCAATTTTTCATGTTTCAGCTCTTTTAGCCTTTAACTTTACGTGTTGTGTTTACTGACTTGCTCTATTAAAATGCAGCTTGTAACAGCTTTCAATGTCCATTTAGTGTTTGAAGTAGAAAAATGAAGCCTTCTGTGATGAATACACAGGGCAAGTGCTAGTTGCTGTTTTAATTTTATTATTATTTTTGCCTCAATGAGAACAACACAATAGGTAGCAGTGGGTTTAGTTGTTCTCGGGTAAAAAGACGCTTCCTGAAATTGGATCACTAGCAAAAGCAGATACTGTTATGACTTCTTGACCCAAAGAAGATGAGAACACTTAAGCTAATGCACAACGGAAAACTGTGAGAAGCATGGGCAGCCTTCAGTGTGTTTTTCAAGCTTTACACACAGTGATGGTAGAGGGAGAGAAGATTTGACAACACAGCTAACAGTGGAGCTAAAACAATCATGCCAAGTAGGAAGAGAATGACTTAGGACCCTTGTAGCACGATGTTCATGATGGATGTTTCTAGAAAAGGAGGGCTTTGAAGCCTGAATCAGGAAGAATCTAATGGACTGAGGCTCGATGTTGAGGTGGCGAATCTCTATGGATTCTTAAATTTCTAGTGAAAAAAATATGATCACAGTAGCTTTATGTCTCTGGACTAGTTATTTATAATGTTCCTCATCAGTGTTTTTGGCTTTTTCTAATTTATTTTTCCCTCTCTCAAGCTGGAGCTTACCAGATTGTCTCTTATCCTGCGACTCATGCAGGAATGGTCTCAGGACTATGGTAGCCATTCCCATTTGACAGATGAGGTACTTGGAGATCCAAAGGTTGCTTATGATTACAAGGAACTTGAGGGCAGAGCTGAGGCTTGTGCCCAGGTCTTCTGACTTCAAGAGGGGTACGTGCTTCCTTAGGTCATATGCCCCTGCTTGACCTTTGTACTCTGTGCTGTTGAGGGTTACCCCTAAAGCATTGTCTTGCTTCTGCGTCTGCTTCGTCAGCTGTTTGCTTGGACAAGGCTGAGGAGAGTTTCCTGTGGGAGAGACAGTGCCTCAAAGGCTTGCCGCCCCCCCCCCCCCGTCATCTGCCCAACATGTACCTCAGCCTAGTGTGCCCCAAACCAGCCAGTTACACAATTCCCAGCTCAGCCAATGTCTTGGGCCCTGCTGTAGGAGCAGGAGCTGTCACGGGGAGGCCCTGAGCTTAAGAGGGAAGCCCGGGCTGGAGTCTTGAGTTCTCTGCCCCGCCTCGCTGGCATTTTGTCATCAGGATTGAGTGGCATTGCTGGTGGGTGGGTGTGCACAGCCTGGTGGGGACTGTGCTGGCCTCCTTCCCAGGAACGGCATTGTCTGGGGGGAGCGGGAGGTGAGCTGCGGGGCTCGTGTCCAGGCAGGCTGTGCTAGCGGCCGCCTCCCACCTCGGCACCAACAAGCCGCTCCTTGTGTAGCTGAAAAAAATTCAGTGACCCACGTCGGGGCCAACTAATCTCTCAGTCAATCCTGGTTCATACAAGATAAACAAGGAGGGTAGGGGAGGCCCAGGGCAGTCAAAATCCCAAGTCCTTGACAGAACTCACCTGTTAAAAAGCCAGAAGAGTTCTGTTTTCTTCTGAAACCCCAGAGCTGGCTCACTAAGCTATCATCTCTATAAAGTTAAGTGTGTAACACACACACACACAGAGGTTTAAAAGACCACTTGTCAAACAACTATCTGCCCAAATATTGCCCCAGAATCTTACCACGTTTGGTGACATCAGCAAAGCAGGAAGTGTTAGTGAATATAGACAAAATGTTTTGTATACATGTGTGAAAATAGAACACGGCAATGTGATGGGACTGGTTTTGTATTTAAAATTCTTTTCAGGGAACTACAAAGCAACCCCCAGGGTCAGCGTGCCCGCGCAGCTGTGTGAGGGGAGATGGCCACGCCCTTAAGTCCAGATGCCCCTTATTCTGCAATTCCAAACAAGAGGCAGACAACACACGCAAGTTCTCCTCCTGGCACCGCTCTCCTGTTTCCTTCTTTCTCTGTGGCAGGGGTGCAATGGCCAGAGGAGCGGAGCAGGAAGGATGCAGAGGGAAGTGTGCTTTCTCAAGCATGAACTTCCCAAGCCCAGGAAGGTGATGGTAGCACTGAAGACTTAACCGGCCCTGCCTGACTTCACTTAAGCCCCAGACCTTGCTTTTTTCCTTGTCAGGCAGAACTGGGCATTTTGTAGTGATAAGGAGGGGCCTGGGAATATGGCCAAGTGGCAAGAGTGCTTGCCTTGTAGGCATGAAGCCCTGGGTTCGATTCCCCAGCAACACATATATAGAAAACAGCCAGAAGTGGCGTTGTGGCTCAAGTGGCAGAGTGCTAGCCTTGAGCAAAAAGAAGTCAGGGGACCATGCTCAGGCCTTGAGTTCAAGCCCCAGGACTGGCCAAAAAAAAAAAAAAAGTAGTGATAAGGACATTCACAATCACTCAGCAGAGACTCTTTTTTTTTTTTTCCATTTAATACTAGACTTTCAAGAATTGAGATGCAAGCTTTTATGCAATTACATCCAATGTTAAAATTGGTAATACATAATTTACAAAGATTAACATCAAAACCATCATCTATTTAGATATGCTTTTGTAAAAAGGAATATATTAGCAGCATTTATATTTTCCGCAATCACACAGCCTACAGACATGCAGACTAACTGTATCTATTTGCAGTGATGTAGTGCTTTTGCCCCGCATTTCAAACACCAAAACCCGCCTTCAGCAGAGACTCTTAATTAGCTGGGATTGTGTCTGCGGATGGTGGCAAATCAGCTTAACTGTTGTCCTTTATTGCTGTGGAGTCCTGAGGCCTGACAAGGAGCCAAGAAATATACTGGGGTATGGCAGGGGGCAGGGTAGGGAGGACTATGGGGCTGGTGGGTCCTTAAGGAGATACCAGGGTTTTGATCAAAGTGCATCTCTGGGCTTGGTAATTTGAAAACAGAGCTCTTAGGACCCTGTCTGACCTGCCCTTAGGCCCTGCCTAAGTTTTCTTATCTGGGAAATGGGGCTGACCCAGTGAGAGCCGAGTGATGGAGGGAACCACTGGGATGGCTTTGAAGACAGAGAAGGGAGGAGGGCGGCCTGAGGGAGAGACTGTCCACAACCTAGTCGGATCCTCTAGTTAAATCCTCAGTTGAATCTCTGCAACTATATTCACTGGGGCTGAGTACAATTTTAGATCTGCTGAGTCCAAGCAGGGAGTAAAACTCAGTTCTTGGTTGTCTCTGTCACTGTGGTAAATGTATGTGTGTGTACATGTACAAATTCTTCAAATGGTGTAAGATGTCTCTGCAAAACCAGTATGCCTTCTGGAGAAGGCATTGGAGATGCCTTCATTGGAGAAATTGGAGAAGAAAGGCAGGGAATTTTCTGTGTCCCAGAAACACAACCCCGACCCCCATCCCCCTCATTCTTCCCCTCATCAATCAATCATGGCAAACTGTAATCTTTCCCTCTGTTTCCCATTTCTTGGGAGAAGAGATATTTTCCCCACACCATTTAGCCATTTCCTCTTTATATTGTCTGGGTTTTTCTCCCATGCAAAGTGATTTGAGAAATTAGGGGTACAAGATAGGTCGCAGAGGTACATTAAACAAAGAAAAACATGTCATTCTCTGGGACACTTGTAATAAAAATGGCTACATTCTTTGATTTTGCACTGTAAAGCATCGTGTGTGCATAAGAACACAGTAGCTGTGTGGAATTTAACAAATAAAGCAAACACCTAGGCAGTAACATCAGACATCCACGAGTGGGGCCCTTCCACACTGGGGATCCGGAGTCTCTGATTGCACATCCCAGACTCCTTCCCCTCCCATTCCCTGCCAGGCTTCTGTGTCCTGTGGACATTTGCAAGTTCACTGCTTACTTTTTCATGTGGTTTAGCACGTGTAGACCTAGTCAAGTCTGCCTTTTGTTGTTTACCCGGGCTGTCACTCATTTTGTCTGATTTCCTTCTATGCTTGATGATCTGGTTCTGTATTTTGCTAGTGACTGGCCTTGAGAAAGTATTTGTGAAGATCCCCCAACGCTTAGAGTATGAATGCTCTTCTCTTTCTGGTGCCTTTTTTTTTTTTTTTTGAGTCACTGCAAACTAATTTCATTACCCACATGTGTTGAACATGTGTGAGGTGCAGATTAGTTTGAGGGCAAGCTTGTGGCCACATCTTCTAGGAGTGTTTTCCCCCCCCTTTATCTTTTGCTTCTCTTTCTCTACTCCAGTTTCTCCTTGGACCCTAGGTCTAGGGAGAGGCCAGAAGTGATGGATGAATTCTGGTTCTTTCTTGCCCGGAGAGGCAGCTTTTGGGGTCCAGCTTAATGTCACACTTGATGTCCCCTGTGCGAGTCTGTATGTTGGATGTTCTCTGCACCTCGGAGACGTCTGTCATCCTCATTTCTCCGATGTCTCCAAGACAAAAATAGCTTTGGCATCAACCGCTCTTTTAGACTCATTAGGTTTGCACTTCACCCACAGACGGTCTGGTAGAGACTGTGCTGTCATTTTGACTCTAAAGTGGTTTCCTTTGGGGCATCACTGGGGATCGATCGCCTTGTGCATATGAGGCAAGTGTCTGGTCACTGAGCGACGTATCCCCAGCCTTTCCAGAGTGGTTTTCAGCAAGAAGACGATCCAATTAACCCAACCCAGTTAACCAGCCCTTAACAGAAAAGCGTTTGCAGACTTATGGAATACATCTCTGCACATGTGCTTCCCTGTATTTGTCCTTAGGAGGTCCAGAAACTTAAAGAGAAGAAGGACCAAGGGCATGTAGGACTCTGAGATAGTCTTTGGTGGAGAAGACCTAAGACTTGTGCTGCTTGCCATTCCTAGGAAATGGAAAATCCATTCCCATGGGGCTGCCCATCCTTTCTTCAAGGGGTAGCTAACAGGTGATACATTTCATCTCCAAGGGAAATTACCTCATGCTGGCTTCTCAGCCACCTTGCCTGGTCCTAGCCTTTCTGCAATGACCAAGGCCCAGCCTTCTGTCATCTAGGGTGGCTCTGAGGGCAGCTGGCTGGGATTCGGGCTGCAGCGACAGCATTAGTCAGCAGTCTCTTCCCCGGCTCAGATCCCTAACACTGCAACGTGTGTCTGTGACAATGACGGAGATTCAACTCTGCCCATGGATTTGGATCTGTCAGTGCATAAGTCTGGGCCACTCCTGAGTTGGTGAGCCTAGTCTTTGGCCTACCCAGAAGATCACGCTTTGACCAGCTGGAACTGGGTTCAGATTTAAAAACTTTAAATCCCAAATGTCAAAAACAAATTCTCCACCCCCATCTCCTCTCTCTTCCCTCCTTTCCCCTCCCCTTTCCTTCTCTCCCCTTCCCCTCTCCCTTCCCTCTCCTCTCCTCTTCTTTTCTTTCCTTCCTCTCCCCTCCCCTCCTCTCCTCTCCCCTCCCCTCCTCTCCTCTCCTCTCCCTTCTCCTCTCCCCTCCCCTCTCCTCTTATCTCCTCTCTTCCCCTCCCTTCTCCTTTTCTCCCCTCTGGTCTCCTCTCCTCTTTCCCTCCCCTCCCCTCCACTGGCCTTTTCTCTCCTCTCCCCACCCCATCCCTTTCTCCCCTTCTCTTCCCTTCCCCTCCCCTCCCCTACCTCTCCCATTTTTCCCCTTCCCTTCTCTCCTCTCCTCCCTTCCCCTCCCCCCCTCATGTAAGCACCGGGGCTTGAACTCAGAGCCTTGTGCTCATTCTTAGCTTTTTCTGTCCATGGCTGGAGTTTTATCACTGGGACCAGACCTCAATGTCTGGCTTTTTGCTGGCTAGTTGGAGATATAAATTTTACAAATTTGCATGCCCGGGCTGGCTTTGAACCATGATCTTTGGATCGCAGCTTCCTGAGTAGCTAGGATTTTAGGCATGAGCCACCAGGGCCCAGCTAATGAATTTCTGACTGATTGGTCCTGTATCCCAAACTTAGAAGGAAATGTCTGAAATGATCACCAATACCAGGAGAGTCTGCAAACCATGTGTGGGTTCAGAAAACCTCTCAAGGACACAAGGGTGGAAAGCACCATGGTGGAGATGGTGGTGCTTTGAATGCTTGGTCTTGCCCTGTGCTGGGAACTCAAGAACCGTCACCTAGGAGACGGCAGAGTAAGAGAGCAGCCACTGGGCATGGTTGTGAGTGTAATCCAGATATGATACTTGCCACCCCATCGCTGATCTGGATAGCCGGTGCCTTCTCTTCTCAAACCTCAGAGCTCATCTCTCCCCTGTCTGGGCCCCTGGCAGTGAGGGTGACCTCACCACCCACAGGAGGACTGGCTTGGTCAGAATGGCCCCTCTGCCCCTTCAGAGTTAATCAGAAGACGCACTGGAAAGATTCTGGCAGTGGACTGATGCTGCTGCCTATCCCTACATTTTGTCTAACCCTGTGGTTCATTGGTGAGGTATGCACCATAGCAGACCCATTTTCTTAGAGACTGTTCCACGATGGATCTTGGAATTTGAGTTCATAAAGCTTTGGTGTGAAAGACAAATCTCCTCGGCCAGTTCTCTCAAAACTCATTGTTCTCTGGTGCTTGTATGCAAATAGGCCTGGGAATTTATTAGTTTAACTAATATCACTACATGATCAGTTAAGTCCTCAGTAAACAATTGCTAAGGACGCTTTAAGGGAGAACAGCTTAGAATCAGATTTGTTTTTTTGGTAAGAATTACAGGGTGTACTGTCAAAGTTTCTTCAAGTTGCCCCCTCCCCTTGACAAATTATAGGGCTGTTAGCTTAGCTTCCAGCCCCCAATTTCCCTATGAAAAGTCCTTTCTCGATTGGTTCCTAGCACAGATTCTGTCTCCTTTTCTCCCTCTCCTCTCCCACTCCCTTTCTTCTTAGTCTCCTCTCTGAGCATACTGTCTTTTCTAGTTCTCTGATTATATAGCCGAATATTTTGATCCCAAACAAAGGTGACTTTTATACTCAGCCTGTTGTAAAAGATTAGTAGTAGGTGACATGTGCTAGATGTTTCTACTCTGGTTTTTGGCCAAGAGGGCTTATCCAAATGTCATACTCCTGCCATTCAAATTTTTACCACAGGAAGTAGGACCTCTTATTAGAGTAGGTCCTCCTCTTTGTCTACTAGGCCCGAGGACATCAGAAAGCACTACCAGAGTATGCAAAGCATTAAAACAGCAGAACCTTACCCATGAGATTTCTCCCATCTTGTCACTTGTTTTTATACACCTGATGAAGGAAAGCTGGTGTGGGTGTACTACTGTGGAGGTTGACAGGGTTTTCGCGGAATCAAGGAAGGCAGATCACCAAATGCTGGGCACCACATTGATGGCTGATGGATAGAAGGCGTGGGAGGTAGCAGGGTTCTGGGGAGAATGGAGGAGAGTTGATTTAGGCCACTCTGCTCTACCTCAGCACTCCTGTAACATGTGGTCTCCTGATGCTTTGAGAGGCCTGGGCCCTTGGCCTGTGTGAAGACAAGCTGTAGGTGTTAGGTATGGCTGGCATTCTTTAGCTCCAGAGAGATGAGATAGACTGTATTGTGAATCATTCATTTGACAATATCGATCCATCTGACCCTGTGACTAGGTTTTGTTTTTACAGGGAGGAAAAGATCAGAGTGGCTGTGTCCTATCTTAGCTTACTAGGTTCAAGGTGGCTGATAAGCAGCAGAGGAAGCTGAGGTTGAAGAGGCAGTCACATGAGGATCTGACACAGGTTTTCTCCTTCCCTTCCCTTCCCTTCCCTTCCCTTCCCTTCCCTTCCCTTCCCTTCCCTTCCCTTCCCTTCCCTTCCCTTCCCTTCCCTTCCCTTCCCTTCCCTTCCCTTCCCTTCCCTTCCCTTCCCTTCCCTCCCCTCCCCTCCCCCCTCCCCCTTCCCTCCCCCCTCCCCCTCCCCCTCCCCCCTCCCCCTCCCCTCCCCCTCCTCCCCCTCCCCCTCCCCCTCCCCCCCCCCTCCTCCTCCTCCTCCTCCTCTTTTTTTTGCCAGTCCTGGGGCTTGAACACAGGGCCTGAGCACTGTCTCTGGCTTCTTTCTCGAGCCATAGCACCACTTCTGGCTTTTTCTATCTATGTGGTGCTGAGGAATCGAATCCAGGGCTCCATGTATGCGAGGCAAGCACTTTACCACTAGGCCATATTCCCAGCCCTGACACAGGTTTTTCTAAAAGTTGAAAAATATCTCCTTCCGTGCTATTCAGTGTGGTAGCCACAAGCTACATGTGGCTCTTGAACACTTTTGTGTGAGCACTGAGTTTTGAATTTTGTTCATTTTTGATCATTTAAATTGAAGTTACTATACCTGGCTAATAGCCATCCTATTGAACAGTATAGCTCAAGTAAAAAGAATAGCTTGTACAAAGGCCCTGAGGATATGGCCACGCTATAGACCCAACGTGAGATCTACATTTGCAAACTTCATTGATGTTTCCTGCTTCTGTTTTGTGGCCCTGGGAGAGAACCCACAGAGAACTAACACTTAGCCAGATGGGAATTAAACGCGCGGTTCAACAAAGAACCCATTTCCTTTCCTAGGATGGTTTCATGCCCACATTGTCTGACTCACCACGCCAGGCTAGTTTCCTCCCCTTGCTAGTTGTGGCTGGCCTTTGTCCATGCAGGATGTAGCCTTTCATTCTGGGAACGAATCCTGTCTTTGTTCTTGACTTGCATTTTCTTGGACTATGGTAGAGGCAAATTTTCAAGAGTCACCTTGTGTTCCTTTTACTGCCTCCCATCCACCTCAGGGCCTGGGCTCTCATCTTTCCTCATTTAACTTTTCTTTTTCCTCCCATTGCTAAAGAGGACATAGTAGGAAAATTGAGGGGAGGGGTTAAGTCGGAATGGATGGGGGAGAACGCTGAAAGGGGTGATATTGATCAAGATGCATTGTACTTACACACTGATTTGTTGGATGGTAACCCCTTTGTACAACCACTTAAAGATAATAAAAATATAATTAAAAGAAAATGGCCATCACCCACAATAAGAAGGCATGGTTAAACCCAGTTTTGAAGAGAAACAGGTGTTTAAAGATAGTTATCCCTTGAATTGAAAAAAAGGAGAGAAAAGAAGAGAAGGGCCCCAGGAAAGCTTGCACCCATTTCCTTATAGGCTGCACATGCATTGAGAAGCTTCTGTGTTTCTTAGCCAATGATTGGACCATGTCAGCCTTCTCCCAGTGGTGGGGGAAAGAGAGCTGTGGCCTGGACCAGCCTAGCCATGCAGCATGGGTGGAGATTCAGCTCCTGGAAGAGTCCCAGGAGAAAACAGGACTGAGGTTCAGTGTTCTGGGGATCATAGGAGTGTTCTCGGTATTCTGGGGATTAGTGGAGGCCCAGCTACAGAGCCTCTAATCCCAGGCTGGCCTGGTTTCATCTCTGGTTGCTATTCCCTTTGTACTTGTATACTCAAAAGAAACACACACACACACACACACACACACACACACACACACACACACACACACACACACACACACACACACACACACACCCCAGTTACCCAGCACTGCCCTGAAAGTTACATAAAACTGAGGGGAAAGGATTGCGGTATTAAATTGGAGACCATGTGGCTAAGCCTGCCTCCATGGGTTGGGTGGTTAGCCTGCTTTTCTCCTTTGGTCCTAGTTGATGGTTGCAGTTAATTCAGGCTGGTGATGATGACGGTGATATGAGGAGAGGGCACAGAGGAAAGGGCAGCTGGGGCTGCTGGCTCATGCCTGTCATCCTAGCTACTCAAGAAACTGAGACCCGAGGATCGAGATTTGAAGCCAGCCCAGGCAGAAAAGTCTATGGGACCCTTACCTCCAGCCAAAAGCCAGCAGGGGAAATGTGGGCCAAGTGGTAGAGTGCCAGCCTTGAGCAAAAAAAGCTAAATGAGAACTTTTCAAGCCCCATTACAGGAACTGAGAGAGAGAGGGGGAGGAAGGAAGGAAGGAAGGAAGGAAGGAAGGAAGGAAGGAAGGAAGGAAGGAACAACCAGGTGCCAGTGGCTCACCCTGGTAATCCTAGCTAGTCAGGAAGCTCAGATATGAGTATCCAGGTTCAAAGCCAGCCCAGGCAGGAAAGTCTGTGAGGTTTATCCCCAATTAACCATCAGCAAACCAGATGTGGTAGAGTGCTAGTCTAGAGTAAAAGAACTCAGGGATTGCCCAGACCCTGAGTTCAGCCTCACAACTAGAGGGGCGGGGGAAGAGGGAGAGGGAGGGAGGGAGGGAGGAAGAGAGTAAGGGAGAGAGAAAGAGAGAGCGAGAGAGAGAAAGAGAGAGAATGAATTCGGATCTCTGAGCAATGTGTTGTTTTGGGAACCTTCACTGAACCCTTCTTGGAGCATAAATGTGAAGCTTATCTGTTCACTTCTTTCTTTCTTTCTTTCCTTTCTTTTTCTTTCTCTCTCTCTCTCTCTCTCTCTCTCTCTCTCTCTCTCTCTCTCTCTCTCTCTCTCTCTCTCTCTCTCTCTCTCTTGTTTTGGAGCTAGAACTCAGGGCCTGGGCATTGTCCCTGAGCTCCTTTTGCCACAGCACCACTTCCAACATTTTCATGATGAATTGGAAATAAAGAGTCTCATAGACTTCCCTGCCCCAGCTGGCTTCAAACTGCCATCCTCAGATCTCAGCCTCCTGAGTAGCTAGAATCACAGGTGTGAGCGCTAGTGAGTGCTCAGCTTCTGCTCACTTAAAAAGATTGCTCTTTAAAAATGTCTTCTGCATACAAATTGGTTACTTTGCCTTTTATACGACTGTAACATGCACATACACACATGTGTATGTGACACGCATGGATATGTGTACCTGTTCCGATTGTGTACACTGTGTTGGTTTAACTGGAACTAGTGAGAGGATGGAGACATCACTCTTCAGTGTGGGCACAGTTCTGGGGGCTTAGCGCCTTGGGTCCTTGAGCAGAAGGTGTTTGGAGGACAGTCCACAGCTGACATCCAGGTAAACATCTAGCACGCGCACTAGTTCCCAGCCTTTCTTTGCCAATTGTTCCCCACACATGGCCTCCATACCCCTGCTATTTTTGTGTGTGTTTGTGTCAGTACTGGGGTTGCTCAGCTTTTATTTTTCTTGTTAACCACTGGTGTTTTCTATGCCTTAAGTCCTCTGCCCCCCACACTTCCAGCTTTTTTGGGGGCTGGTTAAGCAGAGATCAAAGTCTTGTGGATTTGTCTGCCTGGGTTGGCTTTGAGCTTTGAATCTCAGATCTCCACTTCCTGAGTAGCTAGGATTCTAGGTGTGAGCCACTGGTTCCTGGCTCTCCTTTCATATTTGCCCCTTGTGATTTTGGTGCATTTAACATCTACATTTCCATTGAAGATCATTTCACAAGGCACTGAAGAACCTGTACCGGGGAGAAGGCCACATGATCTCCTTTCATTGTGTCATGACATCACTGTAAATAGTAGTGTCCCTCATTGCAAGATGTGTTGCCTGTTTCTCCCAGTCCAAGGTGCACCTACTGCCCTCATGTTAGCTCTGGAGTGGGTGAGAGAGAACGTGCCAAAGGAAATACGATAGGCTTAAATATGCAGTGAACAGCCTCGGGGCTTCAGTGCTCTCCTAACTATCCAGGCAAGTAGGAGATGTGGTCCCATCAAGCTGGCTCATTTCTTCCCTTCATTCAGGTCTGGTCTAGGCATGCAGCATTATACCAGGATCCACACTTATGAGGACCCAGTGCTTGACTGGTTTTATGTTCTGCTGTAGCCATCCTCTCTGAAGGTTTTAAACAAGTGCTCCTCATTGTCGTTTTGCACTGGGCTTGACTAGCAACTGGACTTACTTTCATTATACTTTGAGTACCTCTCGGCCTACAGCCATTTTTTTTTCATGTTGCTGTAAGTATATTGTTTATATTTATGACTTACCTTGTATACTGAGAGGTGTTTTAGTGAAAAGACAAAGTCTTTGGAATCTAACAAACGTTGTTTTAAATGTTCTACCTCCTAACTTTGGTCCTTTAATTAAGGTGCTCACTTATTTAGAGCCTCTATGGACCCATTTGTGCAGTGCAGGGAGTGATTTTAGGTTACTTTTTGTTGGTCATGGGGCTTGAACTCAGGGCCTGGGCGCTATCCCTGAGCTCTTTTGCTCAAGACTCTCTACCACTTTGAGCCACAGCACTACTTCTGGTTTTCTGGAAGTTAATTGGAGATAAGAGTCTCATGGAATTTCCTGCCTAGGCTGGCTTTGAACTGTGATCTTCAGATCTCAGCCTCCTGAGTAGCTAGACTTACAGACGTGAGCCACCAGCAGCTGTCTAGGACTTGATCCTTAAACAGGCTAACAAGAGAAACAACTTTTTCAACTGACGTACACTTCTTTTCAACTTTTCATGTTTCAGCTCTTTAAACTTTACTTTTATGTGCTTGTATTTACTGACTTGCTCTATAAAAACACAGCTTATGGGGCTGGAATGTGGCTTAGTGGTAAAGTGCTTGCCTAGCATGCATGAAGCCCTGGATTTGATTCCTCAGTACCACATAAACAGAAAAAGCTGGAAGTGGCGCTGTGGCTCAAGTGGTAGAGCGCTAGCCTTGAGCAAAAAGAAGTCAGGGACAGTGCTCAGGCCCTGAGTCCCAAGCCCCAGGACTGGAAAAAAAAAAGTACAGCTTATAATGTTTTTTAATGTCCATGCAGTGTTTTGACATACAAAATGGAACCCTTCTGTTATGAATACATGGGGAAAGTGTTGGTGGAAGAGAAGAAAGCCTCTGTGTTTAAAATGGAAACAACCTCTCATCTTCAGAGTCATTAGTAGACCTTTCCACCGTGACTTACATGATGTCTATTCATAAAATCTTCAAAGTTGAACATGGTGGTTCTCCCATAATCCCAACACTCAGGAGGTGGAAGGAGGAAGGATTGTGAGTTCAAGGTCAGTCTTGAGTTTACCCTGAGTTCTGGTCAGCCTGGATTCCATAATAAAACCCTCTCTCATGAAACTAAAACAACCTCCTCCAACCTCCTCCAAAAGCCAAAAACAAACCACAAATCCCTTAGGTTTTTGTTGCAGAACTAGATAGGCAGAGGTGAGGCTCTTGTTAACTTCCTCCATGTGCGCATTGTGGCTGCCCCTAGTCGTCCCCGTTAGGGAGGTTGAGCTCTGCCATTTCCCATGGTGGAGTTCACAGTCACAGACACTTGCAAGTGTTAACGGTACTACATATGAAGCTGAGTCGGACACACAATTCCTGCCAGAACCCTGGAGCTGAGCCTGGTCCCGATCCCCCTCTCCCGTGGCTGACTGTGGGCGACTGGCCTCCTGTGCACTGCCCTGGTGGGTTTTCTTTGGGGAAGAGGTCGAGCAGAACCTTTGACTGTGGATTAGGTAGATCTGGGGTAAAGTGCTTTTCAGTGAACACATCCTAAGAAAACCCTGGGCATAAAACAAGAAGCAGGGCTGGGATGTAGCTCGGTGGCAAAGCCCTTGCCTAACAAGTGCAACATCCTGGGTTCAATCCCCAATACCAAAATTAAAAAAAATAAAAAGACTCCCTCCCCTCCCCCAGAAGACACAGAAACAGCCAAATGTGCTATCTATGAGTAGAACGAGCTTGTATTTTCCTCCGAGAAACCTGGTAGATTAGGGAGGGATCTGAGACCTAGGCAGAAATGCAGCTGTGGCCAGCTTGGCTGGGTCCCCCAGGTCAGGATCTGGGACTGGCGCCTTTAGGTGTCTGGGGCTGGGGTGGCGGCTGAGAGCCAGGAGAGCTTGGGGCAGCCTGTGTGCTGTGACTAAATTAGGAAGAAGAGCCCTCCGGCTCTCCTGGGAGCTCGCAGAGGCAGGTGGGCTATGGCAGGGTCTCTGGTGGGCAACTGGAAGCAGGCCGTTCAGCTGATGAGCTTGTGCTTCGGCCTTTTTAGAGGGTTACAGAAATGTCGCACACCAAATCCAGTCCCGTCCTAGCGGTGAGGAACCCTCTGTGTGTGAGGACACATGGGTGGCAAGGGTGGGGGACGGCTTGTGCCTACCTCCTCCCCTCTAAGAGAGCCAGCCCGGGAAGCGCTCATCACTAAGCTCTGTGCAATCCCTGTGGAGGAGAGCTTATAGAAAAGACTCTCTATTGGCCACATCGGAGGGAGTTAGATTGAATGCCAGGCATCAAAGATGAGCACCAGACCGGCCCGGATGAGACAAACTGGGATGCTAAGTTTGCCTTACACAACCTGGCAGAGTGATGGTGTGTGATGGTGTATTTTGATTTAGACTATCACATGAAAATTTAATTTACCTTGATGGATTAAGTATGAAACTTGGAAAGAGGCAGGGGGAGAATTGGCAAGAGAATAGTGGCCCTTGGGAAGCTAATAAGAAGGTTTGTATGGGGCTGGGAATATGGCCGAGTGGCAAGAGAGCTTGCCTCGTATACATGAAGCCCTGGGTTCGATTCTCCAGCACCACATATCTAGAAAACGGCCAGAAGAGGCGCTGTGGCTCAAGTGGCAGAGTGCTAGCCTTGAGCAAAAAGGAAGCCAGGGACAATGCTCAGACCCTGAGTCCAAGCCCCAGGACTGGCCAAAAAAAAAAGAAGGTTTGTATGTAATTAAATCATAAAAAGGGGTAAAGCTATGCCTTAACTCTCACAGGAAAGTCTTCTCAGGGAGGGGCTTGGTCACTGTTCCTTCAGGTGGCAGGGGGTGTATTTTCTGCAAGACTAGTTCAAGTCTAAGCCTTCAACTATCATGGTGCTGTTGATGTTTTGGGTACATTCCTATCTGCTCATTAAATTCCAGTTGTTACCCCCAACTTACCTAGCTCCCGACCCTCAACTCTGACAAAATGTTTATAGCATTCAGAATTCCCTAGGGGGAATATCACCCTAACCACAGTCTAGGAGCAAAGGATAATTCTTCTCTCCCCGCCCCCCCACACACACACTGAAAGGTTAACCCTGGGCAGACAAGTAAAGGAACGAACCTCTCACCCTGCCTCCTGTTCTACAAAAGCCAGCAAAGATAGTCAGAGGTGCAAGGAAGTTTTCTGGCTGAGTCAGTGAATGTGACTATATTTCTGAAGGGTGTGTGTGTGTGTGTGTGTGTGTGTGTGTGTGTGTGTGTGCGCGCGTGCGCGCGTGTGCACATACACTGGGGCTTGAACTCATGGCCTTGTGCTCTCACTTGGCTTCTTTGCTCAAGGCTGAGGCTCTACCACTTGAACCATACCTCCACTTGCAGGTTTTTGCTGCTTAATTGGAAATCAGAGTCCCATAGACATTTCTGCCTGGGCTGGCTTCGAACTGCCATCTTCAGATCTCAGGCTCCTGAGTATAGCTAGAATTACAGGTCTGAGCCAGTAGCCCCCAGCCACTAATAGTTCTTGTGGGTATCAAATTCAGAGTAAAAAGACCATGCAGCCACCATCATCCCCCACAGGGGTGGGGTGGTGGGGGAAATAGAAAAGGGAACCAGGCTAGGAGGCTTTGGGATTTTCTTAAAAAATGGCTGACCAGATTAGCCTAAGACTGCCTCCTTCAGAAGTGTTCTCAAGAGACCTCTCCGCGGGGAGCTGGCCTGGGTGTTGATATGTGAAGAGGCTGAGAACATGTGGCATAAACATCGACTGATATTGTTTGCCATTTACACTCAGCATGTGTAATGCAGCAGGAATGGCCCGGGGCGCCATGTGACTCCCACTTCCAGACCCGTGTGTGCCGTGCGTGGCCAGGACGCTCTTTCTCTTTCGCTTACCCCCCTTCCCTGCTTGCATCCCCCCCACCCCACCCCACCCCTTCCCAGACTCCAGAGTTTAAGTGGAGGCTTGTCATGATTGGCATGCAGCAAGCTGGTAGAATGTTGTTGGAATTTTCTAGGAAGGCACATACGCAACACCCAAAATGACTCCCGGCTTCGGTGGCCGCAGGTCAGCGCTTCATGCCAGGTGCCCTGGGCCGTTTCAGAAAGGTAAGGTTGCATGACGTCGCCCTACCTTTCCCCAGCCTGAGGGGAGCCGAGGGGCTTCTAGTCCAGGCAGCAATCCTGACCACTCTTCTGTTCGTGGCCATAAGCGGTTGTGCATGAGCAGCATGAACATGCGATTTGTCGGTACCTCCGCCCCCACCTCCTGTTTAAAATAATTTTAATAAATGATTCCCAAGGGCAGTTTAACATGTGACCTAGAATGACACCTCATGACCCCAGTGAAATCAGCGAACCCAATGTCAGGAAGTCTAGATAGCGCTTTTTACGCTGCCTACTAGGCTCTTTTGTAAAGAAAAGTCCAGTCGCTAGCGACTGGAAACCGTAGATCTGAGAAGCTGCGAGGAGCTGCTTTCGGAATCCCCGAACCTTGTGAATGATGGGGGTCTCTTACGGTTGAAGTGCTTGGGGCTGTGATTGATGGGATGTGCCAAAGATGAAAAATGAATGTAATGTGGTTTTGAAAACGTCTCGGGTCTCATTCCGAGCGGGGAGGAGAGTGCTGTGCTGTAAATTCACGGGCAGGGATATTTCACCAAGGGACAACGCTCTTGAATTGTTTCTAAGCACCTCTGGGGTTGGCATGATGTGAATTTCGGCAACTGTTAGGGATCTCTAAGGAAGGTTATTATTATTATTTATTGTTATTATTTTAAGCAAAACAATTTTAATAGTCTCTAAGGAGACTATAAACATATAAACCGGAGTAGACATATCTGATTAGATCGATATCCTAACGACCAACACGACTCACTGCATTGTCATATCCAAAGTGGATTTGACATCTCAGTGGAGAAATAGCAGCTTTCTGCCTGCGAGTGTGTAAAAGCAAGCCTACACTCATAAAACGGCCTGCACTATGTATCATGTACCATGGTGTTTCGTTGTTTTTTTTTTTTTTTTAGAACCTTAAAGAGCTATTATGTAGCTTTGGCTGCTGGTTTCTGTCTTGTATTCATTAGAATCCTTCCTTGTTTTCCCTTCTTCCTTTGAACAGGTATTTATTTGTGCACATTTTTGCAAAGATGTCAGAAAACCGAAGTGTAAAGAGTTGATATTTTTATACACCCGCCTCTCCCCACCATGTATCCGCCAACAGCTGCCATGTATGATTTTGTGTGTGTGTGTGTGTGTGTGTGTGTGTGTGTGTGTAATTTGATATTTTGGATGAAATGACTTCCTTACTTTCCATAGTAATAGAATAATCAATTTCACCATAGAGGACTGTGTACATGTCAAGCCTCGGCTGCTCCTAATTAGCAATGCATGGGGTAGCACCCGAGAACAGTTTTATATATTAAAAAAAAATCAGCCTTCAAGGTTTAACCATGCTGGCCTTAGCCAAGGCAGTTCTCAGTCTGCTTGGATGTTAACCACAGGTTTATTTTGTGGTATCCTGAGAAAATATCTCAAATGGCACATGCAACTGTAACAGAGCTGGGCCTGTCCCTCTAACGGTTGCTGCTTTGTTTGGGATTTTTTTTTTCTTTCTTTTAACCTCTACTCTGCCACCATTTTCATAGGGCCACAGCTTTGTAGGATAGAAGCAAAGCCAGAACCAATCTATGTGAAATCTCTGCCCTCGTGGCACCTGGGTTTTGTTTTGGCAGAACTCAGGAAGGTGTGTGTCTGAAGGCACCAAAATCTTCTATTCACTTTGGGAAATGGACATGTTCTCAATAAATCCAATGGTTTATTTATAATAAATTATGAGGCTTATTTATCAAGTTGCAACCTTACTGTTGTTCCCATGTAGTCTTCGGAATGTAAAGAATTTTGACTGCACACTTTCCCAGTGCTTAAAGACCTGCACGTTCTGCGCAGTCCTACATTCCCCACTGCCGAAAGACATTCAAGTTCATTGATGAAGTATTCATTCAGTGCTGGGAATTTGCCCAGCATTGAGCCAGCTGGACACTTGGGAAGTTGGAAGATGTTAGGACAAGGAGGAGGGCCTTAAGCTGCTTAGAATTCAGAAGGCAAAAGCAAGCATGATTTTCTGTGGCAGAAAGCAAATGTGTGCTCTGGGAATGAGTTGCCACCAGAAAGAGAAAATCTTAACCAAATCTTACTGAATTTCTTGAACGGTGCATTGATATAACAAAGAAATGTTGATTTATTGCTCTCTCTGTAACCCTCTGCAAACATAAAGATTTCAATGTTTATTCTTAAGAATAATTTAAGACAAATGGACATGCCATATAGAATGACCAAAATGGCTTATGGGGGGCTGGAAATATGGCCTAGTGGCAAGAGCGCTTGCCTCCTTCCTACACATGAAGCTCTCAGTTCGATTCCCCAGCACCACATATATGGAAAACGGCCAGAAGGGGCGCTGTGGCTCAGGTGGCAGAGTGCTAGCCTCGAGCGGGAAGAAGCCAGGGAAGGTGCTCAGGCCCTGAGTCCAAGGCCCAGGACTGGCCAAAAAAAAAAAAAAGGCTTATGGGATCAAAAACAAGAAAACACAAGCTAGGCATTGGTGGCTCATGCCTGTAATCCCAGCTGCTCAAGAGGCTGAGACCTCAGGATTGTGGTTCAATGCTTCCCAGGGCAGTAAAGTTATTTTCAATTAACGAGCAAAAATCCAGTTGTAGGAGTTATGGCTCAAGTGGTAGCCCTCAAACCTTGAGTGAAAAAGCTAAGGGACAGAACTGAGGTCCTGAGGTCAACCGCCAGTACTGACACAAAGCCCCCAAATTAAAAAAAACAACAACAAAAAACCCCAGATTGATTATATTCCTTTATGGATGGGTGACTCTCAGCCTTTTCTTCACAATACTTCTCCTAGGAGCTGTTCCAGTGATCATGTTGGATCAGAATATTTGTGTTGGAATCCACGATTTAAAATTTTCTTTTCTTTTTTTGGTATGAGATGGGGATTAGAACTTGGTTTCTGATGCTTTCTTTTGCTCATTGGCTAGTGCTCTACAACCTGAGCCACGCACCCAGTCCCAAGATTAAAGAATCTATCTATCTATCTGTCTATCTATCTATCTATCTATCTATCTATCTATCTATCTATCTATCTATCTATCTATCTCAGGCATGGGGCTTAAACTCTGAGCCTGGGCACTATCCCTGAGTTCTTCAGCTCAAGGCTAATAATGCTCTACCATTTAAGCCACAGTGCCACTTCCAGTTTTCTGATGGTTAATTGGAGATAAGATTCTCACAGACTTCCCTGTGTGAGCTGGCTTTGAACCACAATCCTCAGATCTGAGCCTCCTGAGTAGCTAGAATCACAGGCCTGTAATACTAGCTACCTATGCCTGGCTCAAGATTTTTAAAAAGCTTCCAAAGTCATTCCAAAGTGCTACCAAATTTGAGATCTAGTGATACTGGTGGCTTAAAAAAACACACAGAAACAAATTTTTTGTTTGCTTCCTATCCTAGTCCTTGTAGGATGACTCTGGGCCTTGATGTTTTCATCATGGAGGTGTTGCTCAAGCACAGACCCTTTGGCCTCTGGAGGCTGACCTCTGCTGTCTGCCTGGGTGGATGCACTTGCCAACAAACCTGACCAAATAATGCTGAGTTGATGAATCAACCAAGTTACTTAAAGGCTTCTGAACCTTTAGCGTTTTTATTCCAGCTTATAGGTTGAAGATGTTGACTGCATCTCATAAAGGAACATGGTTATGCATCCCTTGAGCTTATTCTTGTAGTCTGAAACTCCTATGGAAACAGAACCCTCCTCTTGGTGTGCAGGGTGGTTAATAGAAGGTACTCACTAAAAACCCAGGTGTTGCTGCGTATGCCTGTAAGCCTAGCTACTCAGGAGACAAAGATCAGAAATATCACCATTTGGAGCAAAAAAGTTCACAAGATCCAATCTCAATCAAAAAAATATTAGGCAAGCTGGTATGTACCCATCATTCAAACTATATAGGTAAGCATAAATATAAGAATATCAGTCCAGGCCAATCTAGGTAGAAACATGAAATGCTATTTACAAAAAAATAACTAAAGCAAAGGAAAAAAACAAACAAACAGGTGTTATTCAAGTCCTCCCAACTCACCTTGGAGACTTAGAGTCTTAAAGTATTTTTAAGATATTCTGGTCTAGCAATTCTCAATGTGCAGTGTAAACATCACCTGGACTTGTTGGAAATGCAGATTCTCAGGCGCTACCCCTGTCCTCCTGGGTCAGAAACTAGTCATGAGCCTAGTCTAGGAAGGTGTAGGAAGGTCTGCAGTCTAGGAAGGTTTCCTGGTGCCCTCCACAATTTGAGAATCACAGTTGTCGTGGTTCCCTTTGCCCACATACAACAGTTGTGCTAAGTTATGTGGAGGTAGAGTGCTCTTCTCCCTAGTCCCAGACCCTGAGATCTCTCAGTCCTGAAATCTTTCTCTGTGCCAAATCACTCAACCTTTCCAGGTGTCCTAAATAACTGCTTGAAGAAATTGCTCAACATTCTGGAATGATAGGGCCTAAAGAAACCTTACAAGTTGTCTCACCCAACCCTCTCATTTTACAGATGAGAAGATTAAGACTTACATGGCAGGGGGGGAACTCCATAGATGTATAGTTATAAATAGCTCTACTGATGTGAGGGCCCCATTGATTGTCCTGTCCTGCCTCTTCAATTTCATGACTTCTTCCTAGTATTTACTTAGCCTCATTCACATCAGTTATAAAGCCTAGTTTAGCTGGGTGCCAGACTCACGCCTGTAATCCTAGCTACTGGGGAGGCTGAGATCTGAGGATTGTAGTTTGAAGCCAGCCCTGGCTGGAAAGTCCATGAGACTCTTATATTCAATAAACTCCTTAGAAATATGCCAGAAATGGCACTGTGGGTAAGTGGTAGAGCACTACTATTGAGCACAAAGAAGCTTAGGGACAGCTCCCAAGCCTTAAATTCAAGCTCCAGGAGAGCTGGGGGGTGGGGGGAAGGAGAGCCCTGGTTCACAGGCACCTGGAGGAAAAGATCAGCCAGCTTGAGAATTATATTCTCAAGTCGTAGTTTTCTTCACATTGAAGTTGGCTTGGATTTTATAACTGCCCTTGTGCAATTTGCTGTAAAAATGTCAGTAGTCTGCTGTGCAGAGAATTGAAGGAGCACAAGGACTGTTCTGGTGCCTGTGTTTCTTCTCAGAATCATGTAGATCGGTCACGTCTCCTGAGATCACACATTAAAGTGGCATTTCCCTCAAGATTTAGTTAAAAGGAAAAATGTGACAACAAGTCTGTTTGTTGAATGTTTTAGGATTTTCTACTAGATGTGGTTGGTACTATTTACATAATTTCGACAGTGTTCAAAGAAGACTGAATCTAATCTGAATTCTCCTCAGAGCTTCACCTTTCAAAGCTTTGTAGCAACACATACATGAGCCATTTAGCCCTGAAAACGAATTGAGAATGTGACACACAAGTCGCATTTGCATACACACACGTGTGGAACAAGGGCGTCCATGGGAGCAGAGCTTGCTGGTCTATGGATTACTGGGTATATGATCAGATGATCTTGACAAAGGGAGAATTCAGACAGTGCAGTAGCTCATTATGTGAGAAGGTACCGTAGGGGTTGGCAGAATGGAGGTGAGATTGGCAGACGAGCAGAACATTCTGGAACTCATAAGGGAAACACCAGTTCCCACTGGGTGACCAGGAGTCAGAGAAGGCCTCCTGGAGGAGAGAACACATGTGCTGCCCATGTGCAAGCTGGTGGTCCTTTAAGGGGAAAGCGGTGTGAGGAGTGGGAGAGGTATTCATGTTTGTGTGTGTATCATCTTCCATTGGAAGAGCAGTTTTGATCCATAAACTCTTAAACAGTTCAGTTATATGTTTAAAACATTAGCAATTGGACTTCCTAAAGAACTTCCTGTAGCATTAAAAAAAAAATTCACAATGCTCCCCATTTTCCATGTCAAAAGACACAAATGTTCCCCAGAAAGTTTTCTTAGCTAAGAGGTCACCATGTCTATGTTACTGGGAAAATGGAAAGAAAAGAAAAAAAAAAAAAGCCCACTCCTAACCATAGAGATGAAATGGGCTTTCTCCCATCTAACCTGCAGAAGCCCAGGGAAATTCTCACCAGCAGGGATATTCTGAAGATTGCGATTTCAGACAAACCATCGGGATAGATTCAACCTCATTTCACTCTGAAAGCTATGGGCTTGTCTGGAAATACCTTTCTAGAGGAGAAGCTTTCCCGATGATGTGTTTTTGTGGTTCACTCACTAAATCTGCATGGATAGTGTTAGAGACTGTGCAGAATTGCCTGCCCAGGACAACAGGGGGGAAAGAAATGAATTACTTCTGACTGGCCTGCACCATGACATTTGAACCAAGCCCTCTCACCCCAATACACATAAAACAATAGTTTCTTTAAAAAGTATCCCCAAGGGCTGGGGATATAGCCTAGTGGCAAGAGTGCCTGCCTCGGATACACGAGGCCCTAGGTTCGATTCCCCAGCACCACATATACAGAAAACGGCCAGAAGCGGCGCTGTGGCTCAAGTGGCAGAGTGCTAGCCTTGAGCGGGAAGAAGCCAGGGACAGTGCTCAGACCCTGAGTCCAAGGCCCAGGACTGGCCAAAAAAAAAAAAAAAGTATCCCCAAAAGCTTAAAAATAGCTTGATTTGTTGTTGTAGCTTGAGTTGTTGTTATCATGCTTTGAAAAGCACCTGTGCATGGCGTTTGATCTTTGCAAGGCTCTTGTACTGGTAGCATGCAGAGCAGACATCACTATTTCTATTTGTCTGACACATGAGGAAACTGAACCTTACTGTCATCAGATTTCAAAGGTAGAAGGCACCTCAGAAAGCCTTTCATCCAACTTTCTCATTTTACAAAAAAACAAAACAGAACAAAAATCACCCAAATTCCCTGAGATTCAGGGAAGAGAACTGACCTGCAGTCCCACAGAGAATAAATCATGGCCACCGGGCTAATGCAGCTCTCATTTTGCTCAGCAACATTTTATTTCACCAATGCTGCCTCTCACCTTCTGTCCTTAGATGTGCTGTAGCATTTGTTCATTTGGAGCAATGAGTTTGTAGGTTTTTGTTATACTTGTGCTAATTTTATATTCTTCAATTTCATAACAAAAGTAAAAATAAATTTAAACCTTTAGAACCACGATTTTATAAAATAAAGGATTTTTTAAAAAAGAAAAACGCATAGTTGCACACTAGAATCTGTTGTCCTAGCTACTCAGGAGGCAGAAACAGGAGGATCATGAGTTTGAGATCAGCTTAGGCAAAGATAATGAGACTGGCTCATAAACAAAATAAAGGAACCAGAGGAGTGGCTTAAGTGGTGGAGTGCTTGAGCTAGCAAGTGCAAGTCTCTGAGTTCAAGGCCTACTAACACCAAGATATCTAGATAGATATCTAGATAGATAATTTTTTAAAAGCTCAGATGGTAGAGTGCCTGCCTACCTATATGAGGTCCTGGCTTCTCGCCTCAACATTGAACAAAAAATAAGGAAGAAGAAAGAAAAGCATCATGGAAGAAAGGAAAAAAGATAGAAAAGGACTGTAGGGTCCTGTTTTTTTTTTTTTTTTTTTTTTTTTGCCAGTCCTGGGCCTTGGACTCAGGGCCTGAGCACTGTCCCTGGCTTCTTCCCGCTCAAGGCTAGCACTCTGCCACTTGAGCCACAGCGCCGCTTCTGGCTGTTTTCTGTATATGTGGTGCTGGGGAATCGAACCTAGGGCCTCGTGTATCCGAGGCAGGCACTCTTGCCACTAGGCTATATCCCCAGCCCCAGGGTCCTTGTTTTTAATGCAGAAGTTGGTGCGTTTAGTCTCAATATGGTAGGCAAGCACTCTTCTACCTGATCCACACCTCCTGCCCTTAGAAATATCTGTCTGTGCATTTTGGTATAACTAGGTCTTGAACTCAGAGACTGTGGCACCCATGGGACATATACTATCTCTCTGCGTTTGTATCATCACTGGTTCTCTTTGGCACATTCTGATCCCTTCTAACAATTCTAGCAGGAAAGGCAGGTTGCCACTTGTCAGTTATAAGACCACTAGCTGTCCCTTTGTCCCTTTCGATCTCAGTAATCAAACTCTCCCTGGTAGGTGTGGTGCAGCATATATAGCACCCAGAGGCTGCAGATACAATAGCACACTCCTATTTATGGGAAGCAAGGCCAGGAATGTGGTTTGTGAAGCTCCTTTAAGCAAATGTACAACCAGAGGCAAGTACATTGGCCCCACAGTGAAGGCCTTTATTCACTGCATGACCTCAAGTCATTCCTCCCACCGGTCTCTGTTTTAATCTCCATGATATAAACTGGAAATGGTCATATTTTACTTTACTCCCCCTATGGCTGGTCTGGAGATTGGGTAGCTAGGTAATAAGGTGAAAACATGAAACAAAAGAGAGATGGCAGGATTATTATTGCCATAATGAATCATTTCAAGAGCTGTCACAGCAATATGAATCATCCTATGGTAGGTAATGCATGGCAATGGCCCAACATGGGTTAGTGGCATTGACCTGGTAATCTCGAAATTAGTCACAGAGGCCTAGCCAGCAGTGATCCAGTGGCACAATTGTCACCTGGAGAGCAGTACCACTTTCTTCCCTCCAAGGAGAGGAGAGGAGTCCCCTGGTATGTGTTGGTGGCATGTCCCACCACAGCTACTGCATCAGCTCTGAGGAGTAAGGAGACCCGCGTTCAAGGTTTAGGTCTCCTCCACCCAGGTGTGGGTTGATCTCCCATTCCCACCAGCTTCCCTGGTTTTCTCTTTTTGACTTGTGTAGAACGATTGGGTCAGATCTGCAAGATTCCTTCTTGCTTTCAAAATCTGTGATAACCAGCTAGAGTTTGAACTTTGGCCCCTGCATGACAGTACTGGCATCACTGGCATCTTTGTCACTTGGCATAAGAACGGATTCCTGGCATTTGTATCCTGACCTAGCTTCTAAGGGCATTACGGTAAAGATGAGATGGGTTTTTTTTCCCCTTTTAGTTAAGACACAATAATTGTTCTTTTTTGTGTGTGAAGTACAGTGTAATAGTCCAGTACCTGTGTACAATGTATATTGATCAAGTTGTAGTAATTATTTCTATCACCTTATATTTGTAGCTTTTGAGCTTCTCTCTTCTAGTTCTTTGAATATTGTGGCCAGGTGTCAGTGGCCCATGCTTGTCATCTTAGCCTCTCAAGAGGCTGAGATCTAAGGATTAACTGAGGTTCAAAGCCAGCCTGGGCAGACAAAATTTAGAGCCTCTTACCTCAAATTAACTAGCAAAAAGCAAGAAATGAGGCACAAGTGGTAGAGTAGCACCTTTAAGTGAAAAAGCCAAGCAAGAGTGCAAGTTCAAGCCCCATTGTATGTGTGTGTTGGAGTGGGGGGGGGGGTTGAACTATAATCTCCCCATTGCTAGACACAAATGGAACATTTCAAGAATTTCTATGTCTTCTTTGCACAGGGGCCCTGCTAAACTCAGTATCATTCCAGTGTTAGCATATATGCTGTCAAATGACACAGAGTCGAGAATTTATGATCTAGATATCATTCAGCTACCTGGGCAGGACCCAGCAAAGACCTGACCCTGAGCATTTCATATTATTTGATTTGGCCACACTCTATACAGGTGTGACCCAACCTGGAAAATTTTTCTCCTGTCTGGTCATGAGTCCTCTTGCCTGGGTTGTATGTTATTTTGTAGCACAAAAGAAGAGTGGCACATTCGTGACTCAGCCTGGAAAGGGAACTGACTTGAACTGGGAGTGGGTTGAAATTCAGTTGGGTTGGGTTAGGTACTACCATACTGTGGGCTCTGTTTTTTGGCTTCTGCTTCAGGGTGACTGAAAATTGCCAGGGAAAAGCCCGTGGCTAAATTGCACATGTTTGTTCTGTGGGCCTTCATCCTTGTCGTTAGCTCTGTATTGACTCAACTGGTTGGCTCAGGAGCTGCTGTCGCTCTGCCTGCTCCCCTAAAGCCCCCACCCCCACCCCCACTCCCTCCTCTCAGCCGTTGACCACCTCTCCCCTTCTATTCCTCCTCTCTCCCTCTTTACATTTCCGTGCTTCCTGTCATCATCTGTCTCTGCCTATCTCTAAGGAAGCTTCATCTGCCTTGGTAGACAGAGCTCCCTGCAGCCCACACGGAGATGACGGTGATGTAATGGCAATGATCATGCCCACGGTGACAGTACTAGTAGCAGTGGCTGCTTCCTGTGTGCTGGGAACTGTGCTGAGTAATTCATGCAACCCTCTCAACTCTTGGGATAAGTCTAGACCTTAGATCCAGCTGCCCTACCTTTTTCCATGAGGATCCTGAGGCCTAGAGAGGATGAGGCCTGGCCCACAGCCATGGCTTATAAGTGGCCAAATTGGAATCTGTCAGCAGGGTTGGTACTAACTCTGACGCTGGAGCCCTGGCTCTGGGCAGCCCTCCGCCCATGGCACAGCCCACGATTGCTTCATCACCCCGCTCACATCGCGGTGGTGCTCTGCTGGCCTGACGGAGCTGAGGCACATGTATTCAGGCGTTCCGTCCTGAATGGCGATGGCAATGAAGTTATCTCCAAAAGCCACTTCCTGTGTGGAGAGGGCTTGTTTGTTCAGATCGCACAGCAAATGTCCTCTTTTCAACCACGTTGTACAAAATGTACCCTGTAGTTCACAGAGCACGTTGACGGCTCTTCTGTGGCCCTCATACTCTGAGAAGGTAGTCACTTCATTTTAGAAATAGACCCATGGCGGCTCCGAGAGGCAAAGTCTCTTACCCACTGTCACAGGCTGGCAGCAGGTTGAGACCACAACCCAGGAAGCCTGGTTGCTCCCCTCCATTCATGCCGGACAGCACTCAGCCCTCAGGCAGTCCTTCACTATGTGCCCCTCCCACTCCCCTGCTGAGAAGGCCCAGGAACCCTTGCACTTTTAATCCAGATCTCTTTCTCCTAGAGGGGGTAATCACTGGGCCTATCAGGTGTGGGGGTGTTGTAGTTGATTAGAAATTGCATCCTGTATGGGCCTAAGCGCCGATTCCCCAGCTCATACCCTGTATTCATAACTCACGTGCACCCTGGCCTTGTGACGGTAATGTGAGGCTCTTTTCCACTGGGTGGAGGAGCACTGTTTCCTGAATCTTCAGGAAGCAGGTGGGCAGATGCGTGTTTCTCCGCAGTGACCTCTTAGCAGTGCTAACAATCAGGGCTTGTAGTAAGTTCAAGCTTCAGAGAGGAAGGGGGGGGGACCAGGGAACCGAGGAGCTGTGGGAGTTAGAAGCAGATGGTTTAAGTAGGTCAGCCTTCCTTTAGCATTATTATTTTTTGCTAAGCAAATAAAGGAAACACACTGGTTTGTGTGCAGAAGAGGGGAGCTGGCACGGCCACTCCCACGAGATGCTCAGGAGCAGCCTGCACCCCGTCTCCCAGCCAGTGGCTTCTGGCTGGTTTTATTCTTAAGCAGCGCTGGGAATATGGCCTAGTGGCAAGAGTGCTTGCCTCGTATACATGAAGCCCTGGGTTCAATTCCCCAGCACCACATATATAGAAAATGGCCAGAAGTAGCTCTGTGGCTCACGTGGCACAGTGCTACCCTTGAGCAAAAAGAAGCCAGGGACAGTGCTCAGGCCCTGAGTCTAAGCCCCAGGACTGGCAAAAAATAAATAAAAGGGAAATTATTTTCAAGCAGCCTCTTGCTCAGTGGTGACTTTACTTGTTTAACATCTGAATATGACAGAATATCTGTCCTGATAGCACCAACAAAATACCAAGGAGTATCTATCCAATTACAGTGACCAGGCCTGAGACACATTGCTCGGATATTTGTTATTTCCGTGTGTGTGTGTGTGTGTGTGTGTGTGCGCGCGCGCACATGTGTGTGCACATGTGTGTGCCAGGACTGGGACTTGAACTCAGGCCTAGACTCCTTCCTATAGCTGTTTTCACCCAAGGCTGGCACTCTACCACTTGAGCCACACCTCCACTTCCGGCTTTTTGGTAGTTAGTTGTAGATGAGAACTTTCCTGTACTGGCCGGCTGAGATCTGAGGATCTCTTGAGTAGCTAGGTTTACAGGAACGAGCCACCAGTGCTCAGCCACCATTTGCATTTTGTGGATTAAAAATCCTCTGGGGGGCTGGGGATATAGCCTAGTGGCAAGAGTGCCTGCCTCGGATACACGAGGCCCTAGGTTCGATTCCCCAGCACCACATATACAGAAAACGGCCAGAAGCGGCGCTGTGGCTCAAGTGGCGGAGTGCTAGACTTGAGCGGGAAGAAGCCAGGGACAGTGCTCAGGCCCTGAGTCCAAGGCCCAGGACTGGCCAAAAAAAAAAAAAAAAATCCTCTGGGAACTTGAGGCAGCTTTCCTGCCCCAGCTCACATCCATCCAGTAAGAGGCAGATGGAAGCCCAAGCGCCTGACCGCAGTTCATCCTTTAACTCACAGCTGAGCGTTTGTACATTTGCTGCCAGGTTAAGAAGCCCAGAGGATAGGGGAAACCCTGTGATTGGTCTTTTCTGTCATTTGTCACATTCCCTGAACTCTCCTGCACTGTGAACTCCTCCTCCTGTGCCCCACTGTGATGAGCTCCCTCCACCAGAGCACACAGCGGGGTGGGCTCATGACTTCCCGTAATCTCTTGTTTTTCCTCCTTCCATCCCCGTGTCCCTACCACCTGGAACTTTGCACAGCTTATGCTAGATGCTCAATCCATGTGGGTGGAACAGACAAACTCCTGAGCACCCATTTGGCTGCCTTTGATGGGGGGGGGGGAGGGTGTGTGTTCCTGCAGCAGCGATAGGGTCCCTACTGACCCCTTTCCTTTGGGGATAGGATGCATTACCAGCATCCCCAACTGAACGAAAGCCGTCTTGCATCACTCCTTATGGCTGACTACTCATGAATCATTGCATCCCACTTGAGTCACGTGAATAGCCATGAGCTCTATCAAGCGGGCACAGCTGCCCCGCTCTCCCCGGGGGAACAATAGGAGAGGTTCCTCATCCTCTCCACACAATGGAATGAAACCATTGGACCCATGTTTTCAACGGTAGCTCTAGAAATCTCTCAACATTATAAAGATAGCAAGTTCTCCTTCATGTTGTGGTTTAGGTTTTAAAACTCCTGAGAATAAATACTGCCTTAATTTTTAAAAGAAATATACTAAGCCAGTGGAGAACCCGTTTGTAATCTAATTATACCCTGAACTGTTTGTAACAATCAATGGCTTAGAAATGAGACCATAGTCCTGAGGCAGCGAGCCTTCTAGGTGCCTGGATGATTCAATCAGAGCACCTACTGAGTGTGGCTGTTCCTTCTGCAAACCTGGATGGACCCTCAGGGTGGCTGTGTGATACATATTCTCCCTCCATGTGGACTCCCAGCTGTGTGTTATTCTTCCTTCTCCCCACAGCCCAGGTCTGACTATAAACAGCGCAGCTGTATGTGGTTTAGGAGGAGCCGAGGTGCAGAGAATCCTCCCTAAATGAGGGGGCGTCTCTGATGTTATCACCACTCAAGTCGTGAAATCCAATAATCATTCTGTCCCTAGAGGGAAGCTTAGGGGATTCTAGAAAGGACCTTTGCATTTCCCTGAGGCTCAATGAGTGCCTTGTGTATTGAATGGAGGGGTGAACCACCAATCAATATGGCTGGACATGATCATTTAGTGGTGAGATAGATAGGCTGTTCGGGGTGAGGTGGTTTTCTCAGGCTCTGGGAGCTGGACTGGATGAGGTGGCTTCTCCTTTTGCTACTACCCTGCTTTGTGACTTGGGGAGGAGTCATTTTCTCCCTATGTTGATGAGGGGGCTGGATGAGTTGATTTGCCAAGAGTCTACCATTTTAAACTCCTCCAGGTAGATCAACAAAGCTGAATTTCAAAGGAGATCTGGGAGTGGTTCCTGCGTGTGTAGGAAATGTGGTCCCTGGCTAAGTTCCTGGGGGCTCTTAAGTTGTCCTCTCAGGTAGTCTGTGCGCCCTAGACCTCCTGGGGACTGATCAGTTCATCCAACAAAAACCAGTCAGATTAGAAGGCAGACGTCTTTGATGGATCAATTATCTATTCAATTCTAAGGCCTAGACCTAGAAGAAGAAGAAATGGAAACTCCTCCATGGGAATGGGGCTTTACAGATGGTACCCTAGGTAGGTAACTGTACCTGCTTGTTTGTATAGCTGTACAATAGCATAGCAAAACCTATTTGCTCTCTGGTGTTGTTGTTGTTGTTGGGTTGTTTTTTTTTTTTTTTTTTTTTTTTTTGCCAGTCCTGGGGCTTGGACTCAGGGCCTGAGCACTGTCCCTGGCTTCTTTTCACTCAAGGCTAGCACTCTACCACTTGAGCCACTTCTGGCTTTTTCTATATATGTGGTTCTGAGGAATCAAACTCAGGGCTCCAAGTATGCAAGGCAAGCACTCTACCACTAGTCCATATTCCCAGCCCTTCTCTGGGTGTATTTTGGTATTTTGATTCTCCTTTTAGAATTGTTCAAAGGCTTTTATCCGTAGAGATGTGTATCCATGAAAGAGATGTCCGTATTTTACAGTCATTGATTTCTGGTAAGCCATAGCTATTAACTTCCTTCTTCACTGTGTTCATGATAGCTGAGTGTCCCTTAAGTGAGAAGCAGGCTGGTGGAAAAACACAAACTCTCTAAGACACGCTGCCTCCCTGAATTTTCATGCAAATAGGAAGAGTAGCAAAGTCATTTTTAGTTGGCTCTGAAATGTGTTTTGTACTCAGATTTGAGTGTGGGTGTGCTTGGTGTGTGGGAACTCACTTCTAACAAAACAGGAAAATGGCCCCTGAGATGTACTGTGTGATCACTATCTGTATCTGAATTAACTCTTGAAGGCTAAGAATTTGAGAACCTGTTTTTACATTGTTGTTGTTGTTTTTAATCAGCTAGCGGGCCTTTTCCTCCTTGTTATTTTGGTTCACAAGAGCTAGTCAGCTTTGATGATTCATGTGAAATTACTTCTACTTAGGCTTGACTAAAGTTAGGGGCAATAAGAATTTGCTCAGCAAAATGGAAGTCAGGAGGAAGATCTGGATATATTCATCCTATTTCATGCTGGCTCTGAATAAGTAAAACTTCCATCGCCTGGCCATACTCTATAAAGCACTTGTTTTCCATGACTGACCCACAAACACCCAGCAGGGTTGGCTTTTCTAGGCTAGAGAGATGATGCTTCCTTGTGTAGGCTTCAAAAGCCGAAGGAGAACCTCCAGCAGGAGTTTGCTCCAGCCCAGGAGGCAAGTTGAGAAAATACAGCCGACTTCTCTGGGGAAAACAAAACTGACTTTGTCTTACTCTGGTCATGGACACCGAATTGGCACCTCATTATCGCCTTGTTAGTAAGGGCAGTCTGCTCCGTGGACAAACCTGATGGAAGGGCTGGCCCTGTGTGCGCAGGGTTTTGAGTTAAGCGTAATTGCCCTTCCAAAGCTCAGCTACTTAATACTACCCAGGTCGAAATCTATCACCCAAAGGGACCATCCTCTCCTTCCTTTTGTGTTCTTGCTTGTGGACGCAGTGCCCCCTCCTTCCACAGGCCTACAGCCACACTGGGGTCCCCAAGTCTTGGGGAAGCAACATCTGTAATATCTCTACCCTTTGAACCTCTCCCTTCCCAATACCCTAAAATTCAGCCAGCCTACTCTGTTCTGGAGTTCTGCTTGCTGGCTGCCTCCTGAGTGACTCCTACAAAGATTTTGATTTCTCACACAAATGGAAGAGTAAGAAAGTCATTCTTTAAAAAAAAATTATTCGGGCTGGGAATATGGCCAAGTGGCAAGAGTGCTTGCCTCCCATACTTGAAGCCCTGGGTTCAGTCCCCCAGCACCACACATACACAAAATGGCCAGAAGTGGTGCTGTGGCTCAAGGGGCAGAGTGCTAGCCTTGAGCAAAAAGAAGCCAGGGACAGTGCTCAGGCCCTGAGTCCAAGCCCCAGGACTGGCAAAAACAGAAAAAAAAAATTATTCTTATTATAAAGTTGATGTACAGAGGGGTTACCGTTTCCTAACTCAGGAAATAAGCACATTTCTTTTTGGACTATTGTCACCCCTTCCCTTTCTTTCTCTGTTTTTCCCTCCCATCCCCACCTACAAGTTGTAGAGTTCATTTTCCACTAGTGTCTAGTGAGTACTACTGCTGCATTTGTTCACTCCTTTGTCCCTCTGTTTCTATGCCTCTGTACCCTCCCAAAGACAGACAGAAAACAAGACAAAACAAAAAGAAAAAAAAAAGAAACAACAAAGAAAAGACCTCGTGTTCCCATTTCCTGGGGTTCATTTTGATAATGACATTTTATATGAGCACAGGCACATAGTCATTGCACCTTTGTGAAGGTCCTTCTTAGGTGTCTGTGAGGTGTGTTTGTCCTTGTATCTGAGGAGGGTGGGTATGCTGGTGTGCAGACCAGGAGGGTGTCCTCACAGGGGCCCCAGAAAGTGCCTGTGTCTTCTCTTTTCAAAGTCTGGTTGGGGTTTGGATCACCCTGTAAACAACAGCGAACTTCCATTAAGCAGGTCCCTCACACCCCTCTGGGCTATAACTTCTTGTCCTGGTGAAAATGACTTCACCTGCCAGACCACTACAGATCACGTGAGATAACACATTCTAAGCAAGTACGTATCCCACAGACGCACTGCAGCCAATGGGAACAGAATCTTTGCTCCCCTTCCTAGCCTCCCCGCCACACCTCCTCACTAGCTACACACCTTAGCAGAAGCAGCCTCTCCCCGAAGCTGCTACAAAGTAGGACATGTGTGATACACTTTGCACACACTTTCCCCATCTCTTTCTCTCTCCAGGCTGTCCTTTGCTTTCTTCTTGCTGGACTTTTTACTGCTCAGTGCTTGTGTCCCAGCTGTCCTTTTCCTCCTAAGGGCCCTCCCAACCTGCTGGTGCAAACGGGTTGGTGCATGGCACTCCCAGTTTCAAATTTCACAGTTCCAATCTTCCCATTCAGACATCCGATAATTGTAGCTCTTCAGTGTCCCATATGCATTTCCCCCAAAGGGAACCTAAGATGCAGAAAATAGGGTCTTACCCAAAGGCCTCCGGTGGTAACCACATACCCTAGACTCTCTGGGAAAGTCTGTCCCACTTCCAGGCCAGGTGTTCTCATTTGGTTGAGAAAGCACCGGAACCAACAGGCACAAAGTCACATGACAGGCCCATAAGATTCCACAAGAGCTGATCATTTTTAGGTATTTTTCCCCCCATTTGTAGTTCTTTGAGTTATTCCTTACACTGCTTGTCTGAGCTGGGTTTTTATTCTTGATGTAAAGTAAGGACAAGGACAAAAAATGTGTTTGGCCTAAATACACATAACTCGTTCAGTGTATAGTGGTGAAGCCTACTTTTTTAAAGCTTTTGAAGCAGATGGATTATTTCATGTTGTTCAAGTAATTCCCTTAAAAAAAAAAAACCAACACACTTTTATAACCAAGACTTGGGGCCAGGTGGCAAGAGCATGGGGCGGGGGTGGGACGGGAGGTTGTGGATTTTGACACAATGGGATTCTTTTGGTCTTAGATTTGATGCTAGATGCACTTTTTGTGAATGTCCAAAATGTTGCATAATGAAGGAGACATTTAAGCACTGATGGTAAGTGGCTATTTGATGATACATGGATAAGTCTTCATTTCCTCAGAGCAAGCCCTGGGTCCCCAATCTTGGGTATGTTCATCTTTGGACTCCTAGATAATGTGGTATTAAATGCTTTCAGGTATCACATTTTGTTCTAATATAGATTTCCAGAATTGAATTAGTCAAAGAATCTTTTTTTTAACTTTTTTTTTTTTTTTTTTTTGGCCAGTCCTGGGGCTTGGACTCAGGGCCTGAGCACTGTCCCTGGCTTCTTTGTGCTTAAGGCTAGCACTCTGCCACTTGAGCCACAGTGCCACTTCTGGCCATTTTCTGTATATGTGGTGCTGGGGAATTGAACCCAGGGCTTCATGTATGGGAGGCAAGCACTCTTGCCACTAGGCCATATCCCCAGCCCAAGTCAAAGAATCTTGACTGCAACGAATGCCCATTGCTAGACTGCCTATAGGAATGTTAGCTACTGCTCCCAGTGTGTCTTTTCCACTTTAGTTCTCCAACATTGAGTGCCATTATTACTTTTTAACACTGGCTATTTTGCTAGGCAGATGCTTATTTGTAATGGTTTTAATTTTTATTCCTAACTATCAGGGCCTGTCACTGCACATCCTGTCATATAATTTGTCTACTGGAACTTTATATATATATATATATATATACATACATACATATATACACATATATACATACATACATATATATGTACATATATATTTAAATATAGGCACACAGCTGTTTACAGAGTCCCTTGAATGCAGAACTCATAGAGGAGGGTCTTGTGTAGGAGAGAGGGCCACGGGTATACAAAAAGAGTCCCTTACCCTGCAGTGAAACCCAGCTGTGTACCTTGGCCTCTTGTCTTCCTGCAGTGCTGCCAAGCTTCTGGACAAGAACCCCTTCTCCGTCAGTAACCCGAACCCCCTGCTCCCTTCGCCTGCCAGCCTCCAGCTGGCCCAACTGCAGGCCCAGCTCACCCTCCACCGGCTGAAGTTGGCACAGACGGCCGTCACCAACAACACTGCGGCCGCCACGGTCCTGAACCAGGTCCTCTCCAAAGTGGCCATGTCCCAGCCCCTCTTCAACCAGCTGAGGCATCCATCTGTGCTCAGTGGCCCCCACAGCCACACTGGGGTGCCCCAACATGCGGCCTCCATCCCCAGTGCTCGGTTTCCCTCCAATGCAATTGGCTTTTCACCCCCCAGCCAGCCACGAGGCCCAGGACCCTCCGTGAGCCTCCCCAGCCAGCCCCCCAACGCCGTGGTGGTGCATCCTTTCAGCGGGGTGATGCCTCAGACCCCTGCCCAGCCAGCAGTCATCCTGGGCATGGGCAAGGCTGGGCCTGCTGCGCCTACCTCAGGATTCTATGAGTATGGCAAAGCCAATGCTAACCAGGCGTATGGCTCAGAAACAGACGGCCAGCCTGGCTTCCTGCCAGCTTCAGCGTCTGCCTCGGGCAGTGTGGCCTACGAAGGGCCCTACAGCCACTCAGGGCAAGATGGCCAAGCCGCCTTCTCCAAAGACTTCTACGGACCCAATGCCCAAGGGCCCCACCTGGCAGGTGGTTTCCCAGGGGAGCAGACGGCCGGCATGAAAGGTGAGGTAGGAGTGCTGCTACAGGGCACAAACAGCCGATGGGAGAGCACCCCTGGATTCTCTGGTCCCAACAAGCCCGATCTCACAGCAGGTCCCAACCTGTGGCCTCCAGGCTCCAGCCAGCCCTACGAACTGTATGACCCCGAGGAGCCCACTTCAGACAGGACCCCTCCCTCCTTCGGGGGTCGGCTTAACAACAGCAAGCATGGTTTCAGCGGCGGCCGGCGGAGGACCAAGGAGGAGCAGGCACTGCTGTCTGTGCGGGCCCTGCAGGCTCAAGAGCTGAACGACTTCCATGGAGCGGCCCCGCCCCACCTGCCACACATCTGTAGCATCTGTGACAAGAAGGTGTTCGACTTAACGGTGAGTGAGTCACCCAAGACGGGCTGTGAGCTGGGCGGGCTTCCTGCCTCTGTGTGCAAGAAATGCAGAGGGGGGTGGGGGTGGGGTGGGGAGCAGAACTTGGCCATCAGAATCTCTGATTTCCATCCTAAGTACCGGAACACAGTTAAGGGTATTACATTGGAGAAATGCATCGGGGTTCATCTGCAGAGAAGGGGGCTTAGGAACTTGTCTCCTGCCTCCTGTGAAAGGCTTCTTCTGTGCTGTAGCCCTGCGCTACTGTTCCTGCAGCACATATGCTACACTGAGTTTAAATGGCGGGGGGGGGGAGGCAGGGATGTGGAATTGTGGGTCAGGGCCAGGACATATGACCTACCCAAATTGTTCTACAGGCTTCAGCCGCAGGTCTAAGTTTGAAGGCAGAGCCTCCCCTTTACTGGAAGGCTGTAAAGTGCTTCCCACAGCCACAAACACAAGTCCAACAGAGTAGAACATTCCCCTGGAAACGCACTGATGCCCGTTTATTCCAAGGCCATTATGCTTTTAACAGCTAACAGATAATAACCTGTAGTAACCCTATGAGGAAGATAGGCCCAGATACATACAATCACTTGGCCTGGGCTCACCTGGCTAGAAAGTGACAGAGTAGAGCTTTGAACTCGGTTCTGCTCCTCTTACTAGAGACGCCCTGCCTTCTCTCTCATTTGGCTCCTGAGCCATCGTAAAGGCCCTTCTCCATGGGAGTCAAACCACAGGTGTCAGTGACCTCGGTCAAGTCTTCAGGGTATCTCTGTGGTCCCTGGAGCAGGAGTGAGGGGGTGGGGGAGGACACCACCACACCTGAACTCCACCAAAAGGCCTGGCTGGAACTAGGTCTCTTACCAGCCTTGGCTAAGGCTTTGAGTCCCCCATCCAGAACCTGCCAACAGGATGCAGAAGTGGGTAGAGCATGGAGAGGAGGATGGGAGGCAGGAGGCTGGAGGTTGGAGGTCAAAGGTCCCCTAAGTGGGGAGGAAGGACTTTGAAGTCTGGGCAGATGTCAGAGACAGTATAGGATGTACAGGTGGTGGGTCAGTGGAATGGGTGGGGGATGGGAGGTGGAGAAGGGGGGAGAGGGAAATGGGGGTGATGGAGATGGGGGGAGGCAGGCCTTTGGTGGCTGGTATTCCCTGGCTGCCTGCCCTCATCCTCTGCCTCCCCATGGACTCCATTCTCCTTTGGTTCCTTTTCTGTCCTCCTGACCCAGGACTGGGAGCTGCATGTGAAAGGGAAGCTGCACGCTCAGAAGTGCCTGCTCTTCTCTGAAAAGTAAGTGCTGTCTGGAAGCACAGGCCCATGCCTGCGGGCCACCAGCTTCACGGAGCTGCTGCAGCGTGACCCACGGGTGCTGCGCTGGAGATGGGGACCACAGGGAACCACACAGGCAGAGCCGACTGGGGTGACAGATCACATGTGCGCGCGCGCACACACACACACACACACACACACACACACACACAGACCGCATTTCTGGCAGCGAATGCTAAGCAGAAAGCCCCACTGGGACAAGGGTGGGAGTCTGTGTGGATGAAGGTGCTCGGGCCTGATCCTCCTGTTTTGAGGAGGGCAGTTTGGGGAAGACACTTGGGAGGCTGTTTGGGGAAGCACAGCCTTGGCAGGGGGAACAGGATCTGAAGTCCCCACAGCTGGGTGGACCTGGAATGCCTGACAATGTGACTGGGGCAAGACATTAAGGGGAGAAGAGCCCCGGAAGTACCAGGGCCTGGGCCCTCTCTTGTTGTGAAGACTTCCAGGTTTGCTTGGAGTGGGACTGGAGCCGCTGGGAGCTCGAGCGAAGGAACCATCGAGTCAGGCCCCTGGGAAGAGGACCCTGATGCTGGGGGCAAAGGCAGACTCAAAGACCAGGGAGGTGGTGGAGATACTGTCTAGCCCAAGGGTGTGACAAAAAACAACAACAACAAAAAAAAACCCTAAGGTTCCATGTTTTGAAATGTGTACCTTCAAAAGGCCTTCATTCATTATTTAGGAGAACTGCTGTCCCTCAGCAGGCGAATGGCTAAACAGAAGCCAGTCAGGCCACTTAGGAGACTGCTACTCAAGACTTTGAAAGGAAGGAACTTCTGACCCATACCACAACATGTTTGAGCCTCCAGGACATCGTGTTAAGTGAAATAAGCCGGTTCTAAAAGGACAGGCTCACATAGTTCCCTGTCTGGGGAGTGGAGTTCAAGAGGTCAAACTCCTAGAGATAGGAAGTAGAGTGGGGATGGTTGCGGAGGGGGGGGGGGGCGGGGGGGCGTTGGGAGGCTGGATGGGTACAGAGTTTCAGTCTTGCAAGATGAAGAATTCTGAGGCCAGATGGTGGTGATGGTTGCACAGTGAGAATAGACTTAATGCTATGGAACTGTATACTGTAGTGAGGATCGTAAATTTCATGTCATTTGTACTTTACCACAATTAAAAAAATACATTTTCTTTAACAAAGGCTTTCCTCCCCTCACCTTTTTGTGGCAAAATTTAAGAGTCGCCATTTGATAAAGTTTACAATTCAGGAGCATGTAGCACAGGCATAAGGTTGTACAAATATTACCACTGTCTAGTTCTAGAACATTCTTATCACCTCCAAAGGAGACCCCATCCTCACTGAGCAAGCGTCTCCATCCCCCTTTCCCAGCCCCTGGGAACCACCAATCTGCTTTTTGCTGGCTTATTAATTTGCCTCTCCTGGACTTGTCATGTAAGTGGGATCATATAATATGTGGCCTTTTGTGACTTAACTTTTTTATAGCTCCATTTGGAGGTTTTTATGCACAGTGTAGCATGTGTGGCTTCTATAAATGGCTGAATAGTATTCTACTGTTTCTATATAATGTGTTTTGCTTATCAATCCATCTTCTGATGGGCTTTAGAGGCTGTTTCTACCTTTTGCCATAGTGAATATTGTGCTGGCGAACAGTCATGTGCAAGGTTTCGGGGTGGATTGTCTGTCTTCAACTAGTTTGCAGTCAGTACTTGGGAGCAGAACTTTTGAATCCTGTAGTCATTTTTTCTTGGTTTAACTTATTGGGACACTGGTTCCCACTTCTCACCCCTCTCCAGTGCTGGCCTCCAGTGCGTGCTGGCTTCAGCCGAGGGGACGCTGGGCACCGCCCCCAACAGCACAGCTGTGTATAGCCCCGCTGGGAATGAAGGTGAGTGGAGGAGCCCTTCCTTCAGTCAGGGCACACGGGCTCCCACCGCCCTGCTTCTCCCACACCGGGACTTCAGTGACCTTGCCCCTCCATGCCCTCCTAAGGCACAAAGGACTCGAGGTACCGATGTGTTCGGCTTTGCTGTCTGTGCCTTCGTGCCCTCCGAGATGTGTTAGCCATACAGCGTTGCCCATTACAGTGTGCCCCAAGGTAGACGCGTGTCAGTCGCTAGGAAATCGGTTCGGAGGAATTTTTCAGTTCTCTTTGTCCCAAGCGTAGTCATGAGCTCTGAAGGAGAAGTTCCTAACTGGTGTCTCACCTGGCTTGTGTCACTTACCCTACAGATTATGCCTCGAATCTTGGGACGTCGTATGCGGCCATTCCCTCCAGGTCCTTTGCTCAGTCGAATCCTACATTTCCTTCCTCTGGGACAAATGTGAGTATGGAGGTATTCCCCCCATGGTTCTGTCATCCCCAAAGCCTGTTAAATCTAGGCTGAGAGGAGAGGAGGCTGGGACAAATCTCTGATTTTGGGTCATTTAGAAAACGCCAAGAGTCATTTCAGAGTTGGGTGAGGTGGCTCAATCCTATCATCCTAGCTGCTCAGGAGGCTGAGACCTGAAGGGCTGAGGTTTATAACCATTCCAGGCAGAAAAGTCTTTGAGACTCCATCTCTAATTAACTAGCAAAATGCCAGGCTGGGGGCTGAGTGAGAATATGAGGTCCTTCATTCAGTGCCAGTCCTACTTAAAAAAATAAAAAGTCCTTGCACACAGTCTAACTAGTATTGAAACATGGATGAAAATTGACATAAATTCATAAACCTGAAGACATTTGCTCACTTTCTAATCTTTGGCTGTGGTTAAGAAAAAAGTTTGAATTTTTACTTAAAAATAATTTCTGATGTTTTGTTGAAATTGACTACTTGTTTTTGTTGGTGGTAGTCACGGGGTTTGAACTCTGGGCCTAGGCGCTGTCCCTGAGCTCTTCAGCTTAAGGCTAGCGTTCTACCACTTGAGCCACAGCAACACTTCCAGTTTTCTGGCGGTTAACTGGAGATAAGAGTCTCAGACTTTCCTGCCAGGGCTGGCTTTGAACTGGGATCCTCAGATCTCAGTTTCCTGAGGAGCTAGGATTACAGGCATGAGCCACAGCCCCTGGTGAAATGGACTACTTTTTGTTTCATTTTGTTTTTCTGGTAGCTCTGGGGCTTAAACTCAGGACCTTGGTGCTGGCTAGGGAAGTACTGTACCCCAGAACCATACCCCTGGCCCTAGCTTTATTATTATAAATAAATAGCTTTATTTTTCAAATAGGGTCTTGGCTTTTTTGCCTGGGCTGGCTTAAAAACATGATCCTCCCCATCGCTGCCTCCCTCGTAGCTGGGGTTACAGGCATGAACCAACATATCCCGTAAAGTGGAATGCTGTCTCTGAGAGGGAAATTCTGAAGCTGGAGCCAGAAAATGAATGAAAGTGCCTTTGCCAATGAAGAGGTTGCTGGTCCTTTTGGGAAATGGTTGATGTTTTCTAATCAGCGCTGGCTTTTGTTTTTCATTTTGTTCTTTATTCCATCTAGCATGCACTTTAGACCTCCACATCCCTAAAGCCTCACCCCTCCCATTTTACACCAGTTGTACCGACTCCCTTTCTCTCTTCAGTTTTCAGTGTTTGTTGATTTCCTGCAGCCAGCAGCCTCCCACCCTGTAGGCAGGAAGAAGGCAGGTGGGAGGGAGACCAGGCAGCCTGACTGCTCTTGAACTGCACGTTGCTGAGCCCTGCCAGGGGTGCCTGTCTGACTGTTTCTGCCTCTGCCTGTGTTTTCCCCAGGGATGCTGAGATCAGCTGCAGCCTCCTCCCTTCTCCCGCTCCAGGAGAGATGACCACGTGTGTCCTCTCCCTGAGCACAGGGTACAGTACAAGGAGGGAAAGAGCAAGCTGGGAAGTGCAGCTTCTAGACCCTGGGGAGTGAGCGGGAGGCAGGGCACGGAGCCTGGGTTTTTAGTTCCTGCCTGTTCACTCTGATACTGCATGGAAATATTGAGAGAGAGAGAGAGAGACAGACAGACAGACAGCACACCAGTCTAGGAGTCCTCATGTTGGTGAAAGAGTTTCCCCTCTGCATTCCCACCATCCAGAGCTGTGCCCAGGGTCATGACAGCTCCTGGGTCCATTCCAAGAGAGAGCCATGGCTGACCTTTGTTTTTAAGGTCAGAGCCTCTAGTGACATGACCTAAGGTCCTATCTTTCACCCCTGGCCACAGTGCCCTCCCCACTGTCTCCAGGCACTTTGGGCCCTGGAAGTACTTTTGTTCCACAACTTAAGGGAGTGGGGAGGGACACTTTAAGCCCTGATGGGGAAAGGGACTATGACCATAATGAGGGAGGCTTGACACATGAGTGTCACGTGACACGGCCCCAGCCAGAGCTTGTTTAGACTCTTTCCTGCAGTCTCAGCACAAGAGAGTTGGCATCAAGGGGGCCCCTTTAAAAGGCACTGGATGGGGCAGGTGAGGAGATGGGTGGATAGCTCTGGAGTCTATCCCAGACCTTGTCCCCTCCCTCCAGTGCTGAGCATCAAGTCAGAGGTCCTGTGCTATGGACTTGGAGTCAAGAGACGTAGATTCGAGTCTTAGTTCTGGAGCCTCTACGTCATGTGGCCTCAGGCAGGTCACTTCACTTGGGAGGCTCTGTTCCTTACACAGGGAGAATAACTCCTCAGATCCTGACTTTGGGAAAATCAATGCCTGGGTCTTTCCCCAGTCTGTGTAACTTACCTTTGTGCAAAGTCTTCAAATTCTGGAGCATCCTGTGAGATCTTCTGGCATAGTCTTCTGATTCAATGGCCAGTACCACAGGCTAAGCATGAGGCTGAGGATGGACCATGGAGCTGGCCCGCCCCTCTGTGGATCAAGTGGACAGTGAGAATGACAATGGTTTGTTAACAGTCTCCCTAGATAAGAAGTTACAAGGGTTGTTACTGAGTCATGCAGCCTTCTAGACATGTTAGCTGCAGTGAGTGCTGGGGAAATTTGCTAGTCATGTGTCTCTGGCTGAGCCTCAAGGTCAGCACTGGCCTCATGTATGAATCGATTAGTCCCTGCAATTGTATCAGAGTTCCTGTGAAAACATTTCAAACTATAGATATTCCAGACAAGCACAAGCCATTTAATGATCCAGGTTATTGACCACTCATGTCAATTCATAATAATACCCCAAAACTCTTTTTTAAGTATTACTTCCTCTAAATAGCCAGAAGTGGTGGATTTATACAAGACATTGTTAAAACCTGCTTTGTACACAGGGAGCTAGCAGACATCATAAGGTGATAATAATAGCTAGGAAGTCTACCGTATGCAATATGTTCTTAGCGTGTTTGCATCCTATTTGCTCATTGAATCAACCTCACAAGGCGGATAATATTCTCATGATACAGGTGGGCAATGGAGGTCTAGGGTGATTTGATCTATTCCTAAAGTCACAAAGCTCGTGAATGAGGGGACTTGAACCCAAGGAGCCAGGCTAGAGGAGCCATACCGCCCTACCTTGAGGACTTCCGGCATCTCTTCCTTGATGTGCTGTGTCTCCTTAGCAAGTTCTGGTTCCATCTCCCTTTTCCCTTGCCAGGAGGTGGGTCTGAGCCTTCCTTGAGACCACCAAAGACTTCCCTGGACTTTGCCAACCATGGAGCAAGCGGACAAGGCCAGTCACACAGGCACGGACAACCTTCTGTGCCAGGATAGCCTCTTTCCAAATGAACTTAGCCCTTTGAGGGCATTTCCCCCAGATTGTGTGGAATAGGAAATGGATCCTTTGACCGGTCTGATCATTTTAAGTTCTGTCAAGTTTTCCTTCTCTCATGAACCTTCCTGTCCCAGAGTACCTGGGGATTAAGGTCAAAGCCTTGGCTCTTCTGCCATGAGATCACTGTTGCTAGCTCCTACCTTACCAGTTCCCAGCTTCCTGATCATTCATTTCTCCCTCTTAGGCTTTCGTGCCCTGCTTGCCATTTCTTACAAATAGAGATGAAGGCAGGCACATCTCTCCTTTGGGAAACCTAAAGTGCAAAAATTTTGACATCCAAAGTCTTGTTTTGTTTTTGTGCCAGTACTGGTGTTTGAACCCAGCCTGGTCTTGGCTCCTTAGCTGTTTTTGCTCAAGGATGGAGCTCTACTACTTGAGCCCCAGTTCCACTTCCACCTTTGGGGCAGTTAATTGGAGATAAGAGTCTTGCAGACTTTTCTGCCAGGGCTGGAGCTGAACCTCAGTTTTCCGATCTCAGTATCCTCAGTAGCTAGGATTACGGGCATGAGCTACTCATACCTGACGAACATTTGAAGTCCTTCAAGATGAAGAAATGAAGAATAAGCCCCTATAAGCAGCAGGAGAGGCGGGCAGAGTCATTTTTGATCCCCCTCCCCTGGACAAATACTGACCTCCAAGGTCAACCAAGGGCTGGGTACTTACCAAAGGAGAGTGGCCAGGTGCGCATGTGTGCTCCGATGCCCTTGGTTTATGTAGCATCCGTTTGTGTGCTTATAAAGCATATGCTTGTTGTGAAAATTCAAACAGAAAAGAGATCTGAAAGGAGAAGAGTGCATCTCCCTGCCACGGAGGGCTTTGTGATGTGTCCTTCACAAGCATGCTCTGGTCTCCTGCCAGGGCCTTTCCTGTCTGATCCCATTTAGCAGCACATTTCTGTAGAGTAAAACCAGACACTGTCGGTATGGGGCCACACTGTGAGATCACCATGATCATTGCTAAAAGCTCCCTATTTTGAAGCCGGAGAACCAAGCACTACATGGCTCAGGGACTAAGCCTGCAGAACAACCCTCCCCCCCCATGACCACCAAACCCGAAATGACCACAAAAGCCATCTGTCACCACCACAAGCCCCTTCTGGCCACAACTTTAAACTTGCCTCGTCTCTGGCTGGAGTCCGGGCCCTCTCCATGTTTTGTTTTGTTTCCCTACAGAGATGGGATGGTGGAGTGACAATTGTGTGCTGTGTTTGCTCGCGGTGTGTGGGTTGTGTGTGTCCCCAGACCCTTCCACCCACCCCACCCAGGGTCCCCAGAGATGGGTGTTCCCTTTCACTTAAGCTGCTGTCATTAGCCAAAGTCCAGACAGCTTCTCCTTGGCTGCCTGATTGTCATAAACAGTGGTCAGGTTTCTGGAAGGGCCTCTAGGGACCATCTCAGGCCGTAAATAGTTCCCTTGTGCCTGCCTAAGGTGCACTTTGCCTGTGGCTGTCCCATAAAAACCACCTTGCTCTGTTCACGGCCTTTATGGAGTTTATTTAGTACCAATGCCATGGAATGGGCCTGTTTGGCCTGACTATGCACATCATTTGTGGTGGTTTATTATTTTTGTTTGGGTGGGTGGGGGGTAGTGGCAGTCCTGAACTCAGGGACTGGGTACTACCATCCCTTAGCTTATAAGATCAAGGCTGGCACCGTACCCCTTGAGCTTCAGCTCTACTTTTGGCTTTTTGGTGGTTGTAAGGTCTACCCCGGGAGGGCTCCATGCAGATGCCCCCCACCTGTTCAAGTCTGTGCTCAGTACCTGAGTTACCTAGGTAACTGGCACACCTGGAGGCAGTTACCTCCTCCTTCTCTGAGGTCACATCCAATCCACCTGGCCAGATCTCCCGTCTTTTCCTGTATAATCGGGCTCAACATGGTCCCTGCTCTCTTTTCTTTTCTCTCTTGCTCTTTTTCTGTCTTTTACTCTTCTTCCTTCCCCTCTGTCTCCCCACACCTCCATCTTGTGCGTGCAGGCCAGCAGTTTGCTCTCCCCCAATAAACTCCTTTCTGCCTAAACCATGTGGCAGGTTTCCTTTCCTTTCTGGTGAACCTTACAGTGGTTAATTGGAGATAAGAATCTCCTGGATTTTCCTGCCCAGGCTGGCTTTGAACCATGATCCTCAGATTTCATCCTTCTGAATAGCTCAGATTGCAGGCAGTTTATTCATTGTTTTTGTGGTTTCTTTCTTCCCAGCCCTCCCCTGCATCTGCAGGGACTTGTATAAATAAGGAAACAAAGACTGGGGGAAACAGGAATGCTTATGGAAGCCAGAGTTTGAAATCATAGGTTGCCCTTCAAACAGCTAGCTGTTTCTTGAATCTCTGTCTATCTGGCCTTCAGAGTCCGTGGCTCAGAGGATGCTGATCTCCTGTTGTTGATGTGCTAGATGTTGTCTCTCCCCTCTCTATGACACAGTTCCATCTCTGTCATTGCTGCTGCTCCTGAGACGCTGCCCTTTGAAGTTTCAATGAGAGAAAGAGGGAGAGCTGGACATCTGGATGGGTTTTATTTTCTGAGGTTTATTTGTTTCTTCTTTTACAACTGTTTATTCTTCCTTGCTGTAAAAGTAATGCACACACAGTGTATTCTAACAGAAACAAATATAAAAATTAGGAAGTTTCTGCCTTGCAGAGAAAACAATGTATTTACTAGACATTGGCTATACATATATACATCTATACATATGTGTGTATGTATTTATATGTATGTGTGTCTTATAAAAATCAGATATACTGCTTAATCTGTTGTGGAATTTAGTGTTTGACTTAACACAGGTTTTCTCAGTACAGACTTTATTTCTTGAGTCAAGGCCATTCTAGGGAGTCCAGAAGAGCCTAGAACTTGTGATCTTTTTGCTTCAGCCTCCTGAGTGCTGGGATTACAAGTGTGCAAAGCATGCGTAGCTTTCTCTGTTTACATTTTGATGATTTTTTTGATACCTATCAGAACATGAAGCTCTGTCTTATTTTGTAATATTACCATGTGTTTACTTTTAACCTATCGAGTCTGTAATAGATATTTCTCAGTGAGACTAGAGTTTTAATCATAAATTGACCAAAATTTAATTGACCTGGAGCTCCTTATCTTCTTTGTTTTCCTCCCAGACTTCAGTGTCTTTAGATATAGTGCTACATGTGTACTTAAGAGCTCAGGTTTTAACATTCCATGAGGGATAAAGTGTACAGAGATAAGATTGCTCAGCATTAAGCCACCCATGGTCCATCTGCTGATAAGTTTTTTTTTTTTTTTTGCCAGTCCTGGAGCTTGAACTCAGGGCCTGGGCACTGTCCCTGAGCTTCCCTGAGCTCCTTTTGCTCAAGGCTAGTGCTCTACCCTTTGAGCCACAGTGTCACTTCCGGCTTTTTCTGCCTATGTGCTACTGAGGAATTGAACCCAGGGCTTCATGCATATTAGGCAAGCACTGTACCACTAAGCCACATCCCAGCCCTGCAGATAAGTTTGACACAAGTCAGATTTGACTTTTAAGTCAAGTTCTATCAAATATTTGAGAATGTCAACAAGGACCTCTGAGTCTACCCTCCAAGTCAATCCAAGATTGTTAGCTTTGGAATCTGCGTGCATTAGTTTTTGGAATCAGTGTCATTAGAAGTAGGTGGTGTCTGTCCTTAGATGTGTCTAGCTTACAGCCAGCAGAGGCTCCCAGGCTCTTCCAGGTGAAATTAGGTCACCCAAAGAGGTCAGGCTGGAGCACAGAAATCGTCTGCTGAAGATTGAATCTCCCCTCTGTAGCTGAGACCTCTTGTCCCTGCATCCCTGAGCTACGTCCTTACTGCATCTTTTGAGTTATTGACCTCGGCCTCTTCTTTGAAGTCATGTACAAAGCCGGCACCAAAGGGCCTTGGAAGGTCTGAAAATCTTCATAGGCAAGCCTGTTTGCTCCTTTCCTATTTCCACCCAGCTATAAAAGACTTGTGGGTGAGGTGAGAGGTCTGGGACGCAGTTCTATGAACCATTAGAAAGCAGCATCTGGTTTTAAGTGAGCAGCCCCTGCCTCTGAACTCCCACGAGGGGGCATTCGAGGTTAGTGCTGGCCTGCAGGCAGGCAGCAGCCTGCCCCCCAGCTGGGAAAGAATGTTCCTTTTAGGTTGGTAATTAAGGCTTTGGTTACAACCCTGACACCTTAGCTCTTTTAATGATCTGACCTTGGGCTGGAGAGTCTCAAGTGCACTTGTCACTCTTGTGCCTCCTGGGAGCTCAGCGGGGCCAAGCTGAGCAAGCTCTAAGGGCAGGCGGGTAGATGTGAACTGACCTCATCAATCAAAATTCAGGTTGGTGAGATCTTACTATGCTGCTTAAATCCATCTGCTTTTCCATCCCAGAGCACGTCTTTTAAAGTTTATTTTTGATGTCTTTTTAACAAACGTCATCCATACTTATAGAAAAAGTTACCAAGACAAACCAGACCAAACCAAACCAAAAAAGGAACAAGAAACTCTTAGGTGGCTTTTGGTAATTATCTATTCTTTTATATTTGTTTTCTATTTCTTTCATCATTTTCTCAAGGTGTCTCCAGTTTCTCTATCCACCTATCTATCTATCCATCCATCGATCTAGTCAGCTGTACATTCTGTTCCTGAATCATCATTTTAGAATAGGTTGAAGACATTGTATTCTTTTCACCTCTATTTCATCAACAAGTTCCTAAGACGAACTTTCTCTTATATAATCATGGCCATGTTTTTTTCTAAATCCAGGGTCCACACAGCATATCCTTTAATTGTTGGGGAAGGAAAGAGATAAACATTTATTTATAGCAACCTGCTGGATGCCGACCATGGTAAAGCAGTGCTGACTTTACAACATGGTATTTCATCTTCTCAGATGATGTTCTTCTGCTCTTACCAACAAGTAAACTCAGACTTGGAGAAACAGAGCATCTGTCACACAGTTACTGGGGCACAGAGGCACAGAGCCAGATCTGTCTGGTTCTGCTATGGGCTTGACGCTGGTTCCTGTGGTCTGGGTGTGAGGCTGTCTTCCTAGAGGCACAGGGCCTGCGTGTCATCAGTTCATCTCAGTGTATCTGCCATCCCATCTCCTGGCAGCCAGGTCACGCCGAGAGCAGTGTGGCTCACAAACATAGTGCTCACTCTGGTGTTTATCTGTAGCATTGTAAAGATAAGATCACCACCTGAACTCTGAAAGGTGAATGTGCTTGTGGAGGTGCAGGGCGTAGCAGAGGATCACAAAGAGGAAGGGCAAACAGGACTCACTGGGTCAAGGGTGGGAAGACACAGGCTTCCTGTTTATGCCTAGTGAGCTGCGCACAGTTGGAGAAAATGATGATTGTTCCCCTATCGTAGGGTTTAGCTTGGCAAGGCCTCTGGGAAGAGTGGAATTTTAGAGGTCAAAGTCACGTAAGGACTGATACTCTATTATCCGTAAAAGCCTTTTGCCACATAGGCCGCCCGCCTCTTTTACTCCAGATACTGGAAAACTACAGCCAGAAAGGGAACTGTTTATGTACCTAATCAGTGGCTGGGTTGGGATTTAAACTCAGGTTCTCTGACTTACAGGCTCAGGTTCTTCCTAGTACATCAGGAAGCTATAAGCTTTTATAGGTCAAGTTTTCCTCTATTATTTTCTCCCACCTTAAGAACACAATGACCAGCATTCGATGTTTGGAAAGATAGTTAACGAGTTACCCATTTTTACTAATGGCACATCCGTCAGCTCATCTGATGACCCAAGATAGCTAAGCAATGTTCAAAGAAAAACATTAGGGGACTTAAATTTAATCGAGCACAGAACAATTCATAGATCGGGCATCCTTCAGAACCAGAACACAGAGAGCCATGTTCTACCATGGGGCCAGCTGGCATTCATGAACAGGGCAGGAAGTGAGGCGCAGGGATAGTTGGATTGATTCTAGCTCTGGGTTCGCCCTGCTCCAATGGGTCTGATCAATTGGCTGCCTGTGATGAGCTGAAAATCACCTGCTATGATTGGCTAAGAGTCAGCTATTTGTTACAAAAATATATGCCCAAGTTAGGCTTTCCATTAGTTTACATACTAAATTGTAAGAACTCAAATTATGGAAGCATCCTTAGGCCATGTTTAATGTAATTTGACACCATATCAATGGAATGAAGTATAATATCATCTCAACTTTTTGAATGTCAAAAGTACTGTCCAGTCTGCCCTCTGCAAGATAGCAGTCTCCTCTCTGCCTTGTGCAGTTTCAGATCAACTGAGGTCTGAAAATTTTTACAGAGAAAATTACAGAAACTAACAATTGGTAGGCTTTAAACAACATTTACCATACATAGTTTAGTGTTGTAATTATTCACTTGTTGTCCCTGATTCTTAAATGGAACTTTATCCTAAGTAGGTATGCATAGAAAAAAGCATAGCATATATAGGGTCTGGAATGACCTGCAGTTTCAGGCATTCACTGGGGACTTGGGACTTTTTCCTTACAGATAGGAGGGACTCACTTTGTTAGTAACTTCAAAGACCTTTTAGAGTTTGTTAAAGAATCCAGGCACTTGCCAGTCAGGTGCTCTGTCACTTGGGTCACTCCTCTACCCCCTAACCCTCAGACGACACTGTTGTAGTCTTGGCCTCATCATACTGATTTCTCAAAAGCACTCAGGGCCTTGGCAACAAACTTTCCTCTAGATATACCTTCAAGGACCCCCACTCTCCTCCTTGGCCTCCTACTTGCCCTCCTGAACGAGGAGAGAGAGAACTTCTCCCTCACTCAGAACTCAGGGCACAGAACATAGGTAAAGAGCATAGGGAAGCTGTTTCTAGAATAGAATGGCAATACCTATTTCTTTGCATCTTTTATGACTTAACATGGTTTTGAACACTGACTTCAATAACAAAAGGCTATATGTTTTGGCCAGCCCTGGGGCTTGAACTCAGGGCCTGAGCACTGTCCCTAAGCTTCTTTTGCTCAAGGCTAACACTCTACCGCTTGAGTCACAGCTCCATTTTTGGCTTTTTCTGTTTATATGGTACTGAGGAATCAAACCTAGGGCTTCATACATGCTGGTAGACAAGCACTCTACCACTAAGCCACATTCCCAGTCCAACAAAAAAGCTATTTTAAGAGTGATGATGGAAAAGAACTTAGATTGAACTTCCCCAAATAAAAATATTGGCAAAAGAGTTGAATACATTAAAAAAAAAACACACAACATTTCTCTTTCAACCAACATAAGATTTACCACATGCTCTGAAGCCAGGCCCAACACAAATCAAGCATTAAAATAGTGATCCTTATGATGTGTGATCCCCAAGTTTTTTATTTCCTGGCTCACTTAGAGAAGCCCCTTGTGGGTCTGGGGGTACTTGGCCCCCAATCTCAAGGAATCTGTATCTTGGCACACCTAAAATCCAATTGCAGTTCACCACTTGGGAAGCTCCAAATCAAGATAACGAAGTGAAACAATACTAATGTTTTCATAGTTACCTTCATAAATGATGGCAAGGAAATCAGTAAAAGTCAGTTTCTATTTCTGACTACAATCTGGGGAATGGGGGTGAAATCTGAGTGAAAACCTTAATTGGGACCCATTTGTTTGAAGTACCTTTGGTACCAAAGTCTGCTGCATGAATAATTTCCTTCTTTGATGACCCAGCAGCTGTGTTTATTCTGCTGTGCTCCGATAAGGGCCCCTTGAGCCACCTTTTTAGGCTGGAGGTAACAGTAAGAGAGGCGCTCGTGTCTGGTAACTAGGTAACTGGACAGGCCAGGAGAGGGCTCAGCTCAGAACTGCCCTATTGTCCAGACCCATTTTGCCCAGACCAACCACAGAAAAGTCACATGGGACAGAAACGTGTCACATTGAGAGGAGACCAGGCAGAGTGCCCAGGCTCAGCCTGCTCAGTGATCAACACAGAGAGCCAGCTGCTTTGCCCTGCTTTTGATGGCTCAGCTGTGTGTGTTTTTCTGCCTGCAGCTCACCCTCATAGGAGATAGAAATCCGGCCTGGTAATAGTACTCCGCTCATCGTCCCTGCAGACGGGCTCCATCCTCCATACAAAGACCCAGACTCCAAGTCTCTCAGTGTGTGGAGGGGCCAGTTGCATTCAGGCTCTGCCTGAGCCGCACTGCATCCATGTTCACCTTCCAGAAAGTACTTGATGCCTGAAAAGGGCCCCAGGATTTCTCCAATTCAGAGCTGAGTCATGGAAACAAATTCTTTATTGACTCTCATTGTTCTCAGTCAGATGAGACAAATGAGGGCTTTTCATGGTAGAGTTACCCAAATACCAGCCCTTGTTGGAGAGGAGACGTCAGACAGGCCCCCTCTTTACCTTAGCAGAATCAGACCCACACCAACCATAATTAGATGTTATAAGTCACTTTGGGTAGAAAATGGTGACTATGCAAAAGTAGCCTATGCTATTAGAATGAGTATCAAGTTTAGAACATTGCATCTTTGTTTCCCACATTGAGTTGGCTACTAATTCTCGAACCGACTGGAGATTCCATAACCATTTGCCAGACCCAGTGGCCATAATTTCTTCCTCCAGAAACCAGGATTAGGCCCTTGCCTTGGCATCCAAGTTGTGTTCTTTACAAGTCACTCCATGGCTGTCCTGTGGGGTGGCAGCAGGGTGGTGATCAGAACAGCTTCTTTTTTATTTGTTGAACATGCTGGGTTTGAAAAAAGGGTTTCAAGGCTAACAAAGTTGCAAAACCGTATCCCTAAACTCTTAAGTTCTTGGTGTGAATATCCATGCATATGTATTAGCTTTCCACAAGCCTGTTTGTGCTCTTTTTTTCTTTTGGAATTTTTAAAATAATAAATCAAACTATATATATATATAATGGATTCTGCATGTCTCCTTTTGCTCCCTTTCTATTGTGTGCTGTGAGAATAGCCATCCCTGACAGATAAAGAACTATGATTGTTGGGCATCAGTGGCTCACACCTGTAATCCTAGCTACTCAAGAGGCTGAGGTATGAGGATCACAGTTCAAAGCCAGCCCAGGTAGGAAAGTCCATGAGACTCTTCCTTCCAATTAATCCCTCAAAAACTAGAAGTGGAGCTGTGGCTCAAAGTAGTAGAGTGTGAGCCTTGAGCAAAAGAACTCAGGAACAGCACTCAGGCCCTGAGTTCAAGCCCCATACCCAACAAAAAAAGGAAGGAAGGAAGGAAGGAAGGAAGGAAGGAAGGAAGGAAGGAAGGAAGGAAGGAAGAAAGAAGGAAGGAAGGGAAAAGTGAAGAAGAATTATGATCTACATCTTTTTTCTTCTGTTCCCATGGCCTTTAAATTTCTCATTACTAAAACAAAAAATTGAATCACACAAAACTACAGAGGTTAATATATTTAATCCTTAGGTACCTGTCACCTACCTCCACTAAGGTCAATTTTTTTTTGTTAGTCCTGGGCCTTGAACTCAGGGCCTGAGCACTGTCGCTGGCTTCTTTTTGCTCAAGGCTGGCACTATACCACTTGAGCCACAATGCCACTTCTGGCCATTTTCTATATATGTGGTACTGAGGAATCGAACCCAGGGCTTTATGTATAGGAGGCAAGTACTCTTGTCACTAGGCCAAATTCCTAGCCCAGGTCAAAATTTTTATAATGCTTTGCTTATCTCTCTTTTTCACAGATATTACAGTTTGAAACTACTTGGCAACGTGATTTTTACTGAATAATCTCTCTTAAATATTCTCCCTGATCAGCACAAGCACATTTGTTTTCTTCTTCCTGCTTTTTGTTTGTTTAGATAATTGGGCTTGAACTCAGAGCATGGCCACTGTCCTTTAGCCTTTTTTTTTTTTTTTTTTTTTTTTTGCTCAGCACTGGTTTTGCTCAATACTGGATTTCTACCACTTGAACTGCATCTTTACTTCTGTTTTTTTTTTCAGTGGAGATAGGTGTCTCACAGACTTTCTTGCCCAGGCTGGCTTTGAGTCTCAATCTTTAGATCTCAGCCTCCTGAGTAGCTAGGATTTCAGGTGTGAACCACTGGCACCTGGCTTTAATGCTTCTTCTCCTTTTCTTTTCTTTTTTTTTGTTTTTTGGCCAGTCCTGGGGCTTGAACTCAGGGCCTGAACAGTGCTGGCTTCTTTTGCTCAAGGCTAGCACTCTACCACTTGAGCCACAGCGCCACTTCCAGCTCTTTCCTTTTATGTAGTACTGAGGAAGGCAAGCACTCTCCCACCAAGCCACAGTCCCAGCCCTTTAAAGCTTCTTTTAATGAAGATTTCCATTGTATGCTGGAGCCATTGTTTACTCAAGCACTCCATTACTGTTAGAAATACAGGCTATTTCCAGAACTCCACAAAGTACTATAGTAATTGTCTTTGTACCCAAGTCTTTATGTATTGGTGTTATTATGTTTATTTCTGGAAGAGAGATTTCCAAAGGTGTAATGGTGGGATCATGGATTGTGCATGTTTTAAACTTTATTTAATATGGAGAAAGTGTATTATCAGGAAGAGATAGGTAGAACTTTTCCGTAGCAGCTTATAGATAGGCTGTTTTCATCGTATCCTCTCCAGCCCTGGGTGTCATTGCTCATTAGAAATGTGAGTTCTTTTCATAAAAGATGGTGTAACATGGATACTTTGGGGTATCTGAGGATGGATCCTTCCCTGCATGGATTTTGTGCATGGCGATTTTGCATTCATTATTGACCAGCCGCTGTTCCTTGTCCCTTTAGTTTGCACAGCGGAAAGGTGCCGGACGCGTGGTCCACATCTGCAACCTCCCTGAAGGGAGCTGCACGGAGAATGATGTCATTAACCTGGGGCTGCCCTTTGGAAAGGTCACAAATTACATCCTCATGAAGTCAACTAATCAGGTCAGTCTAGGTTCTTTCAGGGGTGGGGGGGCGGGGTAGAGATCCGGTCACAAATGGGAAGCTTTTTTTTGGCATGGCAAACAGTTGTTTGTTTCCTTGTGTTTCATTTTGCCCTTCATCAGATGGGCACAGGTCTCTTGAGTTGCCTAGAGGGGAGGGGGCTGCTTAGGTATGGGGTATTCATTAATATAGAGAAGCAAATGAACCTCCAAAATAGAACCCCATGGATCAGGGTCTCTTTGCTGTAATGTATAGCTCCTGAACTTGCTGTAGTCTCATCTTGTAAGCTTATCACATCTGATGGCTTGGGGTTGGAGCTAGCCAAGAACTAACTGGGAACTTTTGTTGTGGCTAGTGGTGGTGGTACTGGGGCTTGAACTTGGGGTCTAGGCACTGTCCCTGAGCTTTCTTGGCTCAGGACTAGCCCTTTGCCACTTGAGCCAGCTCCATTTCTAGTTTTTTGGTGGTTTCTGGAAATAAGAATCTCATAGGCTTTCCTGCCTGGCTTTGCTTGAGACATCAATCCCCAGATCTCAGCCTCTTCTAAAGAATATTGAGGGCTGAGGATATGTCTTAATGGTAGAGTACTTGCCTAGCATGCATGAAGCCCTAGGTTCACATATGTGTGAAAAAGCTGGAAGCGGTGCTGTGGCTCAAGTGGTAGAGTGCTGGCCTTGAACAAATAGAAGCATAGCGACAGTGTCCAGGCCCCGAGTTCAAGCCCCAGGACTGGCCCCCCCCCAAAAAAAAAAATATATATATATAGACTTCATAGTTGCACACATATCACATGACTGTGACCCTGTGGAGAAAAACTATGTATATGAAATTAACCAAAAATGGGAGGAAAGAAGGGGATAGTGAGCTTTGTCCATTCTGTTCAAGAACAAGGAATTAAGGGCTCACACTGGGAGCTCCTCTGTTCCAGGTCACTTTTCCCTTTCAACAGAGAGGGGCCTGTACAGTACACACCAATATAGTGCATGTCAAGCAGTCCTAAAAAATAAGAACTTCTGTGAGTTCACCACTGAAACGACTGGGGAAAACTGTCATGTTTTTCAAAATGGTCTATTTAGAAACTTCTTTATACATGGATGGAGTAGAAAAGCCCATACTGATGTAAAGGTGTTTTTTTGTTTTTGTTTTTTTTTTCCCCAGAGCAGTTAAAAAATGAAGAGGGGGCTGGGAATATGGCCTAGTGGCAAGAGTGCTTGCTTCCCATACATGAAGCCCTGGGTTCGATTCCCCAGCACCACATATATAGAAAACGGCCAGAAGTGGTGCTATGGCTCAAGTGGCAGAGTGCTAGCCTTGAGCAGGAAAAAAAGAAGGCAGAGACAGTGCTCAGGCCCTGAGTCCAAGGCCCAGGACTGGCAAAAAAAAAAAAGAAAGAAAGAAAGAAAGAAAAATGAAGAGGAAAAAAATGGTGTGGAAAATATAGTAGGGGTTTCTTTTCTCTAGTTCTCCACAGCCTGGCATCCTTCAAACCCAATGGCTTTTAAGCCCCTGGGAAGTTTAATATATTTCTTAATTTATAGGACAAGTGAGGGCTCAAATAACGATGGCGTATGCCTGTGTTTCCTGCTATCACCACTACCAAATAGCAGCTCAAGAGCACATGGGCAAGAGTCCCCCCAGCCCTGGGAACTGAGTTTATGGACCCTCCCATCCCAGAGGAGTTTGCATGATGTAGTCCAGGATGGACATATATAATTAAGAATAATGTTTGGTAACCATGGAGACCAGAGAAGGCCATCCTATAATGAGCTCTTTGGGCAAAGTTAATAATAATAAAAAAAAAAAGGTCTCTTTGAACAGATGAGATCAAAGAGAGCTCTTCCTTGTACTGATTTTTTTTCTTTTTATGGAGTTATAAACCAGATACTCCCAAGTGCATAAACTACACTAATCTTCAGTATACAACTCCATTAATCTTTTTTTAAAAAATAAATATATACTCATATAATTAACAGCCAGGCAAGATACAGGACATTTTCTTAACAGCAGGTTTCCTTCTGCCCCTTCCCACCCCAGCCCCTGAAGGCAGCTCTTCTTCTGTCACCATCAGTAGTTTTGCCTCCTCTTGAACTTGGAGATTCCATGATTGATGACTTGTACTGAATTTTGTTAAAGATCATTCATGTTGAGCCTAGTGAATGTCCTCCCTGTCTTTCCTAGGCCTTTTTAGAGATGGCTTATACAGAAGCTGCTCAGGCCATGGTCCAGTATTATCAAGAAAAATCTGCTGTGATCAATGGTGAGAAACTGCTCATTCGGATGTCCAAGAGATACAAGGAATTGCAGCTGAAGGTAAAGCCAGCAGTCATTCAACAGGCATCCGCTGAGTTCTACTAGCCAGCCCAGTACTGACTTAAGGGCTGTGGGGAAGAGAAGAAAAGTGTTAAGAAATCACTGCCTTTGGGGGAGGGGAGAGAAAACAATTTAAAAAAATCACTGCCTTTGAGTCTGTTACTTAGAAAGGCAAATTATTACAACATGACAAGAAGTTAACCTCATTTGGGTGGATGAAAAGTACAAAGAGGTGCTCAGGAAGATGTTACAAAGAAGGTATTTACAGGGGAAGTTTTGAAGGAAGAAGTATAACGAGAAAGGTCACTGCTTTTTGGTGAGAAGAGTTCTAAGCATAAACTTTTCTACCCATTCAGGCTTTCAACAACATTTCCTTCCTCCATTACCTTCCCTGTGATCTCCGTTCACTCCTCTAATTTATCCCTTCAGCCACAACAAGTCCTTTTAAGGAGTATTTGAGGGACTTGGCCCGTCTTAGAATTCAGGGATGAATTCAGATCATTAAAACAGGACTTTTGTTTTGTTTTAACTTCCCTCCTTCCCTTCCTCTTCCCTCTTTCTCCCTTTCTTATTTCTTTCCCTTCCTTCCTTCCTTCCCTCCCTCCCTCCCTCCCTCCCTCCCTCCCTCCCTCCCTTCCATCCATCCATCCTTTCTTCCTTTCTTTCTTTTGCCCTCTCTCTCTCTTTCTTTCTTCCTTTTCTGTTTTATTGAGAAAGTATAATATCCATGGAGCAGTAACTAATAATTATACAATTTTTAAGGTAATGTCGAGGGAGATCTCACATATCCTGTAAAACCACAACTAATGAAATAGACTATAGCCATGATCCAGAAGCGGCCGCAAGCCTCTCCTCAGGCCCAGCCCTTTCCTCCTCACTCTCCTGAATTGGAGGATAACCCTTTCTACGCCTTTTCCCTTCGTTCTATCACTTACTCAGGCTGCCCTAAGCAATGCAATTTAGTTTTGTCTGGTTTTGATCTTTACAGGATGAAATCATACTTTCAGCTACTGTTTCACTCGGTTAGTATTGCTCATCCATGCTGTTGAGGTGTCTATTTTCGTGTGTGTGTGTGTGTATGATGTATGCCTATGTAGTTTGTTTATCCATCCAACACTGGATGGACATTTGGGTTGTTTTCAGTTTTATGACTTGAGGGGCACTTCTAACCATATTCTTGATTAACATGCTGTTATCCTGGTACAAATATACTATAATGCTAACATCTCATCTCTCCAAGCTTTTCCCAAAATTAGTTGTCACAATTTATATTCTTCCTGGGTTTTGCTCTGGTCTACATTCTTTCCTAACTTGACCTCGGGGCACTTAAATGATTTATCATGGATTTCTTTTATTGTCAATTTGCTGAGGTTGAACACTTTTTCATATATTTATTGGCTACTTCATTAGGATCTTCATAGTAGGAAGTTTTCAAGTCATCTGCCTATGATTTTCTTCTGCATTGCCTTGTTTTGCTTCGCAGGAGTTCTCTTAACTGGATGGTGTGCTGAGTCCATTTGGATTTATTGTACTCAACATAGTATTTGTGTTTAAATCTTTATTGCTTTCTTTAATAAGACTCTTTCCAGTCCATTTCCATTCATCCCATGTTTACTTGGCCCACTTTGTTCACAACTCACAGCTCTTAATCTACCCCCTTCATCTTCAAGATGGAAGTGTGGAGACAGAGGCACTGTGATTGTTTCTTGTTAGGACTAGCCTTCCAACAAGTCTTCATGGGTAGATCAGTAATAAGTCAACCAGTTGCCCAAGTCCTGATTCTGCTTTGCTTGCACTATGGCCTCTCAAGTTCCTTGCCTGATAGTTCTGCTTCAGGCAGAGCCTGATAGATACTGCTTTTCTTGTCTTTCTTTTTTTGTAACAAAAGTCCTTGACTTTTTTTTTTTTTCTTCCTAATGAGGATTCCGCCCACTTCTGTACCCAGCCAATTCCAGTTTGTTCTTGATTCTCCCCCTGGGGGCTGGAATTGCATTTCTTTACTGAGTTCCCAGTGGAGCTTTGGTCTCTAAAGGCTGATGTTGTCATAAGATTCTAATTAGGATTAACAGCAGTAATCAGTTTCTTAAAGCACCAAGACCTATTAATGCTTTACTATGGAGATAGTTTGGGAGGGGGCAAAACTATGGGTTACAGAGGTCAAATGGTCAAGGCTTGCATTGAGCAGATAATCACTGTGTGCTGGCCACTGTGGGTGGGACCGGGACTAGGTATCAGGGACAAAGAAAAGGGCAAGCTTGTGAGAAGCTCAGTCTTGTGAGAGAAGAGACATGTAAACAAAGAACTGTCAGCAACCATGTGACTTATGCCCTTTCTGAGCTTAGTTGCTTAACCTCTGTGAACTTAGCATACAAATCAGTTAAGATGATCACTCCAGTTCTTTGGCAATTTAAGCAATTTTTTTTTCATATATCTTTTCGGTCTCAAAAGGTGTGTAGGGTGATAATGACAGTAATTATGAGAGTACAGGAATAATTGGTACCTTTAATTGAGTCCCAGTACTCTGGAACAAGTAATGTCCCAAGCACTTTACATATATTATCTCCTTTAATCTTGACGTCAGTCCTGACAGGTATTATTATCTCAGTTTTACAGATGAGGATGCGGAGACTAATAGACGTTCAGTAACTTGCCCAAGGTCCTAGTTTACTAGAAGAGCCTAGATTAAAATCTGTGACTATGTTGGTTTTTTGCAGTACAGCTACTTTATTATACTAGGTTGTTAGAATCTCTTTGACCACATGAAAAAAGCAGGGGGGCAGGGGAGGGAGAAATGAGGTAATTTACTTGTATCCAGGCAGGAAGCTGCAGAGATAGTATTCTAGCCCAGCTTCTCAAACCTCAGTGTGTGTGTACATCACCTGGGGCTCTTGTCAAGACGTATTTTCTGATTCAGCAGTTCTGGAGCAGGGCTGTGATTCTGTGTTTCTAGCAAGCTCCCAGGAAATGCTGATGCTTCTGGTGCTTAGAGCACACTTAGAGTAGCAAGGATCTAGAACACATTGTTTTCTGATCTTTAGTAGGTATGGAGTTTTCTGTATCCCAGACTCTCAAAATGTCTCTCAGTGCAATTGTGACCTTCAGCATATATCAACTGCATAGGCATGTATCCTTTATGGGCCCTGTGTTGACTGTGAATGCACAAATGGGGTAGAACTCTGTCTCCAAGTAATAGAATTTTTGTCTCAAGCCTAATGACTTAGGCAAAAAAAAAAAAAAAAAAAAAAGAATTTATTGGGTCATATAAATAAGAAATCTGGAGAAGCTCTGGCTGCAGGTATGGCTGGATTGAAGACACAAATGCGATCATTAAGGCTTAGTTTCTCTCTTGGCTATTTGGGGTGGGAAGTGAGGGAGGAATCCTGGGATGGCCCTTAGCAGCCCAGGCTCTCTTATCTAGATGATGTAGTATCTTCAATTTCTTCCGCTGTTCTGGCATCCTACATCTCCATCTCCTTCAACAAGAAAGAGCCAGGATTTGTCCTAGTAGCTCTCATTGAATTTCTGAGAGGTCGCTCTGATTGGACAGCACACATGCCCATCCCTGAGCCAATCTCTGTAGCCAGGGGAAGGCTGCATTGTGATTGGCTGGGTCTGTATCACCTGCTCCATCCTCAGAGCTAGAGGTGGAGCATCAGCCACACCTTTGGTGAGATGAGAGGGGAGCTGCGGCTAGCAGAAGGAGAAAGAATGGCTACTGGAGAGATGTAAATGGCTACCGAAGAGGTAGAAGGCATATCCATATGTGTCCCTGGACCAAATGGGCTACCACATTGTGTCCTAGTAGAGTAGGCAGAGGTGGGCAAAAGTTTGACCACTTCTCTCCCCTAACCTTACCAGGCAAAGTTCAGATTGAGGGTAGATTTTAATGTCATTTTTTTCATCTTTTGATTGCTAGTCTTGTGACTATATCTTATCTCCCATTAGTCTTTGTGGCAGGGATTCTGTTCCTCAAAACAAGAAGGGCTTTTCACATCATAAGTATCCAATAAACATGCAGAATGATTGAGGAAGAGAACTCGGAGGGAGCAATAAAAATGATTATTTTCCTTCTGGCAGAGCTGGACAAGAAGATTGGACTATTTATTTGCTGGGTGATTTTATAGAGACGTCTCCAATACACATGGAATTGTAGAATTTAAGCCATTGCATCAGGGAATTGCCAAGGGTATGTTCCTGGTTCTTCTGCTCAGAGATTTGCATGCAGCGAGTTTGAGGATTGGGGGGTTCTGAGCCACTGAACTGGCCAGCCTCCTGGCTACAGAGGGTGCCTCTGGTCCTGAGGAACAGTCATGTGGGCATCCCATGATGCTCTCTGTTGGGAAGATTAAGTCAGCAAATTGGATGTTTGAGGGTCTTCTATTGTGTACCTCATGGTATCCATGCTGGGATAAATATGATGCATGGTCCTCGCCTGGGGATTGTGCAAAATTACAGAAGATCTAAACATGATTGCATGAGTGTGGGAACTTAGGAGTGCAAAGGGCCGAGAAGTTTCTGAGCAGGGCCTTGGAGGATGGGGAGAGAAGGTGTTGCCAGGAGCAGTCAGATGCGAGGCGATGTAGAGGCTGGGAACTGCAGTAATGGCAGGAGCAATTGCGCATGCCTGGATAGCATCTGGCTTTCATGAGTTCTGGGCTCATCTGGAAAGTTTCATCACCTTTCCAAGGCTCTAGAGGTATGCATAGCCGCCACAGAGCTGTCACGGCTGTGGAATTCCCCAGCAGCTCCTTTCATGTTGGCCAAGTCCTCTTCAGCATTCAGCTATGTAGCCTGCCATGTCCCCAGGCATGCCAGATGGGCTTCATTATCCCACTTTCAAGTGGAGAAAGTGAGTCTCCCCCAGGCAACGACGGGCCTTGACCCCAGGTGGCCCTGCCAGAGTTGGAGTATTCTTTCTGGGCTGAGATTCCAGCTCGTGGTACCTCCCTCTCCTAGGACACTGGGATGCTTAGAGTCACACCCAGTCTTAGAGGCAGCGGGAGGTACTGGCAGTGAGTGCTGGGTGGTTGTTGAGCAGCATGGATGTCATCTGTCATCGTAGAATGGATGGCAAGATATGACCTCCAAATAGGCCTGGGGGTAGGGGAAGAAGGTAGAGGTGCAGATACAAGAAGGTGGGACAGAATTGTTGAAGATTGGCTGAAGGATTCATGGAGTTGAGGATAGATACCACTTTCTCCTCTTTTGTGTAACGAAAGGCACCCCAAATTTGATCATAGACCCAATCTAGGTTCTGAGCTACTGCCAACATTGCGCTGCCTGATTTATGTCTGTATAACCGTGGGACACAGAGACCAACCTGACAGAAACATTATCATTATTAATATTATAGGATTAGCATTACATTAATCATAAACATTAACATTATAGGATTTTTCCTATGACATTGAGGAGCCAGTTCTGCTACTTGAAAAATCTTTGGTCACTTTTGTCCCAGTCCTATAGATGACAACTAGCAGGGTGTTTTGTCCATAGAGTGCCAGAAAGTTTGCAATGATCACTGAAAAGAGAAAGCTGACCCTCTGATCTACATAAGGGAACAGAGTCTGAGCCCACCAGCCCCAGTAGGTCATACTTGCAGACTGCCCGCATATTAATTTTCTCTCTTCATTTCACCAGCCATTCATCTTGGAATAGGTATCATTCCATTCGAGGCTCTGTGCGAAGCCCAATGTGCCGGGGCCACCACCCTGGGCAGCTGGGATCTGCACAGAAGTAACTCCACCTGGGACTGGGTTGAAGTAGCCTCAGGAGGAGGCTGTGTATTGAGGAAATAAGGGACAGGCGATGTTTAAGCCCAGCCGTGGTTCTTCTGGCCCGACAGTCCTCTAAATGTGTTGCTGTAATTTTGGGGGGTCACTAGAGGATGTTTTCATCTGTGGTGTCTGGTGAGAGCCAGTTCTGCCCCACTCCGGGCATCCCGGGCATCCCCAACAGGGTGGGCCTGGAGGAGGTGTCTGTGATGGCAAGTGTTCTTGGATGCCTTTGGCCCTGGTGTTGGCTTCCCTGGTGAGCTGCAAAACCTTGTCTGTTCCATCGGGCCCTGACAAGTCACCTTCTTCTTCTCACCCCAGGTTCTCCTGGGTCGGGAAGAAGCAATCAAGAGGATAAGAGTTTTCCAGAAGAACAGAACCTGGACATCAGGGAATCTGCATTTTTTTTTTTTTGGTCTTTTCTTTTTTGGTACTGGGGATCGAACCTAGGATGTTGCATTTGCTAGGCAAGCGCTTTGCCACTGAGCTAGATTCCCTGAGCCAGCCCAGGGAATCTGTTATCTGTTTACAATTTTTTTTAAATCTCCCAGACAGCCCATCAGGGATATTTTCTTTTTTTGCCAGTGCTAGAGCTTGAATTCAAGGCCTGAGCACTGTCCCTGAGCTTCTTTTTGCTCAAGGCTAGCACTCTACCACTTGAGCCACAGCGCCACTTCTGGCTTTTTCTGTGTATGTGGTGCTGAGGAATCAAACCCAGAGCTTCATGCATGCAAGGCAAGCACTGTACCACATCCTCAGCCCAGGGATTTTTTCTTGTTCATTCTGAAAGTTTGTTGCATGCATTTAACCTAGGATAGATGTATGTTCTTTAGTCTGTGGTGTCCTAGCTAGTCTGCCTGTGGCAGTGTGAGCCACAGCTATGGGGCCCAGAACAGGTTTCCTGAGTGATGTAAATCTCATCACATGGACTTGGTCTTGATGGCTCCGGCTCAGAGAACTCCCTGAATCCTAGTCGCACCTGTTGCATGACTCTGTAGATGGGGGTCCGCGATGATGCCTAGCGATTGAATGGCTATTAAGGTGTTAGGTTAATTTGTAAACTAAGTGGAAAAAAGCCAGGATAAAAAGTGAAGTTTCTTTTGCCTGCCGGCCTTCCTCCCTTCCTCTCACCCTCCTTCTCTCCCCTCCTCTTCCTCCTCTTCCTCCTCCTCCTCCTCCTCCTCCTCTTCCCTCCTCTCTCTCTCTCTTCCTCACCCTCCTTCTCCCTCTCCCCCTCCCCCCTACTATGCAAGTCCTGAGGCTTGAACTCATGGTAACAACAATAGTAGAAAAAAATACTCCAACACAAAAACAAATTATTACATCTACCACTAATAACAAAACAAAAAAACAAACACACACAAAAACCTTGTTTCCATTTTCTAGAGTTCATAAAACTTTTTTTTTCTTTGTTAGTCATGGGGCTTTAACTCAGGACCTGGGCAGTCCCTGAGCTCTTTTGCTCAAGGTTACCACTCTACCACTTGAGCCACAGCTCAAGTTTTCAGTTTTCTGGTGGTTAATTGGAGGTGAGAGTCCCATGGACTTTCCTGCCCAGGCGGGCTTTGAACTGTGATCCTCAGGTCTCAGCCTCCTGAGTAGCTAGGATTGCAGGTGTGAGCCACTAGCACCCTGCTTGTTATATTTTTGAGCTAGGGTCTTGCTAACTTTACCTATCGTTGTTCTTGAACTCTCTATCTTCTTGTCTTTTGCTAGGATTGTCAGCATACACTACCACCCCCTGGCTTCAAGTCCTCTCTCTTTCACTATTTCTGTGACCTTGGATCTAGCACGACTTCAGGGGTCACCATCTGCAGGGTCAAAACACAGCATGGCTGGAGTTACACAGGATAGAGGCTCTGCCTCTGCCTCCCCGGGTCTGTTTATACACCTGTGGAAGGTGGAGAGCAAATTCAGTGCCCTTCAAGTCTCTTTCCAAGTCTATAAAGCCATTGCTTTTCCTCCTTCCCTGTCTCCTTTTTATGGTTTAAATGTTTTAGTTATTTATTTTTAATTTGGGAGGGATTAACTCCCTCCTCACCCTCAGCTCATGGTGAGCCATGCTGCTTTGTTAGCAGCTCCCTGTGAGCCTCTCTCTCTCCCTGGACCCTCAGGCCTCCAATATCCCACATTATGCCCACAGTTCTCATCCTTTGCATTAGACTTTTTTTTTTTTTCATTTCCCTGCAAAAGGCACTTTTTCCTCCTTGGCGAATGGGGCAGTAGACAGCTGCTTCCCTCTGGTGTTTGCAAGGCTGTCTTTGATCTGATGGTGATCTCTCTGACTTTGCCTAGAAACCTGGGAAAACGGTGGCTGCCATCATCCAGGACATCCATTCCCAGCGGGAGAGGGACATGTTCCGGGAGGCAGACAGGTGAGGCTTTAGGGCCCAGGACAGGTACAAGGCAGTTTGAACACTTCCTGGTTTCTCATCCTTAGAGGGATACCATGCTCTGCCCTTGCCTCCCCCCTCCCCCAACTTCTGCCATTAAGCCCTATCCATCCAATTTCCCAATGAGGCACCCACCCAGTGCAGAGGTGTTCCAAGCTTAGGAAGAGGCGAGATGCTGGAAAGGCATATAGCAAAGACTTGATTATTGTTTGGCCCTTTGGGGCAAGTCTACCCTCTGCTAAATGCGTGGGGGGGGGGGGGCAGCGGCTGGCTGGTTGATTGATTTCTGTTTAGAGCTAGTTCTTCAGTTTTCATGAGCTGAATGTGAATATAGGATGAATGGTAAAAACAACAACAACAACCACCACCCAAGTTATCCCAACACTTACCCTGAACACTGAAGCCTGTAGTTTTTCCATTTCTTCCCCACTGAAGTATGTGACCCAGCAGAGCTGGGGCTGAAGGTGGACCAGGGTCTCTGCCCTACAAAGCTAAGAGGGAAAGAGAATGGGCAGCTGGCCCCAGTCTGTGACCCTTCCCCAGGGCTGCCACAGAGGGCGCTGTCACCTTACTGTAGAGAGGGCAGCCCAGACTTCCTTGTGGTGAAGGCAGCCCAGTCTCCTGGCCTGAGGGCTACTTGTTTTTTTCTGTGATTCAGGCCCCAAAGCAAATGCCTATCATTCTAGGAAATTATTGACTTAAGATATCAGTTGATCTGCCTAATAACTAGTCTTTGGGGGCAGGGAGAGTCAGTCCAAGTGTGGGGGGCTGGGATTTGGGGACTTTTGGTGGCACATGACAGGCCCTGCAGTGCTGTGACAGTACCTGGGGTGGGGGGTGGTTGGGGGGGATTAGGGAATCTTGCTTTGAACTTTAGACAGGTCACAATTCTTCTCTGGGCTTGTTTCTTCATTTTGAACCTAAGTGGGTGGGGTTTCTGAGCTCTCTTCCAACCCTTCAATGTCTTCCTAAATTCATGGTTTGGGAGATTTGTGGTCTTTGAGCAGGCGAGTCTCTCTGAGTGTTTGGGGAGACAGTTGTGCAGTGTGGGGTGCCCATTCTAACCCCGGCGCCGCTCTGTTCCCTGGCAGGTATGGCGCAGAGCGGCCGCGTTCTCGCAGCCCGGTGAGCCGGTCGCTGTCCCCGAGGTCCCACACTCCCAGCTTCACCTCCTGCAGCTCTTCCCACAGCCCCCCAGGCCCTTCCCGGACCGACTGGGGCAACGGACGGGACTCCTGGGAGCACTCCCCGTATGCCAGGCGCGAGGAAGAGCGGGACCCCGGCCTCCTTGTGGAGGGAGAACGGGGAGGACAAGAGGGACAGGATGGACGTGTGGGTGCACGATCGCAAGCACTACCCCCGACCGGTGGACAAAGCCGAGCTGGATGAGCGGCTCGAGGGAGGGAGAGGCCACCGGGACAAGTACCTGAGGCCTGGGTCGCCCAGCCCGCTGCACTCCGTGTCTGGCTACAAAAGCCGAGAAGATGGCTACTACCGGAAAGAGCCCAAAGCCAAGTTGGACAAGTACCTGAAGCAGCAGCAGGACGCACCTGGGAGGTCCAGGAGGAAAGAGGAGGCCAGGCTGCGGGAGGGCAGGCACCCTCACCCCGACGACTCGGGCAAAGAAGAGGAGCTGCAGCCCAAGGTCACCAGGACCCCAGAGGGCACCAAATCCAAGCAGAGTGAGAAAACTAAAAGCAAGAGACCCGACAGAGACCAAGAAGGAGCGGACGACAGAAAAGAAAGCAAAGTGGCAGAGACTGAGGTAAGGAGCCAGTTACTTGCTCAGATAAGGCGAAGCGGGTATTGGACGTTGGTGGCGTTGTTGGCTACGTGCCAGGTGCCCGCGGAGTCACTGGAATCCTCACAGCAGCCTCAGATCCTCCAAGGCTGCTATTGCAGCAGAGGAGGACATCGAGGCACAGAGCTTTGTTCAGGGACACGTGGGTCAGGAAATGGCAGAGCCTCAAATCCCTAGGTGCCCTGTTGCCTTTACTAAAAGTTGGGGAAGGGCAGGATGGAAAGGCCTCCCTGGTCCTGTTTGTCCAGGGTAGAGTAGCCTTGAGGTGTGGCACCCACACTCTGCCAAGGGAGATTAGACCTTACAGCCACTCAGCCCTCCCTCCTGTGCAAAGCACCCACCAATCCCAGAGCTCCCACGAGAGGTGGGAAAGCAGAGGGGCCCCCACCCCCTAGATGACATGAGGTGGCCAGGATGTGACGCGTTTCTCTAGATAGTGCCCACAGAAACGTTCTGTTTTAATAACAACACATGGCAGCCAGCTGGCACCTTCACACAGGTATCTAAAAGGATGCCAGGGGTCACGAGGAAGATGCTGGTGCCAGGCTGGTCTTCTAACTTGGCTTTGTTTCCTTCTTGCCAAAGCCTTTATGTTTAAGCATGGAGGAGTAATAAAGGTTTGGAGGAGGTCTAAATAAGGAATCTAATTATTTTTAAGTGTTGTATGCCTTTCCTCTAGTAGCCTGCCCCAGGGGTTGGTAACAATGACGAAGTTCATAGAAGTAGCAGAATTCTCCATTCCATGAACATGGAAGAGTCACAGTCCCAAGCCACACATTTGTCCTTCATACCCACATATGTGGGTGGAGTACCAGGTGGCAGAGTGGTTTGCTAGGCACATGGAAAACCAAGATGAATAGGACATAGCCTGTGATACTGCACAGACCAAGGACTAAGGAGGAGACGTGTTGGAGTTGGTAGTGGATGAGCCTCTCCAGGGGCAGGGACTGCACAGAGAGCTGTGTAGAAGGGGGAGCATTTGAGCTGAGCATTGAATGGGAACAAAGAACAGTTGGGGTTCCTGGTAAACGCAGTAGCAGGGACAAAAGCAAAAACGAAAGGCTCAAGAACCTGGAGATACTCGACAAGACTGCATCTTTAAGGCTTATTAAAAGATAATTTGTTTTTGCTTTTTTTTTTATGCCAGTCCTAGGGCTTGAACTCAGGACCTGGGTGCTGTCCTTGAGCTTCGTTTGCTCAAGGCTAGTGCCTTGTCACTTGAGCCACAGATCTACTTCTGGCTTTTTTATTTTCTGACTGGGGAGGGGGATTCATTTATTGGAGATAAGAGTCTCACAGACCCTCCTGCTCAGGCTGGCTTCAAACTGAAATCCTCAGATCTCAGCCTCCAGAGTAGCTGGGGTTACATGAATGAACCACCATGGCTGGCTAAAGGATATTTTTTAAAAGTAAAATTACAATGGGTGTAAATATAGTGAGCACATGTTAAGGATTTTATTCAACTCATTAATTCCATCTTATTACTATAAGATGTAATTATGCTAAGAAGTACTCAGCGACTCCAAAGACCAGGTAAGCTGCATAAGCAACCAAGAATGCTGAAATGAATTTGCTAATGATGTAGAACTGGCCTTTCCCCCAGATGCCTGGGGAAAGCCATTGCATTTCCACCAAATAAAATTCATTTGCACCTCTATGAACAAGAATCATTTACTTTATGAGCAGTGGGTTTTCTGTAGCTTATAACAGAGTTGTGAAATAGCTCAGTGCAGCAAGATGCAGACGCCAATAGAACCAGGTAGTCTGGAGAACCAATGCCCAGCTTTCTTTGGAAAGAACACCCAGTCATCTTTTGCCCATTTTGCTACTGGTTTTCCTGACTGGCCGAGCAGGGGAGTCTCATGAGATGAGATTCAGAACTTGGTCTGCGATGCTCCAGAAGGACCTGGGGGTCTTGCTAAAGACTGAAATGTGATTCTGAGGATATGGTGAACACATAGATTTTTGGTATTAGGGCCTGAAGTCAGAGCCTTGCACTCTCATTCAGCTCTTTCACTTAGGGCTGGCGCTCTGCCACTTGAGTTATGCCTCCACTGCCAGTTTGTTTGCTGGTTACTCGGAATTTTGTGGATTTGTATGCCAGGGCTAGCTCTGAACTGTGATTCTCAGATCTCAGTCTCCTGAAGTAGCTAGGATTATAGATGTGAGCCATCAGCACCCAGTAGATTTTTTTTTTTTAACCAATCCTGGGACTTGAACTCTGGGCCTGGGTGCTGTCCCTGAGCTTTTGTGCTCAATGCTAGTGCTCTACCACTTAATCCACAGCTTCACTTGTGGCTTTTTGTGGTTACTTGATGACAAGAGTCTCATGGATTTTCTTGTCCTGGCTGGTTTCAAACCGTGATCCTTGGATGTCAGCCTCCTGAGTAGCTAGGATTATAGGTGTGAGCCACCAGTGCCTGGCCCAGCTGATGCTTTTAAGAAGCATGTGCCTGTGGATAGATTCACCCATATGCTTGAATTCCCTATCTATAGAGCTTAACTAACCATGAGTTGAAAGAATTTGGGAAAAGAGATTCCATCTGTAGTAGAGTTTTCTTGTCACTTTCCCTAGGGGGAATATACAATCTAATGACTTACACATGTCTATGTGGTATTGGGTGTTATAAGTTATCTGTGGATGATGCAAAGAGTTTGAAAGGTCATGTATAGATTTATAGGATACCATGCTGTGTTATAGAAGGGACCTGAGTAGCTATAGATTTGGCATTGGAGGGAGTCCTGGAGCAGATCCCTGTGGATTCTGAAATGTCCAAAGGGCCAAGAAAAGGCTCAGGGAAGTAAAGGCCTCCTACCCACTGCCAGGGCGAACCCCCTGCCCCTGAGAAGCCCAGCTTCTGAGAATCATACCACTCCCTCTTCTCTGCCTCTGTGTCTGTTTGTGAAATGGGTGTGGCTGTCAGGCTGCCAGGGCACTGTAGTGAGCTTGTGCTTGGTAGAGGCCCTCTGAGATCTCAGGAGAGGGTATCAGAGTAAAAAAGCCCCTGAGCTAGCTACTCCATGTTCAGAGTGGTCAAGCCCATCCATGAGGCCCAGCCCTGATCACAGCATCCTGGGAAGACATGGGAAAGAAGTACCCCTCCATCTTGACCCAAGGTGGGCGGGGGGGGCGGGTTAAGGGGAATGCATGTCCCTTGCTGTCAGTTCCCTCTCCTATAGCAAGACCCAAGACCTGTGTGGTATCTGCATGATGTCTCACCTGCTTTAGAAACTGGACCAAACCGTGTCTGTGGGTCCCATGCTGCCGAGGGACCAACACATTGCAGCCTCCAGTATAAACAACCCATAAGAGGAAGAAACAGAAAAAAAAACCCAAACACAACACTCATACACTTTTCCATACCGAGCTCCCCCATGCCAGAGACAGGCGCAAGCCCCATCCCCTTTGATGAATTCCATTGTATTGATCAATATCCATGGAGCAACCAGCACTAGTTGTGGCTAAGACTGAGTGGGTTTCTGGTCTCACATTCTAGTGGAAAGACGTGTTAAGTCATTCCGCAATAGAAGACCATCCATATGCACTACAGAGGGAGGCTATATGGCATTGTTAGTGTTTGTCATGCATGGCTGAGAGTTGAAGGAAGCTTATCTATTTACTGGGTGGAAAGGAAAGAGATCAGATGGTGGGAAGAGGAAGTGCAAAGGCCCTGTGCATGGCTAGAAGCCATGCTAGCTCAAGTAGAGAGAGCCAGGATCCCAAGTTGGAAAGTGAGGCTGATTTGTCATCAGGTGATACATTATGCAGGACCTTATGGACTGATTCAAGACTTTCCTGTCTTTATCTTAAGTGCAAGGGGAAGCAAAGGAAATGTTTCCGTAAGAAAATACAGTGAGCCTAGGATAGCTTGTACAGTTTGATAGGTGGGGATGGGAGAGACCAGTTAGAAGGTTTTCTGTGGCCAGGCCCTACTTGAAACAGTCTGTGAGCCAAGTGTATTGTTGCCTTTGTCTGTTACATTCTTGTTCTTTGCTGCAGGGAGGAAAAGCAAGGTTCTGGCTAGTTGGGGAGCTTCCAACCAGGTCCCCAAATTGACCTTGCCTCTTCTAGCTTGAACCATAGGAGACATTTTTACTCTGTTCACCTAGGCATGTGTCTGCACAATTTGCTTGTGAAGGGTTGTGTGTGTGTGTGTGTGTGTGTGTGTGTGCATGCTTGTGTTTGTGCACGCTGGTACTAGAGCTTGAACTCAGGGTCTGGGTGCTGCCCCTTAGGGTTTCCTGATCAAAGTTGGCACTCTTTTTTTTTTTTGGCCAGTCCTGGGGCTTGGACTCAGGGCCTGAGCACTGTCCCTGGCTTCTTCTTGCTCAAGGCTAGCACTCTACCTCTTGAGCCACAGCGCCACTTCTGGCCGTTTTCTGTATATGTGGTGCTGGGGAATTGAACCCAGGGCCTCATGTATACGAGGCAAGCACTCTTGCCACTATGTCATATCCCCAGCCCTCTGGCACTCTAACTCTTGAGCCTAGCTCTACATCTGGCTTTTTGGTGGTTAATTGGAGATAAGAGTCTCACAGACTTTCTTGCCCAGGTTGGCTTTGAACTGCAGTCCTCAAATTTCAGCCTCCTAACATGGCGTAAGATATCAAAAGAAATGTACACACTGCCCTACTATGTAACTGTACCCTTTTTGCACAACACCTTGTCAAAAAATTTGTGTTCAATTAATAAATAAATTAAATTAAAAAAAATTTCAGCCTCCCAAGCAGCTAGGATTATAGGTATCAGCCACCAGCATCTGATTATTTTGACAAAAAGAGGGCAGTGACCATTTGTTCAGGAAGATTAAAAACAGAGCAAAGTGGATGGCTGCTTGGTAGAAGCTACGTAAGGCCTCTGGTTACTAAGAGTCCCATTTCAGTGGAATCTAGTAGATTCAAGTTCCAGAAAGAAGATTTGAACTATCTGTCTCTGTCCAGTCATAACAAGTTAAACCAGTTAGCTCTGGATTTCTTCCTTGTCCAGCTGGCTTCTTGTCTGTCCAGGTGGTGTGTCAGCTTGTAGGTAATTAGAACCAGTGTCCTATACTTCAGACCAACCTCAGCCAAAACTGTCAGGAAAATGCACCTTGCCTCAAGGAAACCTGAGAGGCATTGGTTTGATGATCAAAGTTTAAGTCATGGGAGTCTACATGCCAGAAACTTCTAAAGCAGGGACTGGCAAGCCTTTACTACAAAGGATCAGATGAGAAATACCTTAGTCTACAAAAAGGAAGAGGTAAAGTTGAACATTTGAGGTCAGTACTCAAATAAACATTTCAGGTATAACTGTTCAAAATTACAGAATTGCATTCTTAGCTCACAGACTATAAAAACAGGCTGTGAGGAAGGTTTGAGCTGCGGACTGTAAGATGGTTCACCCTGTCTTAAAGACTGGTAAGTGCCCTGGGTCTCTAACCGAACGCCTGTTGTCAGGTGCTCAGCTCCTCAGCCATGAATGAGCACTATCCCAGGCACCTTCGCTGGGAGAAGAACGAACAGAAGGAAGGGAGAAGAAGTGAAGTACTAGCTAGGCTGGTGTTTTAGGATAGAGGCTGGGCAAAAGAGAGGGTGACAAGGCACTGATTGTTTCACAGTTCCCTTCCTACCAAAAAGAGCCAGAATGCTAATAACCGCGCCCCCCCCCCCCCAGTCAAAATGGTACTATGTGACATGATGGCCAGCCCCAGTGCATTCACCCTTGGCTTCCTCTACTTACCCTCACTGCAAAATATACCCATTTTTGCTAGGGATTTCTAAAGACATCGAGCCAGTTTTCAAGACATTCCTATGCCTTCATCTGTGTGCAACTATGAGTGCTTTTGCTCATGTTACCAACCCTGTTTTTCCCACTCGAAAAGCGAGGATGGCAGCAGCAGCTGCCACTCTCAGAAGCCCTGGGATGGAAAGGGAAACGTTGAGTGTGAAATGCATTCGATACCGCCATTCTTTTCATGACGCTCCCCCCTCGGTGGCTCTCCTCACTCTCAATTTTCTTTGTTCTGTTCTTCCTTTGGTAAGGCTGGAAAAGAGGAATGGGAAGGCACGGAAGAAAGTCCCCAGGCAGAGGGCAGTCAGGAGAAAGAGACGGAATCCTCACATCCAGAAAACACAAGGACACAGAAGGTAAATTTGTTCTACACCCCAGCAATGTTGTCCCATTCAGCCACCAGGGAACCAAGTCCCAGGAATCCTGGTCCTGCCTGGCTCTTACCCACTGTGTGGAAGGTGTCTGCTGATGGTTCTATGAATGGCTGAGTCCGCCCCGCGCCCCCCCCCCCCACACACACACACTACAACTACTTCCTTGCCCAGGATCTGTGGACAGTCTCTATTGGGGAGATCGTGATCTACATGTGTGGGCTCTGCCTCATTCTCCAGCAACTTGGCTATGCTCCTAAGACAAAACATGTGCCCCCCAAAGCCCCCTCAGGCTTCAGAGCCAGGTTCCCAAAATAGGCCCGTCCCTGCTGGGGAAGTAGAACAGTGATTCTGGTACTCTAGCTGGGGCTCTGACCTCAGCAAGTCCAGACCCTAGGATTAATAAGCCATGCACTATGCTTATAAAGATTACCTTACCTAATTAAAAAGGGGGGAAAATGCAGTTACCATTCTCCAAGGCCAGGCTGCTACAGCAAAAAGAAATGTCCTTGGAATATGGCCAGCTTCATGCCTTTCAGGTCAGGAGAAGTTGATCTCGATGTGTCCACTGAGCGGAAGGGCTGCCCAGAATACCGGGGCAAAGTTTTAGGAGAGATGGGGTGTGAGAATGGAAGTTGCACCCTTGCTGCAGAGGGTGCTTGGAGCTATTTTGGAGTGATTTTGCCATTGTGACCTTTCATGATGCCTTCACATACAAGGAAATAGCTCCAACAAGCAACCATTTGTGATGTAATCATTCATTTACTTAAAACTACTTATGGAACACCTATGATATCTCAGGGGTTTAAAATTCTTTGTGCCCGCTGGGAATGAGGCTTAGTGGTAGAGTGCTTGCCTTGTATGCATGAAGCCCTGGGTTCCATTCTTCAGCACTACATACACAGAAAAGGACAGAAGTAGTGCTGTGGCTCAAGTGGCAGAGTGTTAGCCTTGAGCAAAAAGAAGCCAGGGACAGTGCTCAGGCGTTGAGTCCAAGCCCCAGGACTGGCAGAAACAAATTCTTTGTGCTATTTCAAACATGGTAGATTAAGCATTTAGAAGGGATTATTCTAAACCCTGTGCCATTTTTGCTCATCCTCCCAATAATAAATTGACCGTGTGGGACTTGGGTACTTTACAGCTCTTTTTAAAAATTTTTCTATTTAACTAATTAGTTGGTGGAGTGATTTTTGCTGATGCTCTAACTATTTGAGCCACTGTTCCACTCCTGTTATTTTGGTGGTTAAGTTGAGATAAGAATCTTATGGGCAGACTGCCCAGCCTGGTTTTGAGCCATAATCCTCAGATCTTAGCCTCCTGAGTAGCTAGGATTATAGATCTGAACCACTGGTGCTGGGTTGATTCAGTTTTTCATTACCCAATAAGCCTTTCCTAGGTAGAAAGAAAACCATCAATATCCTTCTGCTTTGAGAGGGTCTTTGTGGGTACGGTTTGTGCCTCTGATCGAATGCTTTGGGCCGTCCTCTTACCTCCACTCTGCCTTCTTATGCAGGAACAAGACTGGGAAAGCGGGAGTGAGGCCGAAGGGGAGAGTTGGTACCCCACCAACATGGAGGAGCTGGTCACAGTGGATGAGGTGGGAGAAGAAGAAGATTTTATCATGGAACCAGACATCCCAGAGCTGGAAGAAATTATGCCCATTAGCCAGAAAGACAAAATCTGCCCAGAAATGTGTTCCTGTGTGGTGACCAGCTTAGACTCCGATTTGCCTAAGGATTTCAGCAAGGAGAGAGAGGCCATAGGGAATGGGACCGCAGACATCAGCCTCAAGCTGCCGGAACAACTGCCTTCTGTTTCCACGCGCTGTCCCAGTGACACGGACGTGGAGATGCCTAGCCTAAATCTGGCTGCTGAGCGGAAGCCAGCTGAATGCGAGACAGGCCTCTCACTGGAGGACTCAGATTGCTACGAGAAGGAGGCAAAGGGAGCAGAGGGCTCAGAGGTGCGTCTGGCCCCTGCAGCCCAGCAAATGTCTTCCCCCCAGCCAGCAGAGGAGAGGGCCCAGCAGCCTAGCCCGTTTCTCGATGACTGCAAGGCCCGAGGGTCTCCCGAAGATGGGGCTTGTGAAGGCAGCCCCGTGGAGGAGAAAGCCGGCTCCCCCACTGAAAGCAACCTCCAAAGCCAGGCTTGCCAAGGCGTGTTGACTGAGGGTAACTACCTCCCCATTCCTCAGGGGTGGCTGGGTGGATCGGACCACTGCTCCCTGTAAGAAGTATGGGCGTGTGCAGACTGGCATAGGCATGCACGAGCTTTCCACTGGTGTTAAAGCCCATGCAGAAAGTCCTGTGTTCATGGAAGCCAGCCTCTGAAGGCCTGGCTAAGCTCTTTGTATTTTCAGGGAATGGTGAGAAGGAAATCAGATGGGACGTTGCCTGTATTCTGGAGAAGCAAAACTCAGATAAGGGTAGACTTCTCTGAGTTACTAGGAGCCCAGAGGGTCTCAGACAACTACAATTGGCTTCTTGTTTCAGCCAAAGGAAGTTGGGATCAGGTAGTCACCCCAGCCTGGGCTACAGAGGACCCTCTGGTGGTTATTTCCCTAACAGGTCGGGGAGAATGGGGACATGCAAGCAAAGCTATAGGGTCTCACTGGCGGAGGGAATGGCTTGTTCCCCTTCCTACTGTCTCAGTCCCATTTTTCTCCAGGGTCTGACAGTGATATGGGACTTGTCCTGGGAGCCACTCCGCCTCCACCGGAGGTGATGTTGTGGCTATGCTGGGCACTGTGACATCATGAACTAGAGAGTTTAAAATAGGCTAAGCCCTGGTATCCATGCCAAGGGGAATCTGAGCTCCAGCAAGGGCTCAGGGGAGGGAAGGGAGAGAAGAGCCCTGAGGACTCTCATGGTGAAAAGAACTAGAGATTTGTTTTATAGAAAGCTTGTAGCATACACTGAGCTTGAAGTCAAGGTCGTGGGGCATAACATTGAGAGAAAAGGCTGAAGAAAAGAAAAAAGCATCTCAGCCCAGAGCCTTGTGGGTAGCCAAGCTGGCAGTGACCTGGAGGTTTGGGATCTCCTCCATGTCAAGCTGACCTGAGCTGTTGTTCCCCTGCCTGGACCTGAATCTCCATGGCAACTGCCATGGGTAGGGCGATGCTTGAGGTACAGCTTTGTCTGGAGCAGACAAGAAGAAAGGAACCCACGGAACCCCTTTTATTCCGCAGTATGGGTTGGGGCATGTGCTGGTGTTCGTGGTTTATTAGCTTACCCAGGGTTTGCAGTTCATATTTAATAACCCTACTTCGCAAGCCTAGGCTGAGAACAGCATGGGCTTCTTGGCCAGCCTCAGTGGATGTCAGCACAATTTTTGCCCTTCAACCATCTCTGTGCCTGCAGAGAGATGGAGTGGTCCTGATTTGGGGAGAGTAGAGGTGGATCATCCCATCTGACGGCATTAGCTGTCCAAACCCCCCTGGGCCAAGTGCAAAGATGGGCCAAGTTTTATTGTGTGTGGCATTTTTTTGGCAGTGGAAAAATGCTCTTAATTATAGGGCTTTGGTTCTAATTAGCAGTCGTAGCCCCAGCCTCATGTGATTAAGCAGTCCAAGGGACAAGTCCCAGTCACACAGTGCAGGGAATAGAATTACAGGGACTCTTTGAGGCATGCTGTGCTTCATTCTTCTTCTCCTTCTTACCTTTTTTGTTTTGTTTTGTTTTGGGCTTGGGCTCATGTTTTGCAGAAAGCTCCAGGTACATGGAAATGAAATCTCTGGCCGTGAGATCACCAGAATACACTGAAGTGGAGCTAAAAGAGCCTCTTTCTTTGCCTTCCTGGGAACCAGAGGATGTGTTCAGTGAACTTAGCATTCCTCTAGGTAGGTAAAATATATAGCCCTTCCTGAAATTCAGCTCCAGGAAATTACTCTAGCAGGTCTCAGAGCTTGAAAGGGCTTTCTGTCATTCTGTTGTCCTCATTGTTTTTAATATTGTCATTTTGCAAGAGACTACTGGTAAAGTTTTGGTCATTTTAGTTTCCTAGGATAGACCAGATACTTCAAAGAACCAATGCCTTATTACTGACCACACAGACTTTAAGTCTGGCTCCATCCCAGTAGGCTTAGCAACCTCTGTTGATAAAGGCCATAGTGTACACACAAACAGAGACTTGGGACTTTGTCCTTGTTCCATTTAAGATGACCATTTGTCCTCAGACAAGTCATTATGCCTTCCTGAGCCTTAGTCTTCTCAGCTGTAACACAAAATTGGACCCAGTAAGTGGTTTTTCAAGGATGATGTGCTGAGGGTGGGTTGGGGCAGCAGTTCACTAATAGAACTGCCTTGCACACACTTCCAGACAGGAGAGTGAAACAGAGTCTCAGCATAGCACAGGAAGGAACTTTTAAGGAAGTTTTCTGGGCAATTGGAACCCAATACTAACTAACCTGCTAGTGACTCTTTCCAGTTGATAACACCTTTTGATCTCTGTGATGACTTTGAAAGTCTGGAAAGAAACAAGATAAAGGGGCTGGGAATATGGCCTATCTTGCCTCCTACACATGAAGCTCTCGGTTCGATTCCCCAGCACCACATATATGGAAAACGGCCAGAAGGGGCGCTGTGGCTCAGGTGGCAGAGTGCTAGCCTTGAGCGGGAAGAAGCCAGGGAAGGTCCTTGGCTCAGGCCCTGAGTCCAAGGCCCAGGACTGGCCAAAATAAAGAAAAAAGAAAAAAAAAAAAAAAGAAACAAGATAAAGAGAGAGTGGAAGGTGCTCCCTGGGAGAGCTTCAGAAAGTGTCACTTGGGGAAGTATCACAGGAAGTAGGAGAAACCAAGCCCACAGCCGTGCTGTCCCCAGGGCCTCCACTCACAGAGCTAATCAGGGTGAGGCTTACCCTTTACACCACGGTTTCCTTTTCTTCTCCTTTAAAAACAACAGCAAAGCCCATACTGTTTCTTTCCTCTAAGTGAATGGTTTTGTAGAGTCAGATTTAGAGAAGTACAATTTGGGGGCGGGGAGCAGTAAAGGGACAAATTTGCTGTATTATAAAAAATTGAAAAAAGAGAGAGAGGGAAAAGACAGACAAACTCTGGAACGAACTGCCATGCCTCTATAGGTGTTTTGAAACTAGAGGTGCAAAGCCAGGACCCAGGGAGGGCCTGCCGCTCACCATCAACAGTTCATTCGTGCCTTTGATTGATCATCGAGCATCTACTGAATCCCATGGCACTGAGCTAGGCATTCTGAGAGAACTGAGAATATAATAACACAGATGTCAGCTATCTAAAAACCTGTAATCTAATTGACACAAGCAGAAATTTAGAGTGAACCCTGCTTCTTTGTAATTTATGACTTTGTATTATTGTGTTCCATTATAGAAAGTGTCAACAATTACTGTAAGAAATCTTTAAAAAGTAAGAGTCATATAAAGTCAACATTAAAGATATTGCTGCCAGATGCTAGTGACTCACACCTGTAATCCTAGCTTAAGTCTGAGGATCACAGTTTGAAGCCAGCAGGACCAGAAAAAAGCCCATGAGATTCTTATCTCCCATTAACTAGCAAAAAGCTGGGAGTGGAGGTATAGCTCAAGTGGTAGAACCCCCGCATTGAGTGAAAAAAGCCAAGCAAGAGCAGAAGGCCCCCAAGGTAAGCCCCGGTACAGGTACAAATAAAAACAAAAAGTCAATAAAGGTCTTATGTCCTGTCATGTAGGAGAGCTTCTCTCCTACTAAAAGAATAGGATGACACTAGGAATATTGTTGTGATGTACTTTTTTCTTTTAAATTTTTTAAAAATTTTCTTTAAGTACTTCTTTCTTAATGGTGAATCTTAAGAGCTCTCTGTGTCAGCCCACAGGGAACACATTCTCTTTCACCCCCGAGCATACTCCATGGTAAACACTGTACCCATACTTGTTGGTCCTTTTCCTCTCCTGATGAGGATTTAGGTCATCAGCTCTGTTTGTCTTTTCCATTGTGAAAACGACATACCAGATGAACTTTCATTTACTACCACTGAGTACTAGGCACCTTTTCGGAGAAGAAATCTGAGATGCAGAGTCACAAAGTGACTGACTGCCAAGGACTAGAGTCTGGGTTTAAATTCTAGTAGTCACTCCTCACCCTCTCTCCCCTGCTGCCTTCCCTAGGTGCTTGTCTAGTAAGTAAGTTACCTTTGTGTGTTGGTGAGACAGGATGCTGGCCAGGTTGGGGGGAGGGTATTGCAGGACTGTATATATCTGCATTTTTAATTTTTATAATTGCTACACTAAATTGCACTCCAAAATGATGTCACCCGTCTTCACGGCTACCTTTAGGAGGAGTTCCTATTCCTTTCTCCTTGCCAACTTGGAATATCAATTTTTACCAACCTGTTAGGAGGAAAATGGCATTCCATGCTGGCTTTTTAAGCAGTTGCATTGAGAAATGGTTATCCGATGCTGGAGTGCACATATTTAAAAAGGGACCATTTGTTCAGTGTCTACTTGTGAGATGCAGTCACCATCAAGATCGCGAACCTTGCTCATTGCCCCTCTCCCCTAAATTTCCTCTGATTCCTTTCCTCACACCTTGGTCTCCAGGTAGCCACCGATCTGTTTTCTGTCAGTAAATATTAGATGTTCTAGTGTCTTCTGTGCAAGGGAATCCGAGAGTGCTGGTTTTGCCTGACTTTGCTTAGCATTCACTGAGATGCATTGGTGTGGCTGGTGCCCATGTTGATTCTTTTTACTGTTAGCACTGCATTGTGGGTGTGGATGGAGTATTCACTGAGGCCTACTGTGCTTCTTATGCAGACCTTTCATGCTTCATAACCAGTTATTACTAACGGATTTCAGGGAGGCAGAGACCACATCCAGGCTTTGTCCCTGTGAAGAGTGGGGAGGTAAAATCAAGGGTGGTAAGGATTGGGCCCCTGACTGGGAGAAAAAGGACACCAGTGTGGTTGTCAGGGACTAGGAATGGGCCTGGCTGGCGAAGGGCACTCACTGCCCATGTGACTCAGGCCAGCTCTGTGTGACCCTAGCCAGCACGAGCCTGCCAAGGCCTGCTCCTACTAGAACCAAACAGCCTTGCTGGCAAAAAGTGAGCCCCCACCCCTTTTCAACCCAGGCTTTACTAGGATGACAGAGTCATAATTACCCAAGCCAGGAGCTATTATTAGTAGGCAAATGCAGTTTTAATGGTTATACTTATACAAACTGGAAAATGGGGGGGGGGGGGGGGGTAAAGACTATGGTCTCATTAAGACCAGCATGGTGATCCTGGGTTGTACCACCTCACCATGTCCCCATTCTAGAGGCACCCCCAAAGCCTTATTGTGGGCATAGTGGCCCTGCAGGAAACCCCAGGTATTCTGGTATAGGTTATCAGCCACTTGCTCATTTTCTTGCTTCTCTTTTCCCCAAAGCTTTTAATTTCTGATACTAACCCAACCCCATTTGGGTGGGACCTGGGGTAGCCTTGGAGAGGGAAGGCCAGCACTTCCACACTTGGCTTCTGTTAAGACCTGTTAAACATGGGTTTCCAAACTTTTTTTTTTTTTTTTTTTTTTTTGCCAGTCCTGGGGCTTGGACTCATCCTGAGCACTGTCCCTGGCTTCTTTTTGCTCAAGGTTAGCATTCTACCACTTTGAACCACAGCTTCATTTCTGGTTTTCTGGTGTTTAATTGGAGATAAGAGTCTCCTGGACTTTTCCTTCTAGGGCTGGTTTGGAACCATGATCCTTAGATCTCAGCCTCCTGAGTAGCTAGGATTGCAGAGTTTAACCACCAGCGCCTGGCTTCCCAAAACTTCTGTTTTTACCAACACAAATCTTTGCTCATGTAAAATCTCATCCTGAAGCCCACCAATGGGAACTAAACCACTCTAGTCTAAAAGGACCATACTCTAATCTCAGCCCCCGCTTCCTGTACTGAGGACTCCCCTAAGGCAGCTGTGCCCCATAGGGTCTTGGGAGGTCCCAGGACAGGCACCAAGAGGCCTTATCTGGAGGAGGCAGCGGTGGTAGTAGAAACCCCAGGGCTTTGTTCCTGGTATTGCCAGTTGGCTGACCCTACAGCAACCCACTGCAACCGGGGACACTGGGCCATGAAATTGAGGTTTGGGGCACCAGGGGCCTGAAGCCTTCTTTCACGTGCCCAAGGTCCATTTTACAAGGTATTTATCAAGTAGGGAAGGGGGCTACTTGCAGAAAGTCAGTTACCAATATTCTTGAAATCACAAGCACCAATCATGTGATACAATCTTAATCAATATCCCTGAAATCACTAGCACCAATCATGTGATATAATCTTATTCAAGTGATAAATAACTTCCTTATCTTAGGAAGTAGAGGTAAGCAGTAAATGACTTACAGTTTGGGAGGCTTTTGTCTATCCCCAAGCTCCCAGAAAGCTTGGAGTGGAATTAGCCTACACCCAGATCTGAATTCCTATCAAGCCAGGACTGATTGACCTTGTCAGGAAACTCAGCCTTCTGAGAATATGTTGAGAGAAGGCCTTGCCATCTCCCAATCCTTTTGGGTCTCACAGCTCGGCTTCTGGGGCTTTCATACTACAGGGTCTGGTACGGGAGGGAGGATGTGGCTCTGATCAAAGCCCTCTCTCTGTAGGTAGACTTGGTTTCAGAGCTTCCTTTTTAGTTGTTGGAGCCTGGGCTTCCTGTGGGACCATGAAAGAGAGGACTGCTTTGCCAGCCTGGCTGAGCTTGTGTAGGAGGGAAAGGGGACATGGCCCTGATCAGCCTAGCTGGTCCCCTCAAATGGGAGGAAAGGGAGAAGGAAGAGGGCATTTTGCCCCCTCTGGGCTGCTCTATGAGTGAGACTCTTTCACTTCTGAGCACTGCTGGAGGCTCTGTGGCATTTAGGGCCTAAACCACAGCACAACTCCTCAGCTCCTCCCTCATCTCCCTCTTCACATTAATAATGGCTTTATTTGCGGGGTGGGGGGGAGGGGTTGTGGGGCTTGAATTCAGGACTTGGGCACTGTCCCTGAGTTCTTTTGCTCAAGGTCAGTGCACTTACCACTTTGAGCCACAGCACCACTTCCGGTTTTCTGGTAGTTAACTGGAGATATGCATTTCATGGACTTTCCTGCCCATGCTGGCTTTGAATGGCCATCCTCAGATCTCAGCCTCCTTAGTAGCTAGGATTACAGGTGTGAGCCACCTGTGCCTGGCTAATAATAGCATTTTTGAGATGGGAGAAAAAAAGAGAAGAAAAAAAAAATCCCACCTTTAATTACAAGTTTAGGCTGCTTCTAATGACAGGCTTTCCTAGGCATGAAGCTCAGGGTGAGGAAGGAGCCAGTACTTTGGTCCAAGGCTAGCTCAGGGCTCTCCCTCAGTGTTAGAGGCCCTTTGAGGAGTTCCCGCAACCCTGCTGTTCCAGGAGAGGAGAGCAGCCCCACCCAGCCAATGTGCTCTATGCAGGGCATGCCCCCAACTTGCAAAAGGGGCCTGGGCACCCAAGCCTTACTCCCCTGGTTTAGCTCCAGGCCAGCCCTGCCTACACAGCCTTTATACCCTTATAACCACCAGCTACCTTGTGTGCAGAGAACTTGTTCCCTGTGCCTCCATTCTCAGGTGGGAAAACTGAGTGGGGGGGGGGGGGGCTGGAGGGTTGGGGAGCAGCTGAGCTGATCTCCCCCTCCACATCCCTCACCCCTACCCCATCATACCGGTTCTTAGCATCTCACCTACACCCTCTCAGGAAGGGCCTTCTAGATGTCTACTTACATTTACTAGATCACAAGTGAAATGCTACGAAGTGAAGTGATGAGCTAGAGATAAGGAGGGTAGGACCATAGGGAAATGTGTATGCCACATCATTACGTGGAAGGAGAGATGATACAGAATGGCACTGAAGGTATGATTAAAGCTGCCAGAAAAGAGGGGGAGCCCCGCAAGATAGACTGTGGATGGAAGTATTTGGATTAGAGTGGCTCTGGGTGATTTTTTTCCCCCCCTCACTTTTACTTAGTTTCAAGTTTCATTTTACTGAAAGAAATTATAAACTAAACAGAGGATGCTTCTAGAATCTTAATCACAGCAACTGCAGAAAAAGGTATGATGTAGAGAAGTAGAGCCCGAAGACAGGTGCTAGAAACCCTTGTGCTTTTCTCCTGTCCCCACCTGGAAGCAGGTTGAGGTAGGAGAGTCTGGACCTAGGTTCCCAAACAAGATTCTAATTGTTCTCTGAAGGCAGAACATCTAATTATGAAGTGCTCACCGCCCAGCTTGGAGCACAGCCTTTACATTCCTAATCACCCCAGTGAATGAAGCAGCCACTGATCTCTGTGACTGTTATGCAAATGAGGAGACTGAGGTAAGGCTTGGAGAAGCTAGTTACTAGCCAAAGTCAACAGCCAGGGAGGGTTGGAACTCTTCTTATTTTGTCTGCTGGCTGGTTGGACCACAGGGGCCTCCCACTGCCTTTGTCACACTGCCTGCTCATCCCTCCTCCCATCCCAGGTGTGGAGTTCGTGGTTCCCAGAACTGGGTTTTATTGCAAGCTCTGTGGGCTGTTCTACACCAGTGAGGAGGCGGCGAAGGTCAGCCATTGTCGCAGTGCTGTCCACTACAGGAACTTACAGGTAACTGTCAGCCTTCCTTACTCTGGGCTGGATCTAACCCTTCTGACCCTGCATGGCTCCCCAGTCATGTAGTCAGAGTCTGAAGTCTTATTTGCCTGTGACTCTAGCTTCCATTCTAGTATAGGAGACAAGCAATACATAAAATAATTAAGTAACTTGGCATATTAAAACATTACATATAAAAAATATGTTGTTGCCAGGTGCCTGGTGGCTCACGCCTGTAATCCTAGCTACACAGGAGGCTGAAATCTCAGGATTGCGGTTCGAAGCCAGCCAGCCCAGGCAGAAAAGTCCACAAGACTCTTATCTCCAATAAACTACTCAGAAAAAGCTAGAAGTAGCACTGTGGCTTAAGTGGTCAAGTGTTAGCCTTGAGCAAAAAGAGGTTCAGGAACAGTGCCCACTCCCTAAATTCAAACTCCAGGATCAGAAAAAAAAATGTTGTATACCATGAGACTCTTTTTTTTTTCTTTTCTTTTCTTTTTTTTGCCAGTCCTGGGACTCAGGGCCTGAGCACTGTCCCTGGCTTCCTTTTGCTCAGGGCTAGCACTCTGCCACTTGAGCCACAGTGCCACTTCTGGCCATTTTCTATATATGTCGTGCTGGGAATCAAACCTAGGGCTTCATGTATATGAGGCAAGCACTCTTGCCACTAGGCCATATTCCCAGCAAAAATGTTGTATACTATAATCATCCAATCTATGTTGCCATCATTCACAGATGGGCATTCATTTTTGTTCATGTTCGTCATGCTGGGGATTAAACTCAAGCCAAACACATACATTCTCCTGCTAAGCCACATCTCTAGCCTATGACATTGTGTTTTGATAACATATTCGAAACATAATTCTTTAAACTGAATAGTGAGCTCCATCCATTGGTTGTACAATAGAAGGTGGTTTTCATGATTGACTTCTGATACAGGCAACTTAACAGGGGCAGGTAGATCAGATGCCCAGGGGTAAACATCTCAGGGTCCTCTCACAAGAATCAAACCAGATGTAGATCCATGGGATCTACTCACCCTGTGGTGTCTGTGCCCCAGTTACAGGCCAGGTACAGATGTTACAGTTAAATTGTTAGAGTGACTGTTCTAGTGGTTCTTAACCAGAGATGTGAACAAGAAATATGTGTTCAGCATTCGGGAAGTGCATGTACCATGTCAGACACTTAGTAGAGAAAGGAGGGCTAAAATATGTAATTTGAAAAGTTCTCTACATGACAACGTACACCCCTAGTTGAGAAACTCAGACATGGGATGACTCTCTTTTATTTTTTATCTTAAAATTTTAAAATTGTCTTTAAGTAGTTGTACAAAGTGGTTTCAATTCAACCTATCAATTTACGAACTGAGGAAGCCGTGGCTCAGAGAAAAGCAGTGTGATTGGTTCAAGGCCAGGCAGATCGTAAGTTACTGGGCCTAGGATCAAATCACCTGATTCTTCATCACTTGCCTCTTTTTACTCCACTAAGCTGATCTTGGAAACTGAGCTCCATAATGACATGGCCCGGGTCACCATTTGTAAGAAGCTGTCACTGCCTGCTTCCAAACTCAGGTCATTTAAGCCTCCGGATTTCTCTCTAGAGAGCAGCTGTTCTGTGACCTGGGCAACCACAGGCCCAAGGGGTGGGGGTAGAGGGGGATGAAAGTCTGACTTGGCCAAAACAAGGGGTTCAGACGAGATCCACAGAGCCAGCTGAGGACAACTGTTTGGCCTGAAGACATCATTGCCTATAGAAGAACAAGCTGGAAGGAATCCTAAATTATCACTGGCTTTGTTCCATCAGCTTTGAAAAAGAAAACAAACAACAACAACAGAAACAGCTTCCTGGATATACAGCCCCACTTCAGATCCATCTGCAAACTTAGAAAATCTTTCCTCTTTCCCAGCATTCTTAGTCCACTCCAAGGGTCAGGAGGAGTTCTGACTTGCCAGAGCTGTCTGTCTTCCAGGGCTGTGTCCTGCACTGTGCTCTGGTCCTCTGGGCCAAACCCCAGACTGGGAGTCCTCCCCGCAGTGGGCCGGCACCCAGCGCAGCTCCTGCCTCCCCCAGACACATTGCCTAAGCCCCTCACACTGGCCAGCCCGAGTTCAAGTTTCCCTCACACACCTGTTGGGGAGCCAGGAGCCTCCACCCCAGGATCCCCAGATAAGGTTTCTGTCAGTGGCCTTGACAGAACATCTCTGTCCACACAGCCTCCTCATCCCACGCCACAGCCACACTGCACGTGTGAAAAGTGAAGAATTCAGACCCAAGCAGCTGGTGCTGGCTGACTCCACAGTCAGGCAACTTGTAAAGTTAGCACCCACCAGGAGGCCTTGGAGTGGGAGTCAGGATACCCTGGCAGGCAAGAGCAGATGGATGGCCCCTCCAGACTCTCCATACAAACCCTGCTGTGCCTCACTGCTTGCGGCCATGGTGCTGAGAGCCCACCCAGGGTGATCTGGAGCAGCAGGTGCAAGCCGAGCTAGACCGGAAAGAAGACTTACTTGGCTGTGGGTGGTGGACAGGAAATGCCCATCCACTAGCTCTCCCCACCTGCCCGGGCAGAGAGGCAGCAGCCACACTGGCTCACCCACAGACATCCTCATGGCCCATCCCCCAGGCTGCTGCTCCCACCCGAAAGCCTCACACAGCCTCATCCTAGAAGGGGTGAGGAGAACATCCTTGCCCCCATTGCACAGATTAGAATCTTGAGGCTGAGAGAAGTTAGGAGGCTTCCCCAGCTGCCTACGGCTGGCACCACTCATGAGAAAGGAGGGTATTCCTGAGTGTTTGTTTTGTGCCAGGGTCTGCACTCAAGGCTTTAAGCAGCTTCCTGTCGACTTCTCAGCAGTGTTCTGCAAGGTTCCACTGGCACCCTCTTCCACAGACAGCAGGGTTATTCGGTCACTTGCTGCTGGGATTCGAACCCAGGTCAGCTGGTGGCAGAGCATGTACACTTAACAACTGGCTTGAACCTAACTCTCTGACTCCCGATGTAGTGTGCACACGCAATCCTTGCTCCCTTCCCAGTCAGAGGACCCCAGTTAGGGCCCCAGACCGTTCCCAGCCCCCTCTCACCGCATTGGCTCCAGACATCCATAGGGTAACGGCATCCAGCTGGATGGCCTGGGGCCAGTCTGGGCCACGGGTGTTTTATGAGTTGGAGAAGCCGCTTCCAATTGCATAGGGGACCGGGCCCCTTTTTGCTTTTTAAATTTTTTTTTTTTTTTTTTTTGGCCAGTCCTGGGGCTTGGACTCAGGGCCTGAGCACTGTCCCTGGCTTCCGTTTTGCTCAAAGCTAGCACTCTACCGCTTGAGCCGCAGCGCCACTTCGGGCTTTTTCTGTTTGTGTGGTGCTGAGGAATCGAACCCAGGGCTTCATGCAGGCAAGGTGAGCGCTCTACCACTAAGCCATATTCCCAGCCCAATTGGGCCCATTTTTAATTCCTGGAGGGACCTCAAGGACCATGCTCCCATAGCCCACGCCAACAGAAAACAGGTTATCAGAGCCCTCTGCTCTCACCCTGGGCTGGTGCTGGTCTCCCGCCTTCTTCCTTCCAACCTTTCTCCCTCTGCCTTACACATGGACATGCTGCCTAGAGACCAAGCTCTTTCTGGAACACAGGTAGAGTTGTCCTGAAGATTGAATTTCTGTAAGTCAGGGGCTTAGGAAGAGCTTTGTGCCAAGTAAGGGTGGGAAGTGGTTGCTGTTATGAGACATCTGTATGTTATTCATTTTTACAAGAGACCCATATTATAGGTAAATGAATTTCCCGGAGTCCTGATTTAATACGGTCCCAGGACTGTAGAGGGTGGCCCGCCCACCAGGTGTAGGCAATAGGACAGGAGGCGCAGGCTAACCCCTTGGCTCTCCTTGCCCGTCAGGCCACTACCACTGACATCTCTCTGCTTTCTTTGTTCTTCTCTCCGCTACAGAAGTACTTGTCCCAGCTAGCCGAGGAGGGCCTGAAGGAGTCCGAGGGGGGTGGCAGCCCAAGGCCCGAGGACGGTGGAATTGTGCCACATTTCGAAAGGAAAAAACTCTGATCGTGCTGTCCCTGCTGCCCGTGCTGCCCCTGGGAGGTAGAGAGGAAGCCTACGGACGTGGGGCCCACCCAGCCCCAGGGACAGAACCAGAAAAGCCAAGCAGGGCACATTGCTTGCGTTTCTTCCCAGAGACTCTTTAAAAACACCCCTGAAGTGTCTTCAGGAGTCAAGTCACCCTGGCATGTCCAGCCGGATGAAGGTCCCCAACTTTAGTTCCCTGGAACTCGTTTTCTTTCTTTCTTTTTTATTTGTCCTCCTATAATCTTTGAATTTGTTCTCCTCTCTTCTTGTTCCTTCCCTCTCCTGCCTTCTGGGCCATGGATCATTTTCCTTTCATAAAATCCAACTTCTCAGGGATTTTCACAGTGTTTAAATTCTTGATAGGATATAGCAGGGCAGGCCAGGCTGAGTCGTGTAAGGACATGTGTGATGGACACCCCTGGGTGTGGAGAGCTACTCCATGGACAGGAAGCAGCAGCAGTGTCTGCGGGACCCCTGCATGTCATGCTTAGGGGAGCTGAACCAGGCCCTGCAGGCCTGAGAGGGTCCATCAGAGAGAATAAGCTGGCAGAGGCAGGAATGGCTTCCCTAATAGTTTCCTCCGGTGGTACCCCACCTTTTAGACCTCTCCTTTTTGTCCTCTTCCTTTCAATCTCTTCTTTTTTGGTAGTGCTAGGCATTGAACCTAGGTCCCTGTACAAGCTACCATATACTCCATCACTGAGCCATATCCACAGCCCAAAAGCCCCTGTTTTAAAATAACTCCTTCATCCTCTCAATTATCCAGATTTCTAACTTAAAAGAAAATCAAATTAACTTTGTGGAGGGGGAAAAAAAGAAAGAACATTTCATCGTGGAAGTTCTGATGACTGCTTTCCAAATGTTCTTCCTTCCTCTTGATTTCAGGAGGTATCGGGATTTGTTTTAGACCAATCATTTTGGTATATCCACTTTACATAAAATTGAGAGCAGCAATGACTTCTCCCTCTAACCAGAGCAGCCCTTGGTGTGGGCCAGGGGCGAATGTACAACATTGGCCCAAGAGACTCAGTCACAAGGAACTGTAACCACATCTGATGTAGCCCTGGAGTCCCTACCCTGGGGTCCAATAGAACTCACTGTGGGATGGTTGCAGAACAGTCCCTCTCAGTGGGGGAGAAGCTAAATGAAGAGAAGGCTGCAGGGCTGGGAGAAGTAGCATTTGAGGTCTCCTGGAAGCAGGCATTTTCCAACCACACAGAAGATAGAGGGCCGCCCTGGCTGACCACATGTGCAGACGTTGATGTCAAATAGCACAAAGAACAGAGCCCTCATTCCCCACGAGGCGGTGCCTTCAGACCCCACACAGGCTCCAGGAGCCTCAGTGGGATATTCCATTGGACGGGTTTGGAATAAAGCTGCCAGAAGACATAGGCTCTGCCAAAGTCAGGAAGTGGGCCCAGGAAGGTCAGAAGGGAGCTGGGATACTTGGAGGTGGCCATGACTTAGCTTATGGGAACGAAACCGAGGGAGGTGGATGGTTCTCCCCTGAAAGCTACCTGTTGTTTCTGTTCCTGAGCACAGCCTTGTAGACTGGGGAGGGTCCATTTGGGGTTTCTTCCCCCCCCCCATACTGTACTTCTTGTTCTCTTCACTAATGGAAGAAAGGCAGACAGACTCTTTAGATCAACACTGACATTTTTTTCAGTGAGGAAACTGAGGGACAGAAGGAAAATCCTGAGGCTCCCAGCAAGTAGGAGAGCACTGACAAGAACCTGCAAGAGAGGAGAGTTAAAGCAAGTTCCAGAGAAGAAGACAGGACAGTTTGGACAAGTGTCTCAAAGAAAGCTTGAGGGAAGCAGGACACTTGAGCCCACAGTGGACTGGAAGAGGTTGCATCTCAAAGAGAAGACTGAAGATCATGACTCAGGCCAGCCTCTCACCCTGGAGCCAGCATTCTGGTCACTAGCTAAGCCTCCTTTCTTCTATTGCGTAGAAAAACCTTTGACCCTGGTGTATTTATTCCCATTGGAGAGAATTCTGGAAATGGCAATTTGGCCTCCTCACTCAGTCTTGCTTGCAAAATCCTGCCCTCTTCATCAGAGGCTGAAGTTGTGCATTATCAGAGAGGCTGAAAGCGTTAGTCCTCAGCAAAGTGGGAACAGAACCTATCATCTCTCCACTGAAGCATCCCCTCCCCCACCCCTCCCCCAACCCCAGCCCAGCAGTGTCTCCTTGGAAACTCAGATGGCCCAGTTCCCAAGCAAAGTAATGGCTCCCTTACCAGTAGTCTGACCTTTTAACTGGACAGCCAGAGCAGAGACAGCCCCTCAAGGAGGGAGATCGAAGAGGCTGCATTCAACCAGAACCTCTATTTAAAAACCATCTGAGATTCTATACTTGTGTGTATATGTGTACATATATATATATTTATTTTTATTTATTTATTTTTATATAATTCCATTGGCATGACCCTTCACCAACCTCGTGATGTGCACTTTGTATGCCTATGTGTGTCACATACAGTGCAGTATTAAACACAACCAGGAAAATATTGATTTCTTTTTTAGTGCATTTCTTCAGTTTTGTCAGCCGTTTCAAGGCACCTCCCCAAAAATGTTGTTCAAGAGCAGTTGGTACCTTACACAATAAATTCTTTTACACCTGGAGTTACTATAACAGGAGGCTTATGTTATTTCCTTCCCGTTTTAAACACCTGGATTAAAGTCTATCCAGTCTGTACTCCCAAAGAATTTGGTAAACTTGACATTGGTGTAAGCAAAAGCCATGAGTATCAGGGTTTCCTATTCTTGGACAGTCCGAGGTAGTGATCTGTTAGATTATACTTGAACTGGACCAGACTTTTTTTTTTTTTTTTGTAATTTTATGAGAAAAGCAAAAAATACTAGTTAAGTTTGAACTTGTAAAGTATTGAAATTTGTCAGAAATTGCCACCTGTGTTCCTGATCTGTATAACTGGCTGCAAATTGTTTTTACAAAAGGGGAAAAAAAAGATTTTTAATAAAGACAATTTGAAAACTTGTGAGTGAGTGGCTCTGTGTCAGACATGGGTCTTTGAACATTTGGCCAGCAGTTGTCACAGAGTCCAGAGACTGAGCTTCCATCCATCTCTGACTCTGGAGGGTGAGAAACCTTTTTTTTTTTTTCTGCCAAAGGCCATTTAGATATACAATATATGTGGGCCATACAAAATCATCAATACAGGCAGACAGGCTATGGGAAGCCATTGAGAAACAGATGTGTCTGGTTCCTCATGAACTAAATTATATCTCAGATCTTCTCAGGTCTAGATGTTTCCCACCCCGGCAGTGGTGCCCAGAGACAACAAAACAGCTTCCACTGAGGAGGCTGGCTGGGAAACCAGAGAAAATCAGATTGGGATGAGATTGAAGAAGTGAGGGCTGTTGCCCCATTCAGATGCTCAGGGCTTCCTAGAACCCCCAAACTTCGCTCCCTAGTACTCTCCAGTCTTCTAGTGACTAAACTCAGTTGTCATGTAGTAGGGTCAGTCTATCTTTGTTGGTGACCAGGAAGATCTAGTATAGGCTGATGCTATGCTGGACATAGCAGGTCCAAGCAGAGGCCAGCCCTGTTCCTGTTAGCTCCTTGCTGTCCTCAGGCCTGCTTCCTTGGGCATTAAAGTGAGCTGTGTTATTCATTACCTGCAGAGTTAACTGCTGCTGAGTGTGTTTGGCATGCTGCAAAACACCAGCTCTGTTTGTTTTTGCAAACTGTGCTCTGTGCAGCAGCCCTCCAAGTTCCAGGAGTTTCTTCAACCAAAACAATGTCCATCTCCGGGACTCAGCTGGAGGGTTCTTTGAATGTCCTGGGACCTTCTGGCCCGTCCCTCTTGTTGGCAGTGCTTCCAAGCCAACAAGGAGGGGCTGGGCAACCTGGACCCAGAGGGCAGAGTTGGACTGCCTATAATTACTGGAAACAGATTATAGATCTGAAGAAAGTTCCTGCTGAGCCTGTTACCACTCCCCTGTCCCCACCCCATGGTGGCCATCGTGAAGTTGAGCTCAGGTCTCCAGTTCCGCAGCTGCTCTCTACATTCTGGATGTATGCTGCATCCCCCGTCCCCGACCCCAGCATGTTAGTCTGTGCAGCACAACTCTGGAAAACACCATGCATACTGCAAGCTGGCAGCCCCTCTTGCTGTGCAGTAGAGAGGGTCTGCCTAGGATTCCCCTTCCCTGGGTGTTCTTGTTTGTTCTCTGATGGCCCTGTGGGCCCTGCAGCCTGGCTCTGTGTCAGTTCTCTGGGTTGGAGCACTGACCTTCAGATGCCCTCCCTGAAACCAGGCATCTCCCCAGAGGACAGTGCCAAACAGTCCCTGCCTGACTCTGCCACGGCCCACACTGGGGATGCCCCTTATGGTACCTAACCAGGTCAGGCCACTTGGATTTGACCCTGACTCCACTCTAGCCCAAGATCTCTGTGCCTATTTGAACATCAGTAGCAAGTATGGGCATTCACCTATGCACTGGTGGGGACATCTGGGCTCACCCAGACAGCACCCATATTCTCTTTCTGCACCATGATGGTTCTACAAAGGTACTTGAATCAATTAGAAATCCAAGCTTGTAAGAGCTGGACGATACTAGAGCCCTCTTAGTCGTGGCAGATGGAGATGGTGGGAGCTGGCTGGGGAGGTAGGAGGTTTGTGTGGGGTTGGGCAGGTGTGTGATGGCAGGATTTGCTTGGTTGGATTCATATTCATATGCTTGGGTAAAGTCTTCCAGGCTCACTGTGTCTTGTTAGTGGATGGAACTGCATGGTCCTGTGGAAGGCTCCTGAAGAGCTGATGAAGCTGTGTCCCTGTGTGCAGGGATCTGCAGAGCCACAAGTCCTTTGGGAGACTGCCATGATGGGGAACAGGGACATCACTAGCACCATAGCACCATGCCACTGTCGGTAGGCTAACCCCGGGTCCATATGTACTTTCTCCCTGCTTTCAGTCACTAGTAAAACCACCTCAGTCCTGATGGTGAGCCTGTTTGGACCCTCTACATGCCAGCCAGCCCCTGGGTCTACTCTGCAGTGCATTGTTCCTCGGCCTCCTCACAATGTGACAAGCAAGGCCCTGCCATTCTGCCTCAACCTATACCTGAGGAAATCGGGCCCAGAGTGACAAAATGGTGTGTTAAGGCTCAGATGGAAAGAACTGCTCAATAAGCAGCAGGGCTAGATTCAAACCAGGGCCCATACAACTCAAACCATGCTCTTAACCACTCTCTGTTCCCTGTCTGGCTCAGTCGTGGGTAGTCCTTTGTTTCCGCCTCTCCCAATGCCTCTAGATGCTGGATACACCAAGGGCCGCCTAATATAGCTCTACTCTAAAAATTCCAAAAATAGGTCTTTCTAATACCTCGCCTCCTAGAAAATAGATCAAGAAAAGGTCCTGTCCACAGGGGAAACAGGAAGGAAGGAAGACCAAAGGAGAAAGGGGCAAAGGAGCACTTCCTGTAGCTCAGCCAAGGTGCTGGGTCTCCAAGGGGAGCAGGGAGGGAAGGGAAAGCACCTTGCTCTCTGGGGCCTTGGGGTCTTAGGGGCATGATCATAAGGGGATGTATCATAGCCCTTAATGCCAATGCATTGCACTTGTTTTTGGTCAGTCATGGGCTTGAATTCAGGGCCTGGGCCCTGTTCCTGAGTGTTTTGGCTCAAGACTAGCACTCTTTAACATTTTGAGCCACAGCACCACTTCTCACAGACTTTTCCTGCCCAGTCTGGCTTCAAACCATGATCCTCAGAACTTAGCCTCCTGAGTAGCTAGGATTGTAGGTATGGGTCCTCAGTGCCTAGCTTGCTATGCACATTTGACCTCTCCTTCCAGAGTGAAACTTGATGTGTCTTTACCTGCTACCTCTTTCCAATAAGAAGTCTGACAAGGTACAACACAGGCAGATGAGAGCAGATAGAGCTAACAGAAAATCCTGTCTGACCGCCCCCCTCCACCCCCAAGTATCTCTACTCCCCTACTGTGTCCTAAGTGCTTATCCACTACCTCCAATAGGAGCATATAGAGCCTCCTCTGTTCTAGCCTTATCATACTGCCTTGTGATTTGGTTACAGAAGTGCCTTCATAGCAGTCCTTGAGTCTACCAGCGCAGGAAGCATGTCCTGCTACTATGCATCCACGACAGGGCCAGGGTGAACAAACCTTAGTTGGAGGACTAAGTAATCCCCTTATTCATCCCCCAAACATGCTGGAGCCCCAGGGGGCTGAGCCCCAGGGTTCTGCCCAGTCACCAGGCTGGCCTAACTGCCTGGCTATAGAAGCAAGACAGGCCTTCAGAGCAGGGCCAAGGAGCACCCTACCCACTCCCTTTCTCACCTGGCCCAGCTTCTTGACTGAACCCAGGGCCGAAGGTGGCTCTCACACAATCGGTTATATAGCTCTGCTTGTGTTGACCCAAACTTAGTCAGGTTCTTCTGTAGCCACAGAGCCTGGCCTTCTTTGTAGGCTTCATCTCTCTGGCCCTCCAGGGTGGAGGCATCTCTTCCCCAAACCTGTCTGTCCTCCCTTGGCTTCTCCACCTAGCCAGGCCCACCCAGTTCCCTGGGACCTTCCCAGACAGAGCTTAAACAAAGAAGGGGTTATGACAGTTGTGTCAACACTGGGAGATGACCTTGGTTCACCCCACACCTTAGAAACCACACCTGCCTCCTTGATGCCTACACCTCCTCAATTCTTCTCGAAGGTCTGCAGGGAGCTCCTGGCAACCCTGTCTCCCAGTGTACAGAAGGCGTGAAGACAGGTGGGTAGGGTGGAGAGTCACTGAGTAGAAGAGTCTGGGAAGAAAGTGACCTTGGTCTACATGGGCTGGGCTGGCCAGATGATTAATAATTAAACTTGATCTGTCCCCATCTACACTTACTCTGCAACCAGGAATGAGCAGACCGCATTGCTGAGGAGCCTCTGGTGCTAGCCAGGGCCCAGATCTGAATGCTCCCCAAGGAACCTGGCATCTTGATTCAAGGCCTATTGCCCACCTGCCAAAGGTCATCTCCACATCTTCCCAAAGAAAGCCTTTCTTCATCTTTTTTTCATCTGCAGCCTCTGAGCCACCATTGTTGCTTGCCTGCTTTGGGGTAGGATTTGCAGATGACATGGGACTTGAGCTGCACCTGTGTTCATGCATGATTTCCGCCTGAGCTCTTCCTGAGTGCAACCACCCTTTCTTATTTGTACTCCCCCTACCAGACGCCCTGCAAAGGGCAGGGCACACTCAGCACACCTTGTACTGGATTCTTGCCTGATGCATGCCCTGGAACAGCACTGCGTGGAGAGATAAGAGTCTGTCAGCCAAGCTACAGCCTATTCCCATCATCTGGGGCCTGCCAAGTTCTCCCAGAGGCCCTTCTGCAGCCCTGAGACTCCTGAAACTCCAGCCACTCCAGGAGGAGCAGAACCCAAACTCCAGGAGATATAGCTAGATGGCCAAATTGGAGCACTCTCTTTCATTCCTTCGGCAGATTTGTTCTCCCAGCTTTTATTTTCTAGAAGGTTCTAGAGAAGCATGGTTTCCCCATAGGCTGCTATCCTGCTGCCCTTCTGGGACTCCACATTCCCCCAGAGTTAGGAGGCCTTGTTCATCTAGTACAAGCTATTCTCTTTTTCCATGCTGTCCAACCTTTTGTAACTAGTGGAGTTCAGCCCACCTTGATATCCTGGCCTCAAGCCATCCAGACTAACAGTATTTCTACTCTGGGAGGGGAGCAACACACCCCCTCCCCCGCCCCAGCTCTCTGCAATCTGTCTTCCCATCTGGTCACCACAAGAGAGTCAGTTTCCCATCCTACTTCTTCTACTGATTGGCTGGGCAGTCTTATGGGGCCACTGCTTTCTCCCTTCCCTGGGCATTTTTGTCACTGGAAAAGTCAATCATCCTGGCCCCGCCTCCTTCCTCCAGGTGTGATGTGAGATGGCAGGGAAAGATCTTGGCCTAGGGTTTTAGCGTATGTGCAAGCGTGTGTGTGTGTGTGTGTGTGTGTGTGTGTGTGTGTATGTATGTCTGTAGAAAGCAGCTGTCACTGTTAGAGGTTTTATCTTCTAAGACTTCCCAGCATGCTCATCAAAGGTAAACTTTAACTCTCGTCCATCTGGCTCTTGATGTGGCAGAGTGCACCTACCTCCATCTGCCCATGACCCCTTATCCCAGCCCACCCACTTTCCTCGGAGGCTATCCATACCCTCTTTCCCTCCTGCCTTCGCTGCTAAGGACAATTCTACCTTCTAAGCACCTCTCTCTCTCTCTCTCTCTCTCTCTCTCTCTCTCTCTCTCTCTCTCTCTTCCTAGCTAAGTAAATTAAGCGAACAGCAAGGTTGGGAGGAACCAGAGGAATGGGGCTAGAAATGTCCACTGAAGACTGCTAAGATTGATCCCCAAAGAGTAGAGGGAAGACAGGGAGAACAGAAGAGAGGGAAGAAAACAAACATTCTATCTAGGGAAGATTACAGGTCAGGTTTGTTGTGTTTTGATGGAGAGTTTTGGATGCAGAGAGAGGCCTCTGAGCAGCTATGAATGATTAGAAAGTTGGAAACTTAAAGGAACAAAAGCAAGAACTTAAGGACAATATTGCTATGGATCGTAGATCTGATCTTATTTCATGTCCTTTCAGAAATCCATAATACTTTTTTATCTGCTATAAGACAACATTGATTTATTAATTATAGCTCTTATGTTTTGAACAACTATAAAAGAAAGTAACAGACAGACTCTTATTATACAAGACATTTGTTAGAAATATTCTGGTTTCAAGAATATAAAAATATGGGAAAAATTATATATATTTAAAACATATGAGCCAGGAATGACAGTGTATACTTGTAATATCAGGAGATGGAGGCAAGAGGATCTTGAGTTCAATGCCAGTTTGGGACAAAGTTAGTGAGACCCTATCTCCAAAACCAAAATAGAAACAAAAGGGCTAGGTAGGTATTCAAGTAGTAATGTACTTGACTAGCAAGCGCAAGGCCCTGGTTCAATCCTCGCTAATCCACACACAGAATAAAGTACTGTTAGCTTCGTTTCTGTAAAATCCAATAATGTGCTGGGGCTGGATTGTGTGGAGCTCTTTTAATTCAGACCTAACATGTGTCTGTGTCCCTGCTTCCCTTGTGACACTTCTACTCTGTGCCTGGAACAGGGGAGGGAGAGAGCCTTATTCACCACTTCGTTGTACGGAGTAATGATGCACAGTGCAGAATGGAGAGGAGCTGCAGTTAAATCCCCTCCCAAAGTGTCCATAGATTTCTTTTCTTTTTCTAGTTTTAATGACCCTCTGAAAAATAGATGCACGTGCTCATGCAGACATCTCCCTGACCGTGCCATGGCAGGACATCTGGATGGTCACAATGACTTGATTTCATTCCTCCTGTACATGTTTGGTTTGTGATGGCATCGATGCCAATATTGTATCAACTGCTCTAATTATCCCAGACTCTTGAGGGAACTCAGCACACAAAGGATGTGTTTGTGCATGAAGAAGTGGGGGTGGTTTCAGTGGTTTCAAGAAAGAAACGTGGTAGAAATTGAGAGCATGGGAACAGATCAGACTGTGTAGATGGAAGAAAGGAGGTTTTGAGGCAGAATCTCCAGAGCCCACCATCATTTAAGGGATGCTCAAAGAAGCAGCCAGAAAATATGAAGGAACCTAGGAAAGCATCACATCAAAGAAACCCAAGGGAGTGTTTCAAGAGGGAGGAATTTTAGGCATCAGAATAGAATGTTCCTGATAAGTTGCAGGACCTGAGTTCCTCAGCGATTCTGAATGTAAGCAAGTAGAGGATGTAGATGTGAAATGGTGAAAGTGAAAAGATGTAGGTAAGTAGAGTTGCATTTGAGGGAATGCTTCTTGAAAACGGTTGCTTTAGAGAGACACTCTGACATCTCAACCCCCTCTGCGTGTCCCCCTGACACCGCCCTCCCATCAAGACCTATTGGCTTCCAGTTCCTGAGCCAAGCCTTACCAAGATAGGAAATGTAAAGAGTTACACCCTACCATTGTGGAAAGTGCCACACACACACACACACACACACACACACACACACACACACACACACACACACACACACGGCCTGAGAACCGGGGGGCTGGCAAGAGCTGGCACTCTTTGTGGCAGGCTCACTGGGAACCTATTCCTCTACTTTAATTCCCTTTCCTACCTGGTACTGGCTTTAGGCACTCTGAGGGAGTCCCTAGTCCCTAGCCTAGGTGCTTATTACCAGTTTATGTCATTGAGCCATACAGAATTTGGTTTTACTTGTATAATAGCCTTCTCTTCTTCCTGGGAGAAAATTACCACCAAGGAGGACCTGTTCCCTATTATTTGAATTGGATGATCTCTCCCATTCCTCTCAGAGAGGTGTTCATGAGATTCAGACCTGAGTAGTCATTACTCACAGTGACTGATTTATGGAGAGAGACATAACCCAAATTGGCCCACCAAAATTTTCCCTGAGGCTTGTCCACAACCTTCAAAAAAGACCGACTCTAAGCTATATGTTAGTGGTTCTCCAAGTATGGCTTTACAGATCTCTGCAGGAGATCACACTGAGAGTTTGTCTTTTCCATTGTGTTGGCGTTCTTACTGATGGTGAAAAAAATGGTGAGTCAAAGTATTGGCATCTTTGCTCTTCTGTAGGAAAAAGAGCTGGAAGGCAACAATGGTGGGGTGTGATTGTGTTTCCTTTCTTAGTCAGACTTGACTCAGGAATTGGAAGCTTTGCCCTGTAGTTGCAAAGGTCATATGCGTATGCAACTTCGGGGTACCTCAGAAATATGCCCATATGAGTGGTCTCATTAGAGTTTGGCACCACTTCCATGACCATCCTGAGGGGGCCTGAGAACATCCCTCCCTAACTTATGTCCCCTGTGAATCTGGTGCACCAAGATGCAAAGTGAGGGGCTGGGGATATGGCCCAGTGGCAAGAGTGCTTGCCTTATATACATGAAGCCCTGGGTTCAATTCCCCAGCACCACATATATAGAAAATGGCCAGAAGTGGTGCTGTGGCTCAAGTGGCAGAGTGCTAGCCTTGAGCAAAAAGAAGCCAGGGACAGTGCTCAGGCCTTGAGTCCAAGGCCCGGGACTGGTGAAAAAAAATTTGAGTACATCCAGAGCAATATATAAAAATGATTTTAAACAAGATGCAAAGTGAAATAAGTTTGGGGAGGTTGTCTTTCGTGTGTCCCTCTTTGGGAGATTCTCAATGGGAATGTGCTCCGAGTTCTCAGAGTAAAGTACCCTAATTATTTCTTTCTGTGCTCAACTATTTCACTGTGAAAGCATCTAAACTCAGGGAAAACTTATGCCATGGAATATTAGGTTTTGGAAAATGTTCTTGAATAGTAAGTTGGCTCTCTCTAGCCAGCAATTCTACAACCACAGGTTCGACCAATCATGGATCAAAAACTATTAAGAGTAGTATCTATTTATAATATTTGCTGACATTTTTTGTGTTATTATTCTCAGAACAATGTATAACAACTACATATAGTATATGTAATAGTTGTATTATATATAATAGTTACATGTTATGATACAACTATTTCTATGATATTTGCATGGTGTTAGGCATCATGACTTAAAATAGATGGGAGTGTGTATGTGGGTTATGCATAAATACTATGCTGTTTTCCATAAGGGATTTAAGCTTTTGTAGATTTTGGTATCCACCGGATTCTGGAATCAATGCCATACGGATAGTGAGAGAAGAATGTGCCATAACCCCCACCAGATCAGGGACTGAGTCTTATTTTCTATGTAAATCTAAGACCTGCTATATGTCTAGCCCATTATAGTCCCTTGACACTTTTGTTGAATAAATTAGTCAATAGCAGAGTCTTTCATGAGTCCCTGATTGCCTTAGTATGCTCTATATTACAAAAAAACAAAACCAAAAACTGAGGTCTTTACAGTGCATTCTCTATGTTGTTTGCCAGCATTGAATTCTTTGCTGTAGTCAGTTGTCTTCTCCAAATGATACGGTTTTCAGAATGCAGTGAAAATTTTAGGCATTTAAATTTGTTCCCTCTGTGTGTAGGGCTGACCAACAACTGTTTCCCATTATCCTAGCTTCTTGGAGGCCTCCCTTCTCCATGTGGTTTGGGCGGAAGAACCACAAGCAAGCCCTTCCCAGTGGTTTTTGTGTCGTTGACAAAGAGCTAAAGCCACCCTTGGAAAATGAAGGACCCACAGAGGCTCTGCCCCTACTGTGCAATTCGAGGGTGGTTGAGCAATAACGAAGCTCCCGGGTCTGCTTCCTCTGGAGCTGCCAGGCTTAGCCTTGTGGCTTGCTTTTTAGAAAGTGCAGAATTTCCGGCACAGAAACAAGAGAAAGATTTGAGACTTTCTTTGTATTATCCTGCAAAGGTTGATAAACTATAGTCAAGTCTAGCCCACTGCATGCTAAAAATTATTTTTTAAAGGCTATTTTAAGGTGGACGCAAATTATGCAAAATTCAGCTGTCACTTTTGAAGATGAAATGTATCTTTTTAAAATCATCTTTTTACACATCGGCATACACAGATGAACATTCGCAATAGATTTGGATGACAGAAAACACTTGGAATTCCAGCTAAGCAAAAAAAAAAAAAAATGTAATTTCATTCTTCTCATTTGGAGAGCTGTATTACCCATGAGCTGAACTCAATTATTATTACATCTTGAATTTCATCAATAAAAGTCTCATAGAAATTTGCTTTTTTCTTGTTCTTTTTGAGAGCCTCGATTTACCTCTTTCCCCCAAAGCCTAAAATATTTATCAGCTGATTGTTTTCAGAAACACTCTGCCAACTCCTGCTGAAGTGAGTTATCTGCCATGACTTAAGCTGTCCTTTGTTGCAGAGGAGAAGGGCGTCTAAGTGGATTCATCCAGAACTTACTTCGTCACCAGGTTCTTCCGGGAGCCCTCTGTATATACCAGGTACCAAGGAAGCAACTGGTGGACAAAGCACAAAGAAGACATGGTCTCTGCACTCAGAGAACAGAACTAGGATCCAGACAGGTCACTGGAAATTGACCAGCCCACAAGTATATGTGGATAGGATGGATGATATGACAAAGTGACCTCTAACAGTTTTGGAATTTGAAATGTGTTTACTTGGCAGTGGGCATGGCTGCCAAAAAAAGTTCAGGAAGGGCATATAAGGAAGACAGAATCAGGTGAGCACCATGAGACTGGGCAGGGGTGAAGCCAAGCCCGGAATGCCAACCAGGATAGGGTGGCACTGTCATATTGGTTCAGGCAGGAGGCCAGCATCAACACAGGTAGCACTAGCACATGAAAATGGAGGAGATGTGGGGCCTGCCTGGGACAAAGCTGCCTGATGGATGGTCTTTTATCCATTGTCTAGCCAAGAGAGCTGAGGTGGCTCCTCAGTGTCTCTGGGCTCCAAGATTTAGTATGGCAAGGGTGCAGTGTGGCCTTCTCTGGCATGGCTGTATTCCTTCTGGTTAGGAAATTGTCTTCTACGGCTAAGGTGTTCAGGGAATTCCAGTAGATTCAGCCAAATCACGGTCCTTCCCAAAGCGGGATGAATATGGATACTCTCATTAGCAGTATATTAGTGCTCATTTCCATGTATTCTTACAAGCACCAGCTTCTATTAACTTTTACATTTTTGTATTTCCCAGACAGCAGTGAATCTGAACATCTTTTTATGTTTATTGGCCATCTGCCTTTCTTCTCTGAATTCTTGCTTATACTCCTTGCCTGTCTTTTTGTTCATACGTTCAAATTGTTCTTACTCTTTGTACATGAAGCCTACACATCTGCCAGCAGAGAGAAATCTCTGTTTTGAAGCACTCAGGGATGGGCAAGAGTCAGAGTCAAGCAGGTACTGGGGTCAGAGGCCTTTGTTTGACATGGGGTTTAGTCCTCTATGTGTGGCAAATATTTCTCCCGTCAAAAAAAATATTGGCATTGCATTTAAGTAGTGGTACAAAGAAGTTACCATTCAAGAAAACCATTTATGAATACAGTGAGTCTTGGGGTCTTGATTAATCTTGCCCCTTTCAACATTCTCATCCACCCTCACCCTCCCCTTCTCTCACCTTTCTTAATTTTGTAGGGTATTCATTGAAGTTTGTTTGTTTTTTTTGCCATTTAACAAAGCAGTTTATGTATACAGTGCATCTTGATCTGGGTTACCCTTTATCCATGTGTTTTTTAACTTTATGCTGCCTTTCATCCTGTATGAGTTCAAAATGTTCCAGGATTCAAATCTATAATTTTTTTTCTCTTGATGATTTCTGGGTTTCCAGTCTTACTTAAGCAATCTCCTTTTCCTGATGTAGCATAATAATGCTTTGATGCCTATTTACATGTCTATCTTTACTATTTTAGGAATGTGTATTTGGAGTAGATGAGGAATTCATATCCCTAGCTTACTGTGTTTCTGAGGCTTGCCTCATCCCTCTAAGTGAGTTTGGGAAATACCATTTTTTAAAAATTTTTCAAAAGGAAAGTGTAATCTCATTAATGTATTCATTTGTATAAGCAATTTACAACTTCCTGATAGTAGTTATTAACAAAATGTTAATACTGGTTATTTATGTATTATGTGAATGTTTCTAAATTCTCTCCCTTAATTTGCATTTTCTTAATTTTCTAAGTAAGTTTACTGTTACATGTGCACTGAAATGTACTTAAAGAAAAAAAAAATCCCAGGGAGCAGGAACTTATGTTGTCAGGGAGGAGGTGAGGTCAAGGAGAGGTGGGGAGACCAATGGAGAGAGGAAGAGTAGTCAAATGTAGTCATAATCTTCAGTGTATATATGTGAAAGTGAACTAGGACAACTGAGGAGATGGCGAGGGTTGGAGGAGATGGGGAGGATTCTGAAAGCAGCCATATTGACCAAGATGCATTGTACTCATAAACTGAAATGTTGAATTGAAACCCTTTTTTACAGTCATTTAAATATAATAAAAATTAGACTAGAAAAAGACAAAAAGAAAAAAAAATGGTCAGGAAGGATGCTTTGTACCCAGGTCTTCATATTAACCTGGGCAGCAGGCTGTAGCTTTTGAGGACAGCCCCCTCTGCTTGGTGTTTGTGGCTCTCAAATGCAGAGCCCGAGAAGCAGCCAAAGTGTGCAGTTCAACTGGTCACAGTGCTACAAGCCGGCAGTGTTCACACAAACATAGTAACAACAGCTCAACTCATTCCACTAGGATGTTAGTTCTGGCCAAGATTTTATTTCCTGATCCCCCTCTCTCTGGCTCCTCCCACGTGGGTCAAGCCACACTTGTTAGGGAAAGTTCATACTCTAATCCCGAATGAATTTACATCCCAGGCCAACTCATCGGCCCACATATTTATTTGGATCATTTCTGAAGTCAGTCTTCCAAAACAACTCGAGACTTAATGTGATTACCCATCACCCCAGCAGTGATTAACTTGGATCTGGTCTGATATCTTTTCAGCAGCATCTGTATCTCTGTTGTTTGACTTGATCCTTGGGCCAAACTGGAATATTCAGGAAACAAGCCTAGCTGTGCCCTCCAGGACACTTGTGGGAAATGTAGGCTTTTTCTTATGTGTGACATATCGGAGAGTGCCCTCTTTAAGCACCAACGTTTTGTTTTTAACTTGAAGCATTTAGAATTGTTTTCTAACATAATATTCTATAAAGCTCTGTCTTGTTGAACTGGTTGCAGTGTTCAGCTATTTTGAAACATCCTGGGAAACGCTCTTGTATCATCCTGGGCTCAACCTGGGCTCCTACTGATGGCCTCCGAGTTATCAACATGTCCAATCCTGTTTGCCTTTGCATTAAGTGGCCTCTGTTGCTTTTAAAGCTCTCTGTTTCCACCCTGTAGTTTTTCTTTCCCTTTCCTTAATCCCCTATGTTTGCCTTGGTGTGTTTGCTTCTATCACTAATCAGTAATATTTATCCCCAGCAGCCAAATGCCCTGCTGATCATTTGTTTGTCATCTCCAATGGGAAGCCAGAAAACCAAGCACATTTCCAATGTGTAAACTAAGAAAACACATTTCAAAACAAAAAGTCCTGGTCAAGCAAAACTCCAGGGCAAGACTTAATGGGCTTTTCCCTGAGTCAAGAAGAGAGATGACAGGTATGTGTCTCCTGCTTATTCATACGTCTTTTGGGATTTTCTTCCTGGCTTCTGCCTTGATAAAACATCCCTGTACTAGTCCCATTTTCCAGAGGAAGGTAGCAATGCTGAGGAGACAAGACTTTGTCAAGGACACACAGGAAGCAAGTGACAAATCAAAGTACTAAAATAGGGGTGTCTTCCTCAGCTCTAGGGTCCTGTGAGGTTTGGTCTTGATAGACTCAGAGGGGACCCTTGACTGAGACAGAGCTCCCCAGAGCCCCTCGGATTTTCTCTCCAGAAGCATGGGCTGGCAGAGACTGGTGTCTCCCTGGGAGGCTTAACCTACTGGACCATCTACCTGGATCCTTCTGTGAGTGAAGCAGAGCCCTTCATTGTCAGGAATTGAGAGTTTGGCAAATAACTGTGCTTTGTTGCAGCAGAGGATTGTTCCAGCTTATCTTCTCTAGATAGCAATGTGCTGAGGACTGCACAATTCTGACCTAGATTAGAATCAGCTGCAAAACACCTAGTTCTGAACACATGCACACATACACAGGCACATGCACACACACAACTTAAGCCAACCTGTACTCACTGATATATCCTGTCCCTAGCAGGCTGACACCTTCCCAGAATGCTGAGACCTGGATCAAGACTAGCAGCTGGGGCAGTAAAGCTCCAAGGGGACTCTATGTACTGAGGGACAACTATGCCCATAAGCTGGACAGCTGTCTCCTGCCCCCACATATCTAATTCTTCCTTCTTTCGTGCAGGATAATGCCTGGGTGAGAGGGCAGAAGCAAGAGAAAGAGAAAGGCAGCAGGCTGCAGAACAATCCTGGTCAGGAACAAGCAGTAGGCTTGGACCACTGCACATTTTATGTAAATCCTGAACTATTTCATGCAGGGAATGGAGCCCTTTGTGGAGAATGGTCTTTTCCTTTACAGTCTGGCTATTCCAGATGGCAGAAAACTTATAAACGACTCCAACCACTATGACTCTTGTCTGCCAACAGTCGTTTCTCTAACGTCTAAACTATCTCTAGAACCCCTGGAACCCTATGCTTTGCTATCTAAACTCCCCCCTTCTCTACTCTCAACTTTCATAGCCCTGGTCCCCCCGCCCCCACCCCCAGTACCATGTACTTATCATTTTCTACCACATATGATGCTTAGTTTGGGGGGGGGGGCGTATCTTTCCTGTTGGTCTAATCTATGTGTTCCTTTAGGGCAAGGCCTCTGCTTGTTTATCTTTGTACCCTGAGGTCTCAATGTGACATGCCTTGTGTAATGCTCAATAAAATTGTTGCAGAAAACCAGGAATGCTTCCCCCCCCACCCCCCACTGGGTTCACCCTGAAATAAGACATCCCAATTTCCTACTGCACCCATGAGCACCAAAGGGCTTCTCCACCTCAGCCTGTCCAGAAACCAAGCTTGTGGTCCAACTCTTTCCTTCCAGAAACCAGGAGACTGAAAGAGGAGCAACAGGCTATAAACATTGGCTGTTTGTTAGCTTCATTTATAGCTGAGGGGACCAAGGTTCTGGCAGCTGAAGCCATTTTCTGCCAATCAGACAAACAGAAGGTGTTAGAGGTGGGATTTAAACCAGAGTCCACTGGATATAGACTCTCATTTTTTTACTTTTGAAGGAGTTCATAGCCCCAGTCTCTGAAGATCCAGTTGCTCTGTTGGTTTCCCAGAAAAGGGATCTAGCTGGCTGGCCTGTGAAGGTTTAGGCACCGAGGCAGGCAGCAGCTGGCTTCAGTCCATTCTCAGCTCTGTGGCTGGAGAGGTTGTTTATGAAGTCTGCCTGCCTGAGGCCTGGCAGCCCAGCTACCCCAGCTGGGTCTTTTCACAGAAGACCTGTCAGGCAGATACTCAAACATCACACAGAGCCTTTGTCCATGGGGCATGGTCTTCTCCAGTGAGGAGTTTGTATTGGCCATGCTAGCTGGGGCAAGGGGAAGTAAGTGGAGGCCTCTAACCTTCTGCCAGCGGGGCTCTGCTCCAAGAGAGCAAAGGGGGAGGAGTAGGTGCCTGGGCCAAGTTAACCCAAATGGAAACTTGGGAGAGCAAAGGCTCTGGGAAATAGGCAGGCCAGCGGATAAAGGACTCTGAGGGCATGAGCTAGGTTTTATGTCTCAAAGCTGCAGTAGGCTGTGGACAACTCAGGCCAATGGACCACTTAGGTTCAGACCCTAGTCCTGCTTGTGAGGCCTTGGGCAATATGTGGACTGTTCTGAGTCTTGATTTCCTTATTTGTTGTGCAAGGGGGTCATTGCAAGTGTCTTGCAGGAAGGGATGAGGGCATGGAACTTGGAGTATGCTTGGTGTGTAATAAGTCACTCAACAAATGGCTGTGTCTCTGAGTTTTTGTAAGTATTCCTTCTATTTTCAGATTTGTGAACTTCAAAAAAGCCAGGGAACACCCGGGCAATGGTGTCGAATGACTATGGATTGAGAAAAGGAAACAAAACCACTGAGTAGATCCACATTTGAAGGAGCTCTGGCCTAGAAACAGTTGGTGAAGGAGACAATCTGTTAGGAAGCAACCAATGGAAGAACTGTATAGGGTTGTTACTTCTTGAATATTCTCAACTGAACACATAAATGGGGAGTATGTGTGTAATATATATGTGAGGTATATGTATAGGTGGGGTGTATGTGTGTGATATGTATGTGTGTGTAGTGTGTTATGTCTGTAGTATGAGTGTGGAGATCTTATCTTTCTCACCTTCAATAGTGTTTCATAGTGAGGGAAGAAAGGCAATATTTATTATGTGGATGCTTGATCCTGTAGCAGTGCACTTTTCTGTCACTGTCTAAATGGCTCCCAGATAAGGAGGCAATGGTGGAGTCCTGGATCTGCCTGACTAAGCAGGCATAGTGGGCTAGATCCTTTAAGAAGGAATTCCAAATGCAGAAAGAGTTAGGGTTTTGTCCTCTGGGTGGATCCCGCAGCATCATCCATTAATAGCTGTGTTCTGCTCTGCTCTGGCTCTCAGATCTGCAATTTCCTGTATAGCTTGTTGCCACCCTGTTTTTATTTTTGTCTGTGCTTCCTTTGAACCGGGCCTCACCCCAGTGAAACCTCACCTCACTGAGGGAAGGGGGCTGGTCCCTGGGCTGAGGGGGAGGCACCTGCTCATTCCACCTGGGGAATGGCTGGGGGGCCCTGGGGGGAGCTCCAGCTTCTGTCCATTCCTAGACAGAGGGGGCTAGGAATGGGCAAAGGTCCCCTCTTGGCATGTTCAGGACAAAGTCAGGTTTCAGCTGCAAGCACTGAGAGCTGCTTGCTGTGGTTTATTCTTCTGAGCAGCTCCCTGCAGGCCCAGGCTTCTGCAGGGCCTACCCAGGAAGTGAAACTTCAAGACAGTCCAAGACAGGCTCTTGCACAGAAAATAGAAATTTGATTAGTTCCTTTGTTCTTTCACCAGACATTTATTAGCAAGCACCTACATTGTACCAAGTTCAGGAGCAAGTTTTTCCTTATCACAAGCCTCTAGGCCAGCTTTTTTGTGAAAATAAAATGCTAAGCCTGGGAGATCAGCATGAGGACAGAGAACTAATAGAAGCAATAGTAGAAAGAACTCTTCCTTGGCCTGGGCAAAATCTCACAGGAGGTATTGTTATCCAAGTCAGAACTCAAGCAGTAAAAACAATATCAATAACAATCAAAACATTAACATTACTTATCAGATGCTGACAATATGGTAAGCACCCTGCTAAGTACAAACATGATTTCACTTCCTTTGACTAGCAGCCCTAGTATAACAGGTGGTGTAGTTATTCTCAATTTACAAGTAAAGAAACTGAAGGTCAGAGAATGGGAAGTGATTTGCTCAAATCTGGTACATGGTTTGTGGAGTCCAGGCTTTCAACATAAGGCAAAGCTCAGCTATGCGTTACTACATTGTTTAGATTTCCTGGGGCATCAGGGGGCAAAAAGGTGATAAGGTGGCTTTGCCTCATATAAGACTTCTTATATAAAGTAAGAAGCTACATACACCACAACCTGCTCGGATACCCAGGCACAAGGTCAGCGATGCGGCCATAGTGGTGGCTGAGAAGAAGCCTGCCAGAGAGCATGTTCCAACTTACCTCTGGCCCTCTTCCCTGAAGCTCCGCAGCCTCTTTATAAGAGCTTTATAAGATGCTTTATAAGATCTTCTTCATGCTGTACCTGCAGAAATTTTATAGCACCTAGGACACAGGAGGTACATAGAGCCTTAATGCATCACCCTAGGCTACTTACCCACTAATTGTGCAAGAGCTTGAGACACTTCAGAGGTGGTACTTAAAGTGTTCCCAGGCCTCTGATATTCCTGGAGAAGTTACTGTCAGGGACATTACCTACTCAAACACCTTTGAGAAGGGACTGGAATCAGCATTCCTTCCCTCTCCCAATGAATAACAATATTTGTGAGAATACATTTTGGTCCTTTGAAAAAGCATTTGCTCTTTCAGGTCATGTGATTGTGTTGGGTAACACTTCCTTGGTTTTGAAGTGGAGGCATCATTTCTAAGTAGATCAGCTCTATCAACCACGTGGCTGCCAGTCAGCTGCCTTTGTGTTTGCTATGGTCGATGGCTTTGGGCCCACTACATGTTTTTCTCATGGTGATAAAGCTGACCTAACTTCATAGTATTGGTTCCATTTATTTCTACTGCTTTGTCATTTGTCTTCTCTCTCCAAAGGCTTCTTAAGAGAGGGTAGCTTATAAGTAGATCACTGTGCCACACAGCCTCTTGGATGAAAAAACGGTATAATTAGGGGCTGGGAATGTGGCTTAGTGGTAGAGTATTTGCCTTGCATTCATGAAGCTCTAGGTTCAATTCCTCAGCAGCACATAACTAGAAAAAGCTGGACGTGGTGCTGTGGCTCCAGTGGTAGAGTGCTAGCTTTGAGCAAAAAGCAGCTCAGGGACAGTGCTCAGGCCCTGAGTTCAAGCCCCAGGACTAGCAAAAAAAAAAAAAAGGTATAATTATGGAAAGAGGCTATAAGCAGAATCTTAGACCCTCCAGCCAACTCACAGATCATATTGAATATATCATTGTCCCAGAAAGGGACCAGGAAACCTCTTACATTCTACAACTTCAGAATAATCAGAAGAATGAAGGCCACACATGCAATTGGGCACAGAACCAGGAATGGAAACCAAGAATCTTGCCTTTTAGTTCAGATCCTATTTTACTGAACCAGTGTTTTCTAACCTACATTCCAGAAGGTATGAATAGACACTTTGCACAAAAGACTGTCATGGTTAAGTAAGTTCAGCAAACACTGGGTTAGAGAAAAATCACATGGGCTTATGTGTGACATTGTAATTTTCCACTTTGGATAAAATAAACAGTTTTCTTAAACTTCATTCTAACACCTTTTTTTTTTTTTTTGGTGGAATATATTTTTGGAGACATCGTATAATCCTTCCTCTCCTGACAAGGAAGGTCCCAGAATTTTTAATGATAAATTCATGGTGATAGTATGGATCTTGTTTAGGAATATGGGGGAGATTCAACTTATATTTCTGGCTTATTGAGGTGAAGGTAATGGAATGTAGCTGCCACACCTGGCCAGGTAACTATTGTGGTATCCTAACGTGCCATTTCAATCTTTATTTTTAGGATCACTGCTCTCCTAAAAGTCAATTTTGTTTTCCTGTTGTGGTCATTTGGAAGATGCTCTGATTCAGCACCTAGCTTGACACACAGAGGAAAGTCAAGCCTGGTGGCATTTTCTGGAGTCATACCTACTTGAAACATAAGCCTAAATGCACTGATGTGCTATTTTCTAGAAGCTCTGGATCCTTTGGGGGGAGATGTGACTCTTTTTTGATGTCTTATGAAAAAAGGTGTATACCTGCTATGACATCAACTTCATGTTCGTAATAAAACTTGCATACAAGTTTAGGATGTTCTTGTACTTTTTGAAACTCAGCAATAAACCACTGACTTAAGATGCATTGCTTTTAAAGAGAACTTTCCAGAAACAATGTGCACAAGCATGTGAGCGTGTGCGTGCGCACACACACCTACACACACACACACACACACAGAGAAATGGTGGTAAGCCTTTGTTGCCTCTTCAGCAGTTACTATTTTGTGGCTAGTTCTTGTTTGTCAGTCATGTTGAATGGTTGCCAATCACATCTCTGTTTATGCTCAGTGGCAGAGCATGGGGGTTCCTGGAGCTATAGTTTCAGGGGCTAGCCCTAGTTTTTATTTCTGGAAGTCACCCATTCTAGCTTTTTGGGGAAAAGAAAAAGATGACCAGGGGAGCAGAGGAACAAGGCACACGCAGAAAATGATATAGAAAAAGGAAAGCAGCTTCAGGTAGCCAAAGCAGGTTCTACAGCGTTTTCTGTGACTTTCCCCTAGGCACGAGCCACGCTGTTTCCCCCAAGGGCCCTGAAATCTGGGCAAGTTGGCCTGACTAGGTCCTCTCTCAGGCCTTTCCCCTGTGTTTGATCTTCCATGGGGCTGACTTCATTTTTAGTATAAATATTTACCAACAAAAAACCCAGTCTCCTTTCTTGGCTTTTCCCATTCTCTTATTTGCCATTCCTTGATTACTTTTATTTATTAATTTTTGCTTAAAATAAATTGAGGTCTGATTGAGTCTGGTTAATTGACTTCTTTTTCTTTGTGTGTTTCTTACCTTGGTGTTTTCTTCATGAGCCCACTCTCCACCCTTTTCCAGCCATCTCTGTTTCCTTGTAGATCTGGTTCTCCTATTCACAACTCAATATTCCTAATTCCCAGTAGAAAAAAAAAGTCTCTCATTTTTATCTCAGGCATCCTAGGCTCCAGCTCTGTGTTTGGGTATTTGTTTGGTTTTGTTTTTATTGCCAGTCCTGGGGCTTGAACTCAGGGCCTGAGCACTGTCCCTGGCTTCTTTTTGCTCAAGGGTAGCACTCTGCTACTTGAGCCAGAGCGCTACTTCCAGCTTTCTATATATGTAGTGCTGAGGAATCGAAGCCAGGGCTTCATGTGTACGAGGCAAGCACTTTACCACTAGGCCATATTCCCAGCCCCTGTGTTTGGGTATTTGGGAGGCAAGTAGAGACTGCAGACACAGAGAGAAGCCGGGCATAATGACAGCTGTATGTGCACTCTGGGCTCAGTGGGGAAAAGAGGGTTAATTCTGAACTGTGTGAAGCCCAGCCAAGGACCCAGTGTTCCAGAAGAATGCAAATAAAGCCCCCAGAGATGCAATAGGAGGAGTACAACCCAACATAATTAAATGCAGGGTGGAGCACTTCTATTAAACACTGGAAAGCATGAGGTTGAATGGATTGCAAAAGATTGAGAAGCTGGAGTTTTCACAGGCTTAGAACTTAGGCCAGGTGTGGAGATGTATAAAAAACTTTATAGGCTTTTTAGAGGAAACTATATTGCTACAGTTCCTCAATCCTAATTGAGCATGCCCCTAAATCCTTAAGGTAGTAGGAATAATTAGGTAAGGGATCAAACCCACAAAAACAAAATGCACCGAGAAAATCCCTCAAAACCTGAATTGGAAAAGTAAAACATCAGCCTTTAGATATTTCTTGGTATCGTTTGTATTAAAATGTTGCATCTACTTCTTTCTGCTGTGCTTTTCATTAACACATACTCTTTACTCCTGGAAAGAGATTTTGGAAAATGCTTCCCAAACAGTTTCTTAACATCATATAACTCTTCTTCCTTCTTCCCCTTCTATCCCTCATCTGTCTGTTTAGGGAAAACAGATTCACCACACACTAAAAGGCTCTGAGGATTAGAAATCTGCTCAGATATTTGATTTTCATTGAAAAGATTAAAGGCTGAGTAGCAGAAAAAATCCAGCTCAGACTGGATGCCTGAAGGTCTGGAGTCCCCTGTCTTTGTGATCCCCCCACAGCTGGTATACCAAAACTCCATTTGTACTTTGGCTCTGATTCTAACCAGTTGTGTGGGTTTGGATAACTCACTAAACTTCTCTGGTTGTCTGTTTCTCTATTAATAAGATGGAAAGTTTAAACTAGAGAATCCCCGCAATTTCTTTCAGCATAAAAGTTCCACGAAGACCAGTGACCTGCTTAAACCTAATTTCTCATTTCTCCATGTTCAAAGCATGATGAAGTCTCAGCCACCGTAAAGGAAGTGGTGACAGTAAGTGCAAAAGTGCTCAGTGAACCTTAAAGCAACACAAATATCAGTTCTCCTCATTGAGTTATTTTTGAAGATCTCTTTTCAGGGACTACTGGATGCCTTCTGCAATGTGTGGTAAAGAGCCATTCTTGTCTTAGAGGAATTCATAAACTTCAGGTTTTGGTTTGGTAAAAGTAGATAGGATGTGAATAGATGAAGTTATTGAAAATAACAGTAGCCTCTGAAAGTTCTTTGGAAGGATATATGCTAGACCTACCCTCACTTCCTAGGACTGTGGTTTCTTCTCAGTCTCATTTAAGGGCTTACATTCTGGTTCTAAGTTTGGGCTACCACCTGTGCATTTCTAAGCAGTTTATCTGCATTGAGCACTAGCATTCCAAACCTATCACTTGCCATCACTCTTTCCTTTGGGAAGGAAGTAGATGACATTATCTTAGCTTTGGATGGAGGGGAAGCCTTTGGGTGGTGCTTGAGATGATGGGAAAATAGCATGGGAATATTTTCTACTGGGTTCTTTTGGGAGGAACTTTCTAAAATGCAGGGATTGTTTTCGAGTTTTTAGGTGCTGTCTTAAAAATGGTAATCAGATGTTGCGATTTTAGTCCAACACAACTTGGGTCTGCCATTGGTGCCTTATAGATATGCCAAATGAGCAAGTAAAGGGAAGAACTTAGCAGGAGTCAGAGAATATAGTGGTTGAGGGGAAGAAAATGGTGAAGAACTAGAATCAAGTGTGGAGAAAGAGATGGGTAAGACAAAAAGGAGTCAACAACCATGGCTCAGAGGAGAGGACAGTAGAGAGAAAGGAAAGAAGATAGCTGCAGATAATGGAAAGGACAAAACAGTGGCTGGGAAGTTGTGATTTACAAAAGGGAACATGACTCAGAGGCTAATTCAGATGCTGGTCATTCTAGAAGGCTTCAACACTATAGACGGTGGTGATCACTAACTGCTGAGAATCTTGCTGAGCTCATATCCAGTTGTATTTATTGAGTAGATTACAATAAACATGCAAAGCATCTTTTTAAGAACACACCAATACACGATAAGTGAGATACAGGTCTTGTACTCAGCAAGGTTATATTCTTGTTAAGAAGGAGAAGCAGGATAGGGAACACAGTTAAAATAATGCCAGGTAGAATGTAATCAGTGACTGTAATCAGAGGGACAATAGGACAATTCTATGAGGGATCACGGGACAGGAAGGCCGGGTCCTATCAAGTCACAAGGTGCAATAAAGAATCTGAGGAAGGAGAGGCATTTCAAGATCCGGCAGGGGGTGGGGGAGCATGAGGAGCAGTGATTGGTTCAAGTGGGTTCTAGTTAAAAAGGAGTGTGTTTGGATTGGGGTATGCAGGCACCTGGTCCCCAAACCTTTAAGTCACTCTATGTATGGGGTTCTGAATGTCAGCTGACACTACAAGGAGGTGACTGGAGGCTTGTAAAGAACTCTGTCTGTCATTCCTCAGAGATAGCATTGATTGGTTACTATGTAAGAGTCTATGAGACTGAAGAGAAAGGGGTAATAAGCCAGGTCACGGTGCAGTTCCATTCCCGAGGTATTACCCATCAGACACAAGCTCTTCAGATCAAGTGGCTGAGATCTCTTTGGAGAACACAGACTGCATAAGGTTCTGGTTACTACTTTGGGAGACAGAGACCTAGAAAGAAGGTGGCAAAGATGAGACCAACAATGCAGCCAGGAGGAAAAGTTACAGAAAATAGCCCCAAAGGCTGCTTCAGTACCCAAACCAGAGCCATGGTTGAAAGGCCCAAACTCAGAATCTGGAATGTGTGAATGTGAACCCCAGCCTCTGAGCTGGTTAGCAAAGGGGCTGCAAAGTTTTTGAGTGTCTTCGTGCAACCATTTTAATTTAATTTAATTTTTTTTTGGTCCCCAAAGCTGTGGGCATTATTGGGTTAACTTCTCAGCGGGTCTGTACACGGCAAATAGCCACGGGGTGAGCACCCGCTGGCTGGGAGAATTAAAGAGATTGGGGCTTTTCTCCTGAATTGTGTCCAGAAATAGAGGTAGGGATCCCCAGGAAGCCCAAAGCACTGACTTTAGCAGAGTCTGCCCAATACCAAGTGGAGGGAATGTTCAGGTTGGGTAAAGGCCACCCCAATCCCAGCCATAACTCTCTGCTCCCCCGCCCCCAGCCTTTCGGCCCACGTCTGCAGCCCGAAGCTCCTCCTCCCTCCTCGCCCCCCCCCCCCCCACCAACTCGACCCAGACTTCCCGCTAGGCTTCAATCGCAGCCACTGGCGAGAGCCTCTGCGCACGCGCGCTCTCGCCCCGCCCCGCCTTTCCACGTTTCACTTCTCCCTTCTCCTCCTCCGCCGCAGCCCGGCCGCTACGATTGGCCAGCCGACCTCTTCGCCTCGGCCAATAAACGCCGCCCTGTCGCCCCCGTGTTACTGGGTAGAACAAAACAAAAACAAACAGAGCGAGAGGGGCCAGAGGCGCTGCTGGGCGACGGCCGAGGCTGAGGTGCGGGGTCGGGGCCGGCGGAGCCGGGGCCGGGGGAGCGGCGGCGGCGGCGGCGGCGGCAACGGTGGCCCGAGGGGTCAGTACCGAAGGGCGCGGCTCGCACGCGGGGACTCTTCGTGGCTGCCCCTCCGCGTCCCCGACCCTCAGCCGAGGCCTCCGCACGTTGGGAAGGGGAGGGGGCGTGGAGGCCGCGGCCCGGGCTGGGCGGGCCGGGGCCGGGCAGCGCCGGGCACGGGGTGAGGGGAGGGGCGCCCGTGCTTCTTCGTTCGTCCCTCCGTCACGGGGGGCCGGGGCCCCAACGCCCGGGGCTGCAGGGAGGCGGCCCCGCTACCCTCCTCGCGGGCCCGCCCCCTCCTCCACACCTTCCCCGGGCGCGCGCGGGCACCCGCGGCCGAGGGGCCCCCGGTCCGGGACGGGGGTGGGCGCGGTGCTTGGCGGGGAGGCGGCCACCGGGTTGGGAAGGTGCGTGTCCTCCCCGCCCCCCGGCCTCGAGAGACCCCACGGACATCTCCCGGCACCCCGCTGCACTCCCAGCTCCCCCCACCCGCCCCCGCCATGCCCCGGGGCCTGGGCCCCGCCGCCGCCGCCGCCCGCCGCTGGGGTCCCCGCCGTCCCCCCCCCTCGCTCCGGTCCCCCTTCTCCGTGCCCTGCCTCCAGCCGAGGATCCCCTTCTTGAATATGGAGGAAACAAAGGCAGGGAGGGAGCCCCCTTGTCGGTGACACGCGTGTCACGCGTGTAACGAACACGGAGTTTGTTGTTATTATTTTCTAAGAGTTGTGCGGGGACCTCGGGGTCGCCCTCCGCCCCACCCCCTCGGGAGGATTGGTCCTGGGCCCACCAGCCGCCGGGTCCCGCGGGGAGGAGACGTGCAGCCACGCGGGGTGCCGAGGGAACTGGCTGTTGGTTTGTTTTTGTTTTAAACCCCGGTTTCCACGGTTTATTTGTAGACCGGGCATTCTGGTTAATTTAAGGTTTTTTTTGAGAACCTCCTCCCCCCTCCTTTTAAAGAGACTTTGATGGATATGTTCCAAATATAGTTCCTGATATTTATGCTCCTAAACTTCCTGCATTCTAGTGTGTTGAATTCCTTAATATCTCAGTGGGCATCTTTGAGTTCCAGTGTGATTGGGCTTTTCCTCGTGGTAAGGTGAAGGGAAGTAATTGTTAGAATTGGGGGGAAAATTAATACTATTTGAGTATTTTTCCATAGTCTTTTTGTATTATTGTGGTTGGGTGCTTTGAGCTGACTTACAATGGCTAATGAGTATGATTGTAACTCAATGAATTCAGGTAATTTTCTAGTTAACATATGGACTAAACTTTCAAAACCGGCAAGGGTAATTTATGAGGCTATCAGAAAATGTATTGAAAAAATTTTAATTTCAGGCTTAGATTTTTCTGACTTGTGTGTATACTTTTGTGTTCTCATCTAAAATTAATTTTTGTAGGCTGGGAGTCTGGTTTAGTGGTAGAGTGCTTGCCTAGCATGCATGGAGTACTAGATTGGATTCCTTAGTACCACATACACAGAAAAAGCCCGAAGTGGCCTTGTGGCTCAAGTGGTAGAGTGCTAGCCTTGAGCAAAAGAAGCTCAGGGACAATACCCAGACCTTGAGTTCAAGCCCCAGGACTGGCAAAAATAAATATTTTTTTTCTAGATTAGTAAGAAGGAAATGGGGTTTATATAGTTCTTTGCTTTCCATTTTTAAGTTGGGAGTAACATTGTTAAGGATTGTTAAATTGGGGAAAGTCTACTAGTTAGAAGAGAATGAAAATGTGGAAAGTATCTTTAACCTTTCAAATATGATTACTATCAAATGTGACTTGTACTTGGTGAGATTTTGATTCTTTAAAGACACAGGACTTTTTTTGTTAGGATTATGTAATTGCAAATTTAATAAGTTATTAGCAATCATCATTGCCTGATAGTTTTCTTTGAACATCTGAATATCTTCTGTATAATAGTATGAGGGATGCAGTTTTAAAAATTTGATGTAACAGTAGAAGTCTGTGTTTAATTTTTCTTGTATTGTATATATGAGATCTGCTATATAGTTCTGATTCTTCCATTGTGTACCTGTTTCTCCTTGGACAGAAAATCCCCCTTCTCTGAATTTGTTGCTGGTGCAGAGTGGAACACCTACCTCAAGATTGTCTTGTGAGGTACGTGATGCATGTAAAATTCACTTTGAATTATAAGGGCCTTATAATCACCAGTTAAATTAATTTCCTTTCCTTTACTAGATTTTGCAGAAAATATTTTCTTATTTCATGAAGAATGGAAAATATTTTTAATGTAACTATAGTTTAAAATCTCAAGCATAGCCAGGTGTCAGTGGCTCAAGCCTGGAATCCTAGTTACTCTAGAGGCTGAGATCCGAGCTTTAGGGTACCAAGCCAGCCCTGGCAGAAAAGCCCTTGACATTCTTATCTCCAGTTAACTAGGCCCCCCCCCCCAAAAAAAAAAGCCAGAAATGGCACTGTGGCCCAAAGTGGTAGAGCACTAACTAGCCTAGAGCACAAAAGCTCAGAGTGCCCAGGCTCTGAGTTCAAGCCCCAGGATCAGCAAAAACAACAACAACAAAAATAAACAACAACAAAACCCCTCAAACGTGTCAGATACTGCTTTATCCCTTTCTGTGCATAAGTAATTCATGCACAGAAAATGAATGTGGCATTTTCAGCCATGGAAAATGCTAAATGTTTGTAGACTGTTTATGTACATATATAGCTGTGTGAATCAGTATTACATTTTAAGATTCATTTTTTCCTAAATGTAGAGTTGTTTAGAATTATATTGGAAAATGATTGTATAAAGTCACATGTCAGTTTATTTATTTTTTTGGTGCTGGGGCTTGAACTCAGTTCCCCCTCTCAGCTTTCTGGGTCATAACTGGTGCTCCACCACTTGAGCTGTACCTCCAGTATGGCATTTTGCCTGGTTATTTGGCTATATGTTGTTTTGGCTTACTAAAAATCATAAAGTCCTCCAGGCCTCAGCTTCCTGAGTAGCTAGGATTATAGATGTAAGCCTAGGTGCCTGGCTGTCAGTTTATTTTAATATAATTAGATAATGAACTTATTATTTTCTAGTTTCTAAAGGAATGTGATAGTATTTTAGAAAAGGATTATGCCACATTGTGTTTGTTTTTTTGTCATAGATTAATACCTTTTTTCTTTGAGAAAAGGCTTTTAATTTAACAAATAATACTACTTATGTATGTTGTTAAAAGTTTTACCTTTGAGTACCAAGAGTCATGGTATATCATTTTTTTCTTAAAATGACATAGAGTAGGATATGTTATTTGAAAAAGTAAGTCTTTCTGTAATTTATTAACATTTTCACTAATTTGTGCATTTTATATCCAAAAGTTCAGCACATTGCTAATGAATAATTGTAAATGATTGGGAAATCTAAAGTCAATCTGTATTACTTAAACAATAAAACAGGTTAAATAATTATTTAAAGAATATTAAAAAATTGTATTGCAAAGGTGATGTACAGAGGGGTTAATTATATAGATCAGGTAATGAGTACATTTCTTCCCTTATTTTCTCCTAGTTTTTTTCCCCTTCCAGCTCCCCTCCCCCACAAGTTGTATAGCTTATTTTTAATATAGTATCTAGTGAGTATCACTGATGAATTAGTTCACCCTTTGTCCCACCATTTCTATGCTTCTCCTTACCCTCGCCCAAACAGATAAACTTATATGAGACAAAAAGTACAGAAATAAAAATAGGGACAAAAGAGGAAAACCAAACACTCAAAAAGTAAAATAAAAAATTTCTTGTTTCCATTTCTTGGCGTTCATTTCAATAAATATCATTTTATATGATCATATGCACAGAGCTGTTGAGCCTTTGTGAGCTTCAGAATATCTTCCTGTGGTCTCACTGTCTGAATGTTTAGAGTCCTGTTTAATCTATCATGTCCAAGTATAATTTTTTGGTTTAAAGAATACATCTGGAGACATTCCAAAATCTAACTGGCTATGCTGTGTGTGTGTGTGTGTGTGTGTGTGTGTGTGTGTGTGTGTGTGTGTGTGTGTGTGTGTGCGCGCGTGTGCGTGTGCGCGCTGGGGCTTGAACTCCGAAAATCTAACTGGCTATGCTGTGTGTGTGTGTGTGTGTGTGTGTGTGTGTGTGTGTGTGTGTGTGTGTGTGTGTGTGTGTGTGTGTGTGTGTGTGTGTGTGTGTGTGTGTGTGTGTGTGTGTGTGTGTGTGTGTGTGTGTGTGTGTGTGTGTGTGTGTGTGTGTGTGTGTGTGTGTGTGTGTGTGTGTGTGTGTGTGTGTGTGTGTGTGTGTGTGTGTGTGTGTGTGTGTGTGTGTGTGTGTGTGTGTGTGTGTGTGTGTGTGTGTGTGTGTGTGTGTGTGTGTGTTGGGGCTGGGGCTTGAACTCCGAACTGGGGCACTGTCCCTGAGCTTTTTTGCTCAAACCTAGCACTCTACCACTTGAGCCATAGCTCCATTTCTGGCTTTTTATGGTTAATTGGAGTTAAGGGTCTCCTGGGCTCTTTTCCTTCCTGGACTGGCTTTGAACCCTGAACCTTAGACCTCAGCTTCTTGAGTAACTAGTTATAGGTGTGAGCCAACGGTGCTCAGTTCTTGACATTTTAAATTGTACCACAATAATATTGGATCTGTATCACTCAGATAATTGACTAAAGAAGAGGTAAATGATTTGATCCCAATATTAATGATTTTAAGCAATTTTGAAACTAAGGGCCTAGAGTACCAAGATGCTTATGTATTTATTTGTGTATTTATTTTGTGGTGCTGGGGATTGAGCCCAAGGTCTCTTAGGCAAGTACTATACATACCACAAAGCTATTCCTAGGTGTCCTCCCTTCCCCCCTTTTTTGGAATCGAGGTATCAAGGTAGCCTTGAACTCACTGTGTAGCAAAAGGTAGCTTTGAATTATGATCTTGTTGCCTCTACTTTCTGAATTCTGTGATTACAGACAATATGGCAGTAGGCTGAGATCTGGAGGATTGTTGGTTTGAAGCCATTCTGGAAAGAAAAGTTTTTAAGACTATTTCTAAATAACATGCAAAAAATCCAGATAAGAGGCGTGGCTCAGGTGGTAGAGTACCAGCTGAGACCCCTTCCAAATAATATTTTTCATATAAATTAGTAATGCTCATTATGTAAAAAGGTGATTTAAAATTTTTCTCTCAGTCTCAAAGTCCTATAACAGCAGTCATATAGAAGCCTAGATAATGAAGTGGCAGATTCATCTACTTTCAGATAGGCTGTAGTATGAAAAAAATCAGACAATCATGTCATAATTTTTGATTTAACAAAAACTATTGTTTTATTTATTATAATCACTGGTAGAATATGGTCCAATGGTTATATCACTATATATGTTTATCAGATTAATTTTGAGACTTATATTCCTAAGAAATTGGGAAATAATGTGTATACACATGTACACATGTGTACACACATATATACACATATGTGTACATGTGAATGTTTCTTTAATGAACATATGGAAAATCTTTGTTTTAATTCCAAGTTTTAGGAGTACACAGACACATTTTGTTTGGTCTTAGATGAACTTCTCAAGAAATTAGGACATGTTGCGGGCTGGGGATATGGCCTAGTGGCAAGAGTGCTTGCCTCGTATACTTGAAGCCCTGGGTTCAATTCCCCAACACCACATATACAGAAATCAGCCAGAAGTGGCACTGTGGCTCAAGTGGCAGAATGCTAGCCTTGAGCAAAAAGAGAAGCCAGGGACAGTGCTCAGGCCCTGAGTTTAAGCCCCAGGACTGTTCCCCCCCCCCAAAAAAAAAAAAAAGAAATTAGGACACGTCGAATTATATCCCTATTTAAAGAGAATAAGTAAATGTTATAGACAAAAAAAAAGAAATATGGAACCGAATATTAGTTTGTCATCAGATATTGAAAGCTTAGGAAGAGGAAGTATGGCTCAAATAGTAAATTGCCAGCCTTTTTCAAAAAGCCAAGCAAGAACATGAGGCCCTGAGTTTAAGCCCCAGTATTAGAACAACAACAACAAAATCCTATTCAGAGGTGGAAGTAGACAGATTGTGGTGCAAGGCTGGTCCTGGCAAAGGCATAAGACCCAATTTGAAATAAAAGTAGGATCAGAGTGTGGTTCAAATGGTAGAGCACCTGTTTAACAACAAGCACCAAGCACAAGTCCCTGCATTCAAACCTCGGTACTGGAAAAAAAAAAAAAAAAGAAATTGAAAGCTTAAAAACAGACTTGGCAGTTTTTAAAAGAAAGCTTAAAGAAGTTGCATTTGTCTTAATTATATCAGTGAGGAAAACATTGACATTTTTATTTTTGTTTTTTAAAAAACAGATTCTAAGGGAAGACTTCCATTTGGTAATTTGTTTAATCAGTGCAAGTGAAATTAAGGAACAATGGATGTAGAAAATGAGCAGGTACTGAATGTAAATCCCACAGGTAAGTATTATCTTAAATCTTGATTTTGTGAACAAACTTCAGGCAATTTGATATTTTAAGAAAAGGTAATAGCAAAACTGTCTTCAGTAGTAGTACAAGACCACATTATTTTTAAGGTCAGATTTTGTTTTCATGTAAATTTAGATGTCCTTATTTTTTTCTTCCTGTCTTTTATATCTTCTGCATTCTTGTTTGTATATAGTATAGAATAGAGAATAATAGTCAACTTAATAGTTTCACAGGGCCTAGTGATTGCTGCACTATTAAGTGTAAGTGTCTAGTATGTACAGGTTGCACAGAACTTAATACCTGGAAGGTTATGGTATTAACTCTAATGAAAAGTAGAATGACTACTACTAGTTGTGAGAGTACTCTTAGTTTAGTTCTGATGATATCTCACACACTTAATAACACTACTTTCCAACTACTCTAAAAATATGGAAGACATTATTCTACTCCTCTTTACACCTGAGTCATCTTCTTAAAAGCTATTTTTTTAGGAAAAAATATTACACTATTAACTCTAGATACTAGCCTTGTCTTTTTTCAATTACTTTGTCAATGAACTATTGTAACATTTTCTTAGCTCCTCTCCCCCTTTATGCTTAACCTTTTCAAGTATATTCTGTATTCTACCAAACTAATCTCTCCACCTCCTCCCTAAGATGTATAAGCTTTGAGTTTGGATGTGAGAGTTGTTAGCAGTGATTTTGATGGAGTAAGCAGGATCATGGATGGATAATGAATGACCTTAAGTTACATGGCAATGTTGACACTTTATTGTGAGATAATGGGAAACCTTTCAAAGAGTTTTCACTTATGCTAGAAACAGTCTGTGGTTTGGAGAAATATTTGAAGACTACAAGCAAGGAGACTTACTTAGATATCTAGTGAGATAATTTGAGGCCCAGGGCCAGTGGCTGACTCCTGTAATTCTGTCGACTCAGGAGGCTAGTATCCAGAGAATTGTGGTTTGATGCTAGCCTGATCATCAAAAAGTTCAAGAGATCCTACCTCAAAAACAGGTCTGGGGAGCCTGGCTCAAGTAGTACAGTGCCAGTCTAGCAAGCTCAAGGCCCTGAATTGAAACCCTAGTACTACCAAAAAAAGAAATTTATTTGAATACTTAATGCTTACTTGTTTTGAGATTACCATTGTGGTTTTTCCTATCTTTTTATGCTTTGTCAAGAACTGAAAAGGTTTTAGCACCTATTTTTAATAGATTAATTACAATGTTTAGTTTCAGTGGGTCTTCTTACATGTTAAAGGCTATTGTAGAGGTGATACATTGTAATTATATAGTTAGGTATATTTCAAGCCATTTGAGTTATTCAGCTCTTAATTGAGTTATACTGAACAAAAGTCTAGTGTGTTGGTAACTAATTCAGTAGCCTTTCTAACTTAAGTTCTTAGCTAGGCTGCCAGTAGCTTTTGGTTACTCAGGAGGCTGAGCTCTCAGGATCACAGTTCAAAGCAAGTCCAGGCTTGGACTCAACTCCATTTACACTTAAACAGAAAAATGCTGGGCTGGAGATAGGCTCAAGTGGTAGAGCACCAGCCGTGAGTAGAAGGATGATTGAGAACATGTGTCCTTGAGTTCAGGCCCTAGTATCTGCACAAAATAACAAATGTTTTCACTCTCTTTGTGGTCTCCATGGGCATTTGAGTTTACAGAATGAGGGATACTCTACCATACATGCTGATACTCTATTGTACATGGTGATACAAAGAATATTCTAGTCATTATTTGAGGCTAAGACCTTGTTGGAAAAATAAGACTAGTTCTAAGAGAAATAACAAATTGGTTTCCATGATATGAGTATTAGTGTTACTTTGGCTAGACTTGTTAGCAAGACTTTGATGTCCTGAAGGATTTTCACAACTAAAAGAAGAACAAGTGAGGATGATATTCTAAGCAGGAACCACTGGGAACTCCAAATATGTTGCTGTCTTTCAGAGGATAATATGATACCCTTAAGTAGGTTAGAAAATTTCCAGAGGATAAAAAGTTTGGGAGAAAAATGAGGGTGGAGGTAATAAATTGGATAAGAAATACATTCACTGCCTTACATATGAAACTGTGACCCCTCTGTACATCACTTTGACAATAAAGAAAAAAAAAGTTTGGGAGATGAGCTAGGACTTGGAGATAATGGCTTTATCAAGAAAAAATATATCAAGAAAGACTTGTCTTGAGGGCTGGGGATATAGCCTAGTGGCAAGAGTGCCTGCCTCGGATACACGAGGCCCTAGGTTCGATTCCCCAGCACCACATATACAGAAAATGGCCAGAAGCGGCGCTGTGCTCAAGTGGCGGAGTGGTAGCCTTGAGCAGGAAAAGCCAGGGACAGTGCTCAGGCCCCCTGAGTCCAAGGCCCAGGACTGGCCAAAAAAAAAAAAAAAAAAGAAAAAAAAAAGACTTGTCTTGAAGAATATGATAGTGGAATAATCATTCTCACTCTGTAAACATGTAATCATGTATATATATGTATATATATATACACACACATATATTATTATATACACACAAAATCATGTTTGCCAAATGTCTTCCAGATTCTTTGGATTGTTAATATTTTCTGAGTATCTGTAATTCAGCTGGGAATATTTGAGAAGCCATTTAAATATTCTGAACCTTAGTTCCCTATCTGTAAATTGTACAATAATTGCCAAGCTTACTGGTAAATGAAAGGGCATCTGGTACAATGCCAAATAAGTAGTGGACATTTTGTAACTACTAGTTTATCTCCTTTCTCTCAAAATTCTTTGTCTTAATATCCTGGTTGCTAAATTCTCTGCTCAGCAAAAGTTAACCGTTTTATGTTTCTTGTATTAACGTAGATTTTTAAAAATTTAATGTGAGGTAACTTTTTCCAGGAAATCTTGTACATTAAAATTTATTTCCTTAGTTTACTTTCTTTGGTAATAGGAAAAGTAATCTTCTTGTTATGCCATATGAAATTATGTTATTAACCTACAAAATGGTAATTTCATGTATTCTGCCTAATCAAACTTAAGACTATTCCAGGAATAACAGTAGATGCTTAAAATACTTAATTTCTTCTTCTTTTTCTTTCTAAGATCCTGATAATTTAAGTGATTCTCTGTTTTCTGGTGATGAAGAAAATGCTGGGACTGAGGAAATAAAGAATGAAATAAATGGCAATTGGATTTCTGCATCCTCCATTAATGAAGCTAGAATTAATGCCAAGGCAAAAAGACGACTACGAAAAAACTCATCTCGAGACTCTGGCAGAGGAGATTCAGTCAGTGATAATGGAAGCGAAGCAGTTAGGAGTGGAGTAACTGTGCCAACCAGTCCAAAGGGAAGGTTGCTTGATAGGCGCTCCAGATCTGGGAAGGGAAGGGGACTACCAAAGAAAGGTTGGTATATATTGTGTGCATAAAAACGCATGGTGAACAAATTATCTAGTTTTTGTACTATGAATTTCTTGTTCTGGAAATGAGAGAAATACAGTGCTATGATTTATGGTGTAAATAAATATTTGATATATATGTGTTTGTGTGTGTGTGTTTACAGAGTAGTGATGAGGACAATTCCACTTTTCTTTAGGTTGATACTTTTCTCTTGTATCTACAATAGACTTACTTCCTGGGGGCAGAATTTTTAATCTCCTATTTCCAGCAGTATGTGGTATACACTGATGTATTTCACAGTTATAAATTGTGCATCTAGGGCTGGGAATATGGCCTAGTGGGCAATATGGCCTCGTATACCTGAAGCCCTGGGTTCAATTCCCCAGCACCACATATAGAGAAAACGGCCAGAAGTGGCGCTGTTGCTCAAGTGGCAGAGTGCTAGCCTTGAGCAAAAGAAGCCAGGGACAGTGCTCAGGCCCTGAGTCCAAGCCCAGGACTGGCCAAAAAAAAAAAAAAAAAAAAAAGTAAATAAAACAAATAAATAAATAAATTGTGCATCTACTGTGTTTGAAAGTAGTCAGAAATTTATCATACCTGTTATCTAATGGATCTAGTTATGTCCCCTGTGAAGAATACATACATACATTTGGTAATAACATTTGGTAAAATCTGGGTAGAATTTAAATATTTTCATAGATATGGCTTGGAGGTCTCTTTAGCTCTCTTATTTTTGAGTGGATTTGCTTTATTTCATGTCTGCATCCCCAGCATGTGGGTAGGGACTACTAACATGGGTGTGTAAACTTGTGTCTATAGTAGGATTTTGATACAGTTTGGAGGTTTGATTAACTTCTGAGTAGTGGGAGCTTTGGTTAAGATCCTGATAATTTAAGTAATCTCTGGATGATGAAAAAACTTGGAATGAATGAAGAACAGTTAAACATGGAAATTGGATTGTAGCACCTTACATTAATAAAGCTAGAATTAATCGAAGATGACTAGAAGGCTAAGACCAGGAGGATTACGATTTAGTTCTAGGTTAGCTTAGGCAGAAGAGTAGTCTGTGAAACTCCTCAGTAGAAGAAACAGTTTTTTAGCTTCTATTTAGCATTTGTGCATTTCACATTATTTCATGTTTCAATTAAAATTTGTGAACTATGAACTTTTCTTTCCTTTCTCCATTCTAAACTCTTTCAGGTGGTGCAGGAGGCAAAGGTGTCTGGGGTACACCTGGGCAGGTGTATGATGTGGAGGAGGTGGATGTAAAAGACCCCAACTATGATGATGACCAGGTATCAATTGTTCACTTTGTTTTTTTGAGACAAGGTCTTACTATGTAACTCATGCTGGCCTGGAACTGATAGTCTTCATGCCTTATCCTCCCTTGTGCTAGGATTACAGACGTACTAAGATACCTAGTACTCATTCTCTCTCTCCCTCTCTCTAAATTTAAAGTGTTTGTAAATTTTTTTACTTCATTTTTGTTCACACATAATTTGTCACATCATATATATATATTTACAATGTATAGTTATCAAATCATACATACACAAGCATGCATACACATACACAGAGTTTTATACTCAGTATTTTCTTTTTTAAAAAATTATTTATTGTCAAAGTGATGTACAGAGGGGTTACAGTTACATACGTTAGGCCATGGTTACATTTTGTGTGTGTGTGTGTGTGTGTGTGTGTGTGTGTGTGTGTGCATGTACTGCTTCTCAGGCTTGAACTCAGGGCCTGAGCACTGTCCCTGGCTTCTTTTTTTTTTTTTTTGCTCAAGGCTAGCACTCTACCACTTGAGCCACAGCGCCATTTCTGGCCTTTTCTATATATGCAGTGCTGAGGAATCAAACCCAGGGCTTCATGTATACAAGGCGAGCACTTTACCACTAGGCCATATTCCCAGCCCAATATACTCAGTATTTTCAAATCACTAAGTTAAATTTAGGTTAGGGAACCCATTTAACTGTAGTAATGTATCTATGGTTTTTACTTGGGTTCTGGAGTCAAAAGGTTTTTATAGATTCACTTAGGATTATTAAATTTACCATTGAGCTAATAACAGTTTTTACAGTAATGATAATTGAAAAGAGATCCAGTTTTCTTTTGTATATCAAGAAAGAGTTTCAGCTATTGGGTTTCTTTTTTATATTACTGTTTAGGTTAGTAACTAGGATAAATTTTGTTTTAGGGATGTGCATTTATTTCCCTAGGGATAAAACTGAAAAAGTAATAGGTTTTATTTACTCTTCTTCTTTTGCCTTCCCTATCCATACCTTCTTCCTCTTTGGATTATTTTGAAGCAAATACCAGATATCATGACATGGTTTTTGTAATTAACTGTCTTTGAAAAAGATAGGAAATGATATATTTATTATTATTATTATTTTTTTTTGGCCAGTCCTGGGCCTTGGACTCAGGGCCTGAGCACTGTCCCTGGTTTCCTTTTTGCTCAAGGCTAGCACTCTGCCACTTGAGCCACAGCGCCACTTCTGGCCGTTTTCTGTATATGTGGTGCTGGGGAATCGAACCCAGGGCCTTATGTATACAAGGCAAGCTCTCTCGCCACTAGGCCATATCCCCAGCCCAGGAAATGATATATTTATTATTTTAAACAGGAAAATAATGAGGGCATATATTAGGTTGTTTAATTGTGTATTGTTCATATGTATGTCCTTACCTTTTTGGTTTGTTTGTTTGCTGGTCTTAGGACTTGGTCTCAGGGCCTGGACTCTGTCCCTGAGCTGCCTTTTTTTTTGCCAGTCCTGGGCCTTGTACTCAGGGCCTGAGCACTGTCCCTGGCTTCTCTTTGCTCAAGGCACCACTTGAGCCACAGTGCCACTTCTGGCTGTTTTCTATATATGTGGTGCTGGGAAATCGAACCCAGGGCTTCATGTATACGAGGCAAGCACTCTTGCCACTAGGCCATATTCCCAGCCCCCCTGAGCTTCTTTTGGCTCAAAGCTAGCACTCTACCACTTGAGCCACTTCTGGCTTTTTTAAAGTAGTTTATTGGAGATAAGAGTCTTATGGACTTTTCTGCCTGGGTGACTTCAAACTGCAATCCTCACTCAGAGTTTAGCCTCCTGATTAACTAGGATTACTTACAGGTGTGAGCCTCCAGCACCTGGCTGGTACTTACCTAGTTTAGTTCGTCTGTCTTGGAAATATTTCCAACAGAATATGAACAAATATATTTCAAAGCCAGGTGCCATGCCTGTAATCCTCACTGTTCAGGAGGCAGAGATCTGAGGATCATGGTTTGAAGGTATTTGCAGCAGGAAAGTCCTTGAGAATCTTATCTCCAACAGACTACCAAAATGCTCGAAGTGGAACTGTGGCTCTAATTCTACCCTTGAGCAAAAGAAGCTCAGGGACAGTGCCCAGGCTCTGAGTTCAAACCCAGAACTGGCAATACACAGTCACAGGCACACATTTAAAACCATCTGATTTAAGAGTTATATGACCTGCTGAATTATTATGCTGTCAGGTGTATGTTAGACTGAAAACATTCAGAAGTTTGATGAATAAATATTTGAGAGCTTTTTTAATAGCAAAAAGGATGGTTTGGTGAATAGACATTTATCTTCTTTGATGAATTTCAGTGAAGCAGTACTCCTCATTCTTTTCTTTTAGCACTGGGTATTGAACCCAGGTCTCTTGCTTACTAGCAGATGTTCTACTTGAGCCACACTCTTATCTGAAAAATGCTTTACTTTAGATTTTTTTAGTTACTATAATATTGATTTTTTTAATACTTAAGATTATAACTTTTTCTTCCCTCTTCCTTTATAGGAGAACTGTGTTTATGAAACAGTAGTTTTGCCCTTGGATGAAACAGCATTTGAAAAAACGTTAACACCAATTATACAAGAATACTTTGAGCATGGAGATACTAATGAAGTTGCGGTAGGTTTGAAGTTTAAAAGATAATCTCTTCAGTAAATGAGAGGAGCAATATTATATATAAAACTTACCTAGAGTGATCTTGGATCATGAGATACTTTTCAATGCTTTAATCTGCATACATTTCTAATTCAGAAAGGAAATAAAATCTTATATTGAATCACTTGTTCTTACATAAATATTTGGGATCTGACCATCTCCGTGCCATTTTTGTTTTAATAATGTTATTATATACATTTGTAATATTTACTTTAGCAATGTCAGGGCATTTATGGGCCCTCTGAAGCCTCTTATGGGGTTTCAGTTGAAAATTCCTTTCTTAGGCCAGGTGCTAGTGGCTCATGCCTGTAATCCTAGCTAATCAGGAGACTGAGAGCTGAAGGATCATGGCAGTCAGCCAAGGCAGAAAAATCTGTGAAATTCTGCCTTTAATTATCCAGCAAAAAAATCTAGAGTGGAGGCATGGCTCAAGTAGTATAGTATAGTACACTAGCTATGAGAAAAAAAAAATGCCGTGTGTGTGGTGCTTTCTTAGCTAATAGTCTAGATATTCTATTGATGAGCTGTGCTCCTGTCCACTTTTTCAGATTGGTGATTTTTGTGATTAGGGTCTTGCTTTCTGCTGGCGTGCTTGCCCGTGCTGTATTCTTCCTACTTTTGGGCTTCCCATAGTTTGTGGGATCACAAGCGTGTGTCCAGCTTTCCTCCATGGTGATGGAGGTTTGTGGATTTTCTGCCCAGACTGGCTTGGAGCCCTAATCCTCCCAATCTCAGTTTTCCATGTCGTTTGCGATGCAGTCTCCCAAGTAGAATTCCAGGCATGAACCACTAACACTTAGCTCTAGTTTCCTTTGATATTTATTTAGTAAAATATTCTGAATTAGGTTATATTTCTATTCTGTTCAGAACTCAAAGAACACCAATAGAGAATTGAAAAATAATGTATACTGAAACAGAGGATAAACTTAAATGCTTTTGAATCATAATCTCTATGAGAATGTTTAATGCATTTAATATGCATTGTTTATAAATTAAACTAGAAAAGTAAATTTTTAAAATTATTAGTACTGCATTAAAATACAATAATGATTTTTAAAAGACATTTATAATTTAGATCCTTATAGTCCATACTAAACCACTCCAAAATAGAATTTCCCAAGTGTGTGTGTGTGTAATTTAAAAGGCTCTTTTTTGTGTGCTGGTACTGGGGCTTAAACTCAGGGCCTTGTGCTCTTGGCTTTGGTTTGCTCAAGGTTGACACTATAACACTTGAGTTACATCTCCACTTCAACTTTCCTGATTTGTTTTTTGCCAGTCCTGGGACTTGAACTCAGGGCCTGAGCACTGTCCCTGGCTTCTTTTTGCTCAAGGCTAGCACTCTACCACTTGTACCACAGTGCCACTTCTGGCTTTTTCTATATATGTGGTGCTGAGGAATCGAACCCAGGGCTTCACGTATACGAGGTGAGCACTTTACCACTAGGCCATATTTATTCCCAGCCCAACTTTCCTGATTTGTCTCTTGAAGTTTGTCATCTCTGGATTTTCAAGATTTCAATATAAAGCAAGTATTTAGTGCATGCCATTGTGAAAGAATTTGTAATAGGTGATCCCTGTCTTTCTGAAGCTCATTTGAATGAAGGAAATGACACATAAACAGTTACTAAGATGTAAAGTGAAAGAATCCATTCTATAGAAAAAGAGTTTCAGCCCTTTGAAGTCAGGAACTGTTGAAATACGGTATACCAATATTAACTAAGCCTGTTGTGGAAGCATTGAGTGGGAAGCAGTGCAAGAGGTGATTCTGAGCTATCTTGAAGTATGGGCAGGGGATTTCCAGGTAAGATGGTTGAAGATTTTCCAGAAAGAGGAATGTTAGTTTGAAAAATGGTAGTTGTTAAAGTGCAGTCAAGGATAATGTAGTGATGAAGGTGTTACTAACCAGGATACCAGTTGCATGTTTATGAAAATAGTCCTGGCATTCTTTTAAGTAGTAGTTGATGGTACAGAGGTTCCAAGAAAACTTCAGTAAAGAGAAGGGCACTCTGATTGAACATAGTTTCTAGGGTCCTGCTATGTTTTTCACTTCAAATTTGGTCATTTTTGGGTACCCATGGCCATTTATTAATTTTCTTGTGCTTTACATATATTGAATGAGGTGATACAAAGTGGCTGTTTTAAAAGAAGAAATAGGGGCTGGGGATATGGCCTAGTGGCAAGAGAGCTTGCCTCGTATACATGAAGCCCTGGGTTCAATTCCCCAGCACCACATATACAGAAAACGGCCAGAAGTGGCGCTGTGGCTCAAGTGGCAGAGTGCTAGCCTTGAGCAAAAAGGAAGCCAGGGACAGTGCTCAGGCCCTGAGTCCAAGGCCCAGGACTGGCCAAAAAAAAAAAAAAAAAAAAAAAAAAAAAAGAAGAAATAAAAAAGTGGCCATTAATAATGGCATTTGTAGCTGTTCCTTTTATTTTTTTTTATTTTTTTTTTTTTGCTAGTCCTGGGGCTTGAACTCAGGGCCTGACCACTGTCCCTAGCTTCTTTTTGCTCAAGGCTAGCACTGTATGACTTGAGCCACAGTGTCACTTCAGATTTTTTCTGTTTATGTTGTGCTGAGGAATCAAACCCAGGACTTCATGTATGCTAGGCAAGCACTCCACCACTAAGCCGCTTGAACTCAGGGCCTGGGAGCTGTCCCTGAGCTTCGGTATTCAAGGCTAGTGCTCTGCCACTTGAGCTACAGCTTCTGTTCTGGCTTTTTGGTATTTAATTGGAGATAATCATCTCACCTACTTTCCTGCCCAAGCTGGCCTTGAACGGCAGTCTTCAGATCTCAGCCTACTGAGTACTTAGGATTATAGGCGTGAGCCACTGGTGCCCCAGCTGGTTACTTTATTCTTAACAGGAAAGCTTGACTGCACTCAAGCATTTAAAAAGTAATCCCAATTAAACATGGTTTAAGATCTCATTTTAAATGTATTGTAAAAGTTTAAATCAAATATTTATTTCAAGAGAAAGCTTTGAAGAAAAGTAGAATAAATAGCCTATGATAGTATAAAATGAATTTTTCCATAAATGTTCATCAATCTATATTTCTAGAAATAATATTAATAGGGCTGGAAATGTGGTGTAGTGGTAGAGTGCTTGCCTACCATGCATGAAGCCCTGGGTTCCATTCCTCAGTACCACATAAACAGAAAATGCTAGAAATGGTAGAATGTGGCCTTGAGCAAAAGAGGCAGGGGGCAGTACCTGGGCCCTGAGTTCAAGCCCCAGGACTGGCAAGAAAAGAAATAAATACAGCAAGAATATTAATAGATTATAAAACAGAGGATTAGTTGATACCAGACTTACAGTAGTATATAGCTTAATAAATAATTTTCAATTTAATTTACATTCTTGACTTTAATGATGTTCATGTAAGTAAAGGTTGATGAGTGGATCACTACCAGCCCAGCCCCATTGAGTATGACTGCTTTCTCGATATTTCTAAAGAGGAAGGGGTGACCAAGGGATATATAGATAAAAAGCTTGAGTTTCTATAAATAAAATTTTATTGAACTATAATGACATTTAAAAATAAAAATGTTTTATTCTTTTGAATAGGAAATGCTAAAAGATTTAAATCTTGGTGAAATGAAAAGTGGAGTACCAGTGTTGGCAGTGTCCTTAGCATTGGAGGGGAAGGCTAGTCATAGAGAAATGACATCTAAGCTTCTTTCTGACCTTTGTGGGACAGTCATGAGCACAAATGATGTGGAAAAGTCATTTGATAAATTGTTGAAGGATCTACCTGAATTAGCATTGGATACTCCTAGAGCACCACAGGTTTGTGTCATTCCTTTTTCCCTATACACTTTGAACTGAAGAAATAGCACATGTTCTCCCAGCACATTTTAATAGATGGAAGGGAAATGGCCCACATTTATTACCATGTGAAAACAATCTTCACATTAAAAAAATGCATTTTGTTATTTTTTTTAAAGTCTTTATAATTCTTTTTTTTACTATGCTCTGTATTGGTTTTAAGCTACATATTTATTTATATACTCTGTGTTTAATTTTATTAGATTTTTAAAGATATAGATTATAATTATACTTGAATTTGTTTACTCTTAATTATAAAATAGTTCATTATTTTCTCTTTTATCTTTGAAAACATGCAAGTGCTATCTTACCAACTTTTGATAAAAGTTTTAAGTATCAATTTGAAACAAGAATATAGGTAAGTTTCCAAATGGAGTTTGTAAACATACAGTGATCTACATAAATTGTTGAATTTGCACTGGAAAGTGAATTATTTTCTCCAACAAAAGAAAAAGGGGCTGGGAATATGGCTTAGTGGTAACGTGGAATCATAACCATACATGCTTTTCTGTAACTTAGTTTTTCTCACCTCATAAAATAAGATAAATAAATTCCTTTCACTTTAGCCATACAGTAGTGTACCTTTCATAGCCACACCTTTACTCTTTTACACTGGAGTTTTCAGTTTGTTAAATAATGCTATGAATATACCTTCAGATAATATTTTAATTCATCTTGGAAAGGCTAGGAAAAAATTAAGTGAAGTAAACCAGATCCAGAGAAACAAAGGTTGTATCGTTTCCTTCATTTTTGGTAGATAGAATGTACCCTATACATCTGTATAGGGTATATAAATACCTATAAATCTGTAAGAAAAGTTGGGTAGTATACAAGTGGTTATAAATGAATTAACTGGAGTATAAAAGAGACTATGGGGAGCTCAAATAGTTCAATCTTTTACAAAGACTAGGTCAAAGCCCAACAAAGTAAGTACCAGGAAATGAATACATCCAAGAGAGGAGGAAGGTCCAACCAGAGAAGGATAGAGGAATGAAGGAGGGAAGTAGGGGAGAAGGTAGTCAAGAATTCATTGTAAGCTGGGCTCTGCTGGTTCATGCCTGTAATCCTAGCTACTCAGAAGGCTGAGATCTGAAGGTCGTGGTTGGAAGCCAGCCTGGGCAGGAAAGTCCATGGGACTCTTACCTCTAATAAACTACTCAAAATAAGCTGGAAGTAGCACTGTGGCTCAAGTGGTAGAGTGCTAGCTTCGAGCCAAAGGAGGCTCAGGAACATAGCCCAGGCCCCTGAGTTCAAGCCTCAGAACTGGCAAAAAAAAAAAAAAAAAAAAAAAAAAAAAAAAAAAAAGATGTTGTATGTACCACAAATTAAGAAAAAGTAAGAGGGAGGGGTAGGTCAAAGGGGGTGAGAATGTTGAAGGAGGTGACACTGATCAAGATGCATTGTATTCATAAATGATTTTGTTATATAGCACCTCATTTGTACAACTACTTTAAGATAATAGATTAAAAATATAGATTGCTTCAGTTTTTCTTTTGATAAAAACTAGACTTTGTTTTTAGAAAAGCGATTTCTCTTGACTTAAGTCATATTGTTAGCAAGTACTTTTGATTATATATTGAGTAACAAGGTGTTGGGAGTTTCAATAGTAAATAGTTTCAGTAAAATAGCCTCTAGTCTAATGGCATTTAACTTGAAGTCAAGATGAGGAGGGAGTGTATGCCAAGCATATCCATCAAGTGATAAATAGGTATTTTTGAATATACCAATATGTCTAGGTATCAACTATGTAGTTAAATATTCATCATTTATGTTCTAGAAATTTTGTTCTAGCCAGGTGCTGATTGCTCACATCTATAATCCTAGCTACTCAGGAGGCTGAGATCTGAGGATTGAAGTTTGAAGCCAGCCAGGGCATGAACGTCTGAGAGACTCTTATCTCCAATAAACTACTCAGAAAAAGCCCGAAGTGGCACTGTAGCTCCAGTGGTAGAGAAAGTCTTGAGCATAAAGAGGTTCAGGGACAGCTCCCAGGCCCCTAGTTCAAGCTCCAGGATGGACAAAAAAAAAAAGAGACACACACAGAGAAATTGTGTTCTATAGAGGCTTTAATTTTTTTAATGTAGTTATTTTTCTTTCTTATTATAGTTGGTGGGCCAATTCATTGCTAGAGCTGTTGGAGATGGAATTTTATGTAATACCTATATTGACAGTTACAAAGGAACTGTAGATTGTGTACAGGCTAGGTAAGTAATTTTGCCACAAGAATTTCAAAATTGAGGAATATATATAAAATCTTATTGAAATGAACTTAGCATTAATCCAATACTGTGGCTATGTATTTGTCACTAGTCTAGCTTCTCAATTACAATGAAGATTATTGACACGAAATAACAGGAAAAGGACATTAATAAAATAAGTAATTTCTGAGTTTTAGCTAACCTATTACCCTTCTCTGGGCCTCAGCTTTCTTATTTATAAAATATACTGTTGCATATAGAATTTTCTTTGTGCTTTTGTGTTCTAACATTCCACAGTTACTTAATACTGTGAGAGACAACATTACTAAAGGAAACTTATTTACAATTTTATTTTGTATGTACAGTGAAATCTTTCTTGGAAAACGTGTTTTTCATTTTGTTCTTTCGTATCATCAGTTATAAGTTAAATGTGACATAGCTACATGATTTTTTTTTAACCTCCTAGAGACTTATGTTTGGAATTCACCATGTCTTAGGTTTTCCCAGGTTTAGATATAAACTTAATTTTCTAGGGCTACTTCAGGTAATAGTTGGTATGGTTTCCTTAGATGACATGACATAGTTCTAGGTAAAAACTGTATGTGAAATATTCCTTCTCAGCTGGGCGCCAGTGGCTCAGGCCTATAATCTGAGTTAATTTAGGAGGCAGAGATCTGAGAATTATAGTTCAAAGCTAGCTCAAGCAGGAAAATCTATGAGGCACTTATCATCAGTTAACTACCCAAACACTGGAAGTGGAGCTGTCTCAAGTGGTAGTGCAAAAAAATAAAAAATGAAATAAAAATAAAAGCCCGGGATAGCTCCCAGGCTCCAATTCAAGCCCCAGGACTAGTACACACACTTCCTTCTCATTGCAGGTCAGTTATTTTGTAATATCTTTTAATTTTTAAAGTGAGAAATGAAAGCTAAAGAACATGAAGATGTTAATATGGAATATGTATTTCTTGCTATCTACTTTTATTTTGAAAAGTAGCTTTTAAAAGGAATTTTGAATTTTATATTTTTTTATATTATATGAATTTTTTTGGTACATAAGGCATTTTGTTAGCTTTACCACAATTTGGTAAGCCTTGGGCATATCCATGTATCAAAATTAATTTTTTCCTCTTTTTATATTTTGGTAGAGCTGCTCTGGATAAGGCTACTGTGCTCCTGAGTATGTCTAAAGGCGGAAAGCGTAAAGATAGTGTGTGGGGCTCTGGAGGTGGGCAGCAGTCTGTCAATCACCTTGTTAAAGAGGTACCTGTACTTATTGAATATTGTTGTTTAATTAAAATGTATTCTTGTGAGAGGAGAAAAGAATATACTAACTGGTGTTTTGTGGTTAAAAAAAATTCCAATTCAGTAGAACTACAAGTAGAAAATTGAATAATTTCTTTTATGTTTGCTTATCCCCTTTCACTACATATTATGTAAGTCTAAGTTGTTAAATTTTTTCTTTAATTTTTAAAATGAAACAGTTAAGTTGTGACAAGGGCTTTCATGAATAATTAGAAAAAGGTTCTCTGAACTTCAGAGAAGTGCGTGAAATCTTTGTCTTACATTAGCATTTAAAATTATTCAGTTGAAATGAAACTTTTTTGTTCTAATAAATACTTGCTATTCAAATTTTTATATGTGCAGTTTGAAACTGGGTGATTATGAATTGTAAGTGATGAATTGTGAGCACTAGAGTAGACCACAATGATAGGTTTTTGTTAGGAATATTACTACCTGTATACTTTCATTAAAAGAAAAAGTAATTGGATAATAGCACCAACAAATTAAAATTACCGAATTATTCCCACTGGGTTTTTCTGGTGTTCTGTAGCAAGAAATTTAAAACACCAATGCCCTTATCTATAGAACTTTAAGAAAAGATCTTAAGAAATCTTTCTGGATTGTTTTTTTTTGCAGGTCCTAGGGCATGGGCTGTGTGTCCCTGAGCTGCTTTGCTCAAGGCTAGTACTTTACCTTTTGAGCCACAATGCCTCTACCAGTTTTCTGGTGGTTAATTGGAGATAAATTGTGTAGACTTTCTTGCCCTGACTGGCTTCAAACTGCAATCCTCAACTCTCAGCCTCCTGAGTAGCTAGGATTACAGGTATGAGCCACAGGTGCCCAGTGTGAGACTCTCATCTCCAGTTAACGAATGAAAAACTGAAGTTGAGCTGTGGCTCATGTGGTAGAGTTCTAGCCTTGAGTGGAAAAACTAAATAAGGTCCAGTGGCCCGGCCTGAGCTCTAGTATGAGCATAAAAAAGAAAGAAAAAAGAAAATGTTAATAAGATACTATTTCCTGAACTGCCAAACTGTTTTGAGTATGGTTGTTTTTGACTTAGGGTCCTGAATTAATGTCTAGGTTGATATGGACAGTGACATTATCAATAAAAAGATGGAAACGGCAAAAATTTAAATAAGCTACCATTATATGTTTGAGGTTGATGTTATTGGATAATTGTTTACATGGAAACGTTAGACAAAGATGACTCCTAAGAATCTTACTTGTTTGTGTAACTAACCTTCAAAAATGCATGAAATCTTCTGGGCAACATTTTACTTTTTAAAGTTAGATGACAAATGTTAAAAGTAGTATAACAAATACTAAATACATTCATGGTAATTATAAAGTAAAATTAGTTAATTTAAATGCAACATATTATTTTCTTAAAACATAGGAATTATTAATCAGGATGTATTCTAGTGTTCTATTTTTATCTATCATGAAAATACATTGTTCAGGTTGGAAATAGAGATATTGAATGGAAATAGAGATATTAAATGCAAAGCTGGTTTTACAAGCAGTTTTTAGGAAAGAAATATTCTGAGTTGAAGCTGTTGTACTGAAAATCTTCTTACTTTTTCTCTAGAGCCAGTGATATTACTACTATACAATACTTGTGTCTATAGTTACAATTGGAATTACTGATGAGCATATTTCAGTAATGAGTTCAACTCTAGTAGAGAATAGAGAAATCATGCAGAAATCTTTTCCCTTCTTAATAATTTCCCATTATCATCTCTCATTCTTTTGGCTCCATTTGCATTACAATCATAATGATGCATTATTTTGTGCCACTTAGAAAATTCATATTGACATTTTGAGTTAGTGCCCCCTCTAGTGTTTAAAATTCCTTATCTTCAATTGGAAACTCCTTAAAGCACATACATTGTAAACTAACTTGACAGTTCAGTGATTAGTCAAACACACTAAAGCATTGTATTTGCTTCATAACCACAAACCATTTCAAAATTGTAAAATACTTATTTATGTAAAAATCCTCTTAGAATAGTATCGCGTCTTCTTAGCTGTTTGTAATTTGAACAACTTGCTTTTTAAACCTGATAGATTGATATGCTGCTGAAAGAGTATTTACTCTCTGGAGACATTTCTGAAGCTGAACATTGCCTTAAGGAACTGGAAGTACCTCATTTTCACCACGAGCTTGTTTACGAAGTAAGATTGCTTTGCCATACCAAAGAGTTTTTAGGAAATAGTAAGAAATGCTCATGTTTTTTCTTAAAAATTGTTAATGAAGTGATTTCTAAATTTTATATTATTGGGGCTGGGAATGTGGCTTAGCAGTAGAGTGCCTGCCTAGCATGCATGAAGCTCTGGGTTCAATTCCTCAGCACCACACAAACATAAAAAGCTGGAAGTGGCACTGTGGCTCAAGTGCTAGAGTGCTAGCTAGCTTTGAGCAAAAAAGAAGCCAGGGACAGTGTTAAGGCCCTGAGTTTAAGTCCCAGGACTGGCAAAAAATGTTACTACTATTTAATTTTTACATACTAGAAGAAATTGATATAACACATTCTAGTAAGTCTTTTCTGAATTAATAAAATTCATTATTTTGCTCAAATTTTAGGCTATTGTAATGGTTTTAGAGTCAACTGGAGAAAGTGCATTCAAGATGATTTTGGATTTATTAAAATCTCTTTGGAAGTCTTCTACCATTACTGTAGACCAAATGAAGAGGGTAAGTATCACATTAAGCAGTTTCTAGGCTTACACCTTAGGTATATAATTGAATAAAGATTTTGAATTGCTAATGAAAGTTTCTTTTAGGTATGTTTAATAGTATTATACTAATATGTTTTATTGTTTTTTTGTTTTGTTTTTTTTTGCCAGTCCTGGGCCTTGGACTCAGGGCCTGAGCACTGTCCCTAGCTTCTTTTTGCTCAAGGCTAGCACTCTGCCACTTGAGCCACAGCGCCACTTCTGGCCATTTTCTATATATGTGGTGCTGGGGAATTGAACCCAGGGCTTCATGTATACGAGGCAAGTGCTCTTGCCACTAGGCCATATTCCCAGCCTCTACTAATATGTTTTAAAACTTGCACTTCCTAGAAACTCATGCACTCATTTCTTAGAAAGTAAAAAAATTCCATCAATGGGACTTTTTGCCTATTTAATTAAAATATGATTTTGTGTTCTAGATCAAAGATTCAATTTTTAAGATATTGATACATTTTAATTTTATATGTAACAAACTTTTACCAAACTTTTACTTTGTTTTTGTATGTTGAAATTTTGGTGAAGTTATCTATGTTTCTTAAAAATGGTAAACGTAGCTAGAGGAGTAGATAAGAACTTGCCATCTCAAGCCTGTGGACATCTGTTTTAAGAACAGTTTTAGAGCAAATATTCTGAAACTTTTTTACTTGTTAAGGTTGAAATCAAGACTTTTCACCATAAGGCTAATAACTATTAGCCTTGAAGTATACATTGATAAATTGTTTTGTTGTATGTACTTTCTGGGCTAACAACTCTGTGTATCATTTTGTTTTAGGGTTATGAGAGAATTTACAATGAAATTCCAGATATTAATCTGGATGTTCCACATTCATACTCTGTGCTTGAGAGATTTGTAGAAGAATGTTTCCAGGCTGGAGTCATTTCCAGACAACTCAGAGATCTTTGTCCCTCAAGGTACTTTATTTAAATACTTTTTCAATATAAAACACTGAATGATATAGTTGGAAAGATTTCTGTCATTCCAACTTTTCAGATTATGGCTTTTCTATAGCAGAGAAAAGTTAAAAAATTTTTAATCATATGTATTTTGTTAGGTTGTTCGTTTGTAATTCTCAATCATATTGTTTCATATTTGGCCCAGGGTTTAGATTCCAAATAGTATTGTGGTGGGAATAAATACATTCTATATATTAGTTTTCTATTTTAAAACTTATCTAATTAACTTCAGTAATTATGATGTTACTAAAAAAATGGGTTGCTGTATGTGTGTGTGTGTGTTGCACGCGCGTGCGCATGCTTCCAGTACTGGGGCTTGAATTCAGGGCCGAGGTGCTATCCCTTAGCTTTATTTTGGCTGGTGCTCTACCATTTTGAGCCCTAGCTCCACTTCTTAACTGGAGATAAGTTTCATGGATTTCCCTGCCCCAAAGCTGGATTTGACCTGCGGTCCTGTCTCAGAGATCTTTCTAATTGCTAGGAGTATAGGCATGAGCCACTGGCACCCAACTTGATTTGGTTTTATAAAATGAAAACGTTTAGCAGGACAAAAGTCTGTGAATTTTTTAAAACAGTAATTAAGCCCTTTATATCTTAATGTACAACTAGAAAAATTCTGTTTTAAATTTTTTTCATTGCCAATAAGTTATAATTTGTATTTTTTTATGTTTTTGTTCTTTTAATTTCAGGGGCAGAAAGCGTTTTGTAAGTGAAGGAGATGGTGGTCGTCTTAAACCAGAGAGCTACTGAATATAAGAACTCTTGCGGTCTTAGATGTTATAAAAAATATATCTGAATTGTAAGAGTTGTTAGCACAGTTGTTTTTTTTTAAGCATTTGTTTTGGGTACAAAGCATTTGTGAAATTTTATAAACTTCATTTAAGGGGAATTTTTAAAAGAAGTGTTTTTTTTTCTTTGTTTTTGAGGGGATAAAGGAGGGACAAAAAGTAACCACTTCTTCTTAAGTGGAATATTCTAATAAGCTATCTTTTCTAAGTGCCATGTTTATGACCTAATCATTCCAAGTTTTGCATTGATGTCTTGACTGCCACTCCTTTCTTTCAAGGACAGTGTTTTTTGTAGTAAAATCACTGGTTTATACAAAGCTTTATTTAGGGGGTAAAGTTAAGCTGCTAGAACCCCGTGTTGGCTGCTGCTGATGAAATACTGTGCTTTGGGAGTAAAAAGAAAAAGTCTTTGTCTTAAAAGAATTTTTAAAAAGTGATTTAGTCATGAGACTTACTTATCTTTCCAGGGAACATATTGTTTGGTCTTAAAGACTAGACAGTTAAGTAAATGGTGGCTGGAACATCTATTTTTCTACAAAACTGGAAAAATGAACCTGGTTCTACAAGAATGTACAACACAAAATAAAACATGTGAAGCAGTGTTGATTCTTTACTGGGAGTATATTTATTTTAGGTGAAAACATCCTACAGATCTAGTATGCATCAGCTCTAGGTTTGATCCCCAGCACTGCCCCCCTACCCCTTGCCTACCTCCTCCCAAAAAAACCAAACCCCCAAAGTAACCAAAAATCCATACAAAAATGTTTAAACCACTTGTTAAAGGAACACATTTGAGCCTAGGCACTAGTTTAAGCTGTGTACCTTATGAACATTTTTACTTGAAAACTTTTAAATTGAAAGTTATATTAGTAAAAAATTCTAAGATTATACTGATGAAAATAAATGGACATTTTAATTTCTTGCTTATTGATCCAATCCAGAGCTTAGTGGAACTTACATATTTACAATAGCTTTTTTCATTTTGTTCTATCAAATGGTTAAGTGTTAAAAACATTATTTTCCAAATGCTCAAATATTTACATTTACCCAGTCTTTAAGAAGTACTGAGTAATACCAATGAACCAAAATTTAAAGAATGATCACATTTCTAAACTCTACAGAGCCTACTCAATAAGGCTTCCAAGTGTATGGTAATTTAAACTGCCTATTGATTACTACAAGAATTACATTGTTTACACAGGTAAATCTCAGGAATGTACCTTTTTACAAATTTAGGTACTGTATCAGACTTGTAGAATTCAAAGTTAAATTTGCTTCATGAGCTCTTTCAAGCCTATACTACTACTACAGTTTATTGAAGACAATTACAATGAAACATTTTCAGGTTATTAAGTTGTGTTTGGTACCTGAATGATCATGTAATTCTTTAGTCCTTAATTAACTTGAAAGTGTAGTTGAAGCTAGGGACTAGTGGCTCACACTTGGAATCCTAGCTACTCAGGGAGCTAAGATATGAGGATCTGGGTTCAAAGCCAGCATGGACAGATAAATCCAAGAGATGTGTACTTCTAACCAGCAAAAAGCCGGAAGTGGGGTTCAAATGGTAGAGTATAGCCTTGAGTGGGAAAAAAACCAAGCAAGAATGCTCAAGTTCAAGCCCCAGTATTAGCATACACTCTGTGCAAAACCTTAGTTGACTATAGAACAGGTGAAGATTTCTTAAAAATGTTATTGCTGGTCAGGCTAGATAGCATGAAACATGGAACACAAAAATGATTTTTTTTTTAGGTAATATGAAAACCCAACATAAGAATGTATCTTAAGGGGCTGGGAATATGGCCTAGTGGCAAGAGTGCTTGCCTACACATGAAGCTCTCGGTTCGATTCCCCAGCTCCACATATATGGAAAACGGCCAGAAGGGGCGCTGTGGCTCAGGTGGCAGAGTGCTAGCCTTGAGCGGGAAGAAGCCAGGGATGGTGCTCAGGCCCTGAATCCAAGGCCCAGGACTGGCAAAAAAAAAAAAAAAAAGAATGTATCTTAAAATTCAGGTTTTTCATATGTAAAGACCCTCTATATAAATGTTGTATTTGGTCACCTGTGACTGTAAAATTGATAGTAATAGGAACGGTGAATGGTAATTTAAAATTATAAAAACTTGGCTGGAGTAAAAGACAATCCCATAAAATTTGTTCTAAGTTTGGATTTAATGCATACTATCGTTTAAATTCACAAATGTTCCCAATCTTTATTTTTACATAGAGGAATACTTAGTTTTATTAGCGAATACTATGTTCAGCATAGAGATGCAGAATATTTTAAGTAACTTGAAAGGGAGTGTCTTCTCTAGAGTGCTGGGTATTGGTCAGTGGGTTATTTGCTGTTCCTTTTCTGCCATTTCTTGTTTGCGAATTGTATCTTGTGCTGCTTGCTGCATTTTTTCCAGTTTTTCCAGAGTCAGAGATTTCAAGGGTAAAATTCTGGGTTTACACAGCACCATAGTGGTTACATCTTCTACAGACAACTGCCCTATGTTAAATAAGAAATAATAATTAGAGGACAGTAGCCCAGTTGTTTGCATATACAGCTAGAACAAAGGTTTTAAATACTTAAATCATTGTAAATGAAAAATTCTTGATACTAGATTGTGTTTTGCTTGGAACCAGCAAAGTGAGTACTTCATTTCACTGTAAGGAATTAAGGTTTTAGCTGGGCACTGGTGGCTCACACCTGTAATGCTAGCTACTCAGGAGGCTAAGATCTGAGGACTGCGGTTTAAAGCCAGTCTGAGCAGGAAAGTCCATGAGATGCTCAGTTAACCAACAAAAAGCTGGAAGCAGAGCTATATATAACTCAAGTGGCAAGAGTGCTAGCCTTGAGCACAAAAAAGCTGGGGCAAGGCCCCAGGTCCTACACACAAAGAAATTGAGGTTTTATGGAAGACATGTTTTTTGAACTATGCAAGACTCTTAAGCTATCAAGAAGAGTCTTTGAGTTAACTATAAATGAGACTTTAGACTATATACAACACAAACATTCCAAAATGTTATATATGAATACCTAAATTACTGGATAGCTTAAGTACTCAGGTTTTCTTAACTTACTGTTTTAGTGAGGTCATTTTTTCCCCACCTTCAGACCTTACTGTGAATGTTAAGTTACTACATTCACTCAAATTCCTGTATCATAATTTGCAATTTGGGCTATCATCCTTTATTTACAACCTACATATGAAAGGAGTGTATAGCAAATAAGACAAAATAGAAATACAATATAACATCACCTGCCAATGGCTACCTAGTGATGTCTACCTATCACTCTATGGGTCTCTATAAGTATTGGTAGATAATGTACATACCTTGTTTTGGAAGAACTTCTCGGAACATTGACTTCACTTCCGCCATATCTGAATTGTTGGGTACAGTAACTCTCCTTCAATGATAAATCAATTATTAATACTATTCAAAAATAAATTCCAAAACCATAGTAACAGACACTTCCATTGTGGTTTAAGTAGTAAAATCACAATTCCTAAAGAAGGTATACTGCCTTGTCTGTGTAATTTTCCCATTAGTTTCCTATAGTTTTTTTGAAAATATAAACAAGATTGACAGCTCGTGTAAGCATCTAGAGCATACCAGATTTTATTAAAAGTTTTTATTAGTGGTGGTGGTAACTGGAAGGCAGTATTCCAAATTATTTCCCTTGCAGGAAAAAAAAAAGGTAGACATTGAGGTTTTTAGGCAAAATATTCACTGATAAAATCTCCCCTGAAGGGCAACAAAAAACAAATGAACAGTAGTTGAAAATTGAGGTGAGGTAGGTAACTGGGAGAAGAGATAGTAATATCTAACACTGCCACTTTCTCAGGATCTTTCAGTAACTTCCTCAGTAACTTTCTACTTTGAATCCTATTGTTATAACAAAATGTGTCCTAAGGATGCTAACCCAAGGAGGAATCAATACAAAAAGATAGACTGGCTTTTGAAAATAAATTTAGTATTCTTTAATAAGAGATACTGTATGCTACACAGTGTGTGTGTGTGTGTGTGTTGTTGGTCTTGGGGCTTAAACTCTTCTGCTCAATGCTAGTGCTCTACCACTTTGAGCCACAGTGCCACTTCAGGTTTTCTGATGGTTAATTGGAGAAGAGTATCAAGGACTTTTCTGTTCTGGCTGGCTTTGAAGTTCCAGATCTCTGCCTCCTGAGTAGGTAGGTACGATTACAGGCACACACCACCGATGCCTGGCTGCATAAATACACTCAAGTATTCTTTCTGTCACTAGTATCCCAATATACATGCGATCTTTGCTCCAAGTGTTACATCCCAGGTTATTGCTGTATGCTGGAAGTGCATCTGGTCCAGGTTGTAGAATGATCCCTTTCTAAACACATGCTTTTCCAGGCATCCCACTCATTTAGTGATGTTTCACCACACTGATGCAACTTTACCATGTCTTTCAAAACATCACCACCACAAAAGATTTATTATTTATAAAGTGGTGGTGCTGGCTTGGTGCCTGCCTTTTCCACCCACAGAAAGTTAATTATAATCAAGTGAAGCAGCCTCCGGTCTTTGTCATTCTTGTTCCACTACTTTGACATTCCTAATAAAAGCTTCCTACTCTCCATCTAAACTTTTTCCTTTTCCGGAATGTCCAAGTTCCTGAAGAACTTCTATCTGCTTTCTAGAGCTGCTGTCATCAAATTTTACCTGTATACTGCTATCGGGGAGAGAAGATGAAGAAGGGTATGAACCAGGAATAAGGCAACTCACCATTGGTGGAACATAAGGTAAATACTTTCTGCAGTTTCTTTAAAATGCACAGCTTCAGTCTTTTTTTGGGGGGGGGGATTTAATAGTAATGGGGATTGAACTCAGGGCTTTGTGCTTACTAGGCAGGTACCCTACCACTTGAGGTACATCTCTAGCATTCTTCCTGGTATGTATGCTCAGCAAGCCTGTGCTTGCTCAGGTTGCTGGGGGTGACAGGTGCACATCACTGCACTAGCCATCATGCTTCCCTGCAGCTGGAACAACAGGCATGAAGCAGCACACCCTCCCATGGGTTTAGAGTGCTGTGAAATTTTATGCACAAACTGGCCTTAAATCACAATTCCTCATCTCTGCCTCTCAAGTGGCTGGGATTACTGACTGATGCCACTGGGCCTGGCTTACATTATTCTTTTTTTTTCTTGCTACTTGGATTTGGTGGTGATACCTCATGATCATGGACATTTTTTTTTTCCAGGTTAGGTAAAATGCTGTAACATTGCAGATTCCTAGTTAGCTCTGAATGTAACCATCAAAAACATCACTTAACATCAGAATAACATTAGGCCTATATTTGGTACAAATTAGACATGCCACTAAAAAGGAGGATGAACATTACAGATGTTGATAAAGGTGAATCATTAAATGTATGACCCAAATTCTAAAATGGTGGGCAAACACATACTTACATATTAGCTGTGAATAATTCTAGCTACTAATAATTAAATCACTATCCTTTAGTTTTGCTTAGTCTATAGCTCCTTCACATCTAAAATCTGGCGTGGGGAAAACAATGAAACTTGGTGCTCTATCAAACCTCAGTTCTCTGACTAAGCTGCCATTGTTAGTGGAAAGGGTGTGGGGCCACAGGACCTGTAAGGAGTGGGTTGGACTTGGTGTGGAGAATACTCAGTTCTCTCACTTGATTAGGTGGTTTCTGCTTTACGAGAGATGATTCTTGTTCCCAGGTCCCCTTAGGCATTGGCAGGCGAGAAACAGGAAGGGCAGGGCTAAAATAAGCAAGGTAGTGGTTGGATGGTAAGCTCTGGCTGGGCTACACTGTCCTGATAATTAACTGCTCTCATAGTCCAGAGTAGGAAGAAGCATTTATTTCTTTTGTGGGTGTTTTGCATGGCCCATCTAGCAAGTTGTGGCTGCTCCTAAGAGTACTTAATGCTCAGGTGATACATACAGACCACACATTTACATACACACATACAACATCACACCAGGGAGAGAATGGGTTAAAGGAGAAACATAACAGGCTATTGCTGAAACTTGTATCACACCACTGCTTTTGGTTATTTGCTAAATATATTAGTGCTTATGTACCAGGCACTGTTCATCAGTGAACGACACAACCAAATTTTTGCCTGTTAGTGCTTACAGCCTGAGAGCAAGGGGAGAGTCAAACAATACTAGTAGGTAGGTAAGTGCTATAGAAAAATAGTTTAAGGAGGAGAACTAGGAGGGAGTAATTCAATTATAGTAGGAAAACTATGACGATGACAGTGCTCTTATGTATGTGAATGCCTGTGTGGTATCTTTTGAAATTGCAAAAAAGTCATAGCATACACAGTGAGGAAATGGGAAATGGCACTGTTGGCTCAACTTTTTCTTTATGTTTTGAACCCCTGGTCTTTAACCTGCTAAGGAGACACCTGAGCCATGCTCCCAGCATTTTTCCTTTGGTTATCTTTGAGATAAGATCTCAGGTTAATGCTCAGGCTAGCCTGGTCTATTTATACTTCCCATAACTAGAATGACAAGTGTGCACTGCCACATTTTATTGGCGGACCTATAAAAATTTCAAGATGGAGGTCTCCAACACTTTTTGCCCAGGCTGACCCCAAACCTCGATCCTTCTGATTTCTCTTGAGTAGCTAAGATTACAGGTGTGAGCCACTCTACCCAGCTCTTCAACTTTTTTAGAGGGATATTTTGGTATATATACAAAAGTTATACATGTAGTTTGTTTCAGTATCTGTTGTAAGTTGCAAAGTTCAAGCGAAAGTGAATATGAAAGTGCCTAGAAATACAGTATAGCATTTCTTAGTCCAAGTCTAACTTTCATATAATAACAAAAGACTTGTTCTAGATCAACAGTATAGTACTTTGTTTCCACAAATCTTTGAATCTGTCAAGATTGATTTAAAAGATGTTTTTCCTTAAAAATTTAAATTTAACGAGCTCTAAACTGTGTCCTTAAATGCTTCTGGATGCATGACAAAGCAAACCTACTTTATAATGTTATTAAAGGTTAAAAATTTGTGGATGCTTTTAAGAGGGTGGAAATGAATAAAAACTTTTATAAAATTGCAATTGAGGGGGCTGGAAATATGGCCTAGTGGCAAGAGTGCTCGCCTTGTATACATGAAGCCCTGGGTTCAATTCGTCAGCACCACATATACAGAAAATATCCAGAAGTGGCGCTGTGGCTCAAGTGGCAGACTGCTAGCCTTGAGCAAAAAGAAGCCAGGGACAGTGCTCAGGTCCTGAGTTCAAGCCCCCGGTCTTGAAAAAAAAACCCCAAAAACCCCAAAACCAAAAAAACTGCAATTGAGGAACTAGAACTAGGACCCTGCTGTATCTAAAATTTTTGGTGGAGATGACAAGTAGCTTCTTTAGTATAGAGAAGTAATGGCAACTGAAATATGACAAAAAATAGTTTTTTTTTTTTTTTTTTTTTTTTTTTTTTGCCAGTCCTGGGCCTTGGACTCAGGGCCTGAGCACTGTCCCTGGCTTCTTCCCGCTCAAGGCTAGCACTCTGCCACTTGAGCCACAGCGCCGCTTCTGGCCGTTTTCTGTATATGTGGTGCTGGGGAATCAAACCTAGGGCCTCGGGTATACCAAGGCAGGCACTCTTGCCACTAGGCTATATCCCCAGCCCCAAAAAATAGTTTTAAAGTATTTTGAGATTCCCAACAAAAGTATCAATCATGATTTTATGTTAGAAATACTGAGCTTAAAAATATCCACATGCCTGTCATTCTAGGTACTTGGGAGGCAGAGAAAGGAGGATCACACTTTGAGGCTAGCCTCAGAAAAAATTAATAATGTGAGAACTTGTTTCAAAAACAAGCAGAGCTTTGGTGGCACAGCTTGTAGTTCCAGCTGTTCAGAAGGTAGAAGTAGAACTGTAGTTTGAGGCTGGCCTTAGACCAACATGTAAGATCTTATCTGAAACAAACTAAAGCAGAAAGAGCTGGGATGTGACTCAAATAGTGAACACGAGCCTAGCAAGCTTGAGTTCCTAAGTTCAAATTCCAGTCAGTGTTGCAAAACAAACAGAGGTTATAAATTGGTGGCCTGCAGTCTCATCCTTTAGCGGTTTTGCTGCTGTTTTGCTAGATGTTTAAAAAGTATTTGAGCTGGGTACTGTTGCCTCATGTTTGTAATCCCAGCTACTCAGGAGGCTGAGGTTTGGGGGATTGAAGTTTGAAGCCAGCCAGAGGAAAAAGTCTGGAAGATTCTCATCTCCAAAGCAACCAGCAAAAAGTAGGGCTGAGGTATAGTTTTAAGCCAGCAGAGTTAGCAACAGGCCCAATTTCAAAGCCCTGACATTAGCAAAAACAAAACAAAACAAAAAAATGTATTTGAACAAATGTTAGAAAATGTAGAAATTTCAGGCTGGGGATATGGCCTAGTGGCAAGAGTGCCTGCCTCATATACATGAGGCCCTGGGTTCGATTCCCCAGCACCACATATACAGAAAATGGCCAGAAGTGGCGCTGTGGCTCCAGTGGCAGAGTGCTAGCCTTGAGCAAAAAAGAAGCCAGGGACAGTGCTCAGGCCCTGAGTCCACACCCCAGGACTGGCCAAACACACACACACACACACACACACACACACACACAAAAGAAAATGTGGAAATTTCATATAAAAACTAACATTTAGCTTTAAATATGGTGATAACAGGCTTGTGTTCTCACACAGAAAAATTCCGATTTGGTTGGGGCTGGGAAGTGATGCCTAAGTTTGTTAAGCATGCACTTTCAACTTCTCTAGTACAAGCCTCGTGCTGCTGGCTCACACCTGTATCCTCATTACCTGAGAGGCTAAGGACAAAAGGATGACAGTTTGAGGCCAGCCTGGGCAGCAAAGTTCATTAGATCCCTTCTCAACTTACAGCTGGGCCTGATGGCACACACCTGTCATCTTAGTTTCATGGGAGGTTGCAATCCAGAGGATCATGGTTCTGGTTCCAGATCACTCCTGGACAGAAAAGCCCAGGGGATTTGTTCTAGTCCTCACTACTTATATTGTTTCTCTTACCTTACCTGTACTGACATTAAAGGCACCTGCAGTCAAGAGACACTGAAATATATTATATGCCAGATCTCCTAATCCTATCGTTTGAGTGCTGAATGTCTTTTGCTTTGTTTTGAGGCATAATCTGGCTACTGATGTCCAGGCTAATATGAAATTCCTGGGCTCTAGAGATCCTTAGGCCTCAGACTCTGGAACAGGTGGAGCTGGCTGGCTCACACCGCAAGGATCTGTGGCCATACAGAAACAATACAATGGGAACTGAAGGAGGCATCAAGAGCAATTTCATTTGTATAAAGAACCGTAAAGGATCTTTTTCTCTTGTGAATATTAAACTAATTCCTTTAAATTCAGTCTGCCTAGTGAAAATGTGCCTGGGAATGGAAGGAAGAAGAGCAATGATAACAACATCTGCCCAAGAGGACAACTGATAAATGGATTTTCAAAAGCACAGGAACTCATGCATGCTCAGCAATTACTCTATCATTGAGCTTATACCCCAGGCCCACACAAATTTTTCATTATAAACTAATATAGGGAAGAAGATAAAAGTGTTTTGTTTTTTTTTTTTTGGCCAGTCCTAGGCCGTGAACTCAGGGCCTGAGCACTGTTCCTGGCTTCTTTTTTGCTCAAGGCTAGCACTCTGCCACTTGAGCCACAGCGCCCCTTCTGGCCATTTTCTGTATATGTGGTGCTGAGGAATCGAACCCAGGGCCTCATGTATATGAGGCAAGCACTCTTGCCACTAGGCCATATTCCCAGCCCGTGGTTTTCAACAGACATGAAGTAGTAATGCTCTCATTCACTGAAGCAACTGCCCACAGTGTTTCATATGCACTGACAGTGTTCATATGGAGATGCCAAGAAACATCATGTGCCGTATGGTTGGACATTACAGTAGATTCTATTATGCCTTGCTATCTGGCATTTGCTGGGAGAAAAATGTTGCAACATGCTCAATTTGGCAAATTAATTCAGACTCATGTACATAAAATGTACGGTGTCTGGTTTCTGAAAAGTGCCTAAGTCTCAGAACAGGAAATGTTCTTCTTTGAATGTGGGTGATGCCCACTGGCTCTGGATCATGGTCCAGGTGTCAGAATAACAAGTGCAGCCAGGTGCCAGTGGCATACACTTAGCTACACGGGAAGCTGAGATCCAGAAGACCGGCAGTTGGAAGCCAGCCTGGGCAGTCAAGTCCAAGACTCCATCTCAAAATAATCAGCAAAAAGCAGGGCTGGAGGTGTGGCTCAAGTGGTAGAACACCAGCCAAACAAGTTCCAGACCTTGATTTCAAATCCCAGTACTGCCAAACAAAACAGTGCAAAACAAAAAAGTGTGAAAAGGTCTGGAGTATGGCTTGGCTTAAGTGGTAAAGCACCTGCCTTGCAATCACAAGGCCCTGAGATCAATCTCAGGCCAGTACCAATAATGACAAAAAATACTATTAACCTTTAGAAAAAGTATTTGCTCAGCACCTGAGCTATTTATATTTACTTCACTGTTCAAGCAGTATGTAAGGAGAAAGAATTGATATTCTATGTACCTTGTTTCTCAAAGGCCAGTTCTCAGACCATCTACAACAAATCACTTGTACTACCACTACATATATACATTTTAATAAAGCTCTCCAGAAATCACAATCACTGATTCTGAATCTTTGAGTTTTCCAATTAAACTTATAAGAAAACTCTCTTAGGTTCATTCATTTGCTCACTAAATGTTTAAATGCTTTGTTATTCCCAAATTGGACTGTTTCAGAAGTTATTGGTACTACCTACCATACTCTGATTATATTTCATGTGCTGTAAGCCAGGCTTGAGCATTTTACATATATTTGAATTGTTTTCAACAAATTTACAAGGTTTTAGGGTTTCATTCAATAGAACAACAGACAACAGAACAAATAAATTGCCCAAACTCATCTAGTTAGCAAATTGTCCTGTTCCTGAAACCTAGGTTTGATTGCAAAGTCTATAGTCTTTAAGTATATAATTTGCTTTCCCGAATCCAGATTCAGCTTAAAGCTGTTTCACAGTTTTATATGAGCATTTTCTTCTACCCACAGAAACCAAGTTGACAGAGTACATTATTTAACTGTCAATGATGGCTAAAAACATTCTACAACAATCTTAGAGATTTTACTTCCCTAGAGCATTTTCTTTCTTTGGCTTATCTCTCAAAATGAAAAAGTTGGGGGTGGGAGGAGTACAGAAGTGTGGTTGGCTTGAGAGTTTTCCTTTTGTGATTATGAAGTACATTCTGCAACACTTCTCTATCCATTAGGAAGAAAATGTTCCTAATGAACTAAGTGTTAAGTATAATCTTAGTTTTGCAATTTTTAATGGGCTCTGCTTAATGCTACCAAAAAGTTATCACAAAAACACCAGGACCAATTAGAATTCTCAAGAGAACTTCAGCTAGAAAAATAATATTGCCTAAATAGGATTGTGGCCAGATGGATAACAGTTGCCTTGGTATCTGCTTTGATAACATCAAGATTCATCTGTATCTGAATTGCAGAGCCCCCATACACTTTTCAACAGTTTGTAGGGTGCCAGGAGTTGAAACTCTTGCAACTATGTTGACATCAGTAGACTTTGCTGCAGATTACATTGCATCTGCTCCAAGTGTTGGCAAAGCAGAAGCACTTTGTTAAACCTGGCATACTGTTTCTAGTTCAAGGCACTAAAATACATGCTACACACAAGGATGATTTAAATTCCAGTTCTATTTGTGCTAAGTGAGAGGGGTTTGGGTTTAACTAGCAACTTAGGATACATGTAATTGTATTTGAGAAGGCTTAACTTGTGATTGATTAAAGTACTACTGTTTAGTAATCCCTGAAGGAAAAAAAAAAAAGAAAATTAAGCCTCTAGGACTACCAGCTTATAAGAAATAAAGGGACCCCTTTTCAAAATTGCTTCTAGCTTAAGTTTTTGAAATGTCAATAGGAAAAGGATGACAGTTCTAGATTAGTACTAGTGTTACAATACCCAAATGTTTACTAGATTGTGATTAAGGGGTAAGGAGAAAGTTTAAAGATACTTTATTTTTTTCTGCCAGTCCTAGGGCTTGGACTCAGAAGGCCTGAACACTGTCCATGGCTTCTTTTTTTTTTTGGCCAGTCCTGGGCCTTGGACTCAGGGCCTGAGCACTTTCCCTGGCTTCTTCCCGCTCAAGGCTAGCACTCCGCCACTTGAGCCACAGCGCCGCTTCTGGCCGTTTTTCTGTATATGTGGTGCTGGGGAATCGAACCTAGGGCCTCGTGTATCCGAGGCAGGCACTCTTGCCACTAGGCTATCTCCCCAGCCCCGATGGCTTCTTTTTGCACATGCTAGCACTCTACCTCTTGAGCCACAGCATCACTTCTGGCTTTTTCTGTTTATGTGTGAACCCAGGGCTTCATGTATATGGGGCAAGCACTCTACCACTAGGCTGTATCCCCAGCCCCTAAAGATATTCTTGAGACAGGAAAATTTGTACATGGACTGAATTTCTTAGTTGTATTGATGAAATTGTGTTTTTCAGAAGAATTCAAGTCTGTAGGGAATTCATGCTGGATATCTTAGGGATTTGTATATAAAAGTATTTGTCATCTATTCCCAAATCACTCAGTAGAATAGTATGAAAAGAGAGATGAAAAAAAATACATAGCACAGTGTTTACAACTCTTGGGATATAGGTGAAGGGTACTGGAATGGTCATTACATGCTTTTAACCTTTCCTTTTTGAGATAGGATCACGCTGTGTAGCTTTGAGCTCACAATACTCCTACCTTAGCCTTGTGAGTACCTGCCACTCACTACACCAGACCCTTCTTTTAACTCAGGGCTTCTCACTTGCTAGGCAGGCACTCTACAGATGCTCTACGGTTTGGGCCACACCTCTAGCCATTTTTGCTTGAGATAGGGTTTCATCTGCTCAGTACTGCCTGGGAAGTGATTTTCTTAGTACACTTCACAATGTAGTGGGGGAAGACAGGTGGACAACAGGATGCCCTGCCTTTTCTGCTGAGCTAGGGGTCTTATTTTGGTCTGGGCTAGCTAGCCTGGAACTTAGGTCTCTATCTATGACTTGCTGAACTACAATTACAGGCCAGGGCCCATGACTTTCTTCTTTTAGCTTTTAAATGTCCAAACACTTTCATGAGAAACATTTTGAAGGGAAAATATGCTGGTAGAAACTTCAGGAGGCAAACAAAAAGTAGCAAAGACTTGAAGTAGCATGGACTAGTAAATAGAAGTAAATAGAAGACCTATAAAACTACAGTAATTTACAAAGTAATGTCATATGCAGAGTGAAACGAAAGGTGAATCTAATACAAACCACTGTATTTAGATGTAAGTAGGCATTGAAACTAAAACCAGTTCATACATAAAATAATCTTTGCCATAAAACAGGTATAAGTCCTACCTAAGCTCAGCAAAAATTACTTCCTGTTGGGGAGAAGGTAGAAACACATCTCCAAGGCTAACAATATTATGGATACAAAGTCACAAAAAAGTTTGTGCTACAACAACCATAATTATCCTCAGAAGCAACAAGTAGTTCTTTCTGGCTTCTTCATCTCCACCAAAGATGTGGAAATAATTTAGTAAGAGAAGGTAGATTTGCATCATCATTATCTAGTGGCTGAAGTATAAAATTTCAATTTACCTGAAAATTCTGGTCTTATTCTTGCAGCTTTAGGCATCCAATCTGGAATGACCAAGAAGACAGAGTTCGATTCAAGCCTATGCAAGGAACTATATGAGATAACATCATGTTCTTTCAAAAAGTCCTATTTTTTTTTTTTTGCGTACGTTCGCATCTATCAACTTGTTTAATCAACTGTAGATATGCAAGACTAGGACAGTATAGAAAGGAGCGACAAGATCAAGGTAGAAAACTCCGCAGGTGACGACAGGAGGAGGGGAGGCCAGACTCGGAGGTCTCGGCGCAGTGGTGGGGCAGCCCTTCTTGGGATCGCTGGGCCCCCTCCCACCCGTCCCGCAATCTCCGGAGGGCAGGGCGGCGGCGGCAGCAGCAGTGAACAGGCACTTGCGGGGGGCGTGGTCAGGAGCTCCATTTTGCGGGGCTCCGGGCTCCGCCCCGCCGCCCGGGCGCTAAGCAGCAGCGGGCCCTTCCCGGCCCGCGGGCTCCAGGAGCGCTAGGACGGCCGGTCGAGCGGCCTCGCCCCGCTGGGAGGCTCCGAGGGGCGGAGGAAGGGCGGGCCGCCGCCCGGCCCCGCCGGAAAGAAAACGTTCTTCCAGCGGAAGTGGCCCCGAGCCCCACACGTCCACGACGCGCCTCGTCCCCGGGGGCCGTCCAGCAGGACCTGCCCCTCGGGTGGGGCCGGGGGCACACTCTCCGCTCCGCGGCGGGCGCGGGCTACCTCCTCTCCGCTCGAGTCCTACTCGGAAGTGCCAGATACAACTTCCGCCAGAAGAGAGATTCCCGCCCCCCTTCACTCCCCCGGAGCCCTGGTCTGGTGTCCACCCAGGTAAGTGGGCGCCGCCAGGAAGCCAAGCCTGCGGCCCTGAGTGTGAATTACCTTTTCTGTTATGGGCGGTCTGGTCACCCGTGGCCCTGCTGTGGGCCTACTTACACAGGCATCCTTTCGCCGACGACTCAGCTGTTGCCCCGGGTAACGGTGAGATCGAGCGGAGGAAAAGTCTACGTCACACTGGAAACAGGAAGCCAAGGAAATACTGCTGCTGCCACCATCAATTATGGCTGCTCTAGCTTCCACAGTAACTTCCGATTGGGAGCTGTCTCTCTACCCTGCCGGAGGCTTACTCAGTGGTCCCGCTAGCCAGCGGCGCCCAGTGGGCGGGAGAGGGTTTAGAGCAGCCCCGGCCAGGAAAAGGGCGGAGAGAGGGAAGTTGGCGCCAGTGCCACGGTGTGATTGGGCAGTTTCATCGGCCGTGGCTCCGCCCACTTCTCTTCCCTGGCGAATGAGCGGCCGGTCGGGAGAAGTGGGGCGGGGCTGTCGGAGCGAGAGTGTGTGGAGGGGCGGGGCGAGTGGGGGAGGGGCGGCGGGGGGCGGTGGTTGGGCAGCGTCGCTCCTAAAGAGGTGGTGGAAGAGGAGGAGGAGGAGAGGGAGGAGGAGGAGGAGGAAGAGGCGAGCGGGGAGGATGGCGGAGACCCGGTTCCTGACGGTAAGTCGGGGCGGACGGGGCGAAGGGTGTCTGTGAGTCGATTCTTCTTGCTCGCCTTCCTGTGCGTCCGGGAGTCGGGCTGGCTGTCGGTAGGGGGAGGCCCCGCGCGCCCTGACAGGCGCGAGCCCGCGCGGCCCGGGCGAGGCCCGGGGGCCCTGGGAGGCGCCGCCGCGGCCGCCGCTTTGCCCGGGTTCTGCGGCCGGGAGCCCCGGGCCCTCGGAGACCTCCGCTCCGTTGCCCAGCCGTCCGCTGGGCGCCAAGGGCCGCCGGCCGGCCCTGACAGCGGCCGGGCCCGGCCTGCGGCGGCCCTGCGGGGACAGTGCCAGGGCCGGGGCGAGCCGGCGGCGAGGGCGCGGGCCAAGGGGCGCGGGGCGCGCGTTGCGCGGTCGGGCTCCTCCAGGCTCCCGGGGCCGCCAGACCGGGCTGCGGCCGGACGGGGTCGCGTCCCAGTTGCGTGGCGGCGGGGCGGGGGGTGGGGTCCGAGCCTGGGGGCTTCGCGGGAACGGGGCGGGGTCTGCCCTCGCCCCGTTCCCCGAAGCCCACCGCGCCTTCGCAGCCTGCTTCCCCCAGGGACCTTCGGTGAGGAGAAGGGAGTGGATCGTCGGGAGTGTTGCCCGGCGGAGCGAGTCGTGGGCACCCCGGGGCCGCCCGGTCCTCCCTGCCCGCCCGGTGGCAGGCTCCGCGGCGAAAGCTTTTAGGGGTAGAGGAAAAGTAGTTGAACTCCCCGCCCCCCTTCCCCGTCCGCGACGCCGGAGGCCGCGGGGCAGGAGGATTTTTTTTTTTCCCCCAGCCCCTCCGTATCCATTGTTTTGTACCATCCCCTCCCCCATGCCTAGGTGGAAGAATAATGACTCCCGAGCATTAATTTGCCCTCCCTTCTCTCCCTTTCTTCTCTCCCGTCTTTCCCTCCTCTTCTCTCACTCACACACGTAGCCGAGGGTTCGTATTAATTGTGAAAGGATGGATTTCCAAACAGGTGGAATCGCAACGATTCCAGAACGGGGAATTATTGCCCGGATTTTCAAGTCAGCCCTCACTTAGCGATTTGATTTTCGTCGCCGTCGGTTCGTATCACCACGGGGGTGGGTGGGAATAAAAGAGGAAGGGCTGTTTGGCAACCAGCCCCTCTCTCTTTCTCTCTCTCCCTCTCTCCCTCCCCCCCGATATTTTGAGTCTCCGGGGATGCTGAAACAAAATGAGGTTGCAGATGTGGACGGAGTGGCACTCCTCTCCCGCACGTTAGCCACCAGTAGTCTCTTAGGCTAAAACCGGTGCGATCCTGTACGCACTTGGTAGATGTGCGCACTTCCTAGATCTACGCAGAGAGGTGACTGTTAGCAAAACTTTTTGTTTTCCGGAATCCTTGGGTATGCTTGGGTAACCAAGTAATTCTTCTTAAATCTACATCATCAACACCGAACAATAATTTTTATTTCAAGGAGCTCAGTTTATTAGCGTACCTCACCCCTCCAATGCCTTCCTTGGCCCTTAGGTTTGTCACTATGTGTTGAAGATATTTAGCCATTACTTGTAATTTGTAACATTAAGTAGATTTTGTATACTTTTGGAGCATGTCACGTTTTGATAATTTTCTGTGTGACAGTGAGATTTAGGGTTAAAGTACCTAAGGGCCCAGGGAGCTGGCATTGAATATGATTAATCTTCTATGCTTCTTTGGACATAAAGTATACTGTACAAATTTTATATTATGACTATGCATTTGAAAAATGGAGACAGAAACGTTTTTGTCTAAAGTTTCTACCCGCAGACTGTTTAAATGTAGTACATGCTAACATATAAAGTTACACAATTGAAATCTCAGTTTTGAGTTGTGAACATAGAGTATTACTGCATTTTCCCAAGGTGCTTGTTCAGTATTTGAAAAGCTACCTCTCTCTCAGTTGGCATTTGTTTTTTACCTCATTGTTATTTTTTCTCTTATTAGAAATTGTTATGGATTAGAATGATGTTAAGAGATGTTTTAATTGGAGTTGGATTATTATTAACCATATTCGCAAAATTGTTCATATGTGTTTTAAATCAGAAGTCATCTAGAAATTTGGAGCATTTTCATGTTTCAAAATGAGCACCAAAATTATAAATTATTTTGTTCTACCTGGTGGATTTAGGCTTTTAACATATTAGTTTCTTCTGTGACTTGGGATGACAGGACAGAATGTTTTGTCTAGAGACAAAATAGAATTTTTCATTTGATATGCTCAAAGTTGACTTCCATTCCCCTCCTACCCTGTGACTTCCCCATATGGATTGTGGGGGGAGTGTGGATAAGATTCTAATGTATTGTATAACAAATTGTATTTATGGTTGTGAAGGTATTCTGGAATGACAATATTTGTGAAATTTTGTTTCTAGGAAACTTGTGTTTTTTTGTGTTTGTCCTGTGTACTGAAGTTTGAACTCAGCACCTTGCACTTACTTGGTTTGCTTGCTCAGCTCTACCACTTGTGCCATGCCTCCAGCCTGACTTTTTGGTTATTTTAGAGATGGATTTTAGGAGTCATCTCTGCTCAGTCTGATTTCAGAACTTTGGTCTTCCGGATCTCACTCAAACTTGCAAGTAGCTAAGACTACAGACATGAGTCATTGTTACCTGGCTGGAAATTTACATGCTTTTAAACAGTTTAAAGTACTTTTAGATTTTTTTTTTAGTAAAAAAGATAATTAAATAAAAGTCTTTTTTATCTTCTGATTAAAAAGGATATTTATTTTTGGAGAGTGAAGATTAAATGAACATCTTTAGTTTGTTGGGCTGCTTATGTGTCCTTCATGTGGAGAAAAAAAGATTTCTACTTAAAACAAGACAAAAAAATTCTCAAAACAAAAAAGTGAATTCACAAATTATGTGATGAACGTTGGGATTTATAGGTTGGATTTAGTATAAGAATTCTGGAATTTTTTAATAAAAATATTAGGAGGAGATTGAGATATAAAGCCCTTTGACACATCCCAGTAAGATTGGTAGGAAATTAAAAATATTTTGATGTACATGAGTTGCATAGGCTGTAATTCAGCAGTTGATTGATACATTAAGTACTTTATCTGGTGAAATGAATCTTGCAAATATTAGGTTGGTAGACTTTTTTATTGTTAAATTTATAAATTTCATTTATTAGAGATATTCTGAAATGTACTTGTACGGCAGTGTAGGCTGAAAGAAATCTGGAAAAATTCTACAATACTTAACTACATTAATTTAAGGTAAATAATTTTTTTCCCCCAGACATTTTTATCTTGGTTCCCAATTTTTTATCACAGTTTCTTTAATTCCTCAAAGAATAGCATAGTTTATACACAGAAAGAGTATTATAATTTATAAGAAGCCCTTAAGCTTTTGAGATGTTGGTAACATATGTGCTTCTCGTGAGAGTATGCAGTTCTTATTATCAAGATCTGAAAGAAAACTAATTAGACTTCACGCTATATATCTTATTCCAACTTCTAAAGTTCAGAACTGATTGCAAGAAGTAGTGCATTCTGGAAAAGTAAAGAATGAACATATTGCTTGTAGGTAAAACATTATAGGAGATCTTAAACAAGGATATAATTGGTCCCCATGTAAAGTCTACCTGAAAGATAGGATTTATTTTGCAGTCTTGTGCCTTTGTGTCTTTGTCTTTGTCTTTGTCTTGTGTTTATGGCACTGTAAAGACATAGAATTTACAATGTGTCAGTACATTGTTTGCTTGCCTGTCATTACTTATGTGGAAGTCTTATCATTGTGAGTAATTTTATAGCTGATAATTTTTTCTTTAAATTTTTCTAATTTTTTTTGGAGGAAACGTGGAAATGGTTTGCCCTAACAGATAATTTCTAGAACTCTTTAATTTCATCAGTTAAGATTTGGACTTTCTCAGCTTTTATGTTGTATTCAAGACTTTGGTCTTGCAAATATAGTCTTTAGATGAACTTTTTACTTATGTTCCCTGTGTCTTACTAACTGTAGTTTTATATTTGCTAATGTCATAGAACTTCTGCTGAATGCCATGTGCATCCAATACTGCGGAGGTAAATATTCATGCTTCCTGCTTTCAGTAAGTTTAGGGTTTGTTACATGACCTGGACAAGTCAGTAGTTTATTGTTCTACAATCTGACAAGTGTTTTAACAACAGTATACACTAGCAAATTCATATAAGATTAAGATTCAGACTACATGTATAAATGGAGGTACTCACTGGAGGACAGGCTTGTTGTTACTAGCTCTTGAGGAGTAAGTATGAGAGTTGAGAGGTAGAAAAAGTGCTGATGTTAAGAGACTTCATCGAAGGACTACTTAAATTCCAATAATAATACTTTAGACTTTCATTAAAACATACTCTTTTTAAAAGATTTTTTTTTGGGGGGGGGCGGCTTGAATTCAGGCCTGGCACTGTCCCTGAGCTTCATTTGCTCAAGGCCAGTACTCTGCCCGGGAGCCACACAGTGCTCTGGCTTTTTTTGTTTATGTGGTACTGAGGAATCAAACCCAGGGCTTCATGCATGCTTACTCTACCAATATGCCGCATTCCCAGCCCCCAAACAGATTTTTTTAAGTGGTTATTTCTTGTGCATCCAACTGGATTTGGGCCTTGACTTGTGGACCTGTATTATGTTCAGGGGCTGTCCCAAATCATTATTTTAGACTTGTACATAGGAGAATTTTTCTTTTTTTTCTTAGTGCTGGTCCTGGGGGTCTTTTTACTCAAAGGTAGAGCTCTACCACTTGAGCCAAAGCTCTACTTCAGACTTTTTTCTGTTTACTTGGAAATAAGACTCTCACAGATTTCCCTGCTTGAGCTGGCCTTGAACCATGATCCTCAGAACTCAGCCTCTTAAGTTTGTAAGATTACGGACATGAGTCACTGGTGGCCCAGCTCAATAGTGTCTTAGCTAAATAAAAGTAGTTCATATTAACCTAAGTTGTGATAATTCCTAGATTTAGAACTTGAGTATTAATACATTTCAAAACCATATTTAAATTCTCTTTTATCAAGAGTAAACTAGCTTCAAACACATGACACATTTATTACATTAACATTTAAAAATTACTTCAGAAATCTTGGTACACTGAGTTGGCAGTGCCTACTCTTCCTTAAACTATGCATAGCACTTAATGTGCTATGGAAGAAAGCTTTGCTTGTTGTTATCTGGAACATTGAGGAATTTATTCTTTGAAGATAGGGTCTCCCTAGGTATCCTTGGCTGACCTGGAACTTTTATTTTTCTGCCTCAGCCTTGGACTGATTACAGGTGTACCAAACAAACCCAGTGATTAAGCAGTTTTTTTATGCAGTCTGATTTAATATTTCTCGAAGACTCTAGTGAGGCCCATGCAAACCTCCTACACTCTATCCCTTGAAAAGTGCTCTAGTTTTTCATACTGCTTTTTTAAAACTCTGGTTTCCATCTAATGGTTTTTGTCACAGAAATTTACTTTTTAGATTTTTTTTTTAATGTTTTAGCATTTACCTTAAAATGAATTACCACTCATCCTAAGTTTACTTACTAGAAAACTAAACTTTCTGGTATTTTCTTCTTGGATGCTAGCCACTGCATTCTTCTCTGGCTGAACTAATCACTCACTCTTGAGGCTTCAGTTCTATATTACATCATTTGGGAGACCTTTGACCCAAATTAGTCTCCTGTGTTTGTTTTTGTTGGTTGTGGGGTTTGAACTCAGGGCCTGGGAGCTGTCTCTGAGCGCTTTTGCTCAAGGCTAGTGCTTTGTCACTTTGAGCCACAGCTCTACTTTTGTTTTTTGAGTGGATTAATTAGAGATAAGAGTCTCCTGAGGATATTTCGTAGCTAGGATAACAGGCATGAGCCACTGGCACCTGGCAAGATTCTCTCTCTTTTTTTTTTTTAAGGTCCTTTAGCATTTATAAAGTACTCTTTTATAACATCCTTTCATAATTATGTCTGTCTTTTAATGTCTATTTCTGTGACCTTCGTGTTTAGTATTGACTATGTCTTTACTACTGTTTTTTCAGTATACAGTATCTTTTCTTTGTTGGCTTCAAGAATAAAAATTGGTTTTAAATTAATAGTGTTGGAAGCCGTGCTGTGGCTCAAGTTGTAAAGCACTAGCCTTGAGTTGAAGAGTTCAGGTACAGCACCCAGGCCCAGAGTTCCAGCCCCATGACCAAAAAAAAAAAAAAAAAAAAGAAACAAGAAAAAAATTAATAGTGTGGAGCTTCAAACTGAGCAGGACATTTAAAAGAACAAAGAGATATTATCACATTCTTGTTCTTAAACACACATTACCTGTTTTTGGTAGCATTCTTCAGGTGTTAACTTGTGCTTTTTAAACTGCCACGAATAGTTTTAAGAAGTTTGGTATTCAAATGTTAAACCCTTTAAGAGGCCATAAAGTTGAAAATAATAGCAGTGGGAAAACACTTCAGTTGCAGGCTTAAAAAAATAGCATTTTACAGCCATTTAATGTGTTAAGGATATAGCAAATTTCAAAATGCCATTTGTTTTATACATGGTATTGCAATGATGATCTAAGATTATAAGATAGTTAGTTGGTATATTTTGTTAAAGATGTAAAAGACCAGGTTGCTATTTGTAATGATACAATTCAAAGCTGTTAATGTGTTAAGCAATTTTATTAGAAAGATTTGCTTAATAAAGTGTAACAGAATAGTTCCCAGTTTTTATTGAGCACATACATACACAAATTAAAGAGGTAGATGTGTGTGTGTTGGGGGGTGGGGAGGGGGGTTGGCTGCCTGAATGTCAATCAGTCTATTTTAGCCTGATAAAGCTAGGGTGACTGACATGCGCAAGCCACACCCAGCATCTTTCCATTGAGATGGGGATTCATGAACTTTTCTGATGGGCCTGGACCAGGCTTCTCCCATCTTTAGCTCCCTAAGAAGCTAGGATTATGGAGGTATTTGTTTATGTTTAACAGTGTTTGTTTGTTTTAGCTAGCCATGAAATATATGCAGTATTGTAACAATTTGGTGGGGTTTGTTGTTTTTTATTTTTACTTTCCTACACCAGTTTTTTTAAAACACAAATAAGTGTTTTTCTTTCTGTAATGGCAAATGATTCCAATAATGCTGAACATGAAGGGTTTTTTTTTTTTTTTTTTTTGGTCAGTGTTGAATGAAACACAACCTTTACAATGATATAACCACAATGACATAAGAAATACTGATATAACCTTTTATTGTTTTACCAAGAATAAGCTTTATTCTCTTGGCATCTTCTGATCATCTGGACTGGGAACAGTAAATTGAAGGTCACTGTAACTTCTTTGCTAGTGGTATCTTAAGAGATTGAGTGACCTGAGATAGATTATATTTAATTCAGCTTTGGTTTGTATATATCAGGGATAGAGAATTCAGATTTTACTTGGAAAGCTTTAGTTCTGGTTCAGATCTATCTATCTATCTATCTATCTGTCTGTCTATCTATCATTTGTGTTTGTGTGTACACTGTTACTGGGGTGTGGCTTTTTCACTCAAGACTGGCACTTGAGTTACACTTCTATTTCCAGCTTTTAGCTGGTTAACTGGAGATAAGAGTGTCCTAAATTTGTCTGCCTGGGCTGGCTTTGAATCCTCAGATCTCAGCCTCCTGAGTAGTGCCTTGCTTCTTTTTTTTTTTTTTGAGATTTCTTGAATTCTGCATCTGTGATAAGGATAGAACTAGCTATTCTGTTGCTAAAACAAATATTGGTTTATCTACTATGTGTTAATTGCAGTTCTAAATTCATAGAAGTGGGATGCTTACATATACGAGGCAGCTTAAAATAGTAAGGGTTTATGACTTAATCTTGAAGACATTTATTTCTGTACTTTGGAAGTAGTGATTTGAAATTCTTAATACTAGAAATATGGCCTCGTTTCAGAACAACCCACCAAGCAACTGTGGGAACTCACAGTTGTGGGAACTGTAACTGGTGGTGCTGCAGTGTCCCCCACCCCCAACACCTCCTGTTATATAATAGCTTATAGTAGTACACATAGAACATGAGTATTTGGGACATGAACAAAGTGTTTTTAAGCCCAAAGAATTTGAGACCGACTGAAACTTTGCTTTGTGCGTTAAGGATCTAAAGATGATCTGATATAATGATCAGTGAGACTTTGACATTGGACAAGTGCTATTTTAGGATGAATGTAAGGCTGAAAAGCAAGAATTGTTTTGGGGTTTGAGAAATACTTAAAAAAATTGTTACTCTTCTCAAAGAACAACTTAGGTTTTATTAAGAAAAGTTGGGGCTGGTCTCACTCCTATAATCCTAGCTATTAAGGAGGCTGAGATCTGAGGATTGAGGTTCAAAGCCATCCAGGGCAGAAAAGTCTCTGAGACTTTTTTTTTTCCTGCCAGTCCTGGGGCTTGAATTCTAGGTACAGGCACTGTCCCTGAACCTCTTTTGCTCACGACAAGCACTCTACCACTTGAGCCACAGCACCACTTCTGGCTTTTTTGAGTTTTATAGTCTCTTGGAGTTTCCTGCTCAGACTGGCTTCGAACTGTGATCCTCAGATCTCAGAGCACACTAGCCTAGAGCAAAAAAAAGGGTCAGGGCCAGTGGCCTGAGCTCCAGCCCTAGGACTGGTACAAAAAAACCACAAAACAACAACAAAAATCCAGCATTATCTCATGAAGACCCATGACTTCATCGGTAGTCACTTAAGCCTTAGCAAGGAGTCTTGTTATCTTAGGAAGGTAGGAGATAATATAGTGCATGTCAGTTGGGAAATGGAGAGTTGTTTTTAATTTGTTAAATTAAGAAAGTAATTGTCTCATTTGTCTCATGCCTTTCAATATTTTGACTATCTCTGGTTGGAGAAATTCCTTAAAAACCTTGTTTAATTGGGCTGCCTGATATCTTTTGAGCTTGTATGAATAATATTTTTGCTTTGGAATATTTTGAAAATAATACAGAGATAAATGAGATATATTTAAAACTCAAAATACAAAATTTAGTAAAACTAAATAACCAGCATAATAGGAAAGTAATTAGTTGAGCAAAAGTCTTTCTCCGAATAATGTCTCAAAAATGGATTTTGTACAGGTTTGAAAAGCCATTTGTTTTATAATGGTGGCAACTAGTTAGTATCTTAAATCTTGCTGCTTATAGTACTTTTTTTTTGTCAGTGTGGGCTTTTGTATATTTAAGAAAATATAGAAGAATGCTTCATGAATTTACATCGTATCCTTGCACCAGGGACATGCTAATCTGTATTGTTACAGTTTTAGTGACACTGGAGTTTGAATCCAGGGTTTGTGCTACTACTGAGGTATAGCTCTAGAACTTGCATCCTAACTTAAAGTATATGTGCTGCTGAAGTGAACACTTGTCTGTTTTTATGAGTTTCTTCTAGTTTAAAAGGATGAGTACTGATAATGGGAAGTACTTGGAATCAGATTGAATTAACCACATGTGTGGATTTACACACACTAAAATTAAGGATTAATGAGCATCAATGAGCTGAAGACCAAATTGGTTTTTTTTTTAATTTTTAGTTGCAGATACTGTTGGACATTGCCATCATAATCTACATAGCCTAGAATTGTAACTGTGTTTTATTTCACTTTATACTTAGAACTAGGTAACTGTAGGGGAGGGCAAAGTGGCAATATAGGCAATCACCACAGTCTAATGTCAATTCATATGTCAGCCCAAGAACACAGAAGAGGGGAAGCCACTTTGCGCTCCCCTACAGTTACCTAGTTCTAAGTATAAAGTAAAATAAAACAAAAGGGATTGGCCATTGTATATATTTAAATGATATACATATAAGAGATAAACTTAAAACTCACACATAGTTGAAGGATAACACTGCAAATATTTAGTATTTTCTAGACTTGAAAAAATTTATTGTCAAAGTGATGTACAGAGGGATTAGTTTCATACATAAGGCAGTGAGTACATTTCTTATCCAACTTGTTACCTCCCTCATTTTTCTCCCCCCCCCCCCTTTTCTAGACTTTTGAAAGCTACGCTTTTTTATTTTTTTTATTTTTTGCCAGTCTTGGGGCTTGGACTCAGGGCCTGAGTGAGCACTGTCCCTACCTTCTTTTTGCTCAAAGCCAGCTTTACCACTTGAGCCACATCGCCACTTCCGACTTTTTTTTTCTATATTTGTGGTTCTGAAGAATTGAACCAAGGGCTTCATGTATGCGAGGCAAGCACTCTACCACTAGGCCACATTCCCTTCCCAAAAGCTACACGTTTTTTGTATGTATATGATTATAATAAAGCTTGATTTATAAACTATACAATTAAGGTGTTAACAGTGTCTAATAATAAGTAGAACCATTGCTATAATAGTTTGGTGGTTATGATTACTAGCCAACTTCATAGTATATATAATGTGAGTAGTTCATATCCCTTGTTGAATGGGGCTGAACTCCTTGACACTGTTCATGCCACTCACATGGAGGCACAATTTAAAACTTAGAAATTGTTTACTTATGGAATTTTCATATTTTTGGACTACAATTGCTACAGATAACTAAAATCACTATGAAAATGAGAGAGTAAGGAAGGGACTACTATACTACGTAGTTCTTTCATAACATAGTAGTTGTGTTACTCAGGGTCTAGATGCTGTCTTTGAACTCTTTTGCTCAAGGCTAGTGCTCTAGCATTTTGAACCACATAGCCCCATTTCTGGTTTTCTGGTGGTTAATTGGAGATAAGATTCTCATGGACTTTCCTGCCCAGGCTGGCTTTATTCCTTAACTGATTTTTTAAAAAGCATTGGTTATCTCCTTCACTCTCAGTATTAAGTAGCAGTATTTTTAGCCTATTTTCAGTTAAAAAAAAACTACTTTTGTTAGGAATGTATGTATATGATTTCTTAAGTTCTGATGTATATGATTTCTTAAGTTCTGTCTCTCCTTATGTCAGTGATGCCAAGTGAAGCCTGTAAGAGCTTCCCGTTTCTCAGAGATTTGTTGGTTTTGTCCTGGTGTGTGCTCTATCCCTGAGGGTGCTGAGCTCTGGTAGATTTGAGGTATGGGGCTGCGGGCCCCCCACTGGTGATCTTCCTTTTTCCTCTACCTTTACTCTTTGGCAGCCCTTCTCACTTATAAGGCTGGGGTTGGCTTCTAGTTTGTTGAAGTTGTATTTCTTTTTTATTGTCCTTTCTAGTTGAGGAGAAAGTTTTCTAGAGGAATGAGGGGACATACCATCTTTTTCTCTGCTCTTTAAACTAAAAATGCTAAGAGTTGCAGGTTCACTTTTGTTATGATAGAAATCATTTTATGTAAGGAATAAAATGTGCGGATATAGTATTCTGAAAGCCAAAACCAGTTTATTTATAGAGGGTCTTTTAGATCATTTTAAAATAAGTGGCACTTGAGATCACTTTCTACACCAGGACCTACCTACATGGTAGGAAGGAGTGTTATCATTGAGCTCCATCCCCAGCGTTAGGTCTTATTTTTTTTAGAATAAAAAGAAAAAGTCACATTTTAATTTTCAAGTTTAAGTATATATGAAGCCTTAGAAAGTCTTAACAATGAGACCAGAGACTATTTTGCTATAGTTAGGCATTACTTTTAGAGTGTTCATTAGTCACTGGCTTTAGATATTGATTCCTTTTTCAAATGAATTTGAAAATTGGACTTTTATACTCTAGATTCTGCCACTAAAATATTTTTATTTTTAGGCCTTTGATGTAATAATGTGCTTGGAATGTTAATACTTGGAAGGTTATTGGAACAGCTTTCAGGTGTTTTTTTTATTAAGAGATAACTATATTTTTCATATATCATCTTTAAAATGTTTTTTATTAGTATAATGGTGATATACAGATGGGATACAGTTACGTAAATCAGGTAAAATGTTTATTTCTTTTTTGACAGTGTCATGCCTTCCCTCGCTCTCTTCCCAGTTTTTCCCTCCCATACCCTAGTTGTATAGTTCATTTTTAACATGCTGCATTTTTTCACCCTTTGTCCCTCCATTTCTGTGCCTCCTCTTGCACTCCCAAAGACATATAAACATACAGAATAAAAAGGAGGGGCTGGGGATATAGCCTAGTGGCAAGAGTGCCTGCCTCGGATACACTTGGCCCTAGGTTCGATTCTCCAGCACCACATATACAGAAAACGGCCAGAAGCGGCGCTGTGGCTCAAGTGGCAGAGTGCTAGCCTTGAGCGGGAAGAAGCCAGGGACAGTGCTCAGGCCCTGAGTCCAAGGCCCAGGACTGGCCAAAAAAAAAAAAAAAAAAAGAAAAAAAGAATAAAAAGGAAAGAAAACAAACAGCAAAAAAGAGAGAAAAAACCCTTTTGTTCCCATTTCCTGGAGTTTATTTCAGTAAATACTATTTTGTTTGATCAGATGCACATAGGCATTATACCTTTCTAAGAGTTGCCTCCTTTGGTAGCTTTCAGTTTTAAGACTTTGCTATTCTGGATATTGATAATTTCACTATTACATGAATCTCAAATTTTTACTTACCTTGTAAAAGTTTATCAATATAGTTGATCTGTTTTCTACTAAATAATTGGACTATGAGTGCTTAAAACACTAGAGACTAATTAAATAGGTACTTCTCAGAAAAGGTTTTTTTGACCCAAATGAGTTCAGAATGTCTGCATAAAGTACTAATGGATTCTGTGAAGATAATGAAGAGCACAAATTAAAAAGTCATAGTAAAGTTGTTTGAAACATACCTTACTATGTATGAGTCTGTCTTGACCACAGAACTGTAACAGTACTCTGTTACGCATTTTGGGAAATAATTGAGAATATTTTTGGATTAGAAATATTGTTTGAATATTCCAAAATATATGTTTCATTGACTGTTAGGATTACTTACAAACCTAAGAAACTTAATCAGCTTCTTTTTGTTGTTGTTGTTGGTCGTGGGGCTTCATTCAACTCTGGGCCTGGGCGCTGTCCCTGAGATCTTCAATTCAAGGCTCTACGCTTGAGCCAAACACCACTTCCAATTTTCTGGTGGTTAATTGGAGATAATAGTCTCACAGACTTTTCTGCCTGAGCTGGCGTTGAACCACGATCCTCAGATCTCAGCCTCCTGATGAGCTAGGATTATAGGTGTGAGCCTGGCTTTATCAGCTTCTTAATATGGGTAAATAACTATATACTCAGAACATTAGTTATGAGAGGAATCTTGTTAGAATTGATCTTCTGAACTAAAAGAAATTCTTTTTTATTATATTTTAATTTTATTATATTTGAGTAGTTGTACAAAGGAGTTACGACTCATCAGTTTATAAGTACAATGTTTCTTGGTTCATGTGCCACCTTCATTATTTTACCCTGTCCCTCCCAACCAACACCTCTCCTCAGTTTTCTTAGTTTCATAGGCTGTGCATTGAATATTATGATTATATTCTTTCCCCTTTCTCTCTTCATTCCCCCCAGACCTTTCCTCCATACCTTTCAATTTCTTGGCCAATTTCCTGGCATTCATTTGTTGTACTCTGAGTTTGTTTTTCTAAGGAATTACACTGTTTGAATTCTTCTCAGTAAATACTGTACTTCAGTTAATTCATTTATGTACACTTTCATACAACTTGGTATGTGTTTACTGTGCATTTATAAATTCTAGCTTCTACTTATGAGAGAAAACATGTTCTTTGTTGCTCTGGGCCAGACGTAATTTACTTAACATAATTTTAGATTGGAAGTAATTCTTCATTGTCTACTAAGTACAAAAACATGCAAAATTGGTTACCTTTAGAACTACTTTGTAATAAGACTTAGCAGTAGGAGTTTTAGACCTCTAAGGTCTAGATGAAGTCGTATAGCTTCCCAGATGGAAAATTGAGGCCTAGAAATGTCAGGCAGCAAAGGCCATGAGATGCTTATCTCCAGTTCCCCAAAAAGCCAGAAGTGGAGCTATGACTCACAGTGGTAGAGCACTAGCTTTGAGCAAAAGACCTCAGGGACAGTGCCCAGGCCTCTAGTTCATGCCCCAGGCCTGAGAGAGAGGGGGGGGGGCAGGGAGAGAAGAGAGAGATGGTTTTTCTATATTCTGTTGATTGTTCTTTTTTCCCTGGAGGGGGGCATTATTTACCAATAGTTTTTGTTTCAGATATTTATTTTCCTTAGTTCATGTGTGTAATCTCAATTATTTACATTATTTTGTGTTATTTGCTTGACTTATTTGTATTCTGAAATGGAGAACCTGTCATTGTGGTTAAGAATTAGCGGGCCAGGCATGATGGTGCATGCCTGTAAATCATGGTTACTTGGGAGGCCATTGGGAAGATCTCTGAGCAGTCTGAGACTAATCCAAGCCCAAACACTTGAGACACTATCTAAAAGAGCTGGGGTTGTGCAAGCTCAAGTGGAAGAGCCTCTGCCTAGCAAATATAAGGCCCCAAATTCAAACCTTAACACTGTCTGTAAAAAGGCTTCTATTGGTTTTATCATTTTGTCAGTTATAATCTTACATTTTCTTAGATAAGTCATTAAATTTGACGCTGTCTCCTTATCTGTAAGTGAGGATTAATATGCCTTAGACTTAGTGAGATGCTTGCTTAAAAGCACATAGTATGCTTGGCACATAGTAGTTGCTCAATAAATACTTTTTCCTGCTTGCTGCAAATATTAGTGTTAGATTTTCTCAGTCTTGGTTAATTCATCTGTTAAATGGGATCACTACTACTTGGGGTGCTTGCTTCTCCAGAGTTGTTTTGAAAGCCAAATGTAGAACAATCTGGAGTGTAGGGCATTCAAATATAAAAAATCAAAGGAAGAACAATTACGGACTTAAACTAGTGTACCCAGTTAAGCTATTGAGAAACTAAATCCTTCCCGATAAACAAAGACTAAAGGAATTCATGAATGCTAAACCAGCACTACAAAGGATACTAAAGGGAAGTATACTGTCTAAAGAAACAATCACAGTCAAAGAAAATCAAATGTAATTATGTGAAAGTAGTCTGAATCGCCTATCTGAACAGAGGTCGCAACATTTAGCTGTTAGGATTGGGCTAGTATAAGCCAAAGTAATGGTTTACTTTTAGGGATGAGTTTAACAGAGGACTGGAAAAGAGATCTGTCTTCATTGAGTACTGATAGACTAAGGCACATGGAGACATGTAATTCCAGGCCAGTCAAGTCCAGGGTACAGGTTTCTTTATTTGGTGTTTGCCATTTACAGATGCATCATCCCTGGTGATAGAAGGTTATCAAGATAGTTACTTCATTGGTATTCTCCTTGTATTACTAAGACCCTAGAAGACGACTCTTATGACATTGACATAGCCATTCAGAATTTGGTCTCAAAATTTCTTTACCATATCCCCTGCCATTTCTTTATCTCCAGTTATTTCTAACTTTTTCAGGGAGAGATTAAACACTTAAATTAGGCTTGCTAAGTATTTTATTTCTTTTATACTCTTACACAATTGTGAAGCTCTTAGTAAATTTATACTTTAAGGAAAGCAAATGAATTATATTATGAAGGAGGTACATTTCGGCCTAAAGATCAGCACATGACTATATAAAACCAGTATATAGTGAAAAATGTCCCTTCAAAATTGTGTAAGTGCTCATATAGTATGTTGCATGTGGCTTTATATGTGTATAAATACAGCGAATGTCTTGATTATATATCATCAATAGATTATGAAAAGTTTGTAAATATTCTCATTAATTAGGTATTACAGCAGAATTATGAGCATTCCAATTTACTGATCTGACTCCTACTTTTTATGAGTTCCTCTTTTGGTTATTTTAACGGTTTTCTGTTGCCTTCAGATATTTCCTTGAACAATTTGGGAAACCATCATCTCATACAGCCTGGCCACACTTCCTATATTCTTTCTTTAGATTGACCACATACCTGAATGGAAAGGCTAAATGGTGCTGTTTCAATTCTCCCATTCTCTTTTTCTTCCACACAGTGGAAGTACATGTAAATTAGAGACCCTGAATCTTTGTGTTCCATGGCTTGCTTTTTTATTTATATACCAGAGAAAAAAGAATTATCTTTTCCTCCTTCCCTTTTTACTCCATCATGTCTTCTTATTGTTATTTAGGATTTCTTACAGAACTCAGGAAGGTATTTTACTTTGAACTACTGCTGTATCATGTCTTCTTATTGTTATTTAGGATTTCTTACAGAACTCAGGAAGGTATTTTACTTTGAACTACTGCTGTATATAAAGGATATAACTCAAGAGCAAATGGAAGAGATGAATAAAGTAAGATTGGGGGAATATGGATATTTCATATCCTATGTACAATCTTTATAACACCTTGATGTGTCCACCAAACCATAAATTTTCTTAAGCCCTGTAGTTTTGAGATTATTATAGAAGCTTTATTACAATTACATAAGTATGGTTGGTTAAATCACTGCCTATTAGTGGCCAATAGTCAGCCTTTCTTACCTATACCAGACATACAGTTGGGAACGATAGAAATATTTTAATAGCTTTTTCACATAATGAAAGGTATTCCCAGATACTATGTCAAAACTGGACATAACCTCTTGAAGTAAGCTTAATTATAATGTAGTATGTAAGGCTATGTGGATGATTTTTTTCCCCTAATTTCATTTGAAATAATGATAGACAAATAGGAAGCCACAAAAATAACAATTGCAGTTCTTACAACATTGGCGTCTCACAAAATTGTAGTACAATGTCAGTATCAAAACAAGAAACTTGACATTGGCACAACACTGTTAAATTATAAAATTTGGATTAGAGTTTTGGGCATTTTTCATGTATTAATTGGATGTGTGTATAGTTCTGTGTATTTTTATCCTACATGTACCTGGATATAACCACCACCAAAATGAAGATACATAGAATGTTTTCCTTACCATAAAATCTCCCTCTCCAACCACAATTGATTCTCTCCCCTAGCAACGTCTACTCTATTCTCCATCTCTACAGTTTTGTCATTTCAAGAATGTATAAATAGAATTGTAAAGTATGTCATTTTAGAGGCTTTTGTTTTCACTCAGCATCTTGCTCTTGAGATCCAGATATTACATATTTCAATTGATTGTTCCTTTTTACTGCTGAGTAGGATTTGCTTGTGTGGATGTACCAAGGTTTCTTTCGTTGTTCACTCACTGAAAGACATTTGAGTTGTTTTCAGTTTTTGTCATTATAAACAAAATTGTGAGCAGTAGTACACATTTCTTGGGGATAAATCCAAGGAGAGCATTTGCTAGGCTGTATGTTATGTTCTGTAAGTACAGTAACTGCTCTTTCTGCGGTGGCTATACCCCTTTATTTTGCCTTCTCACCAGTAATGTATGAGAGAGGTGGTCTCTCCAAGTCATATTAGTATTTGTATTATTACTAATTTTTATTTTAGGTTATCTGTTAAGTTATATAGTAATATTTCAAAATGATATAACCTTTAAAAATTAAACTGGCTTTGTTGATGTATGCATATGTTGTGGATAAATATGAGTTCTTCCTCCTCCATGAAGAACACCAGTTTCTTTTTTTTGGCCAGTCCTGGGGCTTGGACTCAGGGCCTGAGCACTGTCCCTGGCTTCTTTTTGCTCAAGGCTAACACTCTGCCACTTGAGCCACAGCGCCACTTCTGGCCATTTTCTGTAATGCGGTGCTGGGGAATTGAACCCAGGGCCTCATGTATAAGAGGCAAGTGCTCTTGCCAGTAGGCCATATCCCCAGCCCCGAACACCAGCTTCTTAAGCAAAACCATATACTCAATTTCCAAGTTGCTGCTCTACACTCTAGATCTCTCTCTTCTCTTCTAGTTTATAAATTCATTTCTGCTTCTAGCTTTTTTTAACTGGGTAGTCCTTTCTTTTCTGCCACACTTACCTCCCGAATCTCCTCAACTTTAGCTTAATTTGGGAATACAATTTAGATTGCTGGGCACTGTTGGGGAAAAAAAAAATCAGTGGCACTGGAGGTTGATGGTGCTACTACAAATTAACATCTAAACATAACCAGACTCTGATATTATCTGTCTTTGGTCTGTGTCTTTATTCATTCCTTTTTTGTATCTTCAAAAAATTTTCTCTGGATACATTAATTTGCTTCTGCTTTGCCAATCAAATACTTTTCTCTATGTAGAACATAGAGATATCCATCGAAGATGAAATAATAATCCTTCTTAATTTCCTCCTGTTCTGTTCCCAAGTAAACTTTTCTGTAACAAGTCCAGAGAGTCAGCCTTGAGTGAAATATCTAAGGGATAGTGCCCAGGCCCTGAGTTCAAGCCCTTGTACCAGCAACAAAACAAAAACAGATTTTTCTTACCTTTTCAGTTTTGGTGGCTTAGTTTTGGTTGTTTTACCAGTAAACTCTGTACTTTTAAGAACTCTGTTTCATTGTCTACTTTTCTACTCCCTAGAATATTGATATCCTTGAAGACTGCTTTTTATCATTGTTTTTCAAAAAGTAGTCAGATTAACTTTGAGGGCTTATTAAAATCTTTTTCATGGATGGCCTGCTTTTTTTCAATATATATTTATTTTTGTTGTTGTTGTACTGTTGTCCAGTCTTTTGTCTGTTTTGAAATCCTTCCTATTGAAGCTGATAATTGTAGACAAAACAGTTTTGGTGTAATAGGAATATAGGCTGTAGCTATGACACCTCATATGGAATCTTGGTTCTGTTAGTTTTTCAGAATCACAAAGATAGTTACTTATAAATACTTATGTATCTCTGCTGGGTATATGTGGTTCACACCTGTGATCCTAGCTATCACGATTTGACTGTTATCTCTCTCTACTCAGAAAAAGCACTGTGGCTCAAGTGGTATAGTGCTAGCCTTGAGCAAAAGGGATAGGCCTCAGGCCTTGAGTTCAAGCCCCAGGACTAATACAGTAAATACAAAAAAAAATTCTGTGCTCTATTGTTTCTTTGTATAAAATGTTGATTTTAATTTGTTCCTCATAGGGTTGTAACATTAGATGAGAATTGTTTAGAATAGTATTTGTAAATAGAAATCACTTCATAAATGTTAGTTCCTATTTTATTTCTCTCCATTTGAGCCCTTATATGGTTTCATAAACTTTGATATAGTTTCTTGCCTCTCCTTATTAGATCACAAGTACTTTTCAAGTAGAGCCTGACTTATGTAACTTATGACTTAGCAACTTATGTGGATTTCAGTTGATTTTGTGTAATAAAAGTGTTCAGTAAATATTTAATGTATCAAATCTTAAAAAATGACAATTTACAGTAATTATTCTTCAGAGCCTATTTATATGATACAAGTTATAATCTAAGTTAATTTGATACTCTGTGTTATGTTTCAGGAATTCTAATGAATCATTGACTGGCCAGCACCATTTTACCAGCTGAACGGAAAAGCTCTCAGAAATGGGTGGAGTGCTTTTCGATCCAACATGTAGAATGTGGATGCTACTCCATGCTGATTACTTCTTCATGCCAACTCCTTTTTTAATTGTGTAGGATCTTTGTCTCTTCATCTTTGAGATTGGATTGTGGGCAAACAAAACGAGTACATGTAGTTTTTTTCTCCAAGCTTGAGTCACCATGAGTAGTAGTTTAGGAAAAGAAAAAGACTCTAAAGAGAATCCCAAAGTATCATCAGCCAAGGAAAGAGAAAAGGAGGCAAAAGCCTCAGGAGGTTTTGGGAAAGAAAGCAAAGAAAAAGAACCTAAAACCAAAGGAAAAGATGCCAAAGATGGAAAGAAGGACTCCAGTGCTGCCCAACCAGGAGTGGCTTTTTCAGTTGACAATACCATCAAACGGCCAAACCCAGCTCCTGGGACCAGGAAAAAATCCAGCAATGCTGAGGTGATTAAGGAGCTTAACAAGTGCCGTGAGGAGAACTCGATGCGTTTGGACTTATCCAAGAGGTCTATACACATACTGCCATCGTCAATCAAAGAGTTGACTCAATTAACAGAACTTTATTTATACAGTAACAAATTGCAGTCCCTCCCAGGAGAGGTAGGCTGTCTAGTAAATCTCATAACACTGGCTCTAAGTGAAAACTCACTCACCAGTTTGCCTGACTCTCTTGATAACTTGAAGAAGCTGCGGATGCTTGATTTACGGCATAATAAACTGAGAGAAATTCCTTCAGTAGTATATCGGCTAGATTCTCTCACTACTCTCTACCTTCGCTTTAATCGTATTACTACTGTAGAAAAGGACATTAAAAACCTGTCAAAACTCAGCATGCTCAGCATTCGAGAGAATAAAATCAAACAATTACCTGCTGAAATAGGTAAGAGGACTTGGATTATTGTTGTTATCTGTAGCATTGGTTACGGCAAGTAATTTCATTGGGTGGTTTCCATATCAGAAATTTCCTTAGTTACTAAAAGGTAATTTGTTTCTTAATTCCATTTTATCTGTGGTTTGCTTTATAAGTAGGCATGGCTTGTGAAAATTTTCAATGAATTAAATGACTTAATGAATTAGGAATAGATACAACTAGGTCTTTATTGCACAAATGAGTCTTTTAATTTTCATTGGAAAAAATAAATTTGAAAAAGAACATTTGCACGTTTGCTGCCACTCATTTTTCTTTCTTTTTTTTTTTAAAGAGTACAAATTATTTGTACAAGAAGTCGGAGTCTGTGTGGTGTTTCTACACATATAAACAATGCATCCCAGTCAACCTCGCCCCCTTACTCTCCTCAGTCCCTCTCCGGTGTTTCTTTAGCTGGTTTACTCTCCTACTTGAACCACATCTCTGCTTTCTGATTTTACTGGTTAACTGAAGATAAGAGTCTGGAAAATTTGTCTCCCTGCACTGGCTTTGAACCTGCATTCTCAGGTTGCAGCTTTTGAGTAGTTAGGATTATAGGAATGAGCCATAGGCTTTAAATAAATATGGCTTGAAATGAGTTTAGTGAAACTTTATACTATTACTTGTCTCCACTATTTAAAAAATACTTTATAGTATTATAATTATATAATAAGTGTAGTAATATTTAAGTATTTTTTGGTGCTGGTCCTGAGGCTTAAACTCTGAGCCTGGAAGCAGTCACTGAGCTTTTCTGCATAAGGATAGCGCTCTACCACTTGAACCACAGCTCCACTTCAGGTCTTTTTCTGGTGCTTAATTGGAGATAAGAGTCTCATGACCTGGAACCTGACTGGCTTGGAATCATGATCTCAGCCTCCTGAGTAGATAGGATTACAAGTGTGAGCCACTAGTATGTGGCTCATAGCATATATTTTAATATTCTAGTACTATAATACTATTTCAGTGTTATTTTCAGGAATAACTCAAAATTGTAAGCCTTAATCCTTAGAATTCTTAAAATTCTTCCAAGATTGTTGGGAGTCAAATAGAGTTGCTTTTCATGGTTCAAGTAACAATATATTATATCAGTCTCATTTAAGTGTTTTGTTACAAATGCTAATGACTAACTTACTTTACAGGAAAGGGAAGTTAATAAAAGAATTCATAGTTGTTAATAAATAACTACTTTGACCAAAAATTAGCTAGAAGTCTGATAGTCTAGAAATGAACTGTTAACTTAGTTATTTTACTACTACAACAAGCACCTTGAAGAAGTTATTACTAACATAGGCAATAGGAGAACACAGAAAACAACATTTGGACCAGTTTTAAAAGAATTTTATAGGCTCACAGGAGGCAAATGACTTTCTATACTAATGAGGTGTTGGAAGGAGGGAAAAGAGGGCAATTGTTGTACTTTATACATTCAGAGATGTAGTCCCAGTTATCCTTAGTTGCAGAAACACTTGTTTACAACAAGTTTTCTGTGCAGTAAAAGAGAGAATAAAATGTTCTCAAGACAAATTTAAACAAAGAAATGGTATAAATTCTAGCCTTTCTAAATTATGTAGTTTTTACAAATATGCTTTTGTAACAATTGATGTAATTTTTTAATAGAGCAAAACTAAATGTTTGAAATAAATTTCTATGAGAAATTTTTGTTCATTTTTTAAATATAAACATCTTTAATGAGTCAGTTGCAGTCATGTGCCACATAGTCAACACTTAATAGGATGTTGGGTTTCATTTTTCGTGGCGGGTGGCGATCCTCAGGATTGAACCCAAGGCCTCACTCATGTCAGTCAAGCACTCTACCACTCGAGCCATGCCCCCCAATCCTTGTGTTTATATTTCAGTTGTTGATTTTAGTGGTACTGGGGTTTCAATTCAGTGCTGTGAGCTTACTAGGTAAGATGTTCTCCCACGTGATCCATGCTCCCAACAGTTTTTGTTTTTGAGATATGAGCTTGTTAACTTCCCTGGTTGGCCTGCCCCCACCTCTTAACCCAAGAAGTGGTTTTACAGGTGTGTGCCACCCTGCTTGGCTCTTAGAAGTTTATTGCTAGTGACATCTGAACTGTATTTGTGTAGGTATATTCTGTGATGTTCATACATTTGTATCGTTGCTCCCCAAATTGCATTTCTCAGGTTATGTTTCAGGTATTGACACTTGACTAACAGCATAGGAAAGCCAGTGTCATTCATTCATTCTTTGAGTTCCTATTAAATACTTAAATAGAACCTTATATATAGCAGGATTTAATTTACTAAAACTTTGTATTTATTTTGACTACTGATCTAATTTTCTTTTTCTTTTTTCTTTTGTAATGGTAATAATGGCTTTAGGTTATACAATAAATTGAGACATTTCCTGTTTACATTCTATAAGAATTTGTGCAGTTAGTATTTTCCCTTCAGTGTTAGTAAAATTGATAGCTATACATCCTGGGACTATGGTTTTCTTTGTAGGCAAACTTTAAATTACTGCTTTGATTAATAGAAACAGTTATTCAGGATTTTGATACTTGGTAAAATCTAGGTCTTTGTCTCTCTTATTTAACTCATTTAATTTATTGGTTTAAGGTTTATAATATTGATTCTTCCTTTAATGCCTAACTATATATTATGTTTCTCACATTAGACCTTGTTAGTATAGGTAGGAATTTTTTGAAAAGACTCCCAGGGGCACAGCAAATAGGAGAGAGACTTGACAAATGATATTACATCAAAATAAAAAGGGTTTGCACAGCAAGGGACATTGCTACTAAACTAGAAAGACAGTCAATAGACTGGAAGAAAATCTTCACTAGCAATATATCCATCAAAAGAAAAAAATCTGAAAATATCTCTCAAATCATTAGGTTTCATAGGTTGGAACTTAAATGATTCACTTCTAAATAATCTAGGGGTAAGAGAAGAAATAACAAGGGTTATTTGGAAAACACTTTGAACTGAACTATAACAAATATATAACATATCCAAACTTGTATGGCTGCTCCTAAGAGAATAGTTGAGTAAAATGTAGTTATACATATATAATGGAGACTGAAATAATTTTGAAGTAGCAATTTAGAAAAAGAGTACTCCGTTAATGCTTTGTAGTATGAACACTCGGTTTTGATTGTATGATTTTTAAAAAATGATCAGTTTGTGTGCTTTTTCAAGAAAACAGTGGCTATTGTGGCCCCTTAGTAAATTATATCAAAGATACAGAATGTTGCTAAGTCTTAACTACCATTGATTTTTGACAGTGGGCACTTGCTTAAGGCTATTACTGCTGAGCGTCTCTTTAAAATTAATGTTTGAATTTTTAAAAAAATTGTATTTCTGTCAATCATGGGCTTGAATTCTGGGCCTGGGTGCTGCCCCTGAGCTCTTAGCCCAAGGCTCATGCTCTACCACTTTGAACCACACCACCCTTTGCAGTTTTCTGGTAGTTAATTGGAGATAGGACTCTCATGGACTTTCTTGCCCAGGCTGGCTTTGAACCATGATCCTCAGATCTTAGCCTCCTGAGTAGTTAGGATTACAGGTGTGAGCAACTGGCGCCTGGCAAAATTAATATTTTTAAATTATTATATTGTGAGATGCTGATTGTAAATCTGCATATATCTTGTTCTTTAACCATTTGCTTACCAGTTTGAGCCTTCATTTGGCTTGGTGGGTAGTCCCTTGCAGCAGTTATTACAGTATTGTAATGGGATTAAAAAATTTCATTTATTTTCTTAGTTCATGGGAATTGTACAACAGGTATCCAGTCTTATTTATACTTGTCTGGACATATTTTCTCTATTTGAAGTGTGACAGTCTATTGATTTTGTCTATTTTATTGCTCACATTGTTCCTTAGTAACTGTGAATGCTTAGGAATTGTTCCTTGTGCCTTGACATGCCATCATTCTTTTCAGGAAAAGTATCATTTTTATTTACCACTTTGAATTCTTTTCATTCTTTGTGTTGATCATGTGGAGTTCATAAGGAGTTCATTTTTAATAGTGTTTCAATGTCCATGCTTTCTAAATATGTATGTATGTGTGTATGTATGTATTTAGTAGTTCATTAGAGATGAGTCTCACAGCCTTTCCTGTTCATTCCACTTCCACTGCTGTTGATTTGGTATAGACCTCACAATGTTTTGTGTGGGCTAGTTGTGCAATAGTGTATTCCCTAGACTCTGCTTCCTAATTCTGCCTTCCTGCAATCCATCTATTCAAGTCTATACAAAAACTTTTTAGAGGGAGGGGGGTATGAGGGACAAGGTAACAAAGAGTACAAGAAATGTATCCAATGCCTAACGTATGAAACTGTAACCTTTATGTACATCAGTTTTATAATAAAAACAAAACAAAAACAAAAAAGAACAACAAAAAAACCCCAAAAACTTTTTAGAACAGCATTCTGATTATCATAGTTTGCTCAAAAATAGAATTTTTACTTGGCCAAAATATTCCTTATTTCTTAGGTTGATAATTTTTACCAGGTTTCTTTTTCTTCTCTCCCATCTGGTCCCATGCCGGTTTCTGGGTTAGGTTTACTGTTTTATCTGGAATGACACTGTGTGTCACTGTGCTAAATTTTTTCTTTAGAGATAGGCTTTCAATAACTTCTGTCCCAGCTGGCCCGGCACGGTTAACCCTTCCATCTCAATTGCTCATATAGCTGGAACGGTAAGCATGAACCATTGTGCCCAGCCTTGATTAAAACGAGGTTTGTTCAGCTTTTTGTTCATGCTGCCCTTGAACTGTGATCTTTTCCATCTTCACCTCCTGAGTAGAACATCAAAACCACTTGATGTTCTTTTCATTGTTACCCTTAGTCACTATTGCCACCAATACTTCTACAAGTATACATGAATTTTATTTGGTAGTATATAAATGAAATCGTTCTTTTTTTGGTTTGACTTCTTCATGTATCACTCCCTAATTGATATTGTGAATACACCATAAGTGTATTCATTTCATTGTTCTTTGGTAGTTTCCAAATTGGGGCAGATACAACTATTCACCAGTGCTATCTTATTACACTGAGTATATTGGTAAACAAATGGATTTATTTCTATTGAACATATACACTTTCAAATGGAATTGCTGAGCCAGTGATTTTTTTTGGCCTTCACTTTATTACCTGCTATTAGTTCTTTTTCTCGGAATATCTATGTAGTTCTTGCTCATCTTTAAAGCATTGATTTTCACAATCCACTTAGCCAGAATCATGCTTCTGTTTACCCATAACTTGGTGTGTGTGTGTGTACACACATGTGCACATTAGGTGTAAAGTTATGTTTAAAGTATTTTGTTTTTCATTATATTTTTATAGAGGTTGTAATTTTCCATAATTTAAGCTTCTTAGGACAAATAGTTACATCATGGTTTTTCCATAAAATTACCTAATAATCCTATAAGATCTACTTTAAAAATTAAACATTAGTTAGTGCTACTTACCTATTAGGATACCTAAAATCCAAAACACTGGTATTACCAAATGATAGTGAAGACTCCCATCCTTTGCTAATAGGCATGTAAAATTGTACGACTTTAGCATACAATTAGTACCAAGTTAAATATCCTACAGAATGACCCTCCATTTCTGACCCAAGTGAGTTAAAAAGTATATTTTCCGGCTGGGAATGTGTCTCAGTGGTAGAGTGCTTGCCGAGCATGCATGAAGCCCTGGGTTTAATTCCTCAGTACCACATACACAGAAATAGCCAGAAGTGGCGCTATGGCTCAAGTAGTACAGTGCTAGAAGCTAAAAGGAAGTCAGGGACAGTGCCCAGGCCCTGAGTTCAAGCCCAGGACTGGCAAAAAAAAAAGTGTATTTTTCACACAAAGTCATACACCTGACTGTTTTTAGTAATGTTATTACTATCCCAAATAAGTTGCCCTTTAGTGAGTGAATGGACAAACTGTGGCACATCTGAAGCATTAATTAGTAGTAAGAGTGAAGTACTTAAGCCACAGAAATGTTTTGGATGTATATTGTTAGGTGAAAGCTAATCTGTATACTGCATCCTAATCTATATGCTACATCCTGTCTGATTCCATCTTTATGACATTCCAGAAAAAGTGAAATTAAAATCTCAACGGTTGCACTGTCTCAAAGAAGAAGGGGAAGAGGAATTCCTAGGGGAGCGCAGGCCCTGTTTAGGATGGGGAAACTGTTTTGTGAGATACTGTAATGATACATATGTAATGTTAGATATTTGTCAGATCCCATAGAACTGGGCAGCACACAGATGGGTGGTCGCTAACAAATGATTGGCTTTTGTTGATACTAATAATGTATTTGTTGGTTCATCATAACTGGTGAATGTTTAGAGGAGGGAAACAATATATAGGGGAGGAGCTGTGTGGAAAGGGTGTGCTTTTACTGTAGTTTTCCTGTTAACCTTAAATTGTTCCGAAAAATAACATCTAAAATATCACTCTTATCCTCATCACTGCCTCCCTTGTCAAAGCTACTATCTGTACCTTGGTCTATAAAACCCCCAAAGAATATGTTTTGGGGCGGCTTCCATCTCCTCCCACATTCTTATTCTCCTGCCTCAGAGTATTTGTACATCCTGTTCCCTCGGTCTGGAATACCTTTCCCTAGATATTCCAATTGCTGCTTTTCTTTGGTATCTGGATCTTACGTGATAAAAAATGGCTACACAGAGAACAATAAATGCTGTATTTCATTTACTGCTTAAATACTTGCTACCCTGTTCCTTGTAAATAACATGGGCTCTTAAAATTTAAATTAAAAAATTTCAAGTATTTGAGTATAAGCAAGGAGAGAGTTTAGTTATTAATGTTATTTTTAAAAGGTATTAGAATTCCTTTTTCACCCACTATTATCCTTTCAACTTTCAAGTTGCATTAAGCAGGAAAATTTAAATTAATTTAAAAATATTTACAAGTTTTAGACAGACTAAATGATAAACCTAATGGTAAACTTCTAAACTTATTAAATTTTTTGTTGAACTGAGGAAAACTCAGATTTTAAAGAAATAATATTCTTTGTGAGTCATAATTTTCCCTTTATTGTTGGGGATTCTTTAACATTTTTAACTTAATAGTGCATAATTTAGTTGTAACTTGGTTGTTTCCTATAAGACTTGCAGACCAAACTTTTGTGTACTGAGGCGATTCAACTTACTTTACATTTCCTTAGTTGTAAGCATTTTCCAAACCTTTTGGAATTACTAGATGGTAAGAAAGGTGTTAGTGCTCTTAGGCAACATTCTGCTTAATGTGTCACTATTAATGTGGTGTTTTACCTGAACAGAGAGCATTGGCGAATAACTTTCTAGGGAGAAGAACCTAAGATGGAAATAATTCAGTTATTTATAATGTGGTGTTTACATAAATTGAAAAGAATTTACCAACATTTTTTGAATCTGGGTTATTACATACTGCTTTTTAAAATGCTTTTTAGATTCAGTATAATAGACAGGTACGTTTATGTCTTAAAATAGTGACAATCCATTTCTGTTTGCAGAGGTGTCCTGATTATGCAAAAAAGCCTATAGATACTTGGTTGCAAACTATTTTGTTCTATACTAGCCTACTACATAGTAGTAGCATTTAAGAATAAGATGTACATGGGAGCATAGGTTTCTAGCTTTTCTTGAAAAAAATGTGAGAATAGGACAAATATTAAACTTGGGTTTCAATATAGCCGTGGTTTCTGACCAGGGGCAGTTTTGACAACAGAAGGTATTTTGATAAGGTCTGAAAATAGTTTGGATTATTATGACTTGGGAAGATGCCTTTGGCCTATAGTGGGTAAAACTCAGGGTTGCTTGCTGATTATGCACAGAATAGCTTCTCACAACACAATTACCTAGTCCAAAATGTCATAGTGCTGAGATTGAGAAGTACTTCAAAATAATAATTGTTGACCTTTATTGAAATACAGCTGCTCCTTGTGTTCTAAAATTAATGATATTCTCTATCCAACTTGGGTTATTTAATTGACTAGTCCTTATTCATTGTTGGATGGGTGCACCTTCCTTTATGTCTCTAGAGTTACTTTAATGAAAATTGAAACAATAAGCATTTATTAGGACAAATACTGGCAAATACAAAAAGTTTTATTCTGACACAAAAACTGTTGTAATACAATCTTCCCCTGGAGCAGAAATGACAGAGGTTAAGAAAGAATAAGTTAAATTTGATAAAAGTATATTATATTCATATTGTAAATATTACAAAGCCCATTTACTCAGTTTACTTTTGCTAACAAAATTTTTAACAACTTCAGTTGAATTAACTTGGTGTTTTATGGTAAGTACTATAATGGAAGAGATAAGCTGGCACTTACTTTCTAAGGATTATATGTCTGAAAGAATTGTCCTATTATGTCATGCTCTCTACATATCTGGTAATTTTCCTTTCTGCTTTTATGTTGTTTTATTTTTAAGGCATTATTATTGGTGGTTGTGGAACTAGAATTTGAACTCAGGGCCTAACTAGCTAGACATACCCTCTCCTACTTGAGGCACAACCCATGTCTGACACTACCATTACCACTCCAGCTTTCTTTTGATTAGTGATTAGTGTCAGCTTTATTTGAATGAAATTATCTTCTGTTTCCTTTCTTTTTTTTTTTTTTTGCCAGTCCTGGGCCTTGCTCAAGGCTAGCACTCTGCCAATTGAGCCACAGTGCCACCTGTGGCCATGTTCTGTATACGTGGTGCTGGGGAATCGAACCCAGGGCTTCATGTATATGAGGCAGGCACTCTTGCCACTAGGCCATATCCCCAACCCCCTTATCTTCTGTTTTCAACTTTACTAATTTACTCTCTTATTTTTATTAGTTTTCTTCTTGTGTAGGACTTTTTCCTTTTGAGATGAGGACTTACTGATAGGAGACTTTTATAGATCTTAGTGTTATAAATTTCACTGAAGATTGGCTTTCAAGTTGTCCATATCCCTCCCTTCTTCATGCTCGGCAATATTCTTCATCCCTAATTTTTGATAATAGCCACTCTAATGGGTGTAAAGTGGCATCTCACTGTTTTGATTTGCATTTTTCTTTTGATTAGAGTGATTAAGAACCTTTTCATGTTTATTGGCTATTTACATACCTGTGTACAAGAAATCCTGAGGGAGGGCTTATTTTTGAATCATGGTTTCGCTTTATCTAAAGCTGACCTACTTGCTGACCTACTCAGCCTCCCATGTGATAGGATTACAGGTATGCACCACAATGCCTGGTTTTTAATTTTCTTTTTCAAGTTGTTGGCTTTTTGTGGCGCTGTGTGTGTGTGTGTGTGTGTGTGTGTGTGTGTGTGTGTGTGATGTCCTACATATTGGTTCCTTATAAGTGATTTCTAAATATTTTCTCACATCCTGTGAGTTGCCTTTTCACTCTTGTAGTCGTATCCTTTGCACAAAAGCGTTTTATTTTGGTAAACTCCAGGCGACTTCTGTACTGTTAACTATGTTTATAATACATACTTTAGCAATGAATGTGCCCCATATTTATTTTTGAGTTGTGTGTGAAGCTTGTTTTTCTTAGTTTTTTCAGTGTCTCTAACGTCTGCCCTTAAAAAATAGAAAAATCATGAATCAGCAAAGGTTTTGTAAACAAAAAGATATATCTTGTTATTTTTATGGCAGTACTAGGGTTTCAACTCAGGGCATTGTGCTTGCTAGGCAAGCACTTGAAACCATGTTCTTTTTGCTTTAGTTTATATCTCAGATAAGAAGAAACACATTTTTGCCTAACTAGACCCCCACTCTGATCTCACTTCCCCTGCCTCCTGAGTAGCTGGGATTACACTGAGAAAAATCTGAATTGCCTATACAGCTCTTCCAGTCAGAATAATCAGGAGAAATTGAGCTTATTTTATGTCCTTTTAAAGTGTTACTAAGTTAAGAAGTATGTGTGTTTATAAATATCAGTTTACACATTTATGTCATCAGAACATATGCCTATTTGAAATTGAAAGTATATATGTTTTGAAGTTGAGAATGCCACTCTAATTAAACTCAAGATACTTATTGCTTTTAAAAGAATCTAGTCAGACATGGTGGTACATGGTGTAATCCCAGGTATTCAGGAGGCAGAAATAGAATTGCAGTTCAAGACCAGCTTGGACAGTTAGCAGGAGACTTATCTGAAAATACACTAAAAGTTGGAGACATGACTCAAGTGATAGAGGCTTTGAGTTTAATCTTCAGTGCCTCAAAAAAGGTAAAACAACAACAAAAAGTAAACAGGATAGGTACAATGTATGCTTAGCATGTTGGTTCCCCTCTCTGTGACCAAAACAAAACCTCTCAAAAACGTAACAGTGAAGTAATAATTTAAAAACCTATTTTATTTAATGTCATTTTGAAATAACACCTTCAGATTTTTTTGGCATGACTTTTCCAGAAAGGATGTTGCTATGAGAGTAAGAAGAAGTTTTTGTCTTCTTACATTGCAAGTTATACTCATTAGATAATCTGCTGTTTTCAAATAAAAGGTACATATATAAATGAGATGATGCTTTCAGTAACATTTAGAAATTGTAAAATTTATTCTCTTGTTCAAAAGTATTACTCAGTAATTTCTTAAATAATGCTTATTAAATTATTATGTTGGTCAATTTGCAGGTGAATTATGTAACCTCATTACGCTGGATGTAGCTCACAATCAACTTGAACACCTTCCAAAGGAGATTGGAAACTGCACACAGATAACCAACCTTGACTTGCAGCACAATGAACTGCTAGACCTCCCAGATACTATAGGTATGAGGGGAGAAAGAAGATATTAATAGTTATAGCTGCTTATATATTAAAAGGATTCTATTGGATCTATTCTGGTAATAAAAATTAGAGATGAAAAGTTCAAAAGTTATCAAAGTTGTAAGTAAAACTATTAGGATAGTATTTTCAAATCATTTCCATTTCTTGGCAAAGAAGATAAGAGTGTTGGGAAATAAATTCAATTGGGGATTATGTAGAAGATAAAATGTTGAGTTGTTTGTACATAATTTAAAGCTTATTGTAGAGTAGACTGGTTTTGTTTTGCTTATTAGTTCAAGGTGTTAACACGCTGTTTTGTTGCTTGTGGTTCCTTCTTCTCTGAAGTAGGGAACACTGAAAAACCATTGCTGTTTAGTTTTTAAAACATGAAGACTGGCTGGGAATATGGCCTAGTGGTAAAGTGCTCGCCCTGGGTTTGATTCCTCAGCACCACATATATAGAAAATGGCCAGAAGTGGCACTGTGGCTCAAGTGGTGGAGTGCTAGCCTTGAGCAAAAAGAAGCCAGGGGCAGTGCTCAGGCCCTGAGTCCACGCCCCAGGACTGACAACAAAAACAAAACAAAACAAACAAAACATGAAGACTTTGCCAAACTACAACAAGGTGAACCAACTGATATGGGTTATATTTATACAGCAGATACATATATTTTCCATTGTCCAGTTTATGCAGACAAAGTGGAATTCTGGTGCTCGCTTTGGCAGCATGTGTACTAAATTGGAATGGTATGGAGAAAATTAGCATGGCCCCTCCCTGTGCAAGGATGACACAAATTTGTGAAGCATTCCATATTAAAAAAAAAAAAATTCTGTTGGCCTTTTACGTATCAGTATAAAGGCCATGGTGCTGCATACTTAGGAAATTGCATCTGTACTTATTTCCCACAATTTCAATAATGAATACTTCAGAGTTGCTATTTCTAAATCATTTGATGCCTGTGATATCATCTTGCTCCAAAAGGATGTGACAGGTACTTAGGGGAGCCATGTTAATTAATTCATGTTTGATGCTTGAGATTTTTCTGGTCCCTTTGGCGTGATGCAAAGGTTTGTTGAAGACTACTTAGAGGAATATTTTCCTTCTAGTTAATTCTTATTAGTAAAGGAACAGTCTTAGTCTTTTCTTCTCTTTTTGGTGGTACTGGGTTTTGCATTCAAAGTCTTATGCTTGGTAGGCAGGTGCTCTGCCACTGAATCCACAACCCTTGTCTACTTTTTGCTGGTCTATTTTTAAATAGGGTATTGTGACTTTTTGCCTGTAGCCAGTCTAGAACTGTGATCCTATACTTCCCTTGTAGCTGGAATTATAGGCATATAGCACCACTTAGCAAGACAGGTCTTGTTAAGTTTTTCCCCAGTTTGGTCTCAAACTGTGATCCTCTAGACCTTCACCTTCTAAGCAACGGGGTTTTACAGGTATGCACCACCATGACCAGAAACATGGCATTTATTTTCAGTTGAATGTTTTGGTGAGGAAAGGTCTCTCAGGACAACATTCCCTTCAGTGTTTTGTTTCTGTTTTCCCAGCTGGTTTCTGTTTCTGGAATGGAACTTAGTCATTATCTTGTTAGCTCATTGGGGATTTTTTTCCAAAGATTTTTTGTTTTGTTTTTGAGACCGAGTCTCACTATATAGCCAGACTGGCCCAGAACTCACTGTGTTGTCTAGCTGACCTTGGACTTGGGGATCCTCCTGCCTTTGCTTCCACAGTGTTGGATTACATGGCATGTGTCATTATGCCCGACATCCTGGCATTTTTTAGTTTTGTTTTTCTAATGGGAGAATTGGATTACCTACTAGTCTTCAAACAGTAGCAGCTGTTTAGGGAAGGTTTTTTTGTTTTGTTTTTTTTTTTTGCCAGTCCTGGGCCTTGGACTCAGGGCCTAAACACTGTCCCTCGCTGCTTCTTGCTCAAGGTTAGCAAAGCACTCTGCCACTTGAGCCACAGCGCCACTTCTGGCTGTTTTCTATATATGTGGTGCTGGGGAATCGAACCCAGGGCTTCATGTATACGAGACAAGCACTCTTGCCACTAGGCCATGTTCCCATCCCTAGAGAAGTTTTAATAAGATTGAAAAGGTTTATCAGTTATATGAGTTATATAGAGAAAAGCAAATAGACACTTATCTATGATTGTTATTACTGTTGAACTTGTGTCTTCCTGATTCGTGGCCTGTGGTTCTTCTATCATGCTAGTATTTGTTGTGGTAGCAGGTTACATAATGTGGTTTTCTTAACTGCATGCTTCCCTTAAAATTGCTTTAAAATTTTTTAAATTGCTGGTGTCTATAGTGAACATTGTAACAAACTTCCTGTGTAAAAGGGTCATATTTATGATTCAAGATAGTAGGCACCAAGCATAATGATTTCCTGCTTTTTTTGTATTTAAAGTCTGTTGAGATGGCCATGATGAACAGGGAAGAGAAGTGATCTTTTTCATGGAAGAAAACAAAATCATTGAAAGGATATGTGCTTTGTCTATGAAACATAATACAAAGGAAACAAAGAGAAATCAAATTATTCAAAATACGTTTGCCAAATCAAATTTATTGGAAAGTACTGTGCAATACAGTAAACACAATGACTAACATCTGTAAGGATAAAGTGGAAAACGTCACCTTGAGTAGAGAACAATAAGATGGAAAAGCTAAAAAGCCTCAGGAGAATAGAAATTCTAGAAAGATTACAATCAATTAAGAAACTAGGAAAATACAATTTTATGTTGTTGTCTTAAACTTATTAAAACTTAGATAATAAGGATAAGATAATTTGTTTACTAAGGAGAAGTAATAAAGATACATTCTGCTAGAAATTTCAAAATCAGGCTTTGTTGTTTGGAATAGATGATATATATATATATATATATATATATATATATATATAATAAAAACTGTCTACTTTTTATTTATACTTTCCTTTTTTATTTTGCCAATTCAGGGGCTTGGACTCAGGGCCTGAGCACTGTTCCTGGCTTCTTTTTGCTCAAGGTTAGCACTCTTCCTCTTGAGCCACAGTGCCCCTTCTGGCTTTTTCTGTTAATGTGGTGCTGAGGAATCGAACCCAGGGCTTTGTGCATGCTAGGCAAGCACTCTACCACTAAGCCACATTCCCAGCCCCTACTTTTTATTTCATAGTAATGTTTGCCATATGTAATTTGGGAATGTTCTTCATTTTTAACAACAGCTTCTATGAATTTAGCATCCAGTGAAGATATCTGGGTCAGGATTTTTCTTCATAGGAATGTTTTAAAATTCCAGTTTCTAGCAATATGACCATTTAGGCTAACACTTTCCTCTTTTTAAAGTCTTTTTCTTCTTTACTTTATTTCTGAAGTTTGTGAGAACTAGATTTTATTTCTCTTATCTTTCAAGGGTTACGTTTTCCTAGTGTACTCTGAGCCAACTCAACATATATTCATATATTTATATAGTTTTTAAAAAATGCAGTGACATATTTAGTTTTTGCTTTACGCTTTTATGTTGAAATATATGTCTATAAGTGTACTTTGAACAACTGTAACTGGAATGGCAAAGAAAAAAAGAAAGACTAATACTATATAATCTCAGCAGTGGAATGTGACATTAAAAGTATCACTTTGAAAAACTAGCATGAAATCTAAAATCTTACTTAGTCTTGGAACAGACAAAATGTTGCTTTACTCCACTGCACACAGGACACCCAAAATTTGAGATATTTTTGTTATAAAGTTGATTTCTTCTTACTGGCACTTAGTTGCTGTGTATTTCTTTGTGTATTACATAAAGACGCTAGACATTATTGTTTCTTGAGTATGTCAGGCAGGTTGGAGCCTCAGAATCTTTGCACTTGCTATCTCTCTGCTTAGGTTTCTTTGTTAAGTATTCATATAGTTTCTTTTTCCATTAATCTGATCAAATAGATAAGTAGCATGTGGTCATCAACTTACCTTGTCTGTTAGATGGTATTAACAGTATTTTGTTTGCTTTTATGTATGCATCTGTATGCCTGTGTTGCTAGATAATAGTGAGTGATGTTATTTGAGTACTAATGTCCTTGTATAGAAATCATAGATAATACTGGATGACAAAAGATTTCTTCGGGATTCTCATCCTCTCACAAAGGATAAGTTCTTCCTGTATCCTTCTTTCACCTAGTTTTCATAATTTTACATTCCTTTCTTCTGTTGAAGTAATACTTCTGTTTTTAAAAGTATATTAATTTGGAACATATAATTTCATTATTAATTTCTTGGCATTAAGATGGCATTAGAGAATAATGTGCTTCATTTCTTTCATGAAGATGTCAGGAAATGTAGCAGATTTGAATGAAGGCAAAGTTAGTAAATGTAATATTTATTGAAACTTTTGTGATATTGTTATTTGTCATGTTTCTTAAGTGATTATTTTGTATTCATTCCTCCTGTTCCCAGTGTTTTGATTGTGTAGCAAAAGGCAGAAAATTAAAGTTTGCTGGGGAATTGAAACAATTGTATCAGTTATACAGTGTTTCTTGGGATAGAGGCAACAGGGTCTTACAACATGAAGGACCAGGCTTACCTTCCCCTGTGCTACACTTCTCTGTCCTACAGTTTTAACTGACCTTTGAAATTCTCCCTCCTGTTTATTAGAGATGTACCTGGAACAGCCAAGTGGCAAACTTAATCATATCAGAATCTGTTTCTCTTTATACTTTGACCTTTTTATCCTAGCCTGTTTCTTGAAAAGTAAAACTAAAAATGAAAGACAAAGGGTAAAAGGCAAACCAATGCAACTGCAATACTTAAAAGACAATAAGTTGTAAACTAACTGCTCTCCTTTTGGGGGTGAAGAGGGAAGGTGAGAAAAAAGGGAGGGAGGCGGTAATGAGTTTGACAAGAAATGTACTCATTCCTAACATATGTAACTAACCCCTGAGAACATCACCTTGACAATAAAAACTAAAAACAAACCTGAAACTCTTCTCCTAAAGAATTGAAGCTTGTTGGTTCTCTAGCAGCTGGTCCACTGAAAATCATCTATCAGCTCACAGGATATTAAAAATACTGCATTATTTCCTTGACTTTGTCTTCTGTTTTTTCCTAACTTAAGCAGGCCATGGTATTTTCACCTTTTTATTTAATATCACTCTTAATGTAGCCTACCTTGGCAGTAATCACTGCCATTTGTTTTCAGTCTGAGCAGTGCTAAGTTCACTGACAGTATAAGGGGCAGAAAAAAAATATGTGGCAGTGGGTTACTCTGAAAGAGTGCTTAACAACACTTTCTCTGAGTTAGCCACTATTTGGGCCTGGTAAAAAATTAAGAATGTATTTTCTGGGGCTGGGGATATGGCCTAGTGGCAAGAGAGCTTGCTTCGTATACATGAGGCCCTGGGTTCGATTCCCCAGCACCACATATACAGAAAACGGCCAGAAGTGGCGCTGTGGCTCAAGTGGCAGAGTGCTAGCCTTGAGCAAAAGGAAGCCAGGGACAGTGCTCAGGCCCTGAGTCCAAGGCCCAGGACTGGCCAAAAAAAAAAAAAAAGAATGTATTTTCTTTCACATAAATATTTTCTACTTCAAGAATTAGCTATAAGCAAAAGAAAATACTAAGCTTTATTGCTGTAGTCATTTTGTTTAAAAGTCTTTTGGGATTTCTGATGGTTTTATGAAATCAAAGGAGAAAAGATCTGAAAGTAGGAAAACATTTTACTTTTAGATAAAGAGTGAAATAAGCAACAAAACCTTGTCTTCAAGGCTGAAATACATACCAATACAGAGACCTTTTTGTTGCACTGCACTCTGAAGAAATGTTATAGTAATTATGGTTATACCAACAAGCAGAGTTTTAGTAACTCAGTTTTAAGGAATTACAATGCTACTTAGATATAACAACTTTATTTTCTTTTTAATGTTTATTATTTGGGGGTTCTGAATTTCAAGAATTTCTTCATTGATTTTCATTCCTTATTTTCAGTTTAATGTTTCCAAAAAATTGTACTTTCGACATTATTTCATCTTTAGAACTGTGTTCTGCCTACTCATTTTTTTTTAACTAGTTGGTTAAAATAAGATTAAGGCCATTTGAATTAGTCTTACTCAGAAGTTATACCTAATTAACCTAAAGATACTTTATATTTGCTGAAATTAAAGCATCTAATTTTAATCCATGGCCATTTAATTTCGCTATATTTAAAAAATCTGACAGTATAAGAAAGCAAGCTGTCAAAGTGGAGCACAGAACAATTTATAGTCAAAGATAAGCGCTTAAAAGCTAAATGCCAGTGATTGGCAATGTTCAGCCTACATTTATATAAAGAAGCTCAGCCACAGTGATTTTATTTCTTAGTTGGAATAGCTCAGCATCAAAGCAGACTATGTCTTGAATTCTAGGTTGCAGTTTAGCTTGTGGTTAAAACCACTTATTGAAAGAGGTTAAGAGTTGAACCCACTGCAGAGGGCAAATCACAATAACTGACAGACTTCTGATGTCACATTTTTTTCTGACATAAGAGTTTTGATATTTTATTCTTAATTTTTTTTTTTTTTTTTTTTGCCAGTCCTGGGCCTTGGACTCAGGGCCTGAGCACTGTCCCTGGCTTCTTCCCGCTCAAGGCTAGCACTCTGCCACTTGAGCCACAGCGCCACTTCTGGCCATTTTCTGTATATGTGGTGCTGGGGAATCGAACCTAGGGCCTCGTGTATCCGAGGCAGGCACTCTTGCCACTAGGCTATATCCCCAGCCCTTATTCTTAATTTTTAAACCTCTGTTATTTTGGTGAGAATAATGAGTTTTGGAAAAATGTAGATAATGGTTTAAATATACCAAGCTCTCAAGTAGGTGATGAATGTGGATTTATCCTTCAAAATGACATATTCTCTTAGGTTGTATTTTTTAAAAACTCAGCTCCTTTTTGCCTTACTAGAGAGGAAAAGTTTAGAGGCAAGAAAGATGGAGATGCCATTTTGGTATCAGATAAGGTCATGTCACAGTTTTATTACATCATTTTTATTTTGTAATTTTGAAATTCTTGAAATCTATTTTAAAAGTGAGATTTGGACTTGGAAGAGAAGTTTGAAAGATCTGGTTTTATTCTCTGGGCTTTTGAGATAAGCATTTCAAATTTGTTAGCATACTAATATTTGCAGAAGATTTTTAGGTTTCAGTCTGAATAAAAAGTATTGTGTTCACGTACTGTTCTACTGTAAAGAGTAACTAAATTAGGAATGTCCATTCATGGAGCAAGATTATGAGGACTTTACATTATTAATAGGCCCTTTGCTCTTGTGGCAAACATCAAGGACTCTTTCATGAGTGCGTCAGCCATTATTACCATGAAAAACCAACTTGGGAGGGTCTTATCTACTGTTTGTTTGTTTTTTTAAGGTTAGCCATCTTTAAATGTGCCACCTACAACTGACCAAACACTGACCAAACTCTATCAGAAGAGTTTGAAATACTACTAGTTAGACAATATCAGTACTTGAAAGAAAATTTTCACCCTCACCAACCAGCCTGGATGTAGTAGTGCCCAGAAGAATGGGAGAGGCAAGGGAGAAAATATTAATACTGTAATTGCTTTTTTTTCCTCCAAGGATGTATATGGGCCCTGTTCTGCATTTCTTGATGGGAATGATACTGATATAGCTTTGTGATACTGTTTATCAAAATATTAAACATCGGTGTCCTCGCAAATGCCCATATATTTTCACACAGTCACAAAGATATTTGTGTATGTGTATTGATCACAAAATTAATTTTAAAAAATTAGTAATGTATGTTATTTGGCACATTATGGAACATCTTAAATTGTTTTAAATGGAGTGAGATATCTTCTTTACCCACAAAAAAGTATATATGTGACCTTTTATCTGGTAAAGCATATATAAACAAAAATAAGTCCCTGTATTTTTGTGTATGTGTCGATAAGTGCTTAAAGGTCTTGGTAGATGTATATTAGACTAGAAATTATAATTTTTATGGGGAAGAGTGAGATGGCTTGTGTATGTTAGGATTAAACTATTCGGTGAAGTTGGAGAAATTGATTGGTTAGAATTGTTAGTGCATTCTTTCTATCTGTTTACTCAGCCTCCTGGGTAACGAGGATTATAGGCGTGAGCCACTGGCGCCTGGCTTTCTTTAAAATCTCATCTTTTTATCAACTATCATAGGATGACTATTAACTTTTCAAGTGATCTTGCTGTTTTTCTAAAATTGAGCTCATGTATCTACTTTATGAAAATGTATTTTATAGACTATATTTTATCACCTTTTATGTCTCACTATAAATTTCCAGTAATCATAATCAAATGTGCATGGCTCTGGACCAGGGTTCTTTTTTTGGAAAAAATATTTTTCATTATCTTTGGTTGTACAACGAGGTTTCAATTTAACATGCAAATTTACTAGTGCAATTCATCTTGATCAGTATCACCTAATCCATCATTCTCCCTCAATCTATCCCAGCCCTGTATAGGTTCTGACACTAAACACACTAGGCCCTAAAAAGGGATACTGAAGTGGAAATAATGTGCTGAGACCTTTTTGATGCTAGAAGTACTGGCACAGTGTTATGGGTATACTTGATGTAGTCTGTCTAAAGAGGTGGGTAGGGTTGTATCAGGGAGTGAGGAGTTAAGCCACGTAAGTATCAGAAGCGTATCTGAGAATTTTGTTTTCTTGTAATGCTGGGGATTAAACCTAAGCACTGTATAGCTGAACTATATTCCCAGCACTTTGAGAATTTTAGAATAAAGTTCCAGCTTTCTTTTACTCTGTTGAATATACAAGTACTGTTTATGGGCAGTCCTCCTTCTTGATCTTTTCTTTATTTTGTTTATTTATTTTTTTGGCCAGTCCTGGGCCTTGGACTCATGGCCTGAGCACTGCCCCTGACTTCTTTTTGTTCAAGGCTAGCACTCTGCCACTTGAGCCACAGCGCCACTTCTGGCCGTTTTCTATATATGTGGTGCTGGGGAATGGAACCCAGGGCTTCATGTATAGGAGGCAAGCACTCTTGCCACTAGGCCATATTCCCAGCTCTCCTTCTTGATCTTCGCATTGTTTTGTTTTTTTTTTTAAACAAGTTTATTTAAACAACAAGACGCTTGACTTGAAGGGAAAACTATCTAGGATTCTTTTTTTTTTTTTAAAAGAGTAATTTACCCCTACTTAAAGACAGATCGCCCTACATGTAACAGCTACGTACAAAAAAGTTATAAAATTGTCCTTGGTTTTACAATGATAAATGAAAACATTAAAATTCTCCAATCAGGGCTGGGGATATAGCCTAGTGGCAAGAGTGCCTGCCTCGGATACACGAGGCCCTAGGTTCGATTCCCCAGCACCACATATGCAGAAAACGGCCAGAAGCGGCGCTGTGGCTCAAGTGGCAGAGTGCTAGCCTTGAGCAGGAAGAAGCCAGGGACAGTGCTCAGGCCCTGAGTCCAAGGCCCAGGACTGGCCAAAAAAAAAAAAAAAAAAAAAAATTCTCCAATCAAACAAGGTATGCAAGGATTTTTGTTTTTTTCTTTTTTTGTTAAAACAGTGAGAGCAAAATAACTTACTGAAATACAAAGATAAAAGCTGAATGAGCATGCCACTAATGGAGAAGGGGGATATTTTCAAAGAACCAGTATTTTTCCCCATCCCATCTCCATTTGATGTCAATCAAAATATGCCATTGTCCATTTAGGTTTTTTTTTTAAAAAAAGGAAAAGAAAAAAAAAAGAAAAGCGATATGCTTGTGCACATACACCAGTTACTTTATGTACAATAAAGGAATGGGGAAGGGGAAAATGAAAGAATAGAGAAAACTATACTGTAGTAGTCAGGATGCGGTGGAACCAAATTGCAGTTTTCTAATTAAGAATGTATTCTTGGTCTATAAGAACAAAGTTCTGGAGCAAAGTAGCAGGTTCCCTTTCTTAGTAGACACCTCTCTGCTGCTGGAACACATCAATTGTATCTTCATCCTCCATTTCCAACTGTGCAGGTGTGTCTGTTTCATTGATTGGCTGCCCATCAAATCGGAATCTGATCTGCCTCATCGATAAACCCTGTCGTTCACAATAGGCTTTCATTAGTTTACTAAGTGGTGTATGCCTCTTAATCTTAAACTGCACCACAGAACCATCCTGCCCCGCCACCTTCAAATTAATATGATGTTGTTCTCAGTCTTGACTCCTTCCTTGGGCTTTTCGTCGGCCATCGCGAGCGCCGGAGTCTCCTCAGATGCCACTTCACAAAAGAGGCCCCCGGTCCGCACCAAACGAGCACACAGGCAGCACCACAGCGGCTGGAGGAGGTGGCAGCGGTTGATCTTTGCATTGTTAAACAATTGCCTTTCCATCCGAAAAATAAGATTGACTTACAAGGTAGAATTAAGTGAAATAGAGCAATTTAATGTGATATGTTTCCTCATTAATGTTGCATCATTCTGTCCTAAGCAAATTGATCCATAAGATGTAACGACTCTCGGTAGACTTACAAAGACATGCATGGAACTGTAGGGTTGCACTATAATGAAGCTTATTTTGATATATTGACAGACTGCTTCACAGATGTTTAATCTTGGTCTGTCCTAGGATTAAAGCCTGGAATCAAATAGTCCTTATGGGAGAAAGCATTTATGCTTGAACTATAAAGATCAGCCATTTGTGAAATTATATCCTTGCATATTAACATACCACAAAGTAGACATCACTTTTTCCCCCCTTCATACTAGAGTTTAGCTCTCTATCTTATCTCCAGCCTTGCATTTTGCTGGTTATTCTGGAGAGAGAGTTGGCCTGGAGTGGCTTCTGACTGTATCTTCAAGATCTTAGCTTCTTGAGGAGATAGGATTATAGCCATTGGCACCTACCTACCTGGCCCACCTCTAAATAGTTGAACTATCATACTGGACTATTTAGAGAATTGTTTTAACGTTCACGTGTTGCTATTGTGAGATTTACCTTGTTAATACTGCCTTTTATTTCCCTTGGACGCATTTCTGAGTTTTCAGCATTAGAAGTTTTACATACACATTCTCAGAATATTTCTAATCTTTCAAATGGCATTTTACATTATGAGTATATTTATGTGTAATATGTGGATTTATGTTAACATATGTGTAAGTGTATGTGTGTGTATGTGTGTAGGTACACACATTTGTTCCATCAATTTTCTAAAATTACAAAATACTGGAAACTATATACAAATAGAAATAAAAAAATTAATCTTTCACAATTTCACCATTGCAAACTACATACCCCAGAATAAAAACTTTATATTGAGTATTTCACCATTGCAAACTACATACCCCAGAATAAAAACTTTATATTGAGTATTTCACCATTGCAAACTACATACCCCAGAATAAAAACTTTATATTGAGTATTTCACCATTGCAAACTACATACCCCAGAATAAAAACTTTATATTGAGTATTATGTATCCGTCTTTATGCTAAAGTATATTAACCATACTCTGTGTGTCCTTTAGAACAATCATGTCAGATATGTGGTGGCATTAGCTCTCCTTTATGGATAGAAGCAAGTACAAAGAGCTAAGTACATTGAATTAAGCATTACTGTTAAATTAACTTTTTTCCTTATAAATATTATCTTTCCTTTTATGATGAGGAAACAGACTTGTTAAATAACTTGCCCATGGTCGAATAATATAAAATACTGACTTTTCTGTTATGCTGTGATGTCTCCAATTAAAATAATTATTCTGTTGAGTATTTAGACTATTTTATGACCATACATATGGCCTTAGTTATGAAACATTTTATTTTCTGCCAACCCACTTTTAAAGTAACACATCATATTCAATGTCATAACAGTAGGAAATATTTTTCTAACCTCTGAGTCCTCTGGTACTTTGGAAAGTTACCTCATCCTCTGTTTTATTGCCGCTTCAAAATGGATACATCTTACCACTGTCAGAAAGACCTTGTAAAGCATCTTTTGTCAGTTGTTGAGAAAATAACTAGCTTTGCCAAGTGGTCATTTTAATTTCTATTTTATGCTGTTGAAATCTTTGTTAATTAAAATGAGTAATTTTTTTTTTTTTTTTTTTTTGGTCTGTCTCTCCATTGTGGTTTTGAACTCAGGGCTGGGCCTCTGCCCCTGAGCTTTTTTGCTTAAGGCTAGTGCTCTATTACTTTGAGCCACAGCGCCACTTCTGGTTTTCTGGTGGTTAATTGGAGATAAGTCTTATGGACTTCCTTGCCCAGGCTGGCTTTGAACCATGATCCTCAGGTCTCAGCCATCTGAGTAGCTAGGATTACAGGCCTGAGCCATCGGCATGCAACCTAGAACTAGCAAATTATTGGTTGCTCAGTTTCCCAAGACTCTTCTAGGAACATTATGTAATGAGTTTAAGTACCCGAGAAAAAGATCTGTTTGGAAGAGTAGTCTGCTAAATTTTTCCTACATTGTGATAGGCTACTTTAGACTAATGAAAGTATTCTTTTATTGTCAGTGATTGCAAACACAAAGGGATATAATTAGCTTTAATTAGTCATCTATTTTGATAACTCCAGTCACTGGTTTATATAGGTAGAAGAGAAGAAAGAGGTAAATGATAACTAAGTAAGAATTTAAGGCATAATGTTTTTCCTCTTATGATTTATGCTACAGACTATTGTCTACTTTCTGTAACAAACACTGTAGTCATGTTGTGTCTAGGAAATTAAGTTGATCATACAGTAGCTTTTTAAAAATCAAAACAAAAAGAAATGGTTCATAAGATTACTAAAAATAGAAAGTCCTTAAGATTTTCTTTGCAGGGGCTGGGGATATAGCCTAGTGGCAAGAGTGCCTGCCTCGGATACACGAGGCCCTAGGTTCGATTCCCCAGCACCACATATACAGAAAACTGCCAGAAGCGGCGCTGTGGCTCAAGTGGCAGAGTGCTAGCCTTGAGCGGGAAGAAGCCAGGGACAGTGCTCAGGCCCTGAGTCCAAGGCCCAGGACTGGCCAAAAAAAAAAAAAAGATTTTCTTTGCAGAAACTTTAATCTGGTACACAGATGTCCATTTCTGTACTTGCTAAGAGTGGGGGGAAACTGGGTAATTTTGAAGTAAAAGTAATATTTGGCCTTTAAATTTGACCTGCCCCAACATTTGATAGAAGTGGTTAGAAAAACTGAGTATATGGCAAAGAAATACACTGAACTAAATTCTTCCTACTGTTACCTTTTATATCAGTGTGAGTGTATTTTCTTATATGTATATCATTTGAAGAATTTAATTCAAATATTTTATGACAGCAGATAAGATATTTATCCAGACAGATGATGTATACCTTGTCATATAATCTTGAAAGTCAAAATATAGCATGCGTGGAAAATAAAAGCCTTCTTTATTCATTAGTGGCTCCTGTTGTGTGTGATGCTCAAAATGTATCTAATTTGGGGGGTATTTAAGGTTTTCAGGTTAGAGATGCTTAATCTGTACAGCTACTTGCTATAAATTGGATCTAATGATTACTTTGTTAGTGATACCAACATATTCTGATAGTTCACTTAAAATTATAATTAATATATAATTGTAATATTATAATTATAATACTTTGTTTTTAAATATAAATTTCTAATAGAAGTTAAGGATCTTGCTGAAATAATATTTCAAAAATAATTCTAAATATGTAGTGGATATCCAGTCACAGTAGGAGGGAGGGTCATTAAGTACTCTAAAAAATAAAAAAAATTTTTTTGCATTTACAGGAAACCTGTCCAGTTTAAATCGACTTGGTCTGAGATATAATAGACTCTCAGCAATACCCAGATCACTAGCAAAATGCAGTGCACTTGAAGAATTAAATTTAGAGAACAATAACATTTCTACTTTGCCAGAGGTAAGAGGTGGAATAAAGAAAGCAATATCTCCCTGTTTCACTCTGTAAATATTACATCATTTTGGGAGCTAGCACTAGATGCTACTAAGAAAAAGCTATGTAGCTGTTATTTAAAACTCAACTGCCATTCCCAGCTCAGTTATCTAAAAGGTACTATCAAAAACATATGGAAAGGGGCTGGGGATATGGCCTAGTGGCAAGAGTGCTTGCCCCGTATACATGAGGCCCTGGGTTCAATTCCCCAGCACCACATATACAGAAAATGGCCAGAAGTGGCGCTGTGGCTCAAGTGGCAGAGTGTTAGCCTTGAGCAAAAAGAAGCCAGGGACAGTGCTTAGGCCCTGAGTCCACGCCCCAAGACTGGCCAAAAAAAAAAAAAAAATATATATATATATATATATATATATATGGAAAGTATAATCTTTCTAGCACACACTATTTTATTATCAAGACTAATAATAGCTGTAACTCCCTTTAATCCAAATTGTTGCTCTACTGATGTGGTAATATTAAAATCTATTTCAAATATAGCAATCACCAAAATTTTTATTTTTAATTTTTATTAAATAGTATAAACTTGTGTTGATTCTGTGTAAGAAGTATTTTCTTTCTTTTTGATTATGGCTTAGTTGGGTAAGATATTGTATTCTTTTTTTTTTTTGGCCAGTCCTGGGCCTTGGACTCAGGGCCTGAGCACTGTCCCTGGCTTCTTTTTGCTCAAGGCTAGCACTCTGCCACTTGAGCCACAGCGCCACTTCTGGCCATTTTCTGTATATGTGGTGCTGGGGAATCGAACCCAGGGCCTCATGTATATGAGGCATATACATGAGGCAGGCACTCTTGCCACTAGGCCATATCCCCAGCCCCAGATATTGTATTCTTTTTAGTTGTCTTAATAATTGAATGCAGTTTCACTCTTGCCTTTCCTTCATTAAAATAGTGTGCTACAGCTGGGCGCTGGTGGCTCATGTCTATAATCCTAGCTACTCGGGAGGCTGAGATTGAGGTTCAGATTTGAAGCCAGCCCAGTCAGGAAAGTCCTTGAAACTCTTATGACTCCAATAAACTACTCAGAAAAAGCCGGAAGTGGCGCTGTGGCTCAAGTGGTAGAGCGCTAGTGTTGAATGCAAGAAGCCCAAGGATAGAGCCCAGGCCCTGAGTTCAGGCCCTAGGACTGGCACACAAACACAAAAGTGTGCTGCTTTTTTAGTATATGCAACATTTTTATAAATTTAAGCACAGTATCTTAGTATTCTAACAAATGAACCAATGGAACTGTGTATTTATGGATTGAATGATTCCATAGAATCGTTTCTAGTAATTAAAAATGTCTTGTAAGCTAGAGAACGTGGTATACACCTATCATCCCAGGTACTCTATATTTTCTACTCAGGAAGCTGAAAGTTTGAGTCTATTCACAGGCAAAGTTAGGGATACCATGTTCTAAAAATCCAAAAGGGCTGGAGGCCTGGCCCAAGTGGCAGAGTACTTACCTAGGATGAGTGAGGCCCTGGGTTTAATCTTCAGTACTTAAAAGAAAGAAGTGGAGGGGGAGGGGACAGACAGACAGAGGAGGGAAGGGGCAGGAAGGGGAGACTTTGCTGGCTTCAAACTTCAGTCCTGTGGATCTCATCAGCTTGGTAGCTAGAATTTAGGTGTGAGCCACCAGCACCCACCAGCCCATTTTCAAGTAGAGAGCCTATGGAGAAAAACCTTTAACTGGCATTGTCCAAACATGGGGGAAGCATTAACTCCTTTTTAAAAGTTGTCCATATGCTCTGGAAGTAACATTCTTAAGAAAAAATGTAATTATCTGCATTTATAATAAGTACAGGAAGAAAATCAAATCCATTATACAGCACTTATGAAACAATCACACTGGGTTAGGTAAGAAAAATGGAGACTCATTATACTCAATGGGGACTTATTATACTACTCAAATCAGAGCTGATAAAATGATGGAATTTTTCCACTTGAAAACTGTCTGAAAATGGGCTAGTTTTAATGTAGTCATATATACATTCTTTATTTTCAAACAAATTGAAGGTATTTTCCTGACTTGAATGCCATGCAAGGTTTTCCCAAGCACCAGTCTTATCTGTACTCTGTTTTAGTTTGTGTGTAGCGACAGACAGATATAAAGGGTAGCACCTTAATACAAGTGGGAGTTTACTATATAGCTATGTCTTCAATTACATGGTTACTTACTCATTCAGCTGGACTTGCCAGTTATACTAATTGGCATCTCAGATAATGTTTTCAGTTTGTGCTTCATGGGCAGCAAAATTTGAACCCCATCACATCTCACAATGTACTTGTTTTTTCTTGCCTGTGCTTTTGCTTTAGTCTAGAATCTTTTATTTTATTTTTTTTTTACTAAATAAAGTCTTATTCTTCTAGTTCTCATCTTGTTTCTAGTGTTTTCAGTTATTTCACTATTTTTACTTTGCTTTGCATTTAAGTAGAGAAAGAATTTAAATTTTAAACACTTTTCATACATGAGGTTTTATAAAAATTTTTGTGTATTTTTTTCTCTTCACTACAACCTAGAAAATAAAGCACCACTATTTTTTTAAAGAATGAATAAACCAAGATTTTAAAAGTAACTTGTCCAAAGTTATATGCTATTAAAAGATAGAGCCAGGATCCAAAACTATTATAGTAGGCTGTATCAGAATTCCTCAGATGTTAATGGGCATAAAATCACTGGAGAGTCTTGCTACCATGAGTTTTATGATTCTGTGGTAGTGGGCCCAGAGCCTGCATTTCTACCCAGCTCCCAGGAGATGTTCATCCTGCCTTCCTTGTACCAGGCTTTGAGAAACAAGAGCCTACTTGATGTAATTATTACTGATTATTACTTTCTAATTGTTTTCTATCTTGTCCTTAGCACTTTAGTCACATAGTACAAAACTAAAATAGAAGTAGGTAGGGCTATATGTTTAGTCAATGCTTAGTAGATACTTATATCTCTAACTGTATAGAAAACTTCAGGAAGGGTAATGGTTCCTAAAGGAATTGTAATTTATTGAGTAACCCCTTATTCAGTGCCAGGACTTATCTTCATCTTAATACTATTTTAGAGGTAAATATGTAACTAAGACCTGGATTGGATAGGAGTGGTCACATAGTGATTGTCAGAACCAGACTAGACATTAACATGCTCAACAGTTTCAAACTACCTAGGCTGAATGCTGGTGGCTCACTCTTGTGAGCCTGCTTAGAAGGCTTAGAAGGCTGAGATCATGGTTCAAAGCCAGCCCAGGCAGAAAAGTACCTGAGACTCTTATCTCTAATTATCCACCAGAAAATGGGAAGTGGAGCTGTGTCAAAGAGGTAGAGTGCTAGACTTGAGCAAAAGAGCTCAGTGTCATTGCCCAGGCCCTGAGTTCAAGCCCCACAACCAACCAACCAACCAAACAAACAAACAAACAAAAAAGCAAAACAAAACTAGGCACATATAGGATATTTCTCACCTAGGGACATGTTTTCTCTATGCCAACTGAAGCAAAAGAATGGTGTAGTGAAGGTAGGAGAATTTCCTGTTCTGTATGAAATTTGGTAACCTGACTTCATTGACTCCGTAGTGTCAGCCATGCATGCAAGGAGATGCTAGGAAGATAACTAGAAGAGAGTAATGACTGTCCTATAGGCAGGTATCATAGAGCCAGCCCACCTGGTCTGAGACTGAGATATTTGTACTTGGAACTGCTGCTCTATTAAAAACAGTGAGTTTTCGCTCTAATCTATGGCAATTTTGTTGTTTCTGTCTATATTTTCTGCAGAGTCTTTTATCAAGTCTTGTGAAACTGAATAGTTTGACCTTGGCTAGAAATTGTTTCCAGTTATATCCAGTGGGAGGTCCATCTCAGTTTTCTACCATCTATTCCCTCAACATGGAACACAATCGCATCAATAAAATCCCATTTGGAATTTTCTCCAGAGCGAAAGTATTAAGTAAGCTGAATATGAAGGTAAGCATCTGTTTTGGGACAAGGGAGGGCTTACCACAAATCTATTATTTATATTTTCTTTTTTTGGTATAGTGAGCAGGAAGTCCTACCTTGTTAATGAAGTCTTAAATACAACAAGCATCTTAGGATGTTTGTTAGGAATTTGTCTTCAGGAAATAATTAATGTCCATAAAAGTACGGTTGAAAGGATCCTTACTGTGGAACTTTCTGTGTCATAGGTACTGACTAGTTAATGCAAATAAGGATTTTTCAAAGTAGAATTTTAGTAGAATACCATTCAGCCAAGGGATTGGTAGTCTGGGAAAAACGTTAAATCACCAGGTGCTGCTGCTAGCCGGTGCCTGTAATTCTAACTATTTAGGATGCTGAGATTGGAAGAGTGCAGTTTGAAGCTAGCCCAGGAAGGAAAGTCTATGAAACTCTTTATCTCCAGTTAATCATCAAAACAAGACAAAACAAAACAAACAAAAAAATAAAACTGTGGCTCACCTGGAACTAAAAACAGCAAATAGCACCCAGGCCCTGCACCAAAAAGAAAATAAACTTAATTATCAGTTGCATTTTTCTCACTTCATTCAGTAAAAATTAAAGCATGTAAAAATCTCAGTTTTCAAAAGCTTTTTTTTTTTTTCCAGTCCTGGGGCCTTGGACTCAGGGCCTGAGCACTGTCCCTGGCTTCTCTTTGCTCAAGGCTAACACTCTGCCACTTGAGCCACAGCGCCACTTCTGGCCGTTTTCTATATATGTGGTGCTGGGGAATGGAACCCAGGGCTTCATGTATACAAGGCAAGCACTCTTGCCACTAGGCCATATTCCCAGCCCCTCAAAAGCTATTTTTAATTATGTATTAAGTATTTAGATATTGCATATATACCTATGGCCAGTGTTTTCAAAGCACAGTGATTTTCTTTGGATGTCGGAATTATTACCTATGGGTGATAAGTAGTTTCTTTTTGCTTATCTATGTGCTGTACTGTGAATGTGTTTCACATTTATAGTAGTTTGTTTTGAAAAGAAGGATGAAATGGAAGATTATCTAGTCCAGTGGCTTAATTTGTAATGAACAAACTTTAGGCACAGAATTGACGACATAGCTGATTCATTCATTGCTGAGGAATCTCAGAAACATAGGTTTCTTTATTTCAGGTTGTGTGTTCTTTCTGCTGTATCATACTATGTCTTTTTGTCTTTAGTGAACCATTCAATGTAACTCTGGTCCTTTGCAGTACAATTTCTTTTTTTCTAAGTATACTTGGTCATAAATACAGTATGCATCTTTTACGATAATTGGATGTTTATAAGTGAACTAGTGTAAATTCCATATTAATCCTAAGCATACAATTTGTAAATCTGGTTATATGATTAACATATGCAGTTCTAATTAGTAATGAAATAGTAACAGTATTGACTCTGTTCATTTTTGTAATAGGTTTAAGGCATATTGGTCCAGATGTTTATTAATGTTATTATTTTTTATTTTTGCATTTGATTGCACATTTTTTATCAAATTTAATTATAGTATGTTAACTTGGAAAGGCTTGCTGTTTTCAGGAAAATCTAAATAAAACTTTACATAAAGCTTTGTTTTAGTTTTTTTTAAAGAGTCTCATGCTCTTCTGACTGAGCTAGCCAGACGGCAGTTAGTTTTTTTTAAACATGATGTTCAACAAAACTTTCTCGAAGTAATAAAAAAAATGAAACCCAACATTTTTTCACATATACAAAGCACTAGGAAGTTTTTAAATTATATTTTTACTATCTTTAGTTCTACGAAAGAATTGTCATTCGACAAATCATTTGTACAATCCATTTTGATTGATGTGACCCCTTTCATCATTCACCAGTAATAATTTTTTTTCCAAATGAAAGAACTTTCCTATAGCCATCAGTAGTAGTTGGGGCACCAGTAAGTCATATTATTAAATGTTATAATAGATGATAATTAAAGAAAAACTTGGCTTTCAAATAGATACTTGCTAAGTGGAATTTTGCACGAATGACTTTGCATATAATAAGATGACTAATCCTTGCATGTTGCAAAAAAATAGACTAAAAGGGAACATAAAATAATTCTCCTATCCCAGGATTAACATACTGATATACACAATTCATACTCAACTAGGACAAGATTGCTCTCATTACCATTGTCCCTAATGTATAATAGTTTGTTGTTGAGTTCTTACTGATAAAAGTGCATCTATCACATTTTATTCTTGTTTTTCATGTCCCTCCCACTCTCCCCTCCCCCAGTACTGGGGCTTGAACTAGGGGCCTTGTCCTCATATTCAGTTTTTTTTGCTTAAGGCTGGCACTCTACCATTCAAGTCACATCCCCCCTTGTTGGTGTTTAATTAGAGATAAAGAGTCTCATGAGCCGGATGCCAGTGGCTCATGCCTTTAATCCTAGCTACTCTGGAGGCAGAGATCTGAGGATTGCGGTTCAAAGCCCAAAGCCAGCCCAGGCAGGAAAATCTGTGAGACTCTTATCTCCAATTAACCACCAGCTGTGGCTCAAAGTGGTAGAGCACTAGCCTTGAGCTGAAGAGCTCAGGGACAGCACCTCAAGCCCCACACAACTGACCGGAAAAAAAAAGAAAAAAAAAAGGGGTCTCATGGACTTTCCTGCCCAGGCTGACTTTGAATCTTGATCCTAAGATCTCAGCCTCCTGAGTAGCTAGTATTATAGGTGTGAGCCACCAGTTCCCAGCTCATCTTACACATTTTTAAAGTTTCATTATAGATAGTTAATGTTTTAGTGATTAAATTTGACGTTCTAAGACGTTTTTGTTTCTCAGTTCACCATATCTGGAGTTCCTGAGCCATTTGGTCTTCCTTTTATGTCTTTTCCACTGCCCTAATCATAGTTTCAATATAAACTCTTATTACTAAGATCTTTGAAATCTGTGGTTTCTTTGTATTTTTCTATTTCTGTAGAAAGTCTTCATATGGGAAATTTTTAAAAGCCTAATTGTTGTGGAAGCTGTTTCTGTTCCAAGGGTTTTACTTGTCTTCTTTTCTGCATTTGGGTATCAAAAAGGGGAACAATGTCTCTGTTTGAGGCTTTTTGAAAGTGAGATTACATAGTTTTGTTTTGTGATTGTACCTGGGGTGCTTCTTTTTGTCTTTGCCAGGACAATCAGTTGACATCACTTCCTTTGGATTTTGGAACTTGGACCAGTATGGTAGAGTTGAATTTAGCAACTAATCAACTCACAAAGATCCCTGAGGATGTATCTGGTCTTGTTTCTCTTGAGGTGAGTGAATTCTTTTGAGCATTTCTTTCTCTACTAATGCTCCTCATTAAATAGATGAGCATTTAGAACTCTTAGGCCTTCCACAGTTTCAGATTTACCTAGCAGTTTCTATCTGGGTGAAGATCATAATTAAAAACTATTATAATTTGAACTCCTTTGGACTTACAGCCATATTAGGATGATGAGTTGTTTAATTAATCTAGGTTTAAAATTTCCATACTTCTGAATTAACTCTTTCCCACCAAAAGTTTGAATGCTACAGAGAACCTTTGAAAGGAAAGTTCTCTAAAATTTAGTATCTTTATAACACATTTTTTACCTTAATTATTTTCAAGAAAAACAACATTGTCCACCAAAAATAATTATGGATTCTCCAGATTAAAATTTAATACCTTAGAAAATTTTCTATGGCTCAGGCCTAATTTCATCACTTACCTGTTGGAAATGTGTTCATAATTCTAGCTCTGTATGCTTATTCCTATGATTCCCAGTATTTACAATGTTCTTTTCTCATTTTTTCTTTTAAAAAGCTTTCCATAATAAAAGGTCCATCTTACTATAACTTCTTCAGTCAAGAATGATTGATTGCCTCTCCTTCAGTACCTAGACCTTTCGTTTTGCTGGAAAAGCTTACTGAAATAGTATATATTATGGTATTCCTTTTTGTTCAATCTCATGTTTGTAAAAATCCTATTATTTAATAAGTGAAATAGCATAGTGTAACTAAGTTAAAAGCATTGCTTTGTGGTTGAACAGATCTGGGAGTAATGCTAATTTGATCTCTGCATTTATGGGTTTTGTCTGCCTAAACTTCAGTTTGCTAAGCTGTGAGGATGTGCTAAGGATGTGTGAGGAGTGTGCTAAGAAGTGAGGATAATGGTACTTTGTAGAGTTACAATTGAGATTAAATGCAATAGTGCACACGATGTCCTGAAAAAAATAATAAAAATCAACTGGTATTTGTTAGTATTTTGTTGGTCTTACTGCATATGTTCAGTTTACTATGGGTTATATAATTTTGGGGGGGGGGAATAATTGCTCCTTTCACTATCCTAATTCCCAGGATTATCTCCTACCCTTCTAATTTATATTAAGAATAAGATTACACCTTCCTCTTCCTTTTTATTTTTATTGCTCCCAAACTCTTTTAGGATGCCTTGAAACATAATAAATACAACAACAAATTATAACATCAGTGGGCTTATATAAAGTCAGTTGTAAATCATTTGTTACCTCTCTTAAGTGATGATTTATTTATAGGGGGGTTTTGAATAAATCAAATTTCTATTGCAAAGTGGTAATTGTTCCATGTCAGAGCACATTGACTGTGAATCTTAGTGAAAATACTATTTTTTATATTTTAGTTAAAATAAAATTATTTCCTTGGCTTTAGTTTTGACAAAATCAAATAGTATCTTTCCAGTAATGCAGTATTAAAAAACATTTTAGGATAGTAAATTATGACTTTCATGTGTTATATAATTGAGTATTACTCTTAACATTCACTGGGGGGGTTTAATTTTAAGGCATATATAGTAATAAGTAATATAATTTCACAAGTTCTCAATACCATCAATAACTTCTCTTTAGGTTCTAATATTATCCAATAATCTTCTAAAGAAGCTTCCCCATGGCCTTGGAAATCTTAGAAAGTTAAGAGAATTGGATCTAGAGGAAAACAAACTGGAGTCCTTGCCAAATGAAATTGCTTATCTTAAGGATTTACAGGTAAAAATATTATCGTCATGGCTCTATAATTGTATGATTAACATTTTTAGATTCCATTCCAAATTGTGTATATAGTTCCTAAAATTTGGATATAATTCTTGGACCATATAGATTTTTCTGTATGAAGGTTAATTTTATGTTTATGTGATTTATCTACCTTTATCCTACTAACAAATGATACTTAAAAGAAAATCCTATACTTTAGTGAGTCCTATCCAATATAATTTTTCTATTAATATATTTTATTCTTTAGTAGATTTATTTAAGTTTTCATCAAACATAGGAAACTGTAACTGTCTTTTTCTTTTGTTAACATTTTAGAAATTAGTCTTGACAAACAACCAGCTGACCACTCTTCCCAGAGGCATTGGTCACCTTACCAATCTCACCCACCTAGGCCTTGGAGAGAACCTGCTTACCCACCTTCCTGAGGAAATTGGTATGAACCCCAGGGATACTTGACTGCACTAGTAATTTGCTCTTGTACTTTCAAACAAGATTTCAGATATGTTTAACAAATCCACTTGTGTAAACTGAACTTATGTCCAGCTTTAGTTTTTATTTAGTAATTGAGCAGTAGTGGCTGGTGTTGGTTCATTGATGTTAGTTATGTTTCTTCATGGGATGCTAGGAGTGATAGTATGTTTGAGAATTCTTTATTACAGTTATATTTCCAGTAGGTTTTACATGGTCTCAAGTTAGAAGAATTATTTTCTCTCCCAAATTTAAAAATTACATAGACTTAGTCTATATGCTAAAAGAACATTTTTGTGTTCTTTTGATTTGTTTTTAATTACCCAGTATATTTTTTGTTGTTGCTTTTTTGTTTATTTTACTTTTTTGTTTTTGTTTTTGGGATAGCATCTGTCTATGTTATTCCTTATGGCTGTTAACTCTTGGGCTCAAATGTGATCCTTTTGCCTTAGTATTTGGTATTGCAGCATGAATCAACATGACTAGATTATGGGATTTCAGGGTTAATATTAGTATTTGACTTATATCAACCCTGGGATGTACTTTAGAATTTTTCCAAGACTTTTCTTTGTCATTTTATATACTCAACATGACTCTCTTGAATTTTAAGACTGTGCGAGTCGTAATCCTGTTTGATTGAGGTCACCTAATAATATTGGTACTAGTCCTTAAATTAGTAGTTCTATATTTTCTGCTGCCTATGGTGAGCTATCTCAGAAACATTATAGATTAGTGGTGAAGATTGGTTTGGAGGATGGTAAATAATTAAAATCTAACTGCTACTTATCAGCTTCACCATTTAGGATATTGCCTGTAAACTTTGTGAGCTGTTCTCATCTTATTATAATAGTTATTTATGTAGAGTTCTAAATAGTTATTAATCTTACAGGCAAATAAACTTATTACCTGTATCTGTTTGGCTAGTTTTAAATACCATCAACCCAAATTTTCACATTTAGTATTGAAAATATATGAGACAACTGTATATTTAACATTTCTAGTATATTAATATTTCTTTAGAAATGCACCTAGAAGTATGAATATTTTAAGATACTCTAAGAAAAATTCAAAAGACTACATGAATTGACTATTGTTGGCTTACTACCAAATGTATGATAACTCTCAAAGATTTGTACTAACAAAAACTATACATATGAGAAATTAATTAGGTGAAATTGCTATATAGTATATATGAAAATGATTTTAGGTACTAAGTATACAATAAACTCATTTCTAGAGGTTTAAAATGCATTATGTATGCCTTTTCTATCTCAAATGGAATTTCTAGAGTGGGCACCTTTTCAGAAAATGCCAGACTTTAAAACAACCATACAAGAAAAGGTTCTAATCTTATTGACAGTAGAGTATGGCCTGAACATTGAGGTTTTAAAAAAACAACCCCAAAACTCTCCAGTCAATTTGAATAAGCCCTGAAATCTAGTTGTAAGATATTTCAAATGAAGACAAGTTAATAAGATGAAACATGTACTAAATGTATATAATGCCCAGTTGAATTTTTAAAAATAGTAGCTAATTTAAAAAATTAATTTAAAAAACTGACTTTTTTTTTGAACAGGTACACTGGAGAACTTAGAAGAATTGTATTTGAATGACAACCCCAACCTGCATAGCCTTCCGTTCGAGCTGGCACTCTGCAGCAAGCTCTCCATCATGAGTATTGAGAACTGTCCCCTCAGTCACCTTCCACCTCAGATTGTTGCCGGAGGGCCGTCTTTCATCATTCAGTTCTTAAAGATGCAGGGTCCATATCGTGCCATGGTCTGATTCATACCTGCTATTCCTACACACTGTTCCAAAATAGACTGCCATTAATGTTTCATATCTATCTGTATCTATTTATGTAGATATTGATATATATGGCAGATTTATAAAGACCGCATTATGTGTTTTTGCAAATAGAGGAATCATAGCCATTTAGATTTTTTTTAATTCTGTACAAAAAAAAGGCTTATATAAGTTTTCTTTGCTAAATTTGATGGATGTTTTTCTGTTGTTGTAATCTGGTATGCCAGTTTTCTTTAAAAGTTTGCCAACAAATTATGAAGTCACTAAATTTAAGGAACAAAAGTAGTATAGTCAGATATACTTTTCTCTTAAGAAAAACATGGGCCAAGGACTTTGTTGCAACTTGTCATACACATTGTCCCCATACCAGATATCAGATCTTTATAGTATTGTAGGCCCCAAAGATAGAATTTCTCTTTAATTTATTTTGAAATTTGAGATTTAAATTTTTATATGTTTACAGTCAGAGTAAATCACTGGATTTTGTTTTGTTTTATTTTGATTTGCTCTGTTTTAATCAGTCAAATCTAGAGTTTATATCCTCTGTTAAAGAATTTACATTAGCTGGTTTGAATATTAAAAGACAATTGTTTATTGAAACAGCAAAATAAAAATACACCGTCAAAAAAATCTAGAATTCCATTAATTTTGCTTCTCTGATGAATGGAAGCAAAGTATCTGAGGCAAGTCTGGGTGGGGCAGGTATTGAGACTTTCTCTAGTAAGACTTTCTGCATTTTCTTAACTTTGGGGGAACAGAAACTTGTAGTGAAAAGTTTTTCATTCCTGAAAGTTGCAGAGCCACAAAAGCCAGCAGAGAAATTTGGCAAATATCTAAGTTACACATAAACACACATTCTATATATGTATATACAATGCTATATAGATATGTATTTATTATATCATAAACTACAATAGGTAACTTTAAGGATTTCTCCCTATCCTTGTACAATGAAATGAATGTCTTTCTTTGAAAACTGCAATATATGTACGTTTCAAGGTTATTTAACAGTGTACTATGGTTTTATATCTTGACTTGCCTTGTACATCTATCTGTTTTGGAATCTCTGTGTCTAAGCACAATATCTTCACACTGTGCTGTATTGCTGCTGAACTAAATGCACTTTTCCCCATATATGGGGCACTGGCTTCAAACAATTCAGTTCAGTACCATTACTTTTAATCTCATCTTTCCTCTCGGTAGTTGGTAGTACAGTTATGGGAAAGAGGCACATTGCATAGAAGCCATTGGTAGTTCCGTGGATGTTATGTGAGATGTGCATGTGCTATTTTATATTTTTTTGCTTTACTGCCTTCAAGACTAGCAGAATTGTAAATGTGTGCCCCTTTATGTAGTGCTGTTATTTTTGATAGTGTTGGTCTTAAGTCGGTTTACTTATTGAGGAAACTTACAGAGCAAGTGCATTCTAGATATCATCCGAAAAAACACTTCCCGTGTAATGAGTAACTATTATGTACATTTACATATTGCTGCTTTTTTTTCCATTTTTGTTGGGCATTGTGTTTAAAAACTTTAAAAACTAAGACTGTAATATTAAGATAGAAAATTGGATTGTTTTGCTTTTCTGGCATTCAAATTTGGGATGAGTTTGAGGTCACATCTACATTCATTATTGGCAATTTTATAAAGAACAACTAAGAAATGGAAGGCAGGTAAAGATATAAAACCCTAGAGTGCTTAAATGTGCTGTAAAACTATTGTAGATGTCACTGGATTTTACCAAGTAATATCCTCTCTTTTCTCCATCTACTGTGGCTTTTCAGTTAAATTTTTGTTTATAAAATGAATTTGTTTATTACAGCTCTACCTAGAGCATATGTGTATGTGTTTTTTTTTAAATTTCATATCCAGGTGTGTTTCTTAAGTTATGGAACTTGATAGTAATCTAATGGCTGTTTCTTAAAAATATGCGATCCTTTCTCAGAACGAAAATAGTTTTAAAGCAGTTTTAAAGCAGTTTGGTTCCTCTAACTTTGTTTGTGTTAATCTGCACAGATGTACAAAATGATCCCAGTCTTACAGAAGTGAAGTGTGAGTGAGACTTGTCTGTTCTGTGTAGAGTCCATTACCCTCTCCTCACCACCACCAGTAAACTAGGAAGGGACTCCAAGACATCCTTGTGAAAGCGAGATTTGAAAATGATAAAAGATTGTTGAATGACTACATGTAAAGCTAATATTGTTTTTTTTCCTAAAACTACAATTAGGCTAATTGACATAAGCACAAAAGTTATTTTCTTTTAAAGCAATTGTGTTTATTCTATCCATGAAATAAACATTAAACTTTGATAATCAGTAGCAGGAAATATAAAATACAAATATAATGGTAACATCAAAAATCTTTTTATGTCATTTAGCACTTTAAAAATTCCAAGTGTGGGCTGGGAATATGGCCTAGTGGTAAAGTGCTTGCCTCACATACATGCAGTCCTGGGTTCGATTCCTCAGCATCACATATATAGAAAAAGCCAGAAGTGGCACTGTGGCTCAAGTGGTAGAGTGCTAGCCTTGAGCAAAAGAAAGCCAGACAGTGCCCAGGCCCGAGTTCAAACCCCAGGACTGGCAAAAAAAAAAAAAAAAATCCAAGTGTTTATTTCATACAGAAGAGGGAAATAGTAAATAATTTATGGATGGATACTATAAACACTGGAAGATAGAAACTCTTCAGAGGAAAATATGCCTTGACTTCATTTATACTTTAAAAGATGGGCGATACAATTAATTAGAATGAACTTGAAACAGTGTAATCATATATTTCTAATTCTATAACCAGCGTCATTTAAAATTGATAAATTTCTGTATCACAATTAGTCTACTTTTTTTTTCATGATAACTTCTGTTAGTTTTTGTTTTTCATCAGTGATTTGGAAGTCACATGTATTGGGTCCTAGTTCCAGTTTGCAGAATTTAACATTTATTTTTGTTAGAATGGGTAATATAAGTATATAAAATGGGACAATTTAGAAGTGAAAAGGGAAGGTTCTGTAAGTAGTTGTTTGAGGTTGACAACCATGTATCAGAATTGTGTCAGGCAAATCAGGATATTTGGTTGTTAGTGATTAAGGTTGATGGAAGCAGATGGCAAACTTGAAAAGCAATGTAAAAATATGAAATCTATCAAATTTAACTGAAATAAGTCATGAGGGAAGATTTTCTTTGCATAGCTGTGATGGAGGGTAAAATAGCATACCAAATATCTTAGCCAAAACTTGGCCTCTTACTTTATTCTTTTGCTTAAGTTAGCCATCAGTACTGTGGGCAGTTTTGCTTGATTATGTAGTCTGAGAATTTTAGTAGGTGAGCGGTATGGCATTGATTGGTATCTAAGGGAGTACCTTGAATGTGTTACTAATACGAGAATGTATGTTAAGTAGATGTCAGTGCTTTGTTATTAAATAGAATGCCTGACGGTAACACCAATTCCAAGGAAACATTTCTGGGCTTATTTATTTATTTATTTATTTATTTATTTATTTATTTATTTTTTTTTGGCCAGTCCTGGGCTTGGACTCAGGGCCTGAGCACTCTCCCTGGCTTCTTTTTGCTCAAGGCTAGCACTCTGCCACTGGAGTCACAGCGCCACTTCTGGCCATTTTCTGTATATGTGGTGCTGGGGAATCGAACCCAGGGCTTCAAGTATACGAGGCAAGCGCTCTTGCCACTAGGCCATATCCCCAGCCCCCTGGGTTTATTTTTTAACTTTAAAAATAAGGGATTTTTTTTAACTTTTGCTTTTTAAAAATGGAGTTGGTTGTCATTAACTTTAAACACTTTGTTCTTGTACACACTTGTTAATTATCACACTGACTGTCTTCATCCTATACATAGACTGAATATGAATGTTAATTTGTGGTCAGGACTTCAGCAGGACAGTAGTTTAGAGTATTCCAGGTTGGGAACAGGTTTGGTAGGAGCAAGTCTCCCCACTGGAGAGTAGCTGGGGCAGAGTTTACGTTTTGTGCCATGTGCCGCAGTATTATGTGTAAGGAAACAGTGACTTCTCTGGTTTGCATATTATGAAGTTTTGTTTTGGTAGCAAATGTAAAAGTTCCTTACTGTAACAAATCAGTATGTTATCTCAGACTGCTGACAGATTGACGAATGTAGTCTTGAGAATGCTGCTGTTTTTCCCTTGCACAATGATACTGGTTTGATCAGAGTGGATGTTCAGTCTTTGTGTAAATTATTGGAGCCATATTCTATCAGTTCTAACCATCAGTTCTAGGGCAGTATTTAACTCTGGGTTCTTTTTTTTTTTGCCAGTCCTGGGGTTTGGACTCAGGGCCTGAGCACTGTCCCTGGCTTCTTTTTGCTCAAGGCTAGCACTCTGCCACTTGAGCTACAACGCCACTTCTGGCCGTTTTTTATATATGTGGTGCTGGGGAATCAAACTCAGGGCTTCATGAATGTGAGGCAAGCACTCTTGCCACTAGGCCATATTCCCAGCCCTAGGGCAGTATTTAAAAGGTACCCTAAGCATTCCACATACCTATATGTCTATCTTGGAAAATGTAATTTATGCCTGTGGTGCTTTACAGTGACCATTTTAGATTTACCACTACCTACCTTTTATCACTGGTATCATTTGCATGGGGAATTTAAACTAGTGTTCTTATCAAACTTGATGTACAAGTGGCAGTTGAAGTGGCCATTTGTTCTGCTTTCTTAACTTCAAATAAGTCTTTTTATCTAGTTAGTACTTAAAATCTCATGTCCACTAAAGAAAGTGCTTATGTAAGGCTCAAATCATTTGCTTATTTTAATACTAGTTTTTAGTAGGAAAGTATATTGATACATAATTTTGTTTAGAGTTGGACCACCTTCACAATTTGGGGGGTGGGGTGGGGTAGGTCTTGGGGCTTGAACTGAGGGCCTAGGCGCTGTTTTGAACTTTTGTGCTCAAGGCTAGCACTCTACCACTTGAGCCACAATTGGAGACTAATGTCTCACAAACTTTTCTGCCCAGGCTGGCTTTGAACTACACTTATCCTCACATCTCAGCCTTCTGAGTAGCTAGGACTACGGGCATGGGCCACCGACACCCAGCTTAAAACATACTTTAACATTGCTCACAACATTGTCTTTTGATAGCTAAGTAAGAATATAACAACGTATTTAGTAGTTTGAACTTTGCTCCTACTAAAGATTTTCCAATGTGTTCAACAGTTTCTACTGTGCGATATAATTAGCTATTTTGAATTATGGTTTGCAATAGGCAAAAGGTGTAAACATTCTAACACGTTCAACTAATGTGCTTTTGGTCTCAGCTTTATTGTTGATTATTTTAAGTACGTGAAAATTCTTAAGTATATATTTATCCAGTGTAATATGTTTATAAATGCTCTACTAGCAAGTATAAATTTTTTATGCTGTGTATAACTGAAGCTGGAGATGAAACAATTTTTGCAATGTCTTAGAACGACAAAATTCTGGACTTGAAGCTGGATGCAGTGGCATGCTCCTATAATCCATGGAAGGCTGATGCAAGGGCCATGTTCAGTGAGTTTAAGGCCAGCCTGGACTCCATAATGACATCTTGTCTTTTCACACAAAATAGAACTGAGAAGTGACTTTTCTTTACTATATTGGGTAAACTCTGAATGGCAAATGGCATACATGAGGTGTATAAATATAAGGTGCATAAAAACATGCACTAAGTATTATGTATAGTCCAGTCAGCTCTTTCAGAGTGGTTGTGTATAATTACTATTTCTAAAACCCTGAGGAATCTCACAGGCTCTTCCATGACCCCCAACCCCCAGGACATCTGTAATGAAGACTGCCCAGTGATGGAGATGCCGAGTTATCAGAAGTAATTCTCCCATTCTTTGAGCCTTCTGGTCCTCATAGTATTCCTTCATATGCTACAAAGAAAGTGTGTGTGTGTGTGTGTGTGTGTATAAGTAAAACCTTCCATAAGAAAGTCTGTACTGACTCGGCTGTCATGTTAGGTATTAGGATAACTGAAGGTCAGAATTGAATGCCACATTCTTAGGATGGGAAAACTTGAGTTTACTGTGGGTCTTTTTTTTTTTTCTTTTTAACGTTTTATAGCAGCAAAAAACAGGTTAAAGGAGATCACACCTAATAGAAACCAGTTGCTTGGAGAAAAATTAGCAAAGAAGTTAACAAGTATGATGAAATGTCATTTTTTCCCTCCTTGGATTCTTTGGGGGGAGTGTATGTGTTAATCATTGGCTCCCTGGAGAAAAATGGATTGAAGAGAATTAATGCTTAGAGCCAAACTGGAATTAGTTGGGGGTATTGCAGATGAGAGCACATTGGGATTCAAGGGAATGTGTAGCGGTGGGGATGCAGAGAAATAACCATTTAATGGCATGCTAGGAATAAGCATTAGGAAAAATTCCTGATTGATTGACTTAACAGATTATCCCCAGACTTAGAGCTTGAGCACTTGGGTGTTTTTAGGGAACTAGTTGGAGGGTGGGGAGAGGACATGTCCTAGCGCGCCTGTGAAGCGAACACTGGAATCTGGCTCTGAGAAAGGCCTGGAAACATCTGATATAAAATAGGGCTGTTGAAGCAAGAGAGACAGTGAAGGGGAGAAGAGGGTGCAGCCCTGCTGAGTTCCAGCGTTTAGCTGTGTGCATAGGAGCTTGTAAAAGTTGTAAAATAGCTGAAACAGATGAGAAATTTTATTTCCTCAGAATTGACAGGCTGACAGTGTTAAGGGAAACTAGTCATTCTTTGTAATCTTACGTGACTGCTCATACTTCTACGTTTTTCTTTTTTGTAGCATTGGGGTTTGAACCTGGGGCTTCTTAGGCAGGTACTCTACCACTTGAGCCCTGCCTTAGCTCATAGCTTTAGTTATTTGGGGAATAGGGTCTTGAATTTTAGCCCAGGACCAACCTTGGACCAGCTTTTTTTTTTTTTTTGGAGGGGGGGTACATGTTTAGGGGGCTTGAACTTGGGGCCTGGGCCACTGTCCATGAGATGCTTTTTGCTTAAAACGAACACACTACTACTCAAGCTACAGCTCCACTTCTGGGTTTTAATTGGAGATAGAATCCCATGGATTCTCATGTCCCAGCTTGATGAGCTTAGAGGTGACATGTTGCAGCCATATTTCATTTACTTCTAGGACCATAGACCATGTATACGTTTAAGTTTTCTTTGTAGAATGAATAATTCTGCACTTTTAATCTTAGACTGGGAAAGTTCATCTCCTAGGAAAATAGAGGATAAAAGTATCCTGTATATTATTTCTTGGGAAGAAATACTCTTAAGTGCTCATTCAGCAAATATGAGTACTCCAACGCGTTCTAGCTCTGGTCTTTATGCAGAATATACAGTGGCAATAACAGGCCACAGGTACTGTCTGCATAGAAATTGTGCTTAGGTAATGCAAACATACAGTAACATTTCAAGTTTATTATTTATTGATACAGCATTTAAGGGGCTTGGACATTGTTGCTTTGTCACAAGAAGTAAAAATCAACTCAGCTCCATCAGAAAGAGGTCACAGATAAATTGTTACCTATGATCCCCCCCTCCACTTCCCCCTCCCCCCTCTAGTGTAGAGAATCCCAGTTTACTGGAGCAGAAACCCACAAGCAAGAAGCCCGGGCTAAGTGCCCGGGGAAGGAATTCCAAATGTCAAGTAACTAGAGGCACAGGGTGAATGTGGGTTAGAATTCTGTGGGGGTGGTGATGGATGTGTTTGTTTGACTGTAATCATTGTAAAATGTTTACCACTTCACATTGTATTTGACAAATACTTTAAATGTCGCCAGAGGGACCCCATTTCTTCTGAGTTCCAAGAACCCTTCAAGGGTCTTGCAGTGAAGGCTGGGAAAAAAAATGCTTTAAGCATAAAAAGAGAAAAAGGAATCTTTAAAAAATACCCCAGAGCTTTCTGTTCATGATGAGGCTTGGCCTTCAAAGGAACTATTTTACCAAAGCCTAGTCACTGGGCAAGAAGAAAGTGCCCACCTCCCGGCACCTCTAGCTTTCTGATGACAGAAGGAAAACACCCAGTCTAGCCTTCCTGTCCCACTTAACTAGGGGAAGCCAAGAAGCATTTGTGAAGCTGGGAACAGGCTCACCAAAAGACGGAGACCTAATCATGGGACTGTAGAATGCGCCCCACCCCCCAACACACACTGTAGTACCATATCTGTGAAGGCCTAATTACCTTAGCCTTTACCCAACACATTATGTTTGCTTTCTAGCAACAACAAGTTGCACCCTGATTTGTGCTTGTAATCCTAGCTACACCAGAGACAGACCTGGCCAACTGAGGCTTGATGCCAGCCCAGGCAGAAAGCTGATTGAGCAAGCTAACTGAGCAAGTGTGAGGTGCTGAGTTCAAACACCAGCACTAGCAAAATGAAACACAAGACATACTGAAAGGATAAAAACATAATTTGAGAAGACTGCAACCATCAGAACCAGTCTCAGATATGGCAGAGGTACTAGGCCTATCAGGCACTAAATTTCACTATAATATGCTGAGGATTCTAATGGAACAAAAATAACATGCAAGTACAGATGTATAAGTCAGAAATTCTAAGATTCAAGGACTAGAAATGAAACAGTAGTAACAGAGTGCCTGTGGTGGGATTGTGGAAGGATAGACATAGAAATTTCCCAAATGAAAACCACTGGAATCATCCCAACATAAGCCAATTTCAAAAAACGGTGGGCGGGGGGAGCCCCCGCAAAAGGTGTAATATATTTAATAAGAATGCAAGGTAAAGAGGAAAATGAAAACAAGTACTTGAGCAATAATGATTGAGGTATGTTAAACACCAAACCAGATTATATTTAGCTCAGGAAACAACTAAGCAGAAAGATGCAGCCGAATGGTTGTCGTATTGGCTTATCGTATTCAAATTGTAGAAAATTGAAAGATTAAAAATCTGGAAACAAACTAGAAGCAAACTTATTCTGGAGCAAGGAGAATCACTTTAGGTATCTCTAGAAACTTATCTGAAGAGATGATAGTCATGGGAGGGTGGGGGAAGTTTTGGGATTATGTGCCTACTGAAGTGGATAATTATAAATTATCTAGCAAGGATAAAGAAGTGAGGATACAATAATGGCAAAGCCCTTGCCTTTGAAAAAACGGCCCTAAGTTTGATTCAACACTACTTCAAGAAATTAAAAAAGTTTCTCAAACTAAAATTGGACAAATGTGTCAAATCTTTGCCTTGCAAGAAGTGTTAAAAGTTCTTAATAGAGGATAATGCGGGTTAGCAACTTGAAAATGAAGGCAAAAATCATGCTAGAAAAAAAATGTGATGTTTTTAACATAAATATCTGAGAAGGTATTGTTCACCCCAATTTAAACAGGCAATCTATACATGTGAAACATCACATGTATATGGTACTGCATAAATGCACATAGCTTTTATTTAGTGTATCTGCTAAATTAGTTGAAATTTAAAACGTTTTTCTCAGTCTTTTTGTTCAGAATGATAATAGCCATAGCATATAGCTAAGTGAGATGAATGCCAACATGTTTTCAAGTTGTGGAATGAGGAACTGAAAAAATGTCTTAAAGTACTTGTACTAACGCATGAAGTGATAAAACTAATTTAAAAGTGGGCTTGGATGGAAAGTGAAAAAGGAATATACTTGCTGTACCCAAAGAGGAGGAAATAATACCATATGAAATGTTTAATTCAAACCAAAGAAGGCAGAAAAAGTGTGGGAAGACACAGAAAAGAACAAGGGTTACAAATGGAAAACAAATGCAGTAGGTAATAAATCGACTACCAAGTCTAAGTGTAAATGTTCTTCTCAGTGTACCAATTAGAGAACAGATAAATGGGAAGTAGAAAAGAAACATTCAACTCAGTAAACCAAAAACCCTTAAGATGAACAAGGAAGAAGGAAAAAGCCCAAATCAACCAGGAAAAAATAACTCAGTAAAACTTGGAATCAATAATAGCTAAATGTAAATCATCTTAAACTTCAATTGAAAGGTGTGAGTTGGATGATTGTAGTAAAAGAACAAGATCCAACTACAAGAGAGACACCTCACTGTCAAAGAGATTGCCGAGACATGAGGATGGGCAATTATATACCAAGCAAATGGAAACCAAAAGCAAGCAGAAGTAGCTCTATTCTTTCTGGCAAAATAGACTTCAAGCTGTTGGTAGAAGAATATATATATATATATACACATATGTATATGTATATGCATATATACATGTATATGTATATGTATATGTATATGTATATACATGTATATGTATATATACATATATACATGTGTATATATACATATATGTATATATATGTATATATACATATATATGTACATATGTACATATGTACATATATATACATATATATACATACATATATATGGAACAATCAATAAAGATAATGACTATAAATTTATATTCCAGTACTGGTACTCTCAGTTTCATAAAACAAACATCACTGGACATAAAGGGTCCAAATATCGTGGTGGGCAGCTTCAGTAGCCCCTGCTCTCCTCAATAAATCACCCAGAAAAAAACAAACTTCAGAATTTGGGGTTAGAGGTAAAGCATTAGCCAATGAACCAGAGTCAGGTACTGAGTTTGAGTTCTGGTCTTGGGCCAAAACAAAACAGGTTTGAGTTAAATACACCGTAGAATAAATGGAATTAAGAGACATCTACAGCCTCTCCACACTTGCTAACAATATACATTAGAGAAAAGATAACCTCTTGAACAAGTGGTGCTGGGAAAATGATGTGTCTACCTGTGGAAGACTTGCGCTAGATCCTTACCAATTCCAAATGGGTCCAATATCAATGTAAGATTTGAAACTATTGCCAGAAAGCATAGGGAAAACAGTAATAATTTCAGAGTAATATTCTAATAGCTCTGGAAATGAATTAACAAATGAGATTACATCAAAAAGCTTTTGCAAAGCAAACTGAGTAAAGAGACAACATACAAAAATGGGAGAAAAATCTTTGCCAGCTATTTATCTAAGAAGTTATTAATATCCAGAATATATAAAGGCCTAAACAAATTAATCACCCAAGAACTAACAATCCACTTAATAAATGGGCAAATCAGAACAGACAGTTCTCAAAAGAAGTACAAATGGTCAATAAATACTCAAGATGTTCAACACGCTTACTCTAAAGCAAATGCAAAGCCAAAATACATTGAGATTCCATCTCACACCAGTCAAAATGGTAATCATCAAGGAAACAAGCAACAGCAAGTACTAGTGAGGATGTAAGGGGTAAGAAACCCTATGTCCTGATGGTGAGAATGTAATTTAGTGTAGTCTGTAGAAATCTGTAGGGAAGTTTCTCAACAACTAAAAATAGATCCAACAATATGACCCTGGAACATCACCTCTGGGCATACGCCTGAAGGAATGTAAGCATGCAATAGAGGTACCAACACACAAAGATTAGAGCAACGCTACGCACAATGCCACACTTTGCAGTCAGCCAATGTGCACATAAATGGATGCAGGGCGGGTTGAGGTTATGGTTTGAGTGTAGACCATGTAGCTAGTATTAACAGGGCCATAAATTCAATCCTTAGTATGGCCAACAGTATATTGAAGGAGGAAAAGTGAGAGGGATGATTCTACCCAACTTAGAGACTTATTATAAAAACAAAAACATCCGGATAGAATGGTCTTGCTGACAAAATTGATCAAAGTCTCAGTATTGGAAGCCTCCAAGGAAAATCAAACAAATGCAGACAACTCGTCTTTTCAGGGGAGCAAAGGGAAACCAATGGATTGGGACAGTCCTTCCAACAGATGGTGTGGGAAGTCCATGTCTAGTTTTTAAAATTGAATCTAAGTCTTAAACTTTTCACACAGATTAACTTGAAGTGGACCATATGGCTAAATATAAAATAACACTGCACAGCACTGCCTCAACAGTGCCAGGACTGTGTGTGCTATGTTAATATCCTATCTGGGGCTGGGAGGTAGTTTAGGGGCAAAGGGCTTGCCCAGCAAGTGCAAGGTTTGATCCCCAATACAAAAAATTGATCACCTGCAGTGTCTCTCTTTGCATCTCTAACAGCCCTTTGCTCTTAGATTTCAACATGGTCTGTCTTAATCCTGCAACCATTTCAAGTCTTTAATCCCGTTCTGGAACATACCTATTATTGTGAACTGTGCCATGTGATCTGAGAGTTAATATTAGTATTTAAGATTACAGTGAAAACAAACATAAAAAGTTTGCCAGAGGCTCAGCTACCAAGTGACATGGTTGTAGAGATAATTCATGCTAGCAAAATTGACATGGCTTGTGAATGTATTGTTATTCAATAACTTCCGACCTTGTGGAAGAACACAGCATGATGGTCTGTTTCTGATAGAGGTCGCTTGTGATCTCATGTACTTTTAGCCAGTGGAATCTCCATTTTGCATTCATTTGGGCAGAAAGGCTTCTTTTGGCGTTTCAGTCACTCGTGATCCTGCTTACCCACCCCTGTTCTGCACGAGCAAGCTCATTCTCAGGCAGAGTGCCGAGGTGCACAGGTGAGATTAAATCCTGACGCCCCGCCACCATCTTGCTCGTCCTCCGCAACACAGGGCCTTCTTTTCCCTCCTGTTTATGTCAGGAAATAATCTGTTTTCCCACTTTCAAAATTCTAGTTGTTCGTGCTGTTGACAGACACTTCCCCAACCGAGAACACTCTAGTGGCTGAACTAGGAGAATAAAAGAGAAATGGGAGAAAAATCACTTCCTTTTCACATTTTCTAGCTCTCAGTGGGCCTTTACCCAGGTTTCAAACCCCAAAGATGCAGCTTCTGTCTCTCTCATTTGCTCATCTATGCTGCTTAATTCCAAGCGAGACTTTCTGCAAGTCAGATTCCTAAAAGAGAAAAAGCAAACACAGGCTCTCATGTGAGTGAATTTCTATTTGTCTTCTCTTTCAGCCTTCTTAATCAGTATATTAATCATTAAAAGTATTTCTGTGTGTTTTCCTGATATTTCAGTTAGGGCATTTTTCATTGAGACATTTGGTGGTAATGCCTATCATAGGGCTGTTTCATCTTTCCTAGTGCCAGGAGTGGACATATCTTCTAAATGTTTCACCCTTGATCTTTAATTTTGGCATGACTTCCTATAAAAGGGTGTATCACAGTCTGATATTGGAATGCCATCATCACTGATACTATTTGGTGCTTAAAAAGAAACTCAGTTGTTTCACTGAAAGGCTTTGAGTTCCTGTAAGGCTAATAGAAAAGATGCTTCTCAAGATTCCTCCTCAGTCCACAGCCTTTCAAGTCGTGTCTTGTGGGATGATCCGGACCAGCCGTGTCTAGTACCAAAGTGGTCTGAGTCATTGAAACTGCTCAATGTTCTTGCTAAATATTTTTGTGAAATTCATACTTTAGCACTCCTCTGACCAGCTCTTCTGGTTGCACAAGAGAGAAATCAACAGAGAGAGAGAGGGAAGGAGAGAGAGAGAGAGAGAGAGAGAGAGAGAGAGAGAATAAAAAGGGGAAATGATTATGTGGGCTATGGAAACGTGGAATCCAGGAAGGAAAAGCAAAAGGTTTTTCTCAACAATGAGACCTGGGGAAAATGGGGGTGGTTCTTCTCATTTTTTTGTTTTCCTCAAATTATTATTTGTGAATTTACATAATCATTGTTTCTTTTTTCCACCATGGTCACTGTGAAGGCAGATGAGGGGGACGAGAGAGAGAGAGAGAGAGAGAGAGAGAGAGAGAGAGAGAGAGAGAGAGCGCCATTCCTTCTGACAGCATTGAGCTACTGCATCCACCTTGCCCAAAGGCAACTCTGCTTCTGAGTTGAACCAAATTTCATTTAAGCAAACCAATCCATTTTCTGTTCTATTTTAGTTAGAGTTGGCTCCAGTTGAGAAAGAAAGCAGCCTGACACAGCAGCAGCCGATTCATCCCTCTAATCTAAGGCTCCATCAGCATTAGGGGGCTGTCTCCTTTGTCTTTTTCTAGCCCCTTCTGTACTTCCAGTTTGGTCTACATCTGACTGAAGATCAAAGGAGAAACATGAATCCTGCTTTTCTGTTGCCTCTCATGATGGCAAAGCTGAGTTGCCATCTGTTAGAAGTTTTAGAACTCAAGTCACCTTGTTGGGAGGCTTTCCTGTGAAGCTCTTCTCCCGATTTATTGGGGTCTGTAGCTCTTCTCTGGTGGCTAAGGATGTAAGTTACTCCATGTGTCTCCCTTGACTAGGAACAATTTAAAAGCATTGAGTCCACCCCTGGCCTCTCACACATACATATTATTACAACCTTTGAGACCTCCTGAAGCCCTTCTCCCCATCTTTTAAATTATTTCTCATGCTAATTTATTAACTATCATTAAAGTCAGTGCATCTGAGGATCTAATTGCATCGGTCTCAAGAAGATTCAGATGAATGAAGGAAAAAGTATTGCCAAATCAACAACAGTGACCACAACAAAATGCACAAGGGTATAAGGGACACCCATTGAGCCATCAATAATCATTGATTGAGAATCAGTAATTATTGCTCGCCATAACCAATTCAAGGCTTGCTTTTCTCAGGTCTCTGGTCCATGGAGGAGTATCCCTCAGCTGGACAAGGTGGGAAGTAGTGCTCATGTGTGACACTGCCAGTCAGGACTAAGGTAGGTGACGTGATTGGTGCAGGTGCACACAGGAGAGTCGCACATCGGCGGATACACAGACATGCTCTGCAGATGGAGGCTTCAGCAAAGAGGCATCTGGGAGGCCACCCTTTCTTACCGTCTTCAAGGGACTGCTGATCTTGGCAGCCACTGCTGCTCTTTTAGATCGGGCAAAAGACCTGGCTTAGGATAGAGAGGACTAGCCAGGACAGAGAGGACTAGCACTTGAGGAAGACAGACAAAGGTGGTGTTGGGAGCACAGCCCCAGGCATGTGGCCTGGGTGAGAAACGGGGGAGGGAGTGGAGACCGCAGCCCTCCCAACACCCTTCCCTTTGGGCTCCCACTGACCTGCTGTCACGGTGGGATTCCCAAGGGCTCTGGCCTGGAACCACAAGCTGGAGGGATTAACAGCTCAGAGAGAGAGCAGTAGTTCCTCCCCCATCCCCCCTCCCCCCAGTCCCTGCCACGCACTCCCCACTCTTGTCTGCAAGACAGTGAGTTGACAGATGTTTGAGGCTTGCTGCAGCCTTGGCTCCCAGCTGTGTGCATGGCACAGGAGCTGTGGGAACACTGGGTTCCACACTTGCTCGGTGTGTTCTGACAGGAGAGAGAGCGTGCTGCACTTTCCCTGTGCTGCTCCATTCCTGTTAGAGGAAGCCACCATGCCGGAGTTAAGACGCAGCAGCCAGGCACGTGTGGGTGTGGCCTGGCCCTCTAATTACAGATTTAATTCTGAGGCAAACACACAATTTCACTTCAATAGCTTTTATTCATTGGTAAATTGCCTAGTTGATCATTATAATTCATTGAGCATTATAATTTTCCTTCTAGTCACATGCTCCTCTTAGGAAAAAAATAAGTTGAGAGGATCCTTTACTTAGATTTAGGTATCTAGTTAAAATGCCTGAAACTAAATCCTGACTTGGGAATGAAATGTTACCATCCAGGTCTGTTACCTTGTTAACAGCTCAGTTATAAGTAGAATTCATTCATTCATTCATTCATTTATTCATTCATTCATCTTGCAAGTCTTTATGATGTCTATGCCAATGTGTCTTTTATTTTAGTATTTATCACATTTGTTAAAAACACAGATGTCAGACCCCATCCCTGTTTTACTAGATCAGAACCTCTAGGGGTCTGTTCTAGAAACACAGTATTTAGTTATCATTTATAGTACTGGAGACGGAACTCAGCCTTGCTCATGCTAGGCAAGTGCTCTACTACTGAGCTACATCCTCAGTCCCCCAGAAACTATGATGAAAAGAATAGCTTGTGTTGGATGTGCCCTGGGAATACAGGATGAGCAAGACAGCCTACCCCTTGTCAGTGCACCACCTATGAGTAGGTAGGGACATTAGCAGGTCCCCCACGGTGCTGGAAGATATGCATGGGCACAGGGGCTGGAAGAATGGCTTCCATGGCGACCATTGCCATGGTCGCTGGTATCCTTTGCTCTGCACCCGCCTCATCACTGGGGAGTATTTGGTATCTTGGAGTGCAGGATGCTCCCCTCCAGATAGCCAGATGTAGAGTGCAAGAATGTACCTTGCTCCATTCAAACTTGTTCTAGTCACAAATGGACAAGAGGGAAAGAAAGGACTAGAGGAATTTACCTACTTGTCAAGCTCTCCCCTCTGGAAGAAGAGCCTCACAGTGGGGGATTAAAATAAAAACTTGTTGGGCTTACAATCAGGAAATTCAGGGTCCAGGCATAACCTCCTCCTCCCGCCTGGGGTTTCTTTAGCCTCTTGTTTTCTCTATGTAGGCAAAGTCACAGCATTTATGTCATGGGATTGTTTTGGGAACTCAATAAAATAATACAAAGTGCGTAAACTGCTCTGTACTGTCCCCGATGTACGGTCAGTGCTAATACATTATTTTTATTAACAAAATTAATAACTGTTGGACCACCATTTGTGTGTCCAGGTGTGGCTCTTTCTCTGGTCACCATTGCCAATCTCCATATTTCTAGTGGCGGTCCTCTGTCCTCTTCCTCAGTTCTGTGGAGGGCTGCTGGCTTTTCAACCTAAGCCCATTCTTTGTAGCTCAGGTTGGCATTGTAAGCTTATAGAATGTCCCCCCCCCCCCCCCCGGGCCATAAGCTCTGCCGTTGGCAATGCGACTCCGCCCCTGGCTACCTGAGGGGCAGGCAGAGCACCTCCCAGCTTAGTTGCATGAGGGTATAAAGACCCCCCCCCCAAAAGAGAGTTCAGGTGCCATTTTCCTCTCCTCTGTGGGAACTTGGCCTTGCCGGTCCTGCTGGCAATAAACTCTTTTGCTCTATGTGACTTTGTCTATGGTCTGTGGTTCTTCTGGGACAATTTTCCTTTCAGGCATCATAAAAGTCCTCAGGAAATTCGGATTTCCTCCCTTCATTCCGCCAGGGCTCTTGCTTATCACTTCCAACCCCACTGAAATGTATTGTTTTGGGTGGAGGGTCTTCAACAGCCTTTCTCAAGGGATGTGTGTGTGTGTGTGTGTGTGTGTGTGTGTGTGTGTGTGTGTGTGTGTGTGTGTGTGACATTCCACCTTAGACCCGACAAACCATATTTTTTCTGCCAGGGCATTCTTTCCCATGTGACAGGCGGGTTTAGTTAATTGTCTTTGTGGCTCTCTCTACTCAGCATCAGCTCTCTCCACTAGCATAGCACCAAAACCTCCAGCAAAAACTAATAGTGTCCATGGGGCTTTTTCAAGCCCACAGATACTGCTCCTGTGTGACAGATGAAGGAGACAGAACCTCTGATGATCAGGAAGCTAGGCCAAGAGGAAGAATTCTGTGTGGAAAGCAGCTTTGGCTCTGCATATAGCCCTAGCCACGATGCATCCGGGGTACTTCACAGAAGGCAGCGCGTGATCCTCTTAACAATCCCGTGTGCTGGCTGCAAGACTCTGAGTTCCCTGAAAGACCTGTTTCCTTTTGAGAAGAGATTCTGAAACTGGGAAGGAAGAAGCTGGCTGGCTGCTTGGGAAGCATGTAGGAAATGGGACAAGCGCTGTCATACACAGGCTAGCAGTGAGTTTTCAAGAAGGGGAAGCACTGTGGACATTGTTCATCTCTGCACTGGCCCATGGCCTCTTAAGGAAAGGAGGAGGACAGGGCATTGTGTGGGAACTGACATGGAGAGAAGGAATGGGCTCCCAAGATGCTGACAGTTTTATGAACAACCATGTGAATCCCAGATGGTCCCAGGCTTTGATGTCTGCTGCTTTTTACATTCACACTCCAGGTTTGGGGCTCCTGGAATTGTGCAAAAATTGTACATAGTCCCAGTAAAGAGTTGAGTAGAAGAGAGGAAACAAGGGACTTAAAAGGGAGAAAACTCTGCTTTCTTACCTTTCAGGATCCCTAGTGTTACATGAAGGGGGGGGGGTGCCACCTTGGCTAAAAACTGGAGGGAAGGAGTCTAAAGTCTAATGAGACATTTGTGAAATAGGTAGCAAGAGCAGCAATCACCATTACGTGCAGGATGGAGACATCGGCTAGGGTTGAAGGTGAGGGTCAAGGTCATTCTTTGAGTCAGTCCCCCTAGACCTGAGCCTGCACCTAGAGGAGAAGTCTCTTCAGTTCTTGGAATTCCACCTTAGATGGCCGCATAAGGCATTTTTGGGGCTTCATGGGCCCTTTAATACGACAACTTTTCTTTAGGTCTAATATCGATGGTGCAGGCATTTCCTATCCTCCTGGGCTTTCTGGTGGATCTGCCTGCTGCTCACAGCGCAAGCTGGCATGGTGACTGAACCCCACCCAAGGCCTCAAACACAGGTGGGAAAGCTTGCCATTCTCCAGAGAAAAAACATGCGGTCTTCCTTGGAGGGCATCTTCCCTTAAGAGAAAGACATGTGTGGATATGGGGTGAAGTCTAGCTTTGAAAGCAAAAACAAAAACACCAACAAACATCATTTGGCAAAGTTATGGGGTGCAGTGTGCATGCAAGCAGAGCAGTTAACCTTTCACCTCCTTAAATATATATATATATATATATATATATATATATATATATATATAACCACTTTGGCTAGCAGGTAATCATAGTACTTACTTATGGGGGTATAGTGTGATTCCAATACATGTAGACAACATGTACCAACCAAATCCAGATAATAGTCCCATCTTTGTGTTAGGAGTCAGGGAGCTTCCCTTTCGTCTAGCTATTTAAACATGCGTCAAAGACCTGCAGATTCTCGGAGGATCAGCGGGGAGGCGAGCCGGGAGGCTGGCGCAGGCCTCCCTGGGATCTGCACCAGGGTGGGCTGTAGGTCCTGACTGGCACGAGGGCCTGGCAGCCCTTCCTCGTGTGACTTTATTTGAAAAAGTTCTGCCCTCGCCAGAGGTCGAAACACAGCAGTAGCTGCTTTGCGAAGATTTCTGCAACAAACAAACAAAAAGCCCCAACTTGTTTTAAAACCTGGGTTCTCCCGTGCTCAGCTTAGATAGATCCAAACTTGCCTGGAGAAAGGAGGTGCAGCCGAGGACCAGCGAAGGGAGCCGGCACCCAGTCAGCGGGTCGCTTCCCGGCCGTGACAGCCAGTGGCCAGCAGGTGTCAGTGCGCCCTCGTTCTGCCGCGGCGCCCCGCCCGGCCTCCCGGACCCCTCCCCAAGTCTGTCCAGGGGCGCGCGGTTCAGACCCTGGGTTGCCCACGTCCCGCAGACAGGTCTGCGGCCGGGACGACGGGTGACTGCTTCGGACCACATGTGAACTTGGGCCGGCCTGCGGGCGCGCGGGTGCTGCCCAGCCGCTGTAGGGGGCGGATCGGAACGCGCTCCTCTCTTTCCCCCCCCGCCAGGCTCCCTCTCATCCCGGCCGCCGGGATCCCCTGCCTTCCAGCCCAGGGTTAAAGGCTGCTCTAAACCGGATGCCACCCGTCCCCGAGGCTACGCCCCTGAACCTGGCTCAGCGCCCCCGGCCGGCCACCCTTTCCTTCCAGGACCCAGCTCCATGTGGGCGCTCCTAGGTGTCCGCGGCGCTCCGCCGGGCCGGCCCAGCGCTGCCCGGCCAACTCCCAGCAGGAGCCGCTCCCCAGCCCCAGACGAGCTCTCCGACCCCCTGGATCTCGGTGCCCGCCTCTCCGGAGGGCCGGTCCCGGCTGCGAGGCTGCGCCGCGCGCCGCTCCCCGGGGTCCGGCGCTGGGCGGGCGCGGGTGCTCGACCTGCCGAGGGGAGGCGCGAGGGGCGGAGGAGGGTCGGCTTCCCACGTGGGGGCTGACGCCGGCTGCTCGGCAACGCCGGCTTGATCCTGGGGCTATAAAACCAGTCCACCGTAGCCAGGCGGAGCTGCAGCGGCTCCCGCTCCGGTGCAGACGCCCCGCCGCTGTGGCGCGCGTCGCCCGCTCAGCCTTGCGCGTTCTCCTCCTCCCCGGGCCCTCGCGCTCCGGCGTAAAGCTCGCTCACGCTGCCCTCGGACCCCAGGCCCGCCCTGCCTGCCGAGCTCGGGTCCCACCGAGCCCACGTTCTGAAGACAGCCTGCCTGCTGCGGCGCCGCGCCTCTGGGAAGACCGATCCTTGGCTCACCTGGCCCGGCCCGCTCGAGGACGGCGACACCTTCATGCAGCCCCACGCGTCTCACCCAGCCGCCGCCCCCGAGCTCCGCGCGCCGCTGCGCCCCAGCCCCAGCCCGGCGCGCAACTTTGGAAGTCCTGGGGCGCTAGGAGAGGCGGCAGAGCCCGCGCCCTGGCCCCAAGTCGGGCCCAGCCCGCACCGCCGCGCCTAGGGGAAGCAAAGATCGTCCGGAGGAGTTGAAAGATAGACTTAGGACCCCCCAAGCCGAGCCCGCAGCAACCAACCCCCATCGGCTCCCGCCTGGGGTTGGGGGCGGGACTGGCACAGGGTAAGACTTCTTGCTTTCTCTCCGGTTCCAGAGTCAAGCTCGGTGTGTGTGTGTGTGTGTGTGTGTGTGTGTGTGTGTGTGTGTGTGTGTGTGTGTGTACACATATATACTTATATGTAAATACAGGAATTTCCTGCCCTCCTCTCAAGTCATCTTCTTGAAGAAGCCATCTCTAACCAGCGGCTCGCCCCGCTCTCTCCCCCTCCCTCTCTCTCCTGCCGCTTAGAAAGAAAACTTGGCCGTGTTTGGGAGCTGGGATCCAGAAGGCGCCCACTCCGCGGGACCGAGGCGCGGGCCGGCGCCCTTCGCGGGAGCCGGGTCCATGGGACACTAGCGCCCCCCCCCGCGCCCACCCTCCCGCCACAACCCCAGTCCCGGGCCCCCTCCGTATGTGAGACGCGGCGGGGGCGCAGGAGGGAGAGGAGGACTCCGGGGCGCCGGGCCGGAAGGCAACTGGCAGCAGGCCCAGGCGAGCGGGCGCCCGCGTTGCGTTCATGTTCCGCCAGGAGCAGCCGCTGGCCGAGGGCAGCTTTGCGCCCATGGGCTCCCTGAAGCCGGACTCGGGCAATGCGAGCTGGAACGGGACCGAGGCCCCGGGGGGCGGCGCCCGGGCCACCCCTTACTCCCTGCAGGTGACGCTCACGCTGGTGTGCCTGGCTGGCCTGCTCATGCTGCTCACCGTGTTCGGCAACGTGCTGGTCATCATCGCCGTGTTCACGAGCCGCGCGCTCAAGGCTCCCCAGAACCTCTTCCTGGTGTCCCTGGCCTCGGCGGACATCCTGGTGGCCACGCTGGTCATTCCCTTTTCGCTGGCCAACGAGGTCATGGGCTACTGGTACTTTGGCAAAGTGTGGTGTGAGATCTACCTGGCGCTGGACGTGCTCTTCTGCACCTCGTCCATCGTGCACCTGTGCGCCATCAGCCTGGACCGCTACTGGTCCATCACGCAGGCCATCGAGTACAACCTGAAGCGCACGCCGCGCCGCATCAAGGCCATCATCGTCACCGTCTGGGTCATCTCGGCCGTCATCTCCTTCCCGCCGCTCATCTCCTTCGAGAAGAAGCCGCCGGACGCCCAGTCGAGCGAGCCCCGCTGCAAGATCAACGACCAGAAGTGGTATGTCATCTCGTCCTGCATCGGCTCCTTCTTCGCGCCCTGCCTCATCATGATCCTGGTCTACGTGCGCATCTACCAGATCGCCAAGCGCCGCACCCGCGTGCCGCCCAGCCGCCGGGGCCCCGACGCCGCCGCCGCCGCCGCCGCCGCCGCCGCCCTGCCTCCGGGGGGCGCCGAGCGCCGGCCCAACGGCCTGGGCCCCGAGCGCGGCGCCGACCCCGCGGGCGCCGAGGCCGAGCCGCTGCCCACCCAGCTCAACGGCGCCGCCCCGGGCGACCCCGCGCCCGCGGGGCCTCGCGACGCCGCCGAGGCGCTGGACCTGGAGGAGAGCTCGTCGTCCGAGCACGCCGAGCGGCCCCCGGGGCCCCGCAGACCCGAGCGCGGCGGCTCCCGGGCCAAGGGCAAGGCCCGGGCCGGCCAGGTGAAGCCGGGGGACAGCCTGCCGCGGCGCGCGGCCGCCGGGGGGGCTCCGGGGGCTCCGGGGGCTCCGGGGGCCGGGCCGGGGGAGGAGCGCGGCGGCGGGGCCGCCAAGGCTTCGCGCTGGCGCGGGCGGCAGAACCGCGAGAAGCGCTTCACGTTCGTGCTGGCCGTGGTCATCGGCGTGTTCGTGGTGTGCTGGTTCCCCTTCTTCTTCACCTACACGCTCACGGCGGTCGGCTGCGCCGTGCCCGGCACGCTCTTCAATTTCTTCTTCTGGTTCGGCTACTGCAACAGCTCGCTGAACCCGGTCATCTACACCATTTTCAACCACGACTTCCGCCGAGCCTTCAAGAAGATCCTCTGCCGGGGGGACAGAAAGCGGATTGTGTGAGCCTGCCACGTGCCAGCCTGGCGGACAGACTCCTGCAGGTGGCGGGCCTGGCGCCTCGTGGGGACGGGGGTGGGGTGGGTGGGGGGGGGGCGCGGAGGGGCGGCCCTCGGGCCACCCCAGCACTCCCAACCCAGGACCGGGACGGTGCTCGGCCGTTCTCCTGAGAGCTGAGAGCCACGTGCATCCTCAATTGTTGTGATGGTCCTTGGTGACCCGGAGCCATTTTTCCTGGTGGGTCACCCCTAATCAGTATTGTTTGCTTACAGGTATTTTCCACCCTGGTCTCTCCTCCAGCTTCCCGGGGCTAATTTCTCCTTTTCCCGCCCCATTCAATTAAGAAAACACCACAACCACTCAGGGCAGCCCTGCCCTCCCTTCCCACCCTCGCTGTAAATACACACTCTTTTTCACACCCCCCTTCTCCTCCCAATCTCCCATGGTTACTTGGCCTGGGCTGTGATGTGGGAATCCTGCTGGGAAGGCCGGCTCCAGGCAGGACCCAAGGGCCCATCCCGGCTATGACGCCCCTTGGCAATGCAAGCCCTTTTCTTAGTGCGCCAGTGTCCCTCTGTCCTCACTGAGGGCAGTCCCTGGGGCACAGACCTGCTCTGAGATTTCCTGACAGGGAAAAAACGATTTCTGTCCTTTTTTTTTTTCTTTCTCCTGTGCCTAACAGCATAATTGCCTTGTCCTATGTAAATACTTCAGTGATGGCCCAAGACAGAAGTAAATGAACCTTTCCGCCTTGCATCAGCCCTGTGTATAAAGCCATTATCCTCGGAGGCACCGTTTGCCCCAGTAACTCACTTAAAAACTGGTTCTTTCCGGTGCCCCTCCCTGCCTCAGGGGCCGCTGCTTGAAGAAGACTCTGTATGTTTCTGTCCTGTATGTGTGCACCCTTCCTCCACCCCAAAGCCCTGACTAAGGGGAAATCGTGAAGCTGCTGTTTTTAGACACAGAGGAGTGGAAATTAGGTGGAAGCAACAGACCCAATACAATTTGCCCAAGGTAAACAGTTTGAAAAGACAAATGGGCCTGCCAAACTGTCCACCTCCAAGCCCCAAGAGCTCTTAGGTCTCAAAGTATTGCCCTTCCTCCCCCCTCCCTTTTCTGGCTGAGATCACGTCACTAATGAAGGGCCAAAGCCAGGGCGAAGCTGGAGACCTCGCGTTTACAACCCGGGTTTCTACATGTTCTGGACAGAGACAATGGAAGGCCTGGGCTCTGATTTCACTCAAGAAAAAGTAATGTCAGCACACGTTGCTCACCACGGTGGATTTCTTTTTTTAAAATAAAGTTTACAGATCAAATGTGAAATAAATATGAATTAAGTACTCCTCCTGTCTGTTATCTGAGTTTTCAAACTCTGGGAACATCTGATTTGATGTATATTGTAAAATACCTTGAAATGCATGAGCAATAACAAAATCATTGTTTGTTACATGTTGTTACATGGTCTTTACAAAGTAGATATTGTAGGGAGGCCTGGTGCAGGTATATTGCCTGTTACTGGCATCTACTTCTTGAGAACCCTGTGAACTAAACCCTAGTGTCACCCCCACTTCACAGATGAAGAAACTGAGGTGCATAAAACAAGCTATTGCTCAATGTTCATAAGCCTGTGAAAATAATTGTACTGGGATGCATGTCATTGAGGGTCTATGTCCTTTTCCCTCCCCTTCCCTCCCTCCCCCTCCCCTTCCCTTCCTTCCCTTTCCCTTCCTCTTTCATCTCCCCTATCCCTTCTTCCCTCCCCTCCCTTCCCCTCTTCTCTCCTCCCTCATCTTCCCTTCTGTTCTTCCCTCCCCTCTACTCTTCTCCCCTCCAATCTATTCTTCTCCCTTCCCTTCCCTCTCTTCCCTTTCTTCTCCTTCCCTCCCTTCCCCTCCCCTCTTCTCTCTTCCCTTTTCCCCCTTCCCCTCTTCTCTCCTCTCCTCTCCCCTCCCTCCCCTTTAATCTCCTTCCCTCTCCTCCCTTCCCTTCTCTTCTCCCCTCTTCCCCTCCCCTCCCTCCCCCTCTTCTGTCCTCTTCTCTCTTCCCCTCCCCTCCCTTCCTCTCTCTTCTTTCCTCTCTTCCCCTTCCTCCCCTCCCCCTCTCCCCTCTCCTCTTCTTTCCCTCTCTATCCCCGCCGCCGCCCCCCCCCCCCCCCCCGTGTGCCAGTACTGAGGCTCAGCTTTTTCTGCTTGAAGGCTGGCATTCAACCACTTGAGTCATGCCTCCACTTCTGGCTTTTACTGGTTAATTGGAGATAAGAGTCTCATGGACTTGCTGCCCAGGCTGACTTCGAACCTTGACCCTCATATCTCAGCTTCCTGAGTAGCTAGGATTATAGGTGTGAGCCTCCGGTACCTGGCATGTGTCTGAGTTCCATCATATCCCCAGAAGTATGGGATACAGCTGTGTAGATACATACTATGTACATTTCTCCAAAGAGTCTGTGTGCCCCAACGTATGTACATACCTCTAAGTGTGTGTTGCCCTCCAAGTGCAGATGTATATGTGCAAAAGCCTGGAATATACTTCAAATGTGCACCATGCCTTCAGGTGTGCTAACAGACAGCATGTGGTATGCGCTCCCATGCAATGGGATAAATACCTAAATAGAATCATGTATTAGTTGGTGGCTCCAGTGTCCTCTGGCCAAAGGTGTGTGTCCTTCTTGTCGCCTGTCTGTCAATGTCAAAGTCTGCCCCACTGCCTCAAGGTCACAAGGTCCTCACCCTAAGGTGCTGGCACTTTGAGTCTGGAAGAGCTGGTAATCTGACTTCTCATCTGATGGATAGGAGGAAGGTGGGGAGGAAGTAGGTTGCTTGGGATCTGGCAGCTCTGGGTGACGGGGCTCTGGCCTCCGGCTGCCTTGGGTAAGAAGCTATTTGCCATGTGTGTGACTGAGGAAGGCCAGCCCAAGCAGCTGGGTGCACAGTGACTTGTTCAGGAGCTGAGCTTGAGGAGCAAGCACATCCTGCTGGTGAGCCTTGGTCAGGAGGCTTCCCAGACTAGCTTCCTGGCCTGTGGTACAAGGTTGGCTCCCTGATAGAAGGCCTGCTCTCCAAGCCCTCGCCCTGCAGGACACAAAATGTCCCAAAGGTAATGTGTCAGGTAATAGGCCCGCCTTGGCTGAGCCTTCAGGACCCAGGCTGGCTGTTGACTGGAGAAGTATTTGGTGTATCTTTACTTGCCTGTGAAGGGGGTGTGTGAGCAATGATGCCACATGAAGGGGAAGGGGACCTCTAGCATCACAGCCTCCTCTATCCAGCACAGAAGCAGAGAGGAGTCTTAGAGACGGATGGAGCCCAGGGAAGGTGGAGAGCTAGGGCTAGAGCCTAGCTAAGGTGAGGCTCCAGCAAAGGACAATCAAGCAGTGCCTGTGTCCAAGCAGCAGTCTGTAATGCTGTAGGCAGAGGAGGGAAGCCAGAGAAATGGCTCCTAAGGGATATTAGCATAAAGAGCTAATAGGAGATGGGACCATAAGCCCACACCTTCCTGACCCTAGTCCCCAGTTCCACTGTCTGGCTCCACCATGTATCTGTGGTTAGGGTCTGTAATGTGTCCTGCCAAGTCTATTCCAGCAAATGCAATGGCTTCATCCTGGACACATGCACAGTCTTCTAATGCTTTGTCAGCTGCTTCTGTGCTCAAGGGCCGGCTGGGAACATGACTTAGGCTTTCCCCTCCAATTCTGTAATTGAAGACGAGTTTGAGAGCTAGAAGTGGCCTTAGCCTCTTCCATTCCTGCCTTGCATTGATGAGGGATCAGAAAGCCAGGAGAGCTGCCTGGTGGTATACCATCCCAGGGCCCTCCAACCCCCTCCTCCCCAACACTCTACCCTGCCCGGTGAATTGTTTGGTTAGGTGCCACTGCTAAGCCCTGGGATACCTCCTGTGTCCAGCACCATACCAGGCACTTTGAGGCCATTCTTTCTCTTCTGCTCCTGCATGCTGTTTGGGAGTCAGAGAGACTAGGTCCTTGCTTGCCCTCTGGAAGTTGTAGAATGGCAGGAGACAAGCTGTTTCTATTTGCTGCATTAAGTAGCCATGAACAGGGACAGTGTGGCAGGGAGGCAGACATAGTGCCTTCTGGGAGCAGTGGGCACTGTTGCATGCTGGGATGGTGCAGAGGGAACAGGTGACGATAACTGAGTGCTAGGAAAGTAGGAGGTAGGACTTGTGCCGCCTAGACTTTGGCCAAGGGGGGCAGGGCAGGAAGCTCTGGTTCCAGTAGTTAAGCTTTGAAACTAGTGCCAGGCAGTGACAACTATGACCAGCTTTCATTTCTCCAGCCTGACCCTTAGCAATGATGAGCTTCTATTTCCATTTGGGACACCTGTCAGGAAGCAGCAGAGCAGGATCCAGGTCCCTGGACCCCTCTCAGAACAGGCCTGAGTGCCTAGGAGCAGGGAAGGGCACCTTCCCCAGTGGAGGGCATTCCTGTGGTGGTGGAGGTGGAGCTGGGTGAAGTCATCTGGGCGCAATCACAAACACTAGGCTTTGTTGTGGAAACAGCATCACTAGAGATCACTAGAGATCAAACTATAGTGTGATGCAGAACAGGGAATGAGGACAGTTCAACAGAGGGCAGACAAGGACGTTCGGAGGCCTGGGTTCTACTTCTGGTTTTGCCTTTGACCAGCTGGATGACCCTGAGCAAATCTGTCTGAGCCCATTTCCTCATTGAGAAAATGAAAGCCATTTTCAGGTGTTATTTAGGAGTGTGTTTCTTGGAGTTAATTTAGCCACAAAAATCTGTCTATACACCATCTGTCTACTTACCTATCCACCTTCTTACCTAGATACTTATCTAGATACTTATCTACCATAGATCAGTTATGTGGTGACTGTTAGCTTTGCTATGGGATTTCTCAGAGGCTGTGGCTTGTGAGTCTCCATTACCTGGTGTGCCATGTTCTCCTGGGCTGTGGAACTTTTACCGAGCACGTCAGTGAATCATGTTGGGACACGTGTGGAGCTATCATGGGCCAAGGAAACTCATAAACATTTTCTGTCCATTTGGTTTAAGATGACACCAAATGCCAGGTGAGGCATGGGCAGGGTCCTGTTCTCTCTGAGGAGAGGTGCCTCTGGCGGCCATTGGGTCACTGAGGATTGGGGTTCGAGTGATGGTTGGGGTGTGATTTTCAGATGAGGGCTGAGCCTTCCTGTATGTATGTATATTTGTGACTGTGCATGGCTCCCTATGTTCACACAGCTGTCAACCGTGTACGTGTCTATGTGTTTATGAACAGGTACATCCTGTTTTCTGTGCACACCCAAGACCACTTTGCTCACTGGGACCTGGAGTGAGAGCCTCTGGCATTGTTGAGGGCAGATGTGCACATACTCAAGGGGGAGGTACAATGTTGTCTCCCTCATTCTAACTGCTATGAGCCCCTCCTCAAGTTGGGAGCTGGCTCGCCACAAGGGGAGAAGGATAGCAGTGCTGAGCTAGGTTAGGGGGGTGGGATGCTGGCCTTTTGGAGAGACTAGCAGTGGTTCCCTGTAAGCATCTTCTGTAGCATCCAGGTTGTCTTGCTCTCCGAGGAAGGGTTGGAGCCAGGAGGGAGAGGCTAAGGCCCTTTCAGCAGCAAGAACTTGAGATCGCTTTGCAATCTACATTGGAATCAAACAGGATGCTTGGAGAAGGGGTAAGTGAAGGGAAGTTGACAAGACTATTTCCAATGTGCAGGCAGAGTAAAAAGAGACTTCAAAGAGACAGGGAAGCACCTGGGGACTTAACCTGATGGATGCTGCCAGAACCCAGTGCAGGGGAAGGGAATTGCCTTCCAGATGATCAGAATGTGGCTGTAGGGAGGCACAGGCAGGCACTGCTATGGGAGATTTCTGTGTCCCAGCAGGGAGAGGATCAGGGAGTCAACACCTTGCTCACTCCTGCATGCTGAACTGCTGGTGTGTGCTTCCAGCCAGGACGGGGAGCAGGGAAGGGAGTAAATGAGAGATCAGGTCACAGGCTCATTCTTTCAGAGTCCAGCCAGGTGGCCCAGCATAGAGGACTAAATTCAACAGCCAGTGTAGGACTTTGGGGGCAGGCTGTGGGGAGACTTGGAATGAGGAGATCTGAGATGTCCACAGCTAGGTCCTGCCCTGCTGGTTCCTGTAGCAGGTTTGTCCAAGTCCCTTGATAAGATCAATCATTTGTTCAAGGACTGCAGGGGACCTGTGACTTGATCCATTTTGTCTGCTTTGTGTTCATCCCTGAGGAGATCCTCACAGTAGCAAACCGAATACTCAAGGCCACGCCTTTTTCTACCCCTGGCTACACTTGTCTGACCCTTTGTCTTCCAACATTTGCTTGAATGAGGTGGCACTCACTCCCCCAGAAGTTCCCACATGTGTTTGGAACTGGGGATAGATCAGGGTGTGGAGGGAGTGGCCAATATTCCTAGGAAGGCCGGTTTAAAGCTAAGCTTCAGAATCAGAAAAACCTGAGTGAAAAATGCTCGTTCTACCACATACGTTTGCTTTTTAACCTCAAATAGATGGCCAAGCCTCAGACATTCCTAGTGTTTAAGTGCCTTGCCCAGGCCAGTGTGCAGCGTCTGTAGGCTTGGAGTATGCTAACCTTTACTTCTCCATTTTGGGAGCCGGCAGGAGGAGACCGCTCTGGGTTGCGTGGGTGGGGCTAGCTGGTTTGCTCTGATAGCTAGCAGTAAGGGTGATTCATGACAAGGATTAGACCCTTTCTTTGCTTTGTCTTTTCCAGCCTTGTAGTGCCTTAGTAGAGTGAGACTTCTGGGACCAGTGATGTCCAACATGTTTTCAGGGCAGGAAGTCCTGAAACCCTGGCCTCCTGGACACAGGTTAGTGTTCCTTGCTAATCCGTCATCCCAGGCTGGTTTTTCTATCTCTTGAACAAAACACATGTGTTCTGGTTTCATGTCTCTGCTGTTGTCTTGCTTGTAGAACGCTGCAGACAGTCTCCCTCCGTGACCCTGCAAAATCTCACCAGAACATCGAGCCATGTGGCCCCACAGCTTTACTTTCAAGGGCCCTGGGCGCATGCCCAGAGGAGCTGCTTAAGCGCTGGCCCCCAGCCCTTCCCCTCCTCTAATGTTCGATGGGAAGTGTCTTTTTTGTTTTTCCTTTTCTATCAGGGATTGGAATCTTCATCAGCTTTCCTGTGTGGGAACTTTGGTTATACGTTCCAGACATAAACCAAAAGGAAAACATGAAAAAAATATAGAGTCTGCTCTTAAAAATACTGCCAACTGGGCTGGGAATATGGCTTAGTGGTAGAGTGCTTGCCTAGCATGCCTGAAGCCCTGGGTTCGATTCCCCCACACTGTACTGTGGCCCAGGTGGTACAGCGCTAGCCTTGGGCAAAAAGAAGCCAGGGACAGTGCTCAGGCCCCAAATCCAAGCCCCAGAACTAGCAAAAAAAAAATATTGCCAATCATCTTGGTGTGTGTGTGTGTGTGTGTGTGTGTGTGTGTGTGTGTGTATGTGTGTGTGTGTGTGTGTGCGCGCACACGTGCGCGCGCATGCTGGCCCTGGGGCTTGAACTCCTGGCCTGGGCTTTGTCCCTTAACTTTTTCTGCTCAAGACTCACATTCTACCACTTGAGCCACAGCTCTACTTCTGGCCTTTTACCAGAATTGGAATCAATTGGAGTTAAGAGTCTCATGGACTTTCCTGCCTGGGCTGATTTGGAACCAAGATCCACAGATCTTAGCCTCCTGAGTAGTAGTTAGGATTACATTATGAGCTTCCAGTCCTTGGCAATCTTGAGGTTCTTTGACTCTGAAAAATCATGAAGTGGCAAACAATACAACCTATACAATGCTTTTCTGTATCTTGTACTTGAATACATGGGAGACAGGGCCGGGATAAGGGTTCTGTGAGGAGGTGAGGATGAAGCTGAGCCAGTCTGTAGGAAGCTTGTGTAGTTACACCGGGCAGCCATTGTACATGGATCACATTGCCTGCATATATAGCCTTTGTTTTCCACACCAAGGCTGGATACAGCACGGTGGTCTACTCATGTGCACTGGATCCTTTTGCACTTTGCTTGACAAAGATGGTGGAAATCTTTCTTGCTGTTGTCCTGGGAAGCCCAGCATTCTTCAGAAAGTCCCTGTGTAAGCTTTTTTTTTTTTTTTTTGCCAGTCCTGGGTCTTGGATTCAGGGTCTGAGTACTGTCCCTGGCTTCTTTTTGCTCAAGGCTAGCACTCTATCACTTGAGCCACAGCGCCACTTCTAGCCTTTTCTATATATGTGGTGCTGAGGAATCAAACCCAGGGCAAGCACTCTTGCCACTAGGCCATATTCCCAGCCCTGTGTAAGCTTTGAAAGAAACAAATGGAACAAATGGCATAAATATCTTTTTTTTTTTTGGCCTCCTGGGCCTTGGACTCAGGGCCTGAGCACTGTCCCTGGCTTCTTCCCGCTCAAGGCTAGCACTCTGCCACCTGAGCCACAGCGCCCCTTCTGGCTGTTTTCCATATATGTGGTGCTGGGGAATTGAACCCAGGGCCTCATGTATAGGAGGCAAGCACTCTTGCCACTAGGCCATATTCCCAGCCCCATAAATATCTTAGGATGCATAGCCTGCAGAAACCTAGGTCTTGAGAGATCAAATCTTTTTTATTCTCAGAAAGATGAGGTGGCTTCAAGTCACAAGGAACCATTGTTTTGCCCTGGCTCTTTAGTACCTGGGAAAGAAGAATCTGGATTTGGGGTTTCACATCTGGGCCCCATGGCTGGCAGTCTGTTTCCCAAGCATCAGTGTCCACATCAGAAGAACGGCCAAACCATTATCCACCTTGTGGGGCTGTTGTAGAGTAAGATGAGGATGAGTCTGTGTAGAAGTAACTCACAGTCTGATTCCATGGAGGCCTTCCATCTTGGAAGCTGCAGGCTTGGGGAAGGGCTTCTAGGGACGTGGAACCACCCAGCCTTCCTTAACCATCTTCTCAGAAAAACCCAGCTCCTACCCTACCTCCAAAGCTTATCCCCTGCTGCCCAGCCCCAGGCTTTGTGGAGTGAAGTTCAGATGTACATTCTATTTCAGGTCTATACCCGGTGCCCTGCCCACCTTGTCCTTGCCCTAGTGTAAATCTTGACAGATCAGAGAAAATGAGAGGAAGCCAAGGTGACTAACTGTAAAGAGTACCTTAATTGCTTTATGCCTTGGTTTACTCATGTGGAAAATGTGTGTGTGTGTGTGAGAGAGAGAGAGAGAGAGAGTGTGTGTAAAAATGCATCAGTGCAGGTCAAATGTTTTTTAAATTTTATTTTAATTAATTAATTATGCTTGTGTCAATACTGGAGCTTGAATCAGGGCCTTGTCCTCTTGCTTGGCTTTTTCACTTACTCAAAGCAAGCACTCTACCACTTGAACCTCATATATCCACTTCTGGCTTTTTGCTGGTTAATTGGAGATAAGAGTCTTTTGTATTTGTTTGCCTGAGCTGGTTTTGAACCATAATCCTCAGATCTCAGCTGCTTGAGTAGCTAAGATTGCAAGCATGAGCCACCAGTGCCCACCCAAAGCATTTTTTTTTGATAGTACTGGGAATTGAACTCAAGGCCTTATGCTTGCTGGGCAGGTGCTCTACTTACCACTTGAGCCATGCTTCCAACCCCTATACAGCTGAAATGTTTAGAACAATGTTTTGTACAAAGTACTTGCTGAATAACTATTCACTATTATTTATTCAGTCAGCAGGATGAATTTGCCTTCATGCTGACTGCTGAGGATACAAAATTGCTTTCGGTGTAGTGATGGTGTATCCACGTCCAAGATAATGGTGAGACACAGTAATTCCTACAAGAACAAGGGCATTAACCCTGCAACATTTGTACTGTGGACTTTAAAGTTTTTTTTTAATTTTTGCATTATTGTGTTTGAACTTAGAGCCTTGTATGTGCTAGGTGGATATTCTATCATTGGAGCCATTCATGCCCTTAGCCCTTGTTGCTTTAGCTATTTTTTTTGAACAGGTGCTCCCATTTATGCCTAGAGGACTGTGATCCTCTTGATTATACTTCATGGGAAGTGTAAAGCTGGGATTATAGGTGGGATGCCACCACATCCAACTTTTGGTTGGTTGAAATGAGGTTGAGATGTCACAATTTTTTTTCCCCAGACTGCCTTAAAGTGAGATTCTCCTGACTTCTCTCCACCTCTGTGTAGCTAAGATTACAAGTATGAGCAATTATGTTTGGCCTATTGTAGAATATTTTGCAAACTTCAGAATAAAAACAAATTTATGTACAAAATACTCATAATGTACAACATTTACACGGCTTCTCACATTTTTTTTTTTTGATGTGGGTTCTGGGGTCTGAATGCAGGGCCTGGGCACTGTCCCTGAGCTTTTGTGCTCAAGGCTAGTGTGTTACCACTTTGAGTCACAGTGCTATTTCCAGCTTTTTGGCAATTAATTGGAGATAAGAGTCTCATGGACTTTCTTGCCCCAGCTGGCTTTATATGGCGATCCTCAGATCTCAGACTCCTGAATAGCCAAGACTCCAGTTGTGAGCCACTGATGCTCAGCAGAACTCATCCTTCTCAGTATTTTAAAGAGAAGATGACAAATTATACCTGGAAGTATAAGCTCTCATAGATGTTAAACAACAATGACAAAAACTTGGATAAATCAGTCTTAGTAATTATCTGTGGGTGGAGAGTTGGTGGGCAATTTTTTCCCCTAACATTTTCTTGTATACATTTTAACATTTCCCCCCTGCAATAATCCTGCAAAACTTTGGTAGCAACACTGGAAATGTCCTTAAAATAAGAAGATGGTGCAATGTTTCCAGTCTGGAGACATTCTGCTGATAAGGGCTACCATGAGAGAAGATGGACATGACAAATTCATAAAAATTAAGATGACCACAGATAAAAAAACAACAACACCTCAGTGAAAGGAGATCAGCACAGTGGGAGAAGACAGGTAAATATATAATTAAGAAAAAAAAATCCTACTCTGGACATTTGAGAACGACTATTCCAAAGGCAACTTGATATCAACGCTGATGACTGACGTGAGGAAATGAATGCATTGTTTGCTTAGCTGAGCAAGTTTATACCAATGAGAGAAATGAATCTGAGAAGAATTGTGAGATATGGTAAAAAAAGAGAAGCCATAGAATCTTAGGAGGCTGTAGTAGATTGATGTCTGTTCTGATTGCTACCCATTCTTCTTTTTTCTTTCTGGTTTTCAGTCGTTTGGCTATCATCCCTGGAAAACACCTGGGATAACAGACAGCTGATACAATATGTAAACTGAGCCTTCTCTTTTGGGGGAAAGTCTGGCAACGTGTATGAAAAGCTATTGTATTACTCATACCATTTAACTTCAGTGACATGCTCTTTAAGAAATACACTAACTCATGCTTCTGAACCTAGCTAACTTGGGAGGCCAAGAACAGGAGAATTGGGGTTAGAGGCCAGCCTGATTCGAAAAGGTAGTGACACTCCTTCTCAACCTATAACTGGGCAGAATGGGGCATACCTGTCACCTAAAACTACATGGGATACTCAGATTAGGATACTGAAGTACTAGGCCAGACCGGGAAACTGTGGAAGTGGTGACACTATAATATGATTCTAGCCATGACAAGAACCCTAAAAGTAGGTGGATCGCTATTCAGGAACCCATAGGGATGGAAAGAAAGATTCTATTCTAAAGTTAACCAATGGAGAACAGGGCTGGCGTCATAGCGAAGCAGAAATTTACCCATCCAGCAAGTATATGAGAACCATGTTCACACACTGGGAGATGAGTGTGTGGGGTAAGGAGTGACACAGAAAGCTTTAAATTGACACTAAGAGTGGGTCTCATGCCTGCATATACCCTAATCCAGGTGGTCACTGTCTTCACAAAGGCTGGGAAGTACAGAAATGTCTGACTTTAAAGAAAAATGTTTGCTCCTCCTTAAGAGCAAGAAAGTACTGTCCTTCAGGGGAGACCATCTCCAGATGTGCTTAGTGTCTGCTTCTCAAGATAGCTACCAGGAGTCGATTAGGTGGATGACTGAGATTAAACCTGATAAGCTAGGAGTGGTGTTGCATGACTGTAATCCTGGAATTGATAGGCTGAGACAAAGGATTGAGAGTTCAAGGCTACCCTGGGCCATATAGCAAAACAACCAAACCCCAAACCCAAACTAAAACATCCAGATAAGAGTGAACCCAATGGATTGGCAGGTGTTTGGATCTCCAAGATTCTGATATCTCTTTGTTCCTGAAGAATAAAGACAGAGGGTAGGGACAGACCTAAAAGCTAATGAAGGCAAGAGGGGCCTTGCGTGAGTGCAGGCCAGAAGCTCATAGAGGATCTTCTAAGAGGGCATCTCTGTGATGGACCTTGAGCATACAGGATGGATGCACGTATGCCTGTGTTTGCATATCTGGTGTATGTGCACATGCATCATGCACACACACGATGCCTATTGTATATGGAAATAAAGTCATCTCAGTAGTTCAAGAAGTGGTTCCAAAGCCTGTGGTAGGTACCAAATTTGAGGATGCTCATATCCCTTATATCAAACACTACAGTATTTGCATCTAATCTCCTCGTGCATATAAGTTCCCACTGAAAATCATGTCTAGATTACTTCTAACATGGCATATGAATAGAGAATAACAACAAGAAAAAGTTTATGTTTATCATAGATGCTATATATTTTTTCTGAGCATTTTTGATTCATAGTTGGAGTGTGTGTGTGTGTGTGTGTGTGTGTGTGTGTGTGTGTGTGTGTTGTTGTGCCAAGTCGCGAGACAACCACCAAGAAGGCCACCGAGACTCAGATGTTCCGAAATGCAAAAGCAAGGCAAGGCTTTATTTAAGCGAGCTGCAACTCGGGCCTCGTCCTACCCACCGACACAGCGGAGGTTAGGAGGGAGCCCCGAGCTGCGATTACACAGGGCTTATAAAGGCAAAAACAAAGTTACAGCAATCAGGTGTTCAAGCAAGCAAGATTAGGACACAGGTACAAATCTGATTGGCTCAGGGCTCGAGGCACTCTGGGGGCGGTCAGAGTTAAGCATTCCCAGCGGTTAGAGTTCTTGACCAACTGGGCCCTAATGGGCTTGTCCTGGGTTTGCTCACAGGGCCTGCTTATCTCAGGTTTGCGTGGTAAAGTGGGGTTCGCGTGGTAAAGTGGGGCCTGACTTCAAAGTCTGGCACTTCGTGTGTGTGTGTGTACTTACATACATATGACAGTGAGATGCTTTTAGGCCATAGACCAAAGGTGATTGGAACCATTACAACTAGCCTTGAATGATAAGAGGAACCACTGAGAGGCCAGCACCCACAAGGTGATAGGTTTAGTGCCTCGCAATTACATTTTGTGTGTGACACTAGACACCATGGAGCCTCCGAAAGGAGAACGTTAAGATCAGAGTTGCCCTGGGCACAGGTTCATAGCTACATCTGGGTTCTTTGTTATAGGGCTGAGTCTCTTCCCACCACTCTTGGTCGTCGGTAAGCCCTTCTGGGTGCTCATTGTTCAGTATTCATCCTGGGTCACGCACCTCTGCCCCTTTGCCTCGTGCTGTCACATGGATCTTGAAGTTGTCTTGGTGACCCAGTTGCTCTCTTGCTGTTTCAGGGTTTAGTTATTTTGCCTGTGGGTTTGGCATATGCTATTATCTTCTAGGTCTTAGCCAGGACCTGGCTAGGTTCAGGTGATGCTAAGGATGCTTTCTCAGTGTCACTACTGGTTCCCGTCTCTCTATTCTAGCAACAGTGGTAAAGATCTTATGCACACATCTGCTGACCCAGTCCCTGAGCCCCGCTTGGAGAGCAGGGGTGACTCATTCTGCGATTTTTGCAAGGTGTGGCCAGGGAGGGGCCATGGGAATCAAATGGAGGGAGGCTGTAGACTTGTGATGCTCTTTGGTAGGTGGCAATGCCAAGCTCTTTGTGGACTGAGATATTTTGTTTTACTTTCTTCATATCTCCAGCCTTTTGGCAGTACTGCTAGAAATCTCCCAACTCTAGAATAGAGAGGAGGTGATGATAGTGTGTGGGGGCTCTCGGCCCAGCCCGCTTCTCCTTACCCACGGGAGAGATGTGAGGGCGTGCCCCACGGGGCAAAGCCAAGAAGGAATATGTGAGTTGTGAGACACCCACTCAGCCCCCCTTAAAGGCAGGACTCAAGATACACAGGTGACTGGGGGTGAAGTCAGCTAACATCCAAAGTTTAATCTCATGGGGAGGAGGGGGTTATATAGCAGTGATGACGAGCAGGAAGGGGAGGGATTTGGAGTGGCTAGCTAGACATGGGGATAGGCTGATCAGGCTGCCCTTCACAGGTGAAGTCATGGGACTTCCCCTAGGGGCGGAGATCACGGCCCCCAGAACCGCCTCTGGGTTCATCACCTGCCGCCATCTTGGCGCATGGCGGGGCTGGCAGCCATGCGGCCCCAGGGCTGGAGAAGTGGCAGGCCTATTAGGACCGCCTCCTAAAGCAGCAGCCAGTGCCCCACAATAGTGGGATGATTGGTTTCTATCCATAGTTCATCAACCATGTCTCAGTTAAAGTCATGTGTATGCTGGAGGTCGTTTGGAAATCTATTATTTCCATTGACTTCCCAAGGCAAGCTTAAGATGTCACCAACTCCTCAAATTCCTCCATGTCGATTTCACATTTATAATCTTTCTGGGTGGCTTCATTATTCCATTTTGAGGCAAAGCATTCTGAATCGTTGTCTGACAATGTTATTGGATCCATCCTGACCTTGTTATTTGATCCTTGCCTCACCATGTTATTTGCTTTTTCTTCCCTCTCTCCCTCCTCCCCTCCCTCCTTCTATCCCTCCTTTATTTCTTTTCTTTGTGGTTTATGTAATTCTTTCCTTCCCATCTAGCCTGAAATCACTGTGTGTGTCAAGAGTATGCTTTACCTCCCTAAAAACCAACCCTTCCTACTCTCCAGCTGGGACCTAATGTAGCACTCTGCATGTAGAGGGAGTTTGCAATGGCTTTGCTGATCCTGGGGCCTTTACTATCATGTGGATAGACAAGGTGTGGGGAAGAGTCTGGGGGCAGAAGGTGGGCATGAGAGGGATGGTGATCAGGACAGTGGCGAAAGGTGAGAGCCTTTCTCTTCTATATCGTGATCCAGATCCATTCTACTTAGGCATCCATTAGCTTTATGGAGCCCTAAGTAGAATGAATCTGGCTTCACAGCTTGAGGTGGAGCTGGAACGTGGAAGCAGAAATGACTATAACCACTCAAACAAGGAGAATTGCTCCGTGGTTGGAGATCATTTCCTGGACCAGCCCTTCCTCTGCCCCTGCCACACTGGGTGATCTGATCCATGGCATATAAAGGACATGAAGGGCTAAAGAGGTATGGTTGAAGGACTTGTCTAGGAAAGCCCCTAAGGATGGTTCCTGAATGTCCTCTGCCTGTAGTCTTATCTCAGGGTCTCACAGATGCAGGAATCTCAGTGATCCAGTCATGCTTCCATCCCTCAGCCCTCCTGCTGCCCTGTGCTGGGAGCCTCTCCTCAACAGAGCACATTGGTACGATGCTCAGTCAGTGCCCATGGAAGCCATTCACAGCTCACCAGAGGAGCAGGCCTGTGTAGCTACCCAGCTTGCGATGTCCTAAGGGTCTCCTGCATGCTGACTCCCATATGTGCCGTGTGTGTGTGTGTGTGTGTGTGTGTGTGTGTGTGTGTGTGTGTGTATGACAGGAAGAGAGAGGTAGCCATTTTATGACTAGACAGGGATAGGGGAAAGAGCACAAGTGGAAGTCATAGAAAGCTCTTCCTGTCCCTCTGTTGTCCTAGTACTCACCCCTGTGAGGCTGGGCTGGGTGTGTGGTAGAGAAGGGCATCCAGGATGCCTTCCTTCACAGGTGTGCTTTGAGGAAAGGAAGTCAACGTACATAATTCCTTGCTTGAGATCCTATGCATAGGTCATAGGGACAGCAGAGCTGAACTCAGGGGCTGTCAAAGAAGTTTTGATCGCTCACGAACTATTTCTATGATTTGAACACATCATTTTTCCTTCTACTGTCTCAACTTCCTCATCTGAGAAGTGGGTTTCCTGCTCTCCCTTCACCAGGTACATCAGAGACCGTGGGCTGGGCAGCAGCTTTCAGGCAGGAGTGTACCTTGCCATGGTGATGGTGGACATGGTAGGGGATAGAGCACAAGAGCCATATACTGGAGTGTGTGGCCACACAGAGGGGCAGGGGACAGGAGGGACAGATACCCTGCTCTATAAAGGGCGATATGCTCATCTCTAGAATCCTAGACCTTTGTCCTCTTGTCCAGGTTAGGGCACAGGGTCTCAGGCTTATCCAGCCCTTTGTTCCTGGTTTCTGAGATGGTTCTGCTCTACTGTGTGGCAGGAATGAGAATGTGTGCTGCTTTTATGGAGGTGCTGTGTGGGCACTCAGGAAAAAAGAAACTCACCCCTTGGCATGGCCTCAATCTCTGCTGCCCCTAAAAATACAATGTGATGTGGCTAATGAGAAAGAACAACAGGCCTGGCTTGCATGACCTAATATAGCCTGGCATTTGAGCTCAGACCGGGACATAAGAGGGGAATAGTAATTGGAAACACAAAATGTCTTTCTGATGGGATGGCAGAGAGCCTACTGCAACCTCTAGAGCAGGCACACCCTAGGGAGCTGGGCAGAGGCCCTGAATGACTCCCCTAGATTTTCCAGTGTGGATGGGGTTGGGACCCCATGGAAAGCCCTCTCAGTAGCCTCTCATCCACTCTTGTCTAGTGGACCAGAATGAGGTTGACCAGCACGAGGAGCCCTGGCAGAGAGGAGTGTGGGCTCATTGCTACTAGAGATCTTCAATGCCACCATCCTGGCCTCTTAGAGACCCACGAAGACTAGCTTCCTTTGTCCCTTATTTGGGGCCCGACTGAGAGACTGTGGTCCAGCCCTCCCACTGCTGACAGCCGAGTCATGCCAACTTGGAATGTGGCAACCTCAGGGCAGCAACACTGAAGGCTCTCCTTCCTCTTCCTCCCTTACAGACCCAAACCAGGGGACGGCCATGACACCAGACTACAATGATGCTCTGTGTTGACGCTTGACTCAGGTATGGGGTGTTGGAGGGGGCAGAACATGGGGAGGAAAAGAAGGTGGGAAGTGAGGGTGGATGCTCAAGACTGTATTACAGGTGACTAGCTTACTTCTGTTGGCTTCATACTTTTCTGGTTTGGGCATTTAATGTCCAGAATTCTAGGAACCATGGCACATGGGCTCTCTCCAAGGATCTGGGTTGGAGGTGATTGTGGAATAACTGAAAGGAGGAGAAAGGAGATTTGGTCACCCTTGCGGAGGGGGGATGGCAAAGAATAAGAGCCAGAAACTCACAGTGATAGGGTGGAGACTAGGCCTCTGCCCTTCAGAATTGGGCACTCTTCTTAGGACAATGTAACAACATACCTGGCTCCATGTGCGAGGGAGTGATAAACTGAGTGCCTATCAAGATTGTGTTGTTCAGCCAGGCACCCGAGATGCATGGCTGTGAGCCTAGTTTCTTGGGAGGCTGAGATTTGAGAACTACAGTTCAAAGCCAGCCAAGGCAGGAATGTTTGTGAAAGCCAGATGTGGAACTGTAGATCAAATGGTAGAACAGTAGCCATGGGCACAATAGCTCAAGGATAATGCCTAGATCCTGAGTTCAAGGCCTAGGAGTGGTGTATGCATGCACGTGTGCACACACAAAAAAGATTGTATTATTCTCACTTCTCTTAAGGAGTGGATTAGTGTAAGAAACATATAGATGAATTTATTGATGTTTTTCAAACATTGTTTCCTCATTTAACACTGTTATCTCCTGTCCAAGATCTTTTACCCCCATGTCCCACATCTATTCATTCCTCAGCTTAATACATACTATTTAGTAAACCCTTCTGATGAAGCAGACACCATTGTAAGCACTTTGTACTGCTGTTGTTTGAATTCATTTAACCACCACGGCATTATACCCATTTTATAGATGAGGAAATGGAGTGCACGCTGGCTTGCCCCAGGATATACAGCTCTTTGCTGTAGGCTGGGCTGCAGCCTAGCAAGAAGGCTTTCCTAGTCTTTGCTCCTAGAGCCTTATGGTTAGTTCCTGTTGGAGCCCTTTTCTCACTCATGTGACACCAGCTTCCTAGTATGTTTCTTTCCTAAAACAAAATCCCTGGAGGGCCAGGATCCTATCCGACACTTTTAGAATGAGTTGGCTTTGAATAAATGAATGAGTTGATGAATGAGTCCATGATTTGCCTCATGGTCACGGGAGCTCTGCTATGGAAGTCCTCAGAGAAGATTTGCCTTGCTCTCTAGGGCACTGCACCCCGACAGTGTGGAGCCAAAGGGCTCTTAATGGCACACAGCTCTCCTTTCTGGAGTGACTCTGTATCTGTGAGATTGAAGAACAATCAGATGTTTAAATTAAATTAATTACTTTCCTAGTGTTGCTAGTGGGTTCTGAACTCAAACCCTCATGCTCTCGCTTTATTTATTTATTTATTTATTTGCCAGCCCTGGGGCTTGGACTCAGGGCCTGAGCACTGTCCCTGGCTTCTTTTTGCTCAAGGCTAGCACTCTGCCACTGGAGGTGAAGTCTTGCAGACGTTTCTTCCCAGGCTAACTTTGAATCAGCTTCTTGTGTAGCTGGGATTACAGGTGTGAGCCACTGGTGCCTGGCTCAGCAATTTGATTTTTGTACAAAAACAGACTTTAACGTGTGTGTGTGTGTGTGTGTGTGTGTGTGTGTGTGTGTGTGTTGGGGGGCTGGGTTTTTTAAAATAAAAATTTAAGATAAAACAGATTTGCAGGCAATTTCGTGTTAGGGGTAGCCTCTATGGCAAGCCTCTGAGCTCATTTTCTCTCCGCACCCCTCCCACATTGCAAAGTCTCCTCTACTGTTAGGGAAATCCTCTGAGAAATGGTGCGCAGAGAATGAGTGGAAGTCAGGACCTGGGAAACTGAACTCCATGTAGGGTGAAGGCAGGCCATTCCCAGGAGGGGCCCTGCATGCGTGGAGGCACAGTGACGGGGGCTCATGGCCCCCCTTCTCCCCCCTGCCCCCGTCCCGGAAGCCGGGTGAGCGTCCCTTGTTGTGAAGGGCTCTGAGAACACCAGCAGAGCGGGCACTGTAATAAACATGTCACAGCCACATCCCCAAGCCACTGCTGCCTGGTGGAAAACCTCACACTATTTTTAGTCTCATTAACTCAAGAAAATGCCATCCCTTTTCCTCTCCACAAGCCAATTCGTTGTTGATCTTGCTGGGTCTAAAAACCCTCAGCCCCCTTTTGAGTTCAGTTTGATGGAATCTTTCTGTCTTTTTCTATTGTTCATACTTTGAGTCCCTGTTCACATGGGGAAAGCAATTGCCGCATCTCCTCATGGTGGGGCCCGGCATGACCTGGCTTTGTGTTTTAGTCCCATGATCACTCTGGATCAGATGGTACAGGTGCCGAGGAAGATCCAGGGCTCCAGGTATTTGAGGCTGGCTTGGCAGGGACCCAGTCTGACTCTTTGTATCACAGAAAGCATTTCCAAGGAGAAAAGGAGAAAGTGGTACCTTGTAGAACAGCAAGGATTGCCAAGAAGTATTGCTCTCCACTGGAGAAATTCACTTTAATTCAGTGGCAATGTCAGGAGAGGTTCACCTGTCACAAGCTCCTGTAGATTACACAATAATTTCCAGCCTTCATCTCTTTTGATTCCCAGACAGCCTAGGGAGATGGAGCCGGAAGAAGGCATCATCCTAGTCTTATAATTGAGGAAGCAAGTAGGAGTAGACAGATGCCACTGGTCCCATGAAGCTAGGAAGTGGTATAGCCTGGCTTTTACTCCACAGTCCAGAAGAAGCAGTAACTGATGTGATGGGCAAGGGGCTGGGACATCCATGTGTCTTAGTTTATTCCATTGGCTAGTAGAGAATCTGTACAATCTCTAATCCTTGAGCCTTGGTTTTCTAGGGTGTCAAATGGAAATAATGATCCCTTCGGGGAACCTAATAACATGTGCTAAATGTGAATCCAGGGCTTGGCATGTAACAAAAGCTCCAAGGGTTATTATCAGTAATACAAATATTATTTCTCACCATTGATAGGCCACCCTTGTACGTCTTTCCCAATCTCCCCTCCTTCACTCAGTAGAGGGCTCTCCATTTGTTTTATCTTGCAACACGTGGTCACGGAAGCTAGAGGAGAGCTGTGCAGTCTTTATTTATGGCACAGGCAGGTTCACACCTGCTCTGGATGTCCCTGTTTCATTCTGGGTCTGTTGAGGGACAGACTTTGTCCTTTGAGGTGTGGAGGATCATGGGAGATGAATGCTGTGGTGGTTGAGCCTGGTCTGGAATCCTCTAGACAGCAGCATTTATGGGTCTTGGTTTCTGAGAATGGAGTTAGCTATCTAGAGCCCTGTCGGTGAGGGATACAAGTTTGTCGTAGAAAACTTAGATGATGGAACGTACTTCTCTAAGTTGCTTTTGATGCCATCTAAGGGTGGGGCTTGTTTTCTCCATGCATCAAAGACTCAAAAGGCAGAAAAGTGTTTTATGTAGGCATAACAGTTTTATTTGAAAGTGAGCAGCAAAAAGGAAAGTAGAGAAACTCTCCATTCAGAGAAGGGACCCAAAGAGGAGTCCAGTGAAATCCTTTAGGAAGGCGTGTGTGTGTGTGTGTGTGTGTGTGTGTGTGTGTGTGTGTGTGTGTGTGTGTGTGTGTGATAGCTCCTCCCTTGGGCTTTGTGTTGATAGCTTGATGGCTTCTGCATGCGTTACCCAGGCTTTTCCATTGGTTGGACAGACCCCCAGGGCATTTTGTGATGGAGTAGTATCTGAACAGGAGCCCAAGCACTATGGCAACAAGAAGTGCCACGATGGGCCATGTGCTAATGTCCACCACTTTTTACCCGTATCTACCTGCCTGTTCTTCTTCCCCTTACTTTCATGGGAGGTTTCATGAAGTTGGAAGCTCTTTCTTGGATAAGTAGTTTGAAATGTGTTATGTTGTTTCAGTGGGTGTGCCCAGAATGTCGCTCGATGGGGTGGAGGCGACTATCTGAAGAGCATTTCATTTGCCGTTTATGCAGGAAGTCCAAGCTGAACGGTTTGGGAGAGTCATTGAAGACAACTGTCCCAGATACGTTCTGATATTTGAATTCAAGGGAAGTTATTATTAAAGAAATATCCAATTATTTGCCAGCTGGGGACGACAGCCTTGCAGGATATGTGCTGGGCAGCATGCACTTTGCTGCTTCAAGGACTTCTGGTATGAACCTTGGGGGGCCCCTTGGAGATGCAGTCTGAGGACTCCTTTCTGAGGCATGGTGGGTCTCTCTTTCATGAATCTGAGAGGAGTACAAGAAGCCAGGTATCGGGCACATGACTGTCTTCCTTTTCAGTCATTCACCAAGGGTCCTGTCCCAGCCTGCCTTTGTCTGGGACACGGTGTGAGCATTAGGCAGATGTGCTGGGAACTCCCTGAGTTGGTCCCAGCTCTGTGCCTGAGCTGGTTATACTAAGAAGAAAACAAAGCCTGATAGGAACTCAAGTGGCTCGGAAGATGGATGCTGGGCCGTGAGTGGGTCTCACAAAGGTCATGGATCCAGAGGCCAAGGCTGTGGCAAGACCAGTCCGGTTTCGTTCAGTCCCAACCCTACAAGATATGCTTGGGATTTTATGGGCCTGGGGGGGGGGACTGTAGTGTTAGTCAGACTTGGTGTCACCATGACAAAGTGCCTGACATAAACAACTTAAGTGGGAGATTTATTTTGGCTAGTGAGTTCCGAGGGTTCAGCCATGGTTGCTTGGATCTGTGCATTTGGGCTGAACATCCTGTAGCAGGGATGCGTGGCAGAGGGGGTTGTTCAGGCAACGGGAAGGAGAGAAACAGGAAGTTCCTTAGGAGCAGGTATAACTTCTGTGAGGTTAAGTCCTGGCCCTGAAGGTTTCCACCACCTCTGAAAACAGTGCTACCAGCCAGGAACCAAGTATAGCACAGGAGCCTGTGGGGGCCATTTCCTATCCAAACCATAGCATGTGGTGAAGGGACACCAAGACACTGTCCCACAGCAGAAGCTTCATTCTGAATGCTTCACCGAGAGCAGCAGCTTCCTTTCATGGGATGAGAAGGAGCAATGGCGCCAGGTCTCTTGTCCTTCCCAAGGTTGAAAGTGGACAGTCCAGCTGGATGGCCAGCTCCCTTCTCCTGGACACTGGGAGGTGCTGAGCTTCAGCCCGTAGGACAGCTGGCGTGTGCTGTGCTTCTGCTATGAGCCAGACGCCCTGTTGGGATGCTGACTCTACACACACTCTTCAATCCCCCAACAAGCCTGCAAAGTCAGTCTTAGCACCTCCATTTTACAGAGAGGGAAATGGAGGCTGGGGTTAAGGGCTCGGCACTGAGTTGGCTTGGAACCCTTGCCTTCTCTTGGATGGCCATACTGAACGAGGGGTGCCCTCCACAGCACAGTATGGGCTGGGGGGTGGTGGTGGTGTTCCTCTGTGAGGTCTTGCTGTGTTCCTATGCTGTTTCCTTCACGGGTCAGGGAATATCAGGCCTCACAGTCTCTGGCTGGTGTGTGGTGTGCAAGCTGGCTCCCTTTCTCCATCCTGCTGCTGGGCTCAGCCTGTTAGAGACACTCCTAGGAGCTTGGGGCTTTGTCCACTATGACAGGGATGCAGATAGGACGCGGCCTGTGGCAGCCTGCCAGAGAAGGGGAGGTGTGCCAGACCCCTTTGTGCAGTTCCCTCCAGGCTGGTCGCAGGCTGCGGACTCGGTGGTGGGAACACCACAGGGCAGTATTGCTATCACTCTGCTCTCCAGGGTGGGGCTGGGAGGTGTGAGGAGGAAATGCAGGTCTGGGCAGAGGTCAAGTTCAGAGAAGGGAGGCTCACCAAGGTGTTATTTGCTTGTCTCATCTGCCTGCCAAAAGCAATAAGGAGACAGAAAGAGCACAAAGCCATGTCTTTCTGTGGAACTAGACCTGTCATAGTGGAATTATAACCGGGGCAAGACAGAGGGAGAAGGCGGAGGATTCTCTTTCTCAGCCAGGGCCACAGCCTGTCTTACTGGGCTGGAACAGAAATATGGTAGTCCTGTCCCTTGAGAGATTCCAATTTCCTTCCTTCTTTCTTTCCCTCCCTTCCTCCCTCCCCCCTCCCTCCCCCTCCCCATTCCCCTCCCTCTCTCCTTCCTTCCTTTCTTCCTTCCTTCCTTCCTTGCCCCCTTCCCTTTCCTTCCTTCTTCTTTTTCTTTCCTTCTTTCCTCCCTCCCTCCCTCCTTTCTTTCCTTTCTTTCTTTCTTTCTTTCTTTCTTTCTTTCTTTCTTTCTTTCTTTCTTTCTTTCTTTCTTTCTTTCTTTCTCCCTCTTTATCTCTCTTTCCTTCCTTCCTTCCTTCCTTCCTTCCTTCCTTCCTTCCTTCCTTCCTTCCTTTCCTTCCTTCCTCCCTCCCTCCCTCCCTTCCTTCATTCCTCCCTCCCTCCCTCCCTCCCTCCCTCCCTCCGTCCTTTCCTTCATCAGACTTTATAACATCACTCTCTTTCTGTAGATAAAATTGGAAACTGGAAGACAAAGCTTTGTTTATAATTTCCATGTGATAGTGGAGAGGGTGATGAATTTGTAATGATTCCTATGATCCTGCTATGTTCTGAGGAAGTTAATCCTGAGATCCAAGGCCTCATTTCTTTTAAGTGGTACTTTGTCAAGACTGTGAAGTTGACCTCTACTTTCTCATCTCCCAACTCCTTATATCTATTTTGAATACTATGCTTCTGGAACTTGTCCATTCCATTTACCTAGCAGATGTCAATGTTGGGTTTTATTTACCAATGGCAAGAACAGAAAATGTGCTTCATTTCATATTTGAAAGGTTTATAGCCATAGGAACTCCATATTGACAAGAAATCTATGGCCATGACCAAAATCAGCAGAAACAGTGCTGTGATTGATTAGCAATGCCTGTGGTAGGCATGGGAGAGAGAGATCTCTAAATGGGATATCTCCTATTTAGAGAATTAATTTAAAGTTCCTCTTTTGTGTCCATCTAATCTGTACTCAACAGACCTTTAAAATGAAGGGGCTGTCCTCTTCTCCAAAGGTCCATGATGGCGTGCCTAGCATGGTATACACATCCCAGGATGCCTAGCCTCCACCTAGCTCCAGGGCGAACTTCTTGCAAGTTTGGGATCAGCCCCAATTCCTCCAGCAACACATGTGTCCCTTCCAACCCTTCCTGGTCTCATCAGTGACATTCCTGCTCATGCACCTTAGAGTCAAGGCCTGTCAAACTTTTCTCACTGTGTCCTGGCTTTCCCAGAGGCTTTGTCTACCACCTTGCATATGCAGATGCTACTCCTTTTGCCCAGATCATCTCTCCCTATCTTCTTATCATTTAGGACTCAGTGGAGGTGTCAATTCCTCCATGAGGCCCTCCCTGATCTCTCCAGACACTCGCCACCAACATCACCTGTTGTATCCAAACCTTCTGTTCATTTCTCTATCATAGCATGTGGATGTAGAAACAGATAGCTAAGGACTCTGAGCTGTTTTCCATGAGCTGGTCAGCCACTGAAAGGCAGGGATGGACTGCTGTGTGATGGGTGTGGGAGACTGTACAGTACAGCACTGCCTAATCAAAGTTCATTATATGTGTGTGTGTACAGATACATCAAAAGGAAGCTCTGCTGTGTAATCCCTCTTCTTTGTCCTCTTCTCCAGAATTCCAGTATGCCATGCTCACATGCTACACACTCCAGAATGGGATGGCCTCCCTCCACCCAGCTTCCAGAATATACTTCCTAGAACATAGGCCCCAAAGGGGGTGGGGCCAGGGTTCATGAGGGTTTGCCGAGTGAATCCATGTGAGGATGAGTAAGCTCCAGATTGCGCAGCAAAGTGAACTGAATTTTCATTTTGTTTGTTGAGCCTAGTCCTGCTTTATAGCTCAGGGTGGCCTTGCATTGGAACTTGATGATCCTCTTGCCTCTGTCTCCTAAGTACTATGATTACAGGTGTGGGCCACCACGCCTCGTTCCAAGTGGCTTGAATTTTGATTCCCATTTGTTCCAGTCTTTCAAGGACAGGGTTTAAATAACTCTTGCTGTAATGAGAGAAGAAGAGGAAGAGCAGAGTATTAGATGTGCCTGATAAAAGTTCTCTAGTTCAGGTTTGGAATGAGGCAGAGAAGGCTGATATAAAACAGTACTTGTTTCAGAGCTGAGCTGGTTTTACTAATCCTTTTTGGAGGAGCCTGGAGATTAGGGAGGGTGACACAGAGCCAGTTGCTGTTATTGAGAGCAGTGTTGGGAGACAGAGTTTGGAGAGGCCATGGCCTCAGGGCAAGGGCACAAAGGCTTCACAGAGGAGCAGCCTAGGAGAAAGGGGGTTTGTTGAACGGGAGAGGTTGTTTTGGGCAAGAAACCACACAGTGTAACCTGCAAGGGGTGAGGGGACAGAAATATACTTCTTCAGCCGGCAACCCAGTCCTATGTAGCTGAACCCCAATCCCATGAGGCCTTTGATGGTCTTACTTCACTGATCTTATTTGGTAGCCTGACTTGTGCATCTGGCGTCTTCTGGAGGTGAATGAGGCTGTAAGTTCCCTTCACACAGTGAGCCGAGGACCTGCCTATCCTCTTATGCTCATGCTGATTAGCTGGAAGCATGGGGAGGGTTGTCTCAGTCCATTTCCTATTGTTCTAACAAACTTTCTGAGCTGAGATAATTTATTGAGAACAGAGGTTTATTCAGCTTCCTGTTCTGGAGGCTGGGAGATTCAAGAGTGAAGAGTCCATCAATCCACTCACTCATGGATGGATTAATCTGGCCTCATCCCCCCACACTACTGCATTTGGGATCAAGTTTCCCACACATGAACTTTTTGAGGACACATTCAAATCGCAGCAGAGGGCAAGCCACTTGCCAGGCCACCATTATAGCTTTCCACCCATCTCACCACCATCCATTCCATCTCATAACTGGGTGCGGTAGACCTAGAGAGGTATTAGCTGGGGAATGAGGGGGGTCTATGGTCCCTCTGGAAATGGAGTTGGTCCATTTCCGTGTTCCCAGTCCCCTTCCCCCATGTTTCCTCACAGACAAGTGGGTGAAGCTGCCATGCAGGGCTGAGGGAGTGTAGCCCTCCCGCCTCCCCTATGGAGATACCTTTCTGCCATTCTCATCCTCTCCTGAGTGTGACTGAGACTGGGTGCTCAGAGCTCAGTAGAGAGAGGAGCTCAACAATGAGAGTCAAATCATGAGCAATGTGTGTGGATACCAATACTATTTGGGTAGCTATGTCTGCAGAAGGTTGTGCAAGACAAATCTCAGTCATAAATAGTTTAGCCTAACTACAAAGGATTTTCCAGGTTTTGTTTCCCTCACTTGCATCACAAAGCTTTTATCTGCCCAGTAGAACTATAATGTGAGCTACCTACATAATTCAAAATTAATCATTGTGACATTTAAAAAGTAAAAATAGTGCTTCAAGTAGTAGAGCACCAGCATGAGCTAGAACACCAAGTGAGCGTGTGAAGCTGTGAATTCAAGTCCCACTAATAAATAAATAAAGAAATACAGGTGAAGTTAATTTTCAACAGTACCTTTTCTTTAATACAATCTATTTACACTATTATCATTTCAACATATATCACAGAACAAGGTTTTTGTCTGTTTGTTGTGCTGGGTATTGAACCCAAAGCCTCACACTTCTTATTCAAGAGCTCAACTGCTGCTCTATATGTATCCCAGTTGATGACCACGTAGCCATTGTTCAGGAGACAGATTGAATTCCTTTTTCCTACTCTCTGAACTGTGGTGTGCATTTGCTCTCACTTCTGTTGGTTATTTGCTGACTCACCTGCTTGTGCTGACCATTACACCTCTTTGGGCTTGACTTTGGAAGCATTGTTCCTTCTGTGTGGCTCTGGGTCCATCTTGGTGTGAGCTTCCCCTAGCCCTTTGTCTTCTGATCCTGTGTTCTAGGACTCTGAACACCTGCTTGGGCCTCAAGCCACCAGAGCTATGATGCTGGGGGTGGAAAGGAAAATGGCAGGGTGAGAGGAGGCGCTTTCTAAAAAGCAGAGCACTGCACCACTGACGTCCTGGGAGGGGACTGCTTTTCAGTTTGTTTTGCTTCCTGAGCACATGGTTGGGATCTAAATGACATCTGTTGGATGCCTGCATGCTGGCTTACAATAAGCTCAGGCTGTAGGTATTACTTCTTCATTTGACAGATCAAATTGAATCCCAGAGAGACGGTGTCCTGTCTGAGGGCACTCAGTAGGTGATTGGTGGGGCTTACTGTGCAAGTTTTGTGACTCCTTTTTTGCTCTCCTGCAGATAAAGGCTCAGGGCAGGATTCTCTGTATAACATTTTGCCTTTTGGCTACTTTTTGACCCATGCAAATATGAGACAACTTATAATGGTCCCTAGCAGCCATAGTGTTCAAAGCACACCCTTGCTCCTGGCTCTGGGCGCTCCTTGAAGTCATTTGCCACTTAGACATTTCAGTAAGCCAATCAGAATTGAGGGTCTGTATTTCCTGAGCAGTGGGCAGATGGATGTACTCCCTGGGGAAACAAGTTCCTGTCACACCAAAGAAGGGACCAGGGCCAGGTAGGGTGGCAGACCTGGTCTTGGTCTCACTGTAGGCCATTGAGTCTAATGAGGTCTCACCGAAGACCTGTCAGGGGCAGCCTCCTGGGCTGTCTGTTGACCCACTGTGTGCTTGGCTCTCTGCTTCCTTGGTTATATACCACAAGATTCATTCATTCAGTCACTCCTTCACATGTACTGTACACCAACTGTTTGCGATGTAGCACATCGATAAGCAGAGCAAGGGCAGAGCATCTGTGAGCTTACCATTCAAGGGAGTAAGGTACTTGCCAACTAGCTTCATGCACCCATATGCAATTAGGGCTGTTGTTGGTGTCTGCAGAGAGTGGGTAGCTGATGGAAGCCCACTGATCTGACATTGATAGTAGTCTTGACTTGGTGACTGGAATTACCTCAAAAGCATCCCAGGGCTGAGGACTGGGTTAGGACGCTGAGCATGGGGTGGGGGCAAGTCCAGGTAGGAGGGGGGGGGGCGCTGCTGGGCTCTGTCTCTGGGACTACACCAGAGACATTTTGATACTCATGTGTCAGAACGCGAAATCACTGCTTTTACTTTCCAAGCAACACACCCCACATTTATCTTTGACCTCCTTTTAATAGTTACCCCATTTCCATGGTTAAATTAAAAAAGAAAAGACTCCTAGGGAAAAATTTCTCTCCTAACTCCCCACTCTGGGTCTTGCCTTTAACAAGACAACCACTTTTATTTGTTCATTTAATAAGGTGTAACTTCTTTAGAAAGATGCAAGTAAAATTTAGATATTCTCCCTGCTTTCCCTAATTTCTTATACCAAAGTAAGATATATAAACAACGGGCACTCCCTCTTTCCACTGCATGCTGTCTATCTTTGAGTTCTTTCTGTATCAGTCCACGAAAGCTTCCTCATTCTTCATAAGTTTCCAAACAGCTGCACAGTTCTCCTTCGCTGGGTGAGCCATAAGCTCATAATTTATTTCACCAACTCCTATTGGTGAGTACTTGCCTGCTTCTGCTGAAATAAATCATGCTGTAGCGAATAACCTTGTAAATATGTTGCTTCACCTGTTTGTAGGTCTATCTCCGAGGAAGTTCTCAGGAGTGAGATGACTGGGGGAAAGGTCTATACACTGTAAACTTGATAGATGTTACCCAATTGCCTTCCACATATTTGCTTATTTATTTTTGCCGCTAAAGTATGAGAGCTTGCTTTTCACAGCCTCTCTAAGTAGAGAGGCCTGGTAAACTTTTGACTCTTGGCCAATTTGCTAGATGAACAGCATAATTTATCTAGTGTAGTTCTTGTTTTCATTTTTCTTATAATGAATAAAGTTGGTCATCTTCTCATATATTTAAGGACCATTTGTGAATTTTTATTTATCTGTTTGAGTCAGTGTTTTTCCTTGTTTTTTTTTTTTCAATTTGCAAGAGCATGTACATTTTAGAGAGATTAACCCTCAGTTTGTGACATGGATTTTAACTATGTCCCCTCCTGCAGAAGTTTTAATTTTTATTTTTTTATCAGACAAATTTGAACTATGTTTTCTTTGATGGAATTTGAGAGAATTCTGTTATCTTCCAGTCATTAATTATTCCATATATATACATACATATATACATATATACGTATATATGTATATATGTATGTATATATATGCGCCCTTTGGAGTTTGTCTTGGTATGTATGGTATGGGGTATGGATCAAACTATGTATTTACTCCAGATGGCCATCCAGGTGTACCATTTATTGATTCATCCATATTTCCCTCCCTCATCTGAGATGTCATACACACATCCAGTTCCACACATAGCTGCTCTACTTCTCACATTTTCTGTCCTGTTGGGATATTTATCTGGGCATATGCTAGTGATACACTGATTTAATTGTGGGGGATAGAGAACATGCAAGTTTTCAGAGCTCTTCTTTATTTTACCCCCCAGAGATTCTACTGGTATTTTCATTTATTTTTCTATAGAAACTTTAGAGTCAGCATGTCTACTCCTGAGCCTTCTTTCCAATGTAGTTTATAGTAAGGGTAGTTTATAGACCAGGTTATTTCATACAAATTCTGGAATAAAACCAGTTGGGGTTAAATCCCAATGGCTGTTTTATCTTTGACTGGGTCAATTTCTTATTTTTCCTAAAGCATCCATTTCTCCTTAGCACATTTCATAAAGTGCTCTGTTAAGAAGAACATTCACATGAAGAACTCACTAACATTTAGTTAATGAGTACAGACGCAGGGACGGTTCTGCTGTGGCCTCCCGAGCTGAGGGAGGCCTGCCTACTCTGAGATTGTTTTAGCTCTGCCCATAGAGGATACCTCTTAAGGTCCCTCAGTGAATGTAGTTGCTGCAGCATGTCTCTTTACCCCTGTGCCTTCATAGAGACAGGCTTGTGATGACTCCTAATAGTTCACTGAGTTGTTCTGAGTGAGCCCAGGGGCTTGGGTGGGCTCAGGGTGAGTGTGGTCCCAGGACACGACCTCCTATATGCCTGTCTCCTTGGTTGGCCAGGCAGTGGTGGAACCTGAGAGGGAGGGGGAGGGGCCAGCTCTGCCAGGTGTGGGTCTGACTCCCTCATTACCACACTCCACAGGGAAGCCCATTGACCAAAGGCAAAGGAGGTTCCAGAACAGCCTACAAGCTCAGGCTCCTGCTGTGTGGGCCTGATAGAGATGGAAGCAAAGCTTGTTTTCCGGTGCGCTCCCTGTCCCTAGGCCAAAAGGAGCTGTGATCTAAAGTGGTGTCAGTGGCATGATCCTGGGTTGTTGCAACTCTGTAGAGCACCCTTGCCTCCCTCTTTGGTGCTCAGAGGGTGAGGCCTCGTCTTCCTGGCCTTCTTGATTCCTGCTGACATGATTTGAGGGTTCAGAAATGAGAGGCCTCTACCGCCGAATCCACATTAGGACATACTTGATTGCTGTGAGTGGTCTTGCCAAACTCGGCTTGACTTAGTTGGAGGAGCATTTCCTCTGAGACTCCTGTGCCGGGCTCAGGGATGGATGAGGTGAACTACCCATGTTCTATTCAATTCTCAAAGCCAAGGTTCAAGTATTGAGTGTGTGTCACCTCTTGTAACCTCACAACGTACTCAGGGGGAGGTAATGTCTTCCACCTTCTCTTTCTTATACCTATTTTGCTGATGAAGAAACCAAGGCATGGTTAGTGAGCAGAGCATCGAAGACTTGACATCTAAGACTTGTTTGATTCATGGCTATCCTGACTCTTGAGGGGCTCATTGTCCCTTCATGGAGAGCATGCGTCCCCATCTGAAGAGGTAGAGGGTGAGGAAGGCTACTACTCCTTTTCAAGATGAAACACAAGGTCTCTATAGATGGTCCAACAACTGGGCCAACAATTGAGATTCTCACCTCATCTGCTTCTGCCCTCCTTGTTTCTTTGCCAGGTTTTAGGGGGCAAACAGGAGTTAGAAATGTGAAGAGTCAGAATCGAACAAGCCTCCAGCTCAGGAAACTTCTCCTAAGAGAGGGAGGGGAGACAGCCCTGCCGGAGGACCCTGAGCTCCTTACTGGCATGACACAGGGCTGGTGACGGTTGGGGGCTTATTTCTGGTTGTGTTTAGGGCACAGTGGTTTTCCTGGCCCTACCAGCTCTCAAGAAGGCTGTGGCCAGTGTGGAGGGAAGTCAGCCTTGTGTAAGAGGAGAGGAACAGCTGGCTGATGGTTCCTGGGCAAGAAATCTAGAAGGCACAAGGCAATATACAAAATATCTCATAGCTGGTGATTGGCTGGGCAGATCTAGGCCTTGGTTGTACTGGGCATAACCCCTTGGTTGCTAGATTGTGTGATGAACAGGAGGGTTCTGAGGTAGGGGCTGGGTCCGACCGTGCTGTGGTAACCGTATCAACTGACATGTGAAATACTTAGCATAGAATCAGTAGTTGGCTGACTGAGTGTTCTGGCAGCATAGTGGTCTTGATTTGAGAGGTAGGAGCAAGTGATAGGTCCATGTTTGTTTGTTGTTTGTTTGTTTGAGGAGCAGGAGATGGGAGGCACAGGCTGTTTGGACTCAGTTGCTTCCTTGGCCAGCACATGTCCCAGATCTTTTTCTCACTTGGCTCCCAAGGGGCTTAATATTGAGGAAATCAGAATGAATTGTCTGATGTTTCATGTCTATGTTCATAATGTGCCAGCATCCCCTAGGTAGGTCCCTTCCCTTGCATGACAAGGCTGGGGTGCCAGGATGCTGCCTGGAGGTCAGGCCTGGGGAGATGTGTCACCACTCAGCCATTCTGGGCCCTGGGAGTGCTTTCCCGGCATGGGGATTTATCCTAGGGATGAGTGGTGCTGTCCTCTTGGCTTTCTGATGAGGGATGGGCAGTCTGCAGGCCCAGCCTTGGTGATTGATGGACAGTCAGGCCACAGAGCCTGCTTCACGGTTGGCCAGCTTCAGTTACTCCAAAGTTTTGTTATTAATCCCATTTTCATTTCTTGTGGAGTTCCGTGCCCTGGTCTCAGGAGCTTTGTGGGAAAATTCACTTCATCTCCATGGATGCTCTGAGTATGTCCAGGGAGTTCTTGGCCATCTCTTTCCTCCTTCCCACTTCTTTTCTTCTTGATGGAGAATGCTCTTGACTTGCGCACCTGTTCTTATAGCTTCATGTCCTTTTATTGTGCTGATCACAAACACAAGGTTTATAGACTTCCTGTCGGGTATTATCTTAAAATGTGCTTCCCATTGATAAGGTGGCCACCTTATCAGCTTTTATTGAGCTCAAGTTCTAGGCTACATACTTCATGTTCATTTTCTCCAGTTTCACAAATGCCTTTTAACATTGACATTATCGTCACCCTCCTATGTTATCTATGAGGACACCAAGACTCAGGAAGGCAAAGTGCCTCCCTTGCTTGCAGTGGCATAACTGAGACTGGAGCAGACAACAAGGCTCTTGCTCATTCTCAAGAGAGGTCCTGCTACTCAAAGTGTGGTCCTTAGACCAGCACCCTGGTCAGTCTCTGCGGCCTTGTGAGAACTACAGACTCAACTCTCACCCCGACCTGCTGATTCACCTGCACATGCAAACTGGAGACACTGGCTTAGTGTCCCTGAAAAGTGATGGGTCCCTTTCCTTCTACTTGTGCTGCCTTGGAAAACATTGGAGACGGCTTGTCACAACTTCCATTCTGCCCCACTTGATCTCATCCTTAGACTCATTGGCCCTGTGCAGGTCCTCATTCAAGCAGGCGCATTTATCAGAAGGATGTTGTAATGGTTAATTTTAAGTGTCAACTTGGCTGGTCTACTGTATTGAAATTGAGTCTAACCATATTGTGTCTAACATTATTCTAGATGTTTCTGTGGAGGTGTTCTATGTTTTTCTTTAAGCAGGTGGGCTACATTTAGTTAATTGAAGGCCTGAATAGGAAAAGACTGGTCTCTTAAGAGAAAGAGACTGAAGTTGAGGGATTTCTGTCAGAAGCAGATCTTTAGCTCAAGAGCTACTTGATTCAAGATCATGATCAGCTGTAGATCCAAGCTGTGGTTCTTCTCTGGGTCTCCAGCCCGTTGGCTTCCTCTGCTGACTCAGGACTTGCAGACTTCCTAATCATGACAGCTATTTCCTAAAATCTCTTTCTCTCTGTCTCTCTCTCTCTCTCTGTCTCTCTCTCCCCCTCTTCTTTTCTCTCCTCCTTCCTTTCCCCCTCTGCCCCTCCCTTCTTTACTGCATCTTTTCCTTCCCTCCTTATCTCTCATTCTATTTCTCTGCCAACCCCTCACACAAGCTCTAGAGTTGGAATCACAGGTTGGGGTAGACCCAGCTCTATCTGTTGGTTAGCCTGTTTTCCTTGGGTGAACATTATTTCTATGGAGGAGGACACAGTGTTATCCCTCACATAACTCACAGCGGGCTCTGCTGTGCAGACATTATCTGTATAGTTATACCTCATGTTCCTACATCCATGCCTCTGGTCTTGTGGCTCTGGATACTCTTGGTACCTGTCTCCATGGTGACCAAACCTAGCAATGATTCTTCCTTGACTCTGCCTCCTGGCCCAGGGCAACTCAAAGGTCACAGCCATGTACAAACCAGACCAGTTGAGAGGGACAAGGGATAGAGAGAGGAATACAAATCTGTTGGTGATTTGATCAGATTATACCAGATTGTGTTGTTTTTGGTATTTGTTGATTGATTTTCCTCATATGGTCAAAGCAGGGTAAACATTGAATTTCTGGGTTTTGTTAGTCAACATTGTTTTCACTTTTATTCTATTATTTCTGCACAAACAATATCTTCCCGTTCTCACTTTCTTTCTAGCTCTGAAATTATAGATGAGTATTCGGAGACATTTCTACTATTTGATCTTCTTTGAGATTCTGGTGCCTTTCCCCCCAGTTGTTCAGAGGAATGTTTTCTGTGCAGGATGAGCCCTCCTCTCTAGCCCAAGACCTTCCTGCCAACACTGGGCCAACCCCAGATGCTTTTCTTTTTCCACCTCAGCCTGAGACTGAAGCACCTGTCACCAGGTGCTGTGAGCAGCACCTGCTTTAAGAAAGCTGGTAGAATTCTTGGGGAACAGTTCTCCTAGGTTGGGTTTGCTGTTCTCTGCATCAATGGGAAAAGAAAGAGGGTTCCCCAAAGCAATTCAATTTGACAAGTATTTATTGAGTGTGTACTGTGTGTCAGATACATAGAATTGTCCCTACTTTTGACAGATTCAGCATCTGATTGGAGAGACAGATGGCTGTTCTTCCCTGGGGGATGGGAGAGGCAGGTTTATTTCCAAGTTCATGGGCTTACTAACAAAGTGAGACACTGATAGTGGGCGCCAAGTGTGTCCCTGGGTTTGGGTGAGGCTTTGGGATAGGAAGGTTTCACATCTCTTCTTTCTGTCTCTGACATCTCTTGACTACTTAATTAAAAGAAATTTCCAAGTGTGGGCATGATGTGGGCCATTAGGCTCTAGGAATGCACCTGTGTAGACATTTACCTGTTTATAAGATGGTGGCATTTTTACTCTTAGAAGTTGTGTGACCATTAAGAGGTCAGAGCTCTTGGCCCTCTGTGTGCAGCAAAAACAGGAAGTAAACTTTAATAGCATTGCAATTTGGGCTTACTACAGCACAGCATCCTAGCCCATCGTCACTGATAAAGGAATCTCAAATTTTCATTATGCTCTCAGAGGGGTCTGTTTGTTAAACAAACTGAGAACCACAGGCTCAGGAGTCAGGTAAAGACAACAGGAATATGGGTGGATTCTCATGTATATTGTATGAAATCTCCAACAATTTCACAAGGCAGTAGTAAGAACCTGGCCTACATTTGGCCCCATTTGATAGATGAAGCAGATGCTCAGAAAGTTTAGGATATTGATATTCAAAGCATCGTCAGTAGAATGACAGCATAGGCATCACTGAAGAGCTTGTTAGAAATGACAGAATGAGGCTCCCTTGGCATTTAGCTTGGAATCTGTGTGGACCTGAAGTACCCTGACTCCCAGCTGAATGCTGAGCTCTTGGGAAGAACTCACGTGTTTGTGGATCTGTGAGTGGCCGGAAACCTGACCCTGGTACTCTGTGGTTCCTGCTCCTGCTGCAGGGGCTGAGTGATGCTTCTCTCTTATCAGGCTACGGATGAGGAAATGTCCAGGAAACCGTGCCAAGAGAAAGATTGCAGCTCCCGGCAGACACGGCCAGGGCTGGGCATCTGGGGGAGGATGATTCCAGGGGCACATGGCTTTGGGCACCGTTATCAGCGAGTGACATTCATCTCCACAGAGCTACATCCCAGTAGCTGGGGAAAGAGGAGTGTTTGGGCACAGATGTGTATTTGGGTTTCTCCTCACTGGAATCACCAGACCTCCTTGGCTTTGTTGTCCCTAGCTTTTTAGATTTTCCATTTTTCCTTTCCAACATTCAGATCTGCTTGTCCATTCTATGAGAGAAATGTCCCATTATAGAGTGATTTTTTTGGGAGGGGGATAACCTGAGGAGTATCAAGCACTAGGGCTACAGAAAGAAATAAAGCTTCCCTCCGCCTCCCAATTTGTTTAGGTTCTTAGCTAGTTCAGGTATAAACAACAATAGTACCTTCTCTTCAACTGTTCCCAATCCAGGGTACAGGCTTTCCTGGAATCCAGTCCGGGGTTTCAGGTGGCTGTGCTGTGGGCAATGGTGGTGTGTGGAGCCTGGTGCCCTGGCACACAGGAAGGAGGAAACAACACAGCACCATGGCTTACCATGTCTATTGAATCCTCAGACCTGGGCTCCTTCTCTGGCTTCACCAGAGCCACATCTGTGGGTCAGAGATAGCCACAGGGCCCATGAGGAGTGGGGTGTGGTGTGGCGGAGCCAGAGAATCCTGCCAGCATCTGAACTCTCATTCTAAGCCCTCTGTTGTGCTAAGGCCCCCAGATGCTCACATTGGCTGGTGCTGCCTGAGGGAGGGGCATTGCCACTCAACAATTCCCATCTATTATCAGGGGAGCAGCCCTTCGAGGGTGCCAGAGCCGGTGGGTGGCAGAGCTGGCCCTCGCTGTAAGCCTGTTGGCTTTCTGTGTTGCCTGGGCATGCTCCCCATTTTCCCAAGCTGGGCTCTGCTTTTGTTCTGATTTGGAAATGTGGCTATCGAGGGGTGGAGGGTGGCAGAGCAGCTCCACAGGACCATTGCCAAATCCTGTCCTGCAGATAAATGGAGTCCGGACCTCCTCTTGGTAATGTGCAGGAAAACAAATTGAAACAGCAAAGCTCTCTTCTCCTTCCCCTCATGCCGCCCCCCAACTCTGACAGATTTATTTTAGAAAGCGACAGGAGGCTAATGGAATCACTTAATTTCCCTGATAATAAATTACCCCAAGTGCATTAATTGAAAGTTTCACAACAAACAGTTTCCTTCTGCTTCCTCCTAGTTTCTCCTGCTCTGATAGCCTCCCTCTCCATCTCTAATCTATCCCCTCCACCTCTACTCTGTCTTCGATTGGTCTTTCCAGTCTGTCTGATGAGCCTTTTTTCATTTGTGGATGAGCCATACATACCACAGCACTTGCTGGAAGAAAGAAGAGGAAGTAGAGTGATAGAGACTTGGTAAGGTCAGGGTTTGAATCCTGGTGCTGCCACTTCTTGGTTGTGTGACTGGGGAGGTTGCTGAGTTTCCACGAGCTTTGGCGTCACCATCTGTGTGGGAATAACACTGCTGTCCAGCTGCAGCTGAGGGCACTTAGAGCTAGCACATGGCAGGTCCTTGACATGGAATGGGTTCTGCAGCAAATAGCAGCTGCTGTTTTGTTAAAAAATTAATCACTGCAATAGAACTCTTTTCAACATATATTGTCCTGAATTGGCAGACTAAGAGTATGGGAGGATGACAGAGAGGGAGGATGATGATGAAACAAAGACAAATGAAGCAGAGACTGAAAGAAAAAGCGAGGAGTGAGAGCAAGTAGTGACCCTTAGACTATCACAGGTCCGGAGAGAGCAAGACCGCCTTGGTCCAATGGGGTTCAGACCCTTATAGAATCTTGAATGCCACAGCCTAGGCACCATGCATGGGCCGGTCTTTCCAGCCAGATATCTCTGGCTTGCAGCCACTGAGAATGGGCTGATCTCTTCCCTTATAGCTTGGAAACTGAGGACTGGTCTGTGTGTTAGCCGAAGACTTGGAAGCAATGGTGGTGCTTCTCTTAGGTTGCGCGATTAATGTACGATTGACTGTGGAATGCACTGCTGTTAAATACATTCAAGGCAACTGAATCTTTAAGACTAAGAAAAGATGTGGTTTCTGCAGCGCATGATCTGGCCTTGGTGTTAGTTACAGAAAGAAAGCAAGGGTTAGCTCTTCTGTCCTTCTGGCTGTGATGATTGGGACAGGGTGAACAGTGGTCTCAACATCAGCATCTTGGAGAAGGAACAGCTTGTGTTCCTGTGTCACACCACATGACATCACAAGGTCTGGTCCTAGTATTGGGCTCAACTCAGTTGGGATCCAAACTGGAGAAGTTCTTCCTAGGCACTCTCTGTCCAGGGGGATGCTAGGTTCAGTGTTGGCCTCTGCATTAATAAGGGCAGAAGCAGGGTTGGGAGCTGTTAGAAGCAAGCATTTCTAATTGGGGAAATGAGAGACCCTTCATGGATGAGTGGGCAAAAGACAGTCCATGAACTGAGCCTTTGATAGATGTTGTTTTTAGCCTCTTCTCTGGAGCTATTGGCAGCTTAAATATGCTTTCTTGCATGGCCAACTTGCCTTCTTGTAGCCCCGTTCCATCAGTTATAAAGAGAAGCTACTAGTTTCTGCTTCACTTGAAAACCAAATGAGAGAATCTCTTGAAGCGTTCAGCACATGCCTGACCCATTGTAAGCTGCTGTCATGGTCTTGGGTGGGATGATTTGGTCAGTCAAGCAGGCAGTGAGGGTTCTGTACTGAGTTACAGTCTCCCTTCAGTTTTCTTTTCTTCCTTGGTGCTGAGATTTCTGGTCTGCCATGGCTTGATCTGAGCTGCCTAGGAGAGCTAGACAGAGAAAGGACAAGTTGCTCACAGAATCCATTCCTTCCTCCCTCCTTCAAGCATGCTAAGCTGTGAACCCCTATCACCTTGGACCAAGAGTCAGGATGGGATTCTCATCCTGTCTGCTTTCAGCCACCAAATCGCTATTCCTCTGGGGCTTTGACCCAGTTCATTTGAGTATGGATTTCAGTTTGTTTCAAAGGCTGAGTCTGGGAAAGTGAGGGTAATTCAGTAACCACAGAATGCCAAGGAAACCTGTGAGATGAACTAGATATTATTTGTCTATCATTCTCAAGTTGGAAATGTGCTTCAGGCAGGTGAACCTGAGACGTGTTTATGCTTAGAGCTGAGCTGGTGAATTTCAAGACAGAGCATGGCCTCTGCAACTCAGAATTGGAAAGGCCCAGAGAGACACAGAACAAAGTCCTAGAGTCTCCATTAGTAACCAATGTCCAAAGCTCAGAGTGGTGTCATTTGCAGTCACACGCTTCCCCCGAGGCAGGTTAATTCTGTTCCTACTTGCAGGTCTGTACCCTGTGACCTGTGCACCCTTGGAAAGTTCTTCAGCTGTCAGTCCCAGAAGCAACAAATATTTATTGAGAGCATGGGTTTGTATTTGCTTCTTTAATTTGAACTATTGTCTCCAGAAAGCCAAGTGAAAATACAAATATGTTTTCTGGGAGAGGCAGGCTGTTAAGATAGTAAGTCCACAGCACCAGTTTGTTGACTTAGTCTGGTTACTTCATTTGATCCTGAGAAGCGTTCACAGGTCATTTTGATGACGGGATATGGAATGTCTCGGGGAGGGGTGGGGTAAGACCAAAGAGTAGGGCTAGAGTAACGGGCTAGGGCCAGGAAGCTCCAAGGAGCCTTAGGAAAAATGGCCTGGTTTTACATCTCGCCAACCCAGTGGGCAACACTTAGATGCTTCAGAGGAGAAACTGAAAAAGTGCCCCTGTGAGATCTTTCTAAATGCAAGTCTCCAGAAAGGAGCTGGAGCTAGCTAGCTTGGGAACCACCCCCACCCCCGCCACCACCAATGTCAGTATGCCAGCTATTATATTGAAACCATTAAGGGGACTCTGAGAAACATCTCAGTCACTGCAGTGTCACTGAGAATGTACAATCTAGATGCTACAAGCTTTCTAAAAGCTTGATAAAACATACACCAAATAATGACAATGTAAACTTCTTTTAAGTTATTACTATGTTAATTCAGTGACATTAAATACATTCATAATGTTGTATAGCCATCACTACCATCTACTTTCAGACTCCAAATAGAAAATTCATACTCATTAAACAATAGCTCCCCTCAACTCCCTTTTCCCCATCCTTAATTATTATATTCTTGCTTCTGAGATGGACTATTTGAGGTATCTCCTCCAAGGGAACTGATACATGTCCATTTGTGACTGATTTGTTTCATTTAGGATAATGTCTTTAAGGTTTATCTGTGTCATACATGAATTCATAATTACTTTATAAGGATGAATACTATTCTATTGTAGGTATATATCACATTTTGCTTTTCTCTTTCTCTTTTTACACACCTGGGTTGTCTTCATCTTTCTTCATCTTTGGTTATTGCAAATGATGTTTCACAAAGATTGCTGTACAAACAACTGTTTCAGTCCTTACTTTTGGACATATGCATTGAGAAGTGGAATTGCAGGGTTGTATGACTTCTTTGAATAACTTGAGATCTCATTCTACTCTTTTCCATAAATGTTGTACCATTTTGCATTCCTGCTACCAACATTCAAGGGATCTAATATCTTTACATCTTCATCAATCATTATTTCCTACTCCCCCCATAACAGCCAGCTTAATAAACGTGTGTGTGTAAAATATATGCATATATACAAGTGTATGTACATATATTTATATCAATTGCTCTTTCCTTGTTCACAAAGGTCAACCAAAACAAGCACCTAAATATCCTTTAAAATCATGAAGACTCAACAAGTCTGGTAACAGAGCCACAGGAAGCTCACAGATACTAAATCATGTTGCATGACCATACACAAATGGGCACATGGTTAAGCAGATCCCATAAAAGAGAATACTCTGCCAAATTTTATGTAGTCAAACCAAATGGACATTTTCACTTAAACTGGTCCTTAGTATCGTACTCAGCATTGTGTGTGTGTGTGTGTGTGTGTGTGTGTGTGTGTGTGTGTGTGTGTGTGTGTGTGTGTGTGGTATGTGATGGCTTCCTCTGATGCTGACCCTTGGCCCTGACCCTGATCCAGCTAGAAGGGCACCTTTTATGTCCTAGAGTTAGTCCTCTAGCTCTGTTCTCTATTCTTTTTCATTCTATTGTTTGGAGTGCTAGAAGGATGGATACAAGTGCTTTTTTGGATCTTGGATCTTAAGGATCCAAAGGCTAGAAAAAAGTCCAGGAGAGCACTAGGACCAGGTTTGCACATTGCAGATGTGGCTTGATCACTGTGCCCGGCCTGTGTTACATATCCATAATGGAGAAAAGGAGAATGTTATGATTTTATCCACGAAGATTATTGCTTACAGAAGCAAGTGATAGTGATGTTTTGTAAAGTCATCCAGCTAGTAAGACTTAAACCTAAGTCACCAGATCGAAAACTTCTTTCTCTACAATATCACCTGCTTCTCTATAACACAGGAATTTGAATCAGAAGCATGTGGATAATTATCTTCCAAGTTGGAACCACAGGAGACTGACACACACTATCACTACTTGTCTTACGGTCAGTGTTTGCCCAGTGCCCACAGCCCACCCAGGCTTCAGGGTTCCTGTTAGAACAGGAGGCGGCTTTCTGATGGTCTATGTGCTTTTGCCATTTTGTGGCGAGCAGATTGATTGCAGGAGGAAAAGGAGAAACAGGGTAGAATTCCAGGAAGGCCTATTGTGTGTGAGCTCACTGACCGTGACTGACAGAGGGTGCTTTCACAAGCGTGCAGGGTAGGCAGTACTTCAGAAGAGAGGCATGGAAAGTATTGTGTCAAGAAGAGGAGTATAGCAACAATAATCTCCCCCCTCCCCAGACCAGGGGAAACTACTGACTAATATTTAAGTGTAGTATGTAGAAATGGAAAATTCATGAAGGAGGATACACATTTGGATGAAGACTTAGCTTGATGAGGTCCATACAGGGCAGGTTCAGGCACTTAAGCGTTGACCTACTGGCCTAGAGGACCTGTTGAAGGCGAGGTTTCAGTGTGTTCACCACACAGATCTCCTTTCTGCTTCTCATGCCAAAGCAAGCCTTTCCACCAGAAAATTGATGCCAGGACAATTGGCAAATGCTGTTTCTAAAATGGTGATTTGTATAAGCACCCTATGAACCCAAAATGTAACTTCTCAGTTTCCTACAAGCTATTTTTGGACTTTCTTTTCCCTTTTCATGTCTGTGGGGTCTTTCAAGTTGCAGTGGACTCATTTTCCAGCCTTTAATTCCACCACCCTTGCTACCAATGTAATTAAGTAAGTCTTTCTCTCAGGGCTGTTTCTTGACTCTAAGGAGCTTGCTGCTGACATGTGATTGGCACATAGGGCTGGCACAGCTGGGATGTCACTGAGCCAACCACCTTGCAATCTCCCAGATGAGGAGAGTCAGCTAGGCGAAGATCAAGAGGAGTGCCTTGAATGAGGCGTCCCAGCTGGTCCGCAGTGGAGTGCAGATTTAAACCCAGCTGGTCTGGCTGCAGAGCCCTGCTCTTAACCACGAGGCTGTTCCCCCAAGCCGAGAAGCCAGGCTCAGGCAAGGCAACTCACCATCTGCAGGGAGAGTCCTGAAGCTTGCAGGGAGCATGGCACGGTGGAGCGACCATGGATATTGAATTCGATTCTACATTTAAATCATTACTTCGCAAATTTCAAGTAATGAAGTATTTGGCACATCACGGAAATTCTCAATACTGGAGTCTCATAGTTCTAAGTCAGAGTTAGGACTTACCTTGTGGTAGTATTGAACGGGGCTGGGTTCACAGCAACTGTGTAGTAAGTGACTTATAATAATAGTAGTAGTTGTTACACTTGATTTCTTTTATAAGGTAGAAGTCTCTTCCTATCTTCAGGTTTCAGAGTACTAGATACCTAGGCATTCATGTAATAAAAATGGTTGTTGGGTATCATATCCCAACTCTTCTCTCTTGCAGGATATCAGAACACAGGAAACCCAAGCCAATGCACATAGAGGCCATGATCATAGTTTTAGGCCATGTACAAAGCACAGAAGAGCAGGGAGTAGTGGTCTCTCTTCCCTGAGAGCTAGCAGCCCCACCTACCTTAGTCCCTCACCACTCAGGAATTACAAGACAGAAAGGAGGGCATGCAGCCAGAAGCATTAAAGCCAGGGTCCAATTCTGGCTGAGCACTGGGCCCTTATGAAGTTGTGGTGGCTGCACCCAGCAGATCCCAGACAAGCTAAGATGCTGGAAGCTGGAGACAGCTGTGACTAGGGAAGGGAAAAAGGGAAGAAAGGTGAGGGTAGAATGAGGATATTGAGGATGGCAGATGGGAGCATTTTTCACCTTGCCTCCCCTAGAGGAAAGTGGCCCTGAGGAGAGATTAAAGGGGATGCACAGAGCCTACAAGAGTGAGTCAAAGGCGGAGGTTGTTCTGGACCATGAGGCACCAGGGCACTGGCATGGAGCTAGCTCCAAGGGTTCTAGAATAAACACACAAAGGTGATTCTCAGAGGCTGACAAGACCTGCCCCTAATGCATCCAGGGGACATTTAACTGCTTTAGTATATTCTCCGATGAATAATTTCTCCAACTCTAACCGCATTAGGCACCCACGGGGCTGTGGCTCGGGGCCGCTCTGTCAGATATCGTTGCCATTTAAGTGAATGATGCAGAATGGGCTGACCACAGAGCCTGGGTCTGTGGATGAGGCAGGCAGCCAGGATAGCTGGCCCCAGAGGTTTTATTTCTTGGACTCTGTAATCAGATTGGAGGCAGAATGTTTTTCTGTGTCTCCTCTGTCTGCTTTCTCTGTGTTGGTACCACTCCCCTTTCTCCATCGTTCTGGTCCTTTGCCGGTTGGCATGGTAACTGAGGTGCCTCCCATCTTTCCCCAGCCACGCTCATGAGGACGGAGCCAGGGGGAAGACTGGACAGCGCTCCACCCTAACGGGCCCTTGAGTAGTGCAGGAGGAAGAGGTGCTACAATTAAGCTTCCCAAAGGGATGGAGCTAGTAACTAGGGATCTCAGAAGGCAGGAATTTAGAGGAATTAAAAGATTGTGTTTGGTTTTAATAAATTAACTATACTAGACATATTCTAGGTCTATGTTAGGAGCAGGCAGTTTATGAATATTTTCTTCAGTCTTCACCTCTCCTCCGTAATAAAGAAGTTGGTGCAGGCCAATCATTGCACCTAAAGGACTTGGAAGTCTAAATGCTCCTGACGACTGGAATGGAGCTCAAGCCTGGATGAATAATGTGATCATTCTTAATTGAACAGTTTTTCCCCCTCTCTGTTCTCTTTACAACCCTTTGGAATCCATGAGCATTCTCTACAGATTGGAACATTCTGATCAAACTACATCTTAAATCAACAAGAGAATGGGGTCAAAGTTAACATCATGAGTGGCGTTTGATCTATTGTTTCCTCGTTGCCTGTCACTCTTGCAATTATCACATGTAAAATAACTTCTATGTTTTTGGAACTAGAGAGACCTGGTCACATGTTCTCATCAAGCTCCAGTTATTATAGATAAAATAAAGATTCGGAGAGAGGTAGAGAGACAAAAGTTTCATCAGAGGCGGAGTGGTGTCAAGCATGGGATAGTAGATAGAATACAAGTTTTCTAATCTGACAGAGCTTCCCTGGTTGTTTCCAGTGTGACTTATATATGTTGTCTTACCGTTCCGTGTCTATAAAATGTAGTTACCAATTGTTCATCTTCTGAGGTAGAAGTGAAGGCTAAAGGAAATAATTCTTAGAGTAGCCACTCAATAATTTGTTTCTAAGTAGTTGTTCAAAGGGATTTCAATTCAACATGTCAGTTTATAAGAACATGGCATCTTGGTTGGTGTCACTCCTATCATTCCACCCATACCATCTCTCCCAATACCACCCACCCCCTCAAGGTAACCTGGTACCATTTTTACACATGAACATTGAATATTATGACTGTATTTTCCTAGCCTTCCTCTTTCCATTTGTCAGCCATCCTGTTCTTCTGTTCAACAATTCTTTACCTCCTCCTGCTCTTACCCCACTTGTGTGAATCCAGTGTCATAAATTGTCTGCTCCTAGCATAAATCTTGAGAGACTTCAGAAGTGAGTAAAATGCCATTTTAAGGAGTTTACTAACCCTGTAGTTTATCCACCCTGTAATGTTTTCTGTTTATTATTATTATTATTGTTATTATTATTATTGGATGGCCTTGTCTCTCATGAGAACATGTGCAATCTGCCAGGGGTAGTTGAATCCAAAGATGGCAGCTCAGGCATGTGCAGACTGACTTCTACTTCTGATGGCTGGTGTTGTGAAATGATGTGAGAAATTGTCACATTTTGTCACTTTCCATCTGTTTCCCTAGCCCCATATTGGTATTTTGGGAAGAATCGTTAAGTACATCAACCTTTTAAAAAAGTCATTATTAATGGCTCTTGTCATAAAGATGTAGCGGGGTGGTGTGTCATGCATATTCTTGGAAGCTTCTAAATCTGGATTTTTAGAAACAAGATGAAATGAATGTTTTTCCCCTTTGGCCCATTTCTATTCTCCTTTGAAAAAGTTCAGCTCTGTATGGTTACTCTTCAGAGCTTGTCCTGATTTGGCCAGTAACAAAATTATCCTCCCCTCCACTTGAATTGCTCTAGGGAAAGCTTCCAAATGTCATGGGATGGGTTTGACAGCTACAGTGGGTGATTACTACAATGAGCTTTGCCACTTCTAAAGTACAGATTTTGGTTTATCAACTTCTCCAGAACCTAAAATGTGAGACTTACTGTATATGCTCATTTAAACCACCTGGCTGGCTGGGCTACTGGGTGAATGAATTTGTGCTTGTGGTGGTTACCGTGGAGAGATAACTAACTGTCATGGCCTGAATGCGTGCTTGTCCTGTGTGAGCAACTTGAAGAGAACTTTGGGCACATGGTTTTGTTTAAGTGCCTCAGATAGCTTAGTATTTATTAAGAGTTGATTGTGTGCTAAGTTGTATCCATTGATTTTTAAGGCTTTTAAAAAAATTTTCATATTGCCGTTTGAGGTAAGGGACAGGAGGTATAGGAGGCAAGGGACAGTAACTCAACTCACTTCCTTTCGATGTCCAAACCAGTATTAGTGAATTAGGAAGCTAAACAGAAGTCCTTGGGATAGGTCTTTGTGACTTAAGATGGCTGGATGCAGGTTTTCAAATGGTGTGATCAGGGTTCTTTTCTCTTCATACTGTTTCATGTTCCTTTATATTGACTCTGTGCTCAGCAGAAAGTACTTATGAGGCAGAAAGATAGCCAGAAATAGATCCAGCTCATATTCAATCATCCTAAAAATCATGTAAGGAATGTTCTTTGTTTGCTCAGTGACTCCAGTATCCACTCGCAATGGACGTGTTGGTCATCTGTTGCATCTGAACCAAGAAAGGCTGGGCTGATTGTCTAAGTTGACACATAAACATCCCACTCTGTTGTGGCAGGGGACACAGAGTGTCCCTTGAGGGAGACAGTACATATATGATCCTAAATTCTTGGAGGAAGGGGGAAGGCCCACCTCATCCACAGCATGTGCACCAAGAGTGGAGAGGGGTGGTGTTCCAAAGTAAAGAATGCTCTGTGCACTGAACTCTAAGAAAAGGAAACGAGACATTCTTTAGTAGCCATTGTTGCTGTTTTTGTTTTCCTCTTGTCTTGTTTGTTAGTGTGTATTTGGGAGGGCAAGGGAGGATGCATAAAAGATGGAACAAGGATGAACAAATTCAGCACTGATACTCAGTGTTTAGTGAGTAGACACTATGTGGAAAATGAACTGCATATCTTGTGGGTGGGGATGGGAGAGAAAGCCTGGAAGAGAGTGATGGAAGGGGAGACATGGTTCATAAAGAACTGTACTCACTACTCATTACCTGATTCACTTAACTGTAACCCCTCTCTATATCAACTCTACACTAATAACAATAATAATAAGAAAGAAAGTCAGGATTGACCCAAAGAAGACAAAACCTCAGGCATCTACTACAGTTCTATTATGGACTCCATCATGGATAAGAAACTGAGATGCAGAGAATTTAAGTGATTCACTCTCAATCTGATGCTAGGAAATGCCAGAGTTGGGATTGTTTTCATTGGCTACTATCCTTAAGTCCATCTTTTGATTATTTGGTGTATTTTTGTACTGTTCAAGTATGTTACAGTCCTCCCTCAGGAGGGGTTATCGAGTCTTCTACTGCTTTAGGTCTCACAAGAGTACTCAGTGAACAACTGAGGAACCAATGATCAACTAAGAAGTTACTTGGTAACACAGGCAGAGAATTTAAGCACGTTTGAAGCACCTCTTGCAGGTTCAGTTATTGTGCATGGAGGAAGGGGCTCCAGTAACAGTGGCACCACAAGGGGCCCAGAGCCAGTGTTGCTTGGAAGGGTAACAGTCACCAAGGACTTCTTCCTTTCAATGATGGTTTTGGGGACCCAGACTATTCCCTCATCCAGATAGCCCAGTAATTACAAGCCTGAAACCATGAATCCTCTAACTGCTTAGGAAGGGGTCACTACAGTTTTGGAGCTTCCGTTATTGAGGGAGGGCATGAAATTTCCATGCTGATATGTCACAAGAGAGACAACTGCTGAGAAATGTTCTTGGAGCTCATGGTAAAAGTAGGGCAAATGGGCTCATCCCACTGTCCTCTGAGCTGAACAGCACCCCTTTCTAAGACCATTGGTTCAGACAATGAATAGTCACGATGAGGGGAAATTCTTTGAGTGCTCCCAGGTCACCCACTCACAACCACAAGTTTTGTATATGCAAATTCAGGATGGAAACCTCTGGTTATACATGAGATGATCTCAGACATATATGGATATGACATTTCACAACAGGGAGTGCCTGATGAGATGTATTTCCTTCACAGTGCTCCATCAGTTCGGACCAGCACGTCCCCCCAACTTTGTTTTTGATACGCGTTCATCACAGCATCTAGCCAGCTCTTTCCCATTTTTATTTATAACACTAACAGGAAAGGCTTGGAGCCTTTGGAAAGTAATAGCATCCAGCTAGAATTCCATGCGTTGATTTTTTAAAATTGTATTTTTCTTTCCAATTTTATTCTATTGTAGAAGATGGTGGCCAAATTTCTACTGATGGTAGGCATATAAATATCATGTATAAGATAAATTTAGTAGAAGGTGAGTGGATTGGGAAAAAATATTCTAATTATATGTCTGTTAAAGTTAAACCAGGAAAAATACAGAAGCAGTAGGAAATATATAGTAAATGATTTATTGCAAGAGATATATTGCTCATGTGATTGTGCAGTTTGTATATGCAAGTCCAAACCCATGGTGTAAGCTTTGCAGAAAGGCCATCAGGAATGCTCAGGTATAGACCAAAGCTCCAGTCTGCATATGAAATCTTGTCATCAGGAAGCTTCAGCTCTTCTGGGTTTCCAGTTGAGTGAGCTAGGCCATCCAGTACATCTAGGATCATTTCTCTTACTGAGGGCCAGTAAGAGACTCTAATCACATCTACAAAATGCCTTCAAGGGAACAGCTAGGTTGATGTTTCATGGAATAACTGGAACTTGCGAACCCAATGTGACATTTATGATATTCTATTATAACATAGCAGATGACATAGGGTCTGCCTGACATTTGAAGGAGATGGATAAATGACAGACAGTTGGTAAACCTGAGCCAAGCAGGTGAGGCGAATGTCTAGGATGTTAAGACCTGGAGTAAAAGAGATGGATGCTCCAAGTTGGGGAATAAGGTTTTCTATGCCTGGATAGTTTAGCGATGTTGTCAGTTGGATAGAAAATGGAAGTAGAGAAAGTAGAACATAGTAGCTCACTTTTTCTGCCCCTCTCTCACCATCCTTTTCAAAGGACTAGTTTTGCTCACTTCTATTGCTCTGATGTTGTCTCATCTACTTAATAAAGGTAAGTTTATTCTTCAAGTCTCCTGACAGGTTGAGCTTCAGTCATTGAGCCACATGGTGACTGCAGTATGCACAAAACCTCTCTTTCCAATGACTCTTAATTTAAAGCAAAGACCTAGAACTTGGAAGTATTGATGGAGTTGATGGGCTACATCTTTTACTTTTTTTCTCTAAAGTCATCTTGCCCTATAATAATAGCCATTGGATTGAAAATGGAATTACAAGATTACTCAGTTAAATGTATTTTCTGCAGCTTGAAGGAGTAACCGAGAAGAGTCAGAGGTGGTTTCTTCTGCCAAGGTGATTAGAAAAGGTTGTAGAACTTGGACTCAGAAGACTGACTTTTACAAGTGTTCAGGGATCATAGAGGAGGAGAAAGGAGTTAGTTTTTAAACACCAGAAGTTTCTGTTGCCTATTGCAATCTTAATTAATTTTATGGATTGTGAGATGTGCCTTAGGGAGCACAGAGGGCTGACCAGATTTCCCATGCTTGGCCAGCAAAGTCATGGTGGTATGTCAGTGGCACTGCTGACATTCTGAGATTGACATGATGACAGGCGAAGTGTGGCTTAAAAAAACCCCTCTTATTACTGAAAACTGTTCAGCAGAGTAACAACCCTGTGCTCACCCTCTGCCTGAGCTTTGGAAGCTAGAGTTCTTGCTGGTAGACCAGTTGGATTGTTGGCCCAAGTGAGCTAGATGGGTCTGGGGACCTATTTTATGCTGATGAATGTCCAGGAGGAAAATCATTTTCTGAGGATCTCCAGAAGAAAGTGATCTTTAGGAAGTCTTGAAATGAGAGGGAAAATATGTTTTGTCTGTTTTTTTTCTCTTGATCTAAAACCTTCAAGAAGGTAAATAGGTAAATAGATCTCATTTCAAGGGCCAATTGTAAGTAAGTGTTAGGAGCTCACTGGAAGGCAGAGGTGATGCCAAGTCAGTCTTGTGGAAATGGGAAAAAATGCTGTAATTTTTATTCAGGAGAGGCATATGAGAATGAAATGCCAAGCTGATTGTGATTAAAGTACAGAGCATAAAGGTTAGTACGTAGATTAACAGAATTTCTCTGCTTTGTGTCCTCAGATTGTAAACTACTGGAGGGCTGAGTATGGGACTAGATTCTTTTGGCATGCTCTTCCCTTGCTGCATATGTGCTTTGAAGACTAACTCAGTTGTATTCTCTCCTCTCTTGGATTCCCTTTCTATCAAGGTTATCCAACTGCATTAATGGGCCAGGTTGATTTAAGTGAGTGTCATGTATAAAGATGGGGGACATAGCCCCAATTGCTTGCCTTGAGGCAGCTCTTCATCTGTATTTTCCTCTAGATTACTTGGGTTTTGCATCTGGGCTTGGTTTTATTGCTTATCCCCATGGATGTTTTCTCCTATAGCAAGAAGTCTGGAAGTGGGTTTTTGGTGGTCAGCAGTTCCATCATGTTATCAATTTTCTACATTCCCCCTGTCTTTGCATACCTCCTCTTAGCAGGTGGTTTTCATCCTGGAGCTTATTATGCATGGTAGCAAGATCACAGCTTCCCTGCTGTAGACGGGAAGAGGGGAGGGTAGCAGGTACTTGCCAGTCTCTTTTGATCAGAAACATTCAGAAGATTCCTGCTTCCATGTTTACATCTCACTGGCCAGAGAACTGAGTGGGTCACATGGCTGCTTGGAGCTATGAGGAAATCTAAGGCAGTTCCTGGGCTTAAGCAAGAAGTTCAGTGAATATTGGGCAGGCAATCAGCAACAATAAGCCAAGTCTTCTAGTTACTTTCTTGTCTTGCCCTCATGCCCTGCAGGCTTCTACATCTGCAGCCACAATAGATCCGGCATCTCATGGATCTTCCTCTCTAATCTCATCCCAGTCCCATAGCTTCCTGGGCATCAAGGAGAAGCCTGTTAAGATCCTCTTGCTAAACTGGGTTCTAGTGGCTCACGTGTGTAATCCTAGCTACTCAGGAGGCTGAGATCTGAGGATCACAGTTCAAAGCCAACCTGGGCAGGAAAGTCTGTGAAAGTCTTCTCTCCAATTAAGCACCAGAAAACTGGAAGTGGCACTGTGGCGCAAAGTGGTAGAGTGCTAGCTTCGAGTGAAAGAGCTCAGGGACAATGCCTAGGCCCTGAGTTCATACCCCATGGCTGACAAAAAGAAAAAGAAAAAAAATACCCTAGTTGTGGGAGCACAGTGGGTGGAGAATCTTACTGTCCACCTTTGCATCACCTGTGACACTGACGGTGAGACCAGGCTTCCCAGGTCTCTGATGGCTGTGTACAGTATAGTACAGATACTACAGCCAGTGATTTTTGGTCAGCCTTGGACTAATGGATGTCTAATGGATAGCTTTGCTTAGAGCCTTACCATCTACCTAGCAGAGCCTTTCTCAGAGCTTCTCTGTTCTGTAGCTCCTTCTCCCCAATCTACCCCTGTCCCCTGATTGTTGTTGATCTGCTTTGTATTTCAGAGGCTTTATATACATTCCCTCAGACAAACCTCTTCTGTATCAAAAGCTAACTTGACTTCTTCTTTGGAGAGTGAAACTGACATACCTCACTTCCCACAGTTCACACCCTTTTTTTATTGTCTAGAGAAATTCACCCTATCCTCTCTCATCTGTGATGGGGGTGGGGTGGGGGTGGCTTTTACTTGTAATCTTGTTGTTCCATGGTTTCCAAAGAGGAGAGAGCCCAAGACAGATTGTTAGATTTGTTTTCTGCTTTTCCCCCCTCCCCACTTGCTACACAATAGATTACTCCTATTTATTGAACATTTCTGAGATACCAGACTCCTTTTCTAGGTGCTGGGGTTGCCCAACAGTAGGTCTAGGCATCTGCCCCTGTAGAGCTCTCATGCTAGTGGGTTTAGAAAAGACCTGTAATGTTTCATGGGTGGATGATATGTTCTTCCCATTTGCTGTGTCCTTAAACTCTGGGGTCCCTGTTTTGCCCAGTGTTTCTACCTTTTGAGTGTCTCATCACTTTCTTGGATGAATTGTAGAAGAAGCAAAATGGCTGTTGCCCCAGTGTCCAGCAAATCAGAAGTCCAGGTAACACAGACCTGGTGTAACCATGGCAACCTTAATGGGGCACAATGACTGAGCATAAATCCAGGCCCAAGCTCACTGGAAAACATGATCTCTGTCTGCTCCAGACTGTTTGGAGGGAAAGGTGCCTTGTGTCTTTTGGGTGGCCATAGATGGTTTCCCAATAACACAGCAGGCAAGGAAGGGATCTGACACTCAGCGTGAAGAAAGTAATGAAGCCCGGATACCAGAACAGAACAATGGGCCATATAGCCTACGAACTGGGTTGACATGTATAGAGTCATTTATTTTTGTGCTCTGGCTGTTGAGCTGCTAAGAATGGCCCAGTGGATGGCTCCAAGCAGAGAAGGCCTGTGGGACATCTATAGAAACATACATGTACCCATGTGCAGCCTGTGAGGCATGTGGATAAGGCCAAACTGCCTTAGGTGATTTGTTAGGTGCCAGTTTGTTCTTACCTTGTACTTTTGAGTGGCCAAGAATGGCTTCATGGTGGTATGTGCGGCTCTGATTCTGTTTTTTTTTTTTCCTCCCTTTATTGAAAATGGTCATTCCTGGGATCTCTCTTCATTACCTTTCTCTTTTTGGTAGTACTTTGCTCATTTTGGGGGGTGATAGTTTGTTACCATTTTGCTCTCTCACATGGACATAACTTCCACATCTATCTTGTTTTGTCTCTGTGGTATCTAGCAGAGGGTCTATCAATGAAACCTGTTGAGTGACTGATTGCATTATTGTTTTTCTAGGTACCTGGTATCCAATAGTGGCAGCAATATTGCAAATCCATAGCTAGTGCAGTCTAGGGAAGACTCCAATCTTGATAGTTTTGATTTTCTCTAGCTACTTCTCTCCCCGGTCCTCCAGATGCAAAGATGGTCAGAGTTCAGTGCTAGGCAATCCATTGTTCTCACCTATCCAGAGAGCAATGCCTCCACACTCAGGGATTGGGAGCTCAAAGAGTGAAATAAGGTACAAAAGAGCAAAAGAAAGAGTGGACTCAGCTCTACTGTGTGTGTGTGTGTGTGTGTGTGTGTGTGTGTGTGTGTGTGTGTGTTCATATATCTTTATCCTGTTGCTGAATGTTATTTTTTTGGTGCTAGGGATTGAACTCAGGACCTTGCACATACTGAGCACCCACTATACTATTGATCTATACTCTGTCTCTTCCTATTACTTTATTAAAAGCATCTGAACTGTGTCCAGCCTCCTAAGCTGGGAGGACTCGGGTCTAGACAGATGTCTCTATTTAATTCAAAAGATGATTACTTCTTGCTGTTTTCTAACAAATAAAAAAAAAATCCTCAGCCTCTGCCTCTTTCAAGTCTCCGTCCTTCAGTAATAGCCGTGTCATGGGAAGGTTCATTTTTTACTGTAACTCTGCCAGGTGCTGACTTGCAATACCAGCAGGTATAATCAAGATGACTGGATTTTTGAATGGCCTATGGCCAGAAGATGATTTATAAATGGGATTGATTAGTTATGTCTAGCCCAATGCCAGGCATGTACCTACTGCAAGGCCAGAGCCTGGATCCAATGTGCTTTGAAGGAAGTTTTGAGGAGAGACTGGTGACTTTGGGTTATCTCCCATTGACCAGTGAGCACAACAGAAAATGGACATTTCTGCTAATCCCAGTGATGGTCAAAGTTTTTCAAGCTGATTCTTACTTTCTCCCTGATTAGAGAGGCTGGTGTGTAGGCAATCTATCTGGAAAGTTAGAAGAAGTCCAGTTCTGCCAGGATGGATCTGGAAGGGCTGGTAGCTATTTCAGCTTCAACTCAGGCACCTGCTTTCTGTCCTCCACCCCTCTTTCCTGGTATCCAACTTGTTTTTAAAACTGGTCCTGGGGCTTAAAATCTGGGCCAGGGCACTGTCACTGAGTTTTTGTGCTCAACACTAGTGCTCTAGCCACTTGAGCTACAGTGCCACTTCTGCCTTTTTGGTAGTTAATCAGAGGTAAGAATCCCATGATGATCTTCAAATCTCAGCCTTTTGAGTATCTAGGATTACAAGCATGAGCCATGTGCTTAGCTCATTTGCTGGTATTTGGAGACTGAGCTCCGGACCTCACACAGACGAGGCAAATGGTGTATCATTTGAGCCACACCCTTAATCTTTTAAATTTTTTTTTATTTTTTTTCAGAAGCCATCTGACACATCTTATCTGACCAGCCACAAACCATAATCTTCCTACTTTTGCCTCCAGAGTAGCTGAGACTACAGACATATCTGCCCTACAATCAACCATTGTTTCTATAAACCACAGTCATGGTGTGGTCCCTTGGGGAAGGCTACCCTGACTTTTCAGCTCCTGAGGTTTCTGAAGGCTTTTACTTCTCTGCCTTTGTCCGCTCTGCATGTGGTCCCAGTGTAACTAGCCTTGATTAGCCTTTGTGAAGGATGATGTGACAGACTTGCTGTCCCCTGCTACATCATTTTGTCATTTCCTAGGTGCTTAGGACTTAGAATAGTTTTCTTTCCCCAACCTCACTGCTCCCTTCAGCCACAATCATAGCACTGTCTTGCTCTTCTAGCAGCAAATGACTTTGAATGTCAAGTCTACCCTCCGGAAACATGACAACTGGCTATAGACAGTGAGCTGTCACCAACCTCAAGGACAGTTGATCCAAATGATATTTTACTCACTCCTCAGTGACTTTTCAGATTCTTCCTGCAACCTTTCCAGCAACTCAATCCCTTCAGAACCCATCAGAATTTTCCTTGTGCAAACAGGGCGAGGTATGGTCAATCACATTAAGTGATTTGATTTCCTAGCCCTCAACTGCCTCCTCAGTTTGCTTGCTGATTTAAGGTGATTTGCATTTCAGAGGTGGTGAAACTGGGGTGCTTGGCAAAGTCCTGGGAAATCTTGAGAAGGCTTGTTGGCTTGAAGGGCATCAAAGTCAGCTTAAGAAAGATGGAGGGATTGCGAATTTACAAGCTGCCTTCACACTCTGGTCCAGGGACTGCACAACTTCTCATTCTGGATGCTTGTTTCCGATTAACAGGTGGAAGGAAGTGGATCAAGTGTGCTGTGTCTGATTTCCTGCATGAGAATTAAGGAAGGTGCTGAGGAGATTTTAAAAACTTTTTGCACAATGTGTCCAAGGTTGAGTTTGTATGCATGTGGGGCCTCTTTCAGTATAGCTTCAAGAATGGTGTTTTAGAATAGCAACAATAAAAAAGGAACACCTGCCTATCTGTGTGTGGTGTGCGAACAGTTTGATATTTTACCTGCAATAACAGTAATAGTAATGAGAAAATAAATGCCACTCATTGGGGTCCTACTACATTTGTGGAACTGCTTTGCGTATGTCCTCCATAATTGTCATAGAATACATGCAGGCAGGCAGGCAGAAATTCTGTAGCCCCATTTTAGAGAGAAGACTCATACCATCAGACGTGTCCTAAGGGGTCTCTAAATTCTCCACCAGCAGAGAATTCACAGGTTGTTTTCACATAAAAGTCCTTAGGACCATAATTATGAGTTCTGCATGCCCAAGCTTCAAATATGGCTGCTGTTAGATTCTCTTTCCCTAGCTTCCAGGCTAGGAGTGTCTGTCATTTCTACATCATGCCTTAAGCTTGCATCTCTTTCTACTCTTCCCAGCTTAGTCCAAACCTGAGTGGTCTTCTGATTTATTGTCTTGTTTCTCCAAATTTCTCCTTTCCATGATATCACAGGAGTTTCTACAAAGCTTAGTTCACTAGGTTATGGGCCACCTAAGGTTCTTCACTGATGCCTCCTTCCCAGCCTCCCCTCCCACTTGTGTTATACAGGATCTTGTCATGTGATTCCCCTTTCTGGTGTCTAGAGGATACTCCTGGAGACCTCTGTGTTTGCACTGCTGCCTGGGGCATTCAGCCTCCTGCTTCTCCCATTACCATTCCTTTCATTCTTGACATCTTACCAGGACCTTGTCAGATTCCTTGTAATTCTGAAACTCAGGGTCTGGGCACTGTCTCTAAGGTTTTCTGCCCAAGGCTAGTATACTACCATTTGAGCTACCATTCCACTTCTGGCATTTTGTTGGTGGCTAATTGGAGGTAAGAATCTCACATACTTTCCTGCCCAGGCTGCCTTCAAACTGAGATTCTCTGATTTTAGCCTCCTGGGTAGCTAGAATGACAGGCTTGAGTTTGTATTAAAATAAAAAAAAATCTTTATTCTATATCCAGGGAATCAGTGTAATTTCTCATAGGCTTAGCATAGGGCTCAGACATACATTTCACCTGCTTCTGTGACTCTACATAGGGGCTGTGTGGGATGAACCCTGCCTGCCTTGGAAAACAGAGAGGATCGCTTCTCCCTGTGCAGTGACAGCTTAGGAAAGTTCTTTGGGAAGTGCCTGCAGATAGGTCAACTGAGATGGGAGACCTCCTAGGTCTACAGCATGCACGATCATAGCCAGCAAGTAATCTGAAAACCAACTAAGTCAACCAACCACATCCTTTGAACCTCAGTTGCTGGAAGTTGCCACTACTGAGGACTGTTGAAAAAGTAGTTTTATTAACAGCTTTACAGGAATGTGTACTTAATCTTCCTGGGTGAGTGCTAAATGAGTGATAGATTTCTGTGGGAGTGCATGCATCCAGGTGTGTTTTCCGTGCACACACATTGCCTAGGGAACACTGGACCAGTGTGGGGATACTCATGCTGAGCTCTACGGCAGAAGCATTCAGGTTCGCATTTCCATTCTCACGACAGGGATTCAACAGTGCACCAGTGGCTTTCAGGGCTACATGGAAGCTGCCAATCACTTGAAACTCCTTAATATCTGCAAGGGACATGCGTGGTTTTTAGAAAGAGGAGAGAGAAGGTTAGGAAAAGGGAATGAAATAATTCAAGCTCTTTGTTCATCTCGGTGACTGGGAATCCAGGAAAATCAGGATCCAGCTCTAGTGAGCTGAGTTTCCTGTGCATAGTCCTGATGTCTCATCCATCTCTGTTCTTCAAATGGTTCAGTTCTTACCAAATCTTACCCAGTAGCCTATGATTTTTTTTACCTCCTTTAGTAAAGTAATGGAGAACATAGAAAGTCAATTTATGTATACACACATACATATAGTAAAGAATAGCTTTCCTTCAAGTCATCTACAAGATGATTATATCCTCTATCACAAACCCGAAGCAATGAGTTCAAGCTGTCCCTCACCTTCCCCCTTCATTTCTCATCGGCCGTCCCACTACCATGAACTGAGCATCTGTTCTTCCATCTGCCTTACTTATATTTGCACACACAGAATGTAGGACCAAATCGGGTATAGTCACGTGACTGAGCCTGCAGGTTTGGGTCTGGGTGAGGCAGAGGGAGACAAGCATTGGATAGATAGTAGGGAACGGCGTTAATGATGATCTCAGTACAGAATATGAAAGCCATGGAGTGGGCAGTGACACTGGATGACATGAGAGGTCGCTGTAGTGCGTCAGGAGTTCACCCTGAGAAGGTAGTCTTTAAGCTTTGACCGGAGGGGTGAGGAAAAGTCAGCTGGGTGAAGCAGGACAAGGTCCCAGCTTCTCATCTGAGTGAACAGCAGATGCAAGGGCAGTAGGGCAGAGAAGGACACACAGAGAAAGTCAGGGATGCTGTACGATGGTGAGAGATGGCAGTGGAGAGTTATGCAAGCCTCTGGGAGCCAAGGCAAATCTGAGTACTTAGTTTTTTGTCATTGTTTTTTGGTGGTACAGGGGATTGAACCCAAGTCCTTACCTTGCCAAGCAATCACTCTACTTGAGCTGCCCTTCTTGCCTTTTATTTTTAATCTTGTTTTTGAGATAGGTCTCACTGATTTTGCCCAGCAGGCTTCCAGCTGTGACCCTCCTACATCTGCCTCTGCTTAGCTGGGATTATAGGTGTGTGTCACCATGCTGGGCTGACTACTTAATTTTAAAAGCAGTGGGAAACCATTGGAGTGTTTATCAATGGTTTATGTTCTTAAAAGTTTATTCTAGCACCGAAATCAATTAAAAGGAGTAAAAATAAAGACAGGAAGACCACAGGAGGCCACAGGAATAGGTTGGAACAAGACTCTGGGGATGCGAAAGGGATGGTGGGAATGAAGTTGGAGTCATGAATGCATTGGAGAAATAAATACCTTATTATTGAGTGAGGAAGAAGGAGGTGTGAGAGTGAGCTTAGAATTTCTTCTAGAAGTGTTGTTTTCTGAGCTGCAGAGCCTGGAGCAGCTGGAGAGGGAAATGCTACTGCTTCAGCTGTGTATTTGAGAGGCTGAAGCTAACAGAAGATGCCCAGCTGGAGACATCGGTAATGTAGGTGAGAGGTGGGACTGGTACACAGAGGGCAGGTTGGCCCGAGAGAGAGAGAGAGAGAGAGAGAGAGAGAGAGAGAGAGAGAGAGAGAGAGAGAGAGAGAGAGAGAGAGAGATTTGAAGTTTTCCCACTTGCTAGTACAGATTTTCCTTCACGCTTGAGTGTCCCTTGTGTGAGAACACATTACCATTCCCAGGGTCAGGCAAGACTCTTGAGAGTGCCAGGCATCTCTCTTCCACCCACTTGGCGCCTGCAATCTCTTCAGAGTGGAGATCTCTTAGCAGTGTTAGTTTCTGGCCCCTTCCCTTGGTCAATTGGGCTTCCACTGTCTGGAAGGCATGGGCAGCAGGCAGTAGCCATGAATGGCTAAGGAACCAGGCTAGTAACATCTGGAAAGGGACAGGAACAGCACACCTAAAGGTCCAGGCTAGAAAATAAGCCATGAGCACCAAAACCACTAGAGTCAGGCAAGCCAGCTCCAAGGAAGAAGTCCTAGGAGGCAAGCACCAGGGAAAAGCTCTGAGTCAGGTATTAGGGAGGAGAAATCAATAGAAACCAGCCTGTGCTGTCCCCAAAGAGCAGTTCATAAATCATTGTGGTACTGGGCAGGGTGGCAGGGCCCTGACTCCCAGCTCCCCAAGGAGGAAAAAGTCATAACGACTGGGAGTCTAATCAAATGTCAGAATGACCCCAAACCACATCATAGGTTGCAAAATGCAGCTCATACTTCTATTGTTTGTGGAAGGTTTGATCTGTTTCAAAAGCTATGTCTTCCATGCCCTCATCAACACGGAAAAATAGAAGCAGAGACTAGCTAAGGACAAGGGCTTTTGTTGGCTCATTGATTCAGTAGTCCCATCCTCTCACTCCTGTCGCTATCTTTGTCTTTCTCCTTCTCCTTTGCTTTTCTCTACCCTCATCCTCCAACTCCCCCTTCCTCGCTGATTCTGTCTCGTGGCTTGATATTTCTGGAAGAACTAGGCACAGGCCATAAGAGACAGTAGATAATGAACTGTGTCATGGCGAGAGATGGCGATGCTACTTGGCTGGCGTGGAGACAGCCTCTGCTTCCCCTTCCCCTGTCTGAGAGCACGTGGGCATGTGGGACTCTGGGCGAGAGAGGAAGAGTCTGCTTAGCCATGGAGAGGGGGAGGAAAGAGATGCTCATTGGACTCTGCAAAAGCACATTTTACTTTTCAATTTTAAGTTGTCAGATCATGGGACCTAGTTGAATTTGTCAGCCTGCCATTTCCTGGCTTCACTGGGTTGGCTGTTGCTTCATTGTGCTCAGTCCCACTTGCCTTTGTATAAATTTGAGAGGATAATGGGAATCCCTGTCTGACTTTATTGTAACTTAAAAAAGAGTTCCCATAGAATACTGAGTATTGAGCTTCCTGGCAGGCAAAGTGTAAAGGAAAATTCATTAGAGAAGATGCTGCAGCTGGCCACCAGTTGCTCACTTCTGTAATCCTAACTGCTCAAGAGGCTACTTGAGGCTCACAGTTCAAAGCCAGCCCAGGCAGGAAAGTCCATTAGACTCTCATTTCTAACTAACTAACAAAAAAGCCAGGAGTATAGGTGTGGCTCAAGTGATAAAGCACCAGCCTTGAGCTAAGGGACAGAGCCCAGGCCTGTGTGCAAGTCCCAGTTATGGCACACACAAAAAAAGATGTTTAATATAGCTTTAGGAATACCAGCTTTTGTCAGCAATTACTCTTGGCATTGCATGCACAATTTCTACTTAGGGTAGGCTAAGAAAATATGCAGTGAGCTGAAGAAACACAAAAAAGACACGGTCCTTGCCTTTACCTAACAGGGAGGGGTTTACTATGTTAATCCTTTGGTGAGGGGCTGAGTCCAACGCAAGGGAACACTCCTCAAAAGCCACTTAACCCCAAACTAAGAACTATCATATTAGGACCATATCTTTTATAGAATTTCATTGTTTGGTCATTCAACAATCATTTCTGGGCTGGTGTTGATTATAGACATCACATTGGTTCTCCCAGGAAGGAAAAAAAACACCAAACTATAAGGACTCAGCTCTGAATTTACCTCAGAAAAACAACCTTTCTTGGGCACAAAGAGATTACCACAAGTGAAGTTTATAGTGGTATTGTTTGCACATCAAGGGAAATGTATGCAACCTAAAAGTCCCTGGTGGAATACTTACATAATGACACTACTTCTTCACAGTGGAATATTCCACAGCTGTTTAAAAAGAACTAGATAGAGCCTTGTGGGCATCAAAGAGTCGTGCTTCCATCTCATGCTGCTTAGTGATGGGAGTGAATAGCAAACTACACCATTGGTGGGAATGTAAATGTGTTCAGCCACTTTGGAAAGCAGTATGAACATTCCTCAAAAGACTAAACATAGAGCTTCCCTATGATCCAGTAATCCCACTCCTGGGCTTTTACCCAAATGACCACAAACCAGGCTACACTAAAGCCACTAGCACAACCATGTTTACTGCAGCATTGTTTACCATGGCTAAGATATGGAATCAACCCAGCAGCCCCTCAGTGGACAAATGGATCAAGAAAACGTGGTACACATACACAAGGGAATTCTATGCTTCCATCAGAAAGAATGACATTGTCCCATATATAAAGAAATGGCAAGACTTGGAAAAATTATGTAGGGTAACTAAGGCAGATCCAAAGAAACATAGGTTGCATGGTTTTCTTCATTTGTAATAATTAGAATATGCCTATAAATCTACAAGTAAATCCAATGGATAGTAAAAGAAAAAGTTACACTTGGACATGATAAATTAAACAGGACTCTCAACATTCACACAGTGAGACCACAGAAAGATATTTTTAGGAGAGGATCACAAGGCTCAATAGCTATGTGCATATGATCATATAAAATAATGCTTATGGAAATGAACCTAAAGAAATGGAAACAAGAGGGTTTTTATTGTACTGTTGGTGGTTCTTTTTTTCTGTTTTTGCCCCTTTTGTCACTGATTTTGATTTCTGTACCCTTTTTATTGTAAGTTTATATGATTTGGGGAAGGGAATGGGAAGCACAAAAATGGTGGGTGAAAGGTGAGCCAATTCAGCAGTAATACTCACTGCTGTTAACAATGAACTATGCAACTTAGTGGGGAGAGGAAGAAGGAGGGAAAATACTGGGAGAAAATGATGGAGGGGGGCTGGGGATATGGCCTAGTGGCAGGCGTGCTTGCCTCATATACATGAGGCCCTGGGTTCAATTCCCCAGCACCACATATACAGAAAACGGCCAGAAGTGGCGCTGTGGCTCAAGTGGCAGAGTGCTAGCCTTGAGCAAAAAGAAGCCAGGGATGGTGCTCAGGCCCTGAGTCCAAGGCCCAGGACTGGCAAAAAAAAAAAAAGAAAATGATGGAGGGGATGGCACTGTTGAAAAGGAAAATGTACTCATTACCTGATATATAATTGTAACCTCTTTGTACATCACCTTTACAATAAAAATTGGAGAAAAAAATAGTGAGTTGCAAGAAAGCATGTAGATAGTTTCATCTTTAGGGAAAAATTTGACATGAATAATTCATATATTTTATATATTAATATTATACATATGATTTATGATTTATGTTCAGTAACTGAGATTAGCAGAATCACGTCCCAGCCTGCCCTTCACACACCTGTAAGAGTTGAATTTTGTAATTGCCCATTGCTGGACAGTATCAGGAAAAGCAATAAAGACACTAAGCATAGAGTTGGGGACTATAACACATGAGTTATGATCCCCACCCTGGTCAAGGTCAAAGTCTAGTGGAACAGAAAGCCACCTGAGCAAATGAGCATCTTGGAAGCCCTGCAATCATGGAGCTGTGTGCAAGGGCCCAGCGCCTGTGGGGGTTGGAAGGGGTGGGGAGTAGACACTCCTGAGCTTGATCTGAAAAGATGCATGGAATGGCTCTATCAACAGGTGCCAAGAGAAGACGGCAAGCGGTCACTAGTGTGTTGGTAACTTAGGAAGTCACTTAGTCCCTGGGACATTCTGACTCACGAATGCCATAGGAGGCCAGACAGTTCAGGGGACATTTAAAGACAGATGGCCCAAAGGAGGCACAGAAGGTCAACTCAAGTTTTTCTACAGATCAGTCACATGGCACAGCTTGTTCCTCATCTCACAAGAACTTGGCATTAAATCAGCTTGGATGGTGAGCTAAGGGCCAATTCCAGACGATTCTAATTAGCCCCCAAGCTTCCTGTTCCACATCATTCTTCAATCTTGACTTTATGGTCCAGAAGCAAGACATGCATGCCACTGGAGTGAATATTTATCTAGAGATGAAATCACTGGGATACTTTGATTGATAGCGGGGTGAACAACAGATCTTTGACTTCCTTGCTGACAAAAAGGAAGTTGATGTTTGCACGGTGTCCTGACACCCTCCGATCCCTGGGAAGGGCTCAGGTGACCTGCCGCGGCGTTCTCCAGCTCTTGGGTTGGACTCTGGGGCTGTGTCTCCTTTCAAAGGTCCTGGTTAGATCCTGGTATCCTGACTGGGCAGAGGAAATACAGGTAGAAATGGAAGTCTAAGGTGACCAGTCTATTTTCAACCCCATTCTCAGGCTAAAGAGCTAGAGATGTGTAAGAAAAGAGGAAGAGAAAGAGGTATAAGAGGGGAGGGGAGAAAAGCAAAGAAGTAACTCAAATGGAAAAATGGGAGAGCTGGGCAAGGAATAGTTGTCTACAAGTAGCTAGACCCGATCAGAGACTTGTCTTCCCTTCCCTTCCCTTCCCTTCCCTTCCCTTCCCTTCCCTTCCCTTCCCTTCCCTTCCCTTCCCTCCCCTCCCCTCCGTCCCCTCCCCTCCCCTCCGCTCCCCTCCCCTCCCATCTCCTCCCCTCCCCTCCTCTCCACTCCTCTCCTCTCTTTCCCCTTCCCTCCCCCTCCCTTTCTTTGCTTCCTCATTTCCCTTCTTTGCTAGACTGGTGCTGTACTGCTGAGCCACGCCTCCAGTCTTGTTTTCTTGCTGCTTAGTTTTAGGATAGGGTTTTACTTCCCTATCCAACAGTGGGTAAAGGCTTGCACCGTGATCTGCTCCGTTTAGGCTACCCATCATTGCTGGGATAACAGGTTTATGCTACCACATCCAGCTGCCTGTTTTATGATAGAGGTTTACAGACTTTTCTGCTCAGCTGGGCTGGAACGTCTGTCCTTCTGAAGTCAGCCATCCATGTAGCTAGAGTAACAGGCATGTACTTCTGTGCCTGGCTATGGGTTGAGAAGGGGGTACTGAAAACTTCAATGCTTATGCCGGCTTTAAACTGTAGTCTTCCTGATCTGAACTATAGTCTTCCAAGTGGCTGGGATTACAGACATGAGACACTGGTGCCTGGTCTAGCATCAGAGAGTTTTCTTTCTGCTATACTGGGAGTCTGTTTCCTATGATTTGTTTCCACAGCCTCTAGACTGCCCTTCAGTGGTGAAGCAAGCTTGGGGGCTCTCACATCCTCCTATATGGCTTGTTCCTCAGTCTTCCCAAAAGACCTTTTGGAGCAATATATATCTTATCCTTTCTTCATTACTCCTTTAATTTATCTTTTATTGAATATACATTTGGAAAATGACTAAGTCAAAATTGTGTCCCTTAAGGAATAATCACAGACAGGACACATGTTTATTTAGCATCTGGGTGAAGAACCAGAATTTTATCAGCATTCCTTCTCTCTCCCCCTCCTAGGCTATCCACTGTCCTAATTTCTAAGGCCATACACAGTTCAAATTTTACTTTTTTTTTGTGCCAGTTCTGGTGCTTGAACTCAGGGACTGAGCAGTGTCCTTGGCTTCTTTTGTTCAAGGATAGCACTCTACCACTTGAACCATAGCACCACTTCTGCCTTTTTCTGTTTATGTGGTACTGAGGAATCAAGCTTAGGGCTTCATGCATGCTAGGCCAACACTCTACCATTAAGCCACATTCCCAGTCCCTTACTTCTTTTTAAAAACAATATAAATGGAATTATAGTTTTGAATATGCATGGTTTTTTAGTTCAATATAATATCTTAGAGATTCACTTTTTGTCTTTACATTTACTTACAGCTTTAGCATTCTTCTTGCTGCATAGTATTTTCTGAACACTCATTCTACTGTTGACTGATGTTTGGGTTGGGTTTGGCAGATGATAATGGTGCCACTCTGCATAGTTTTGTATAAGTCTATAACGGGACATGTTTGTACAAATCTGCTTGTCAGGATTCTGGGAGTAGCCTTGCTGTGTCAGCAGCTGTAGGTGAATGGCTCTCCAGCTTGGCTGAACTGATGTACTCTTCCTGAGTGCCAGTGTATGAGCTTAGTATGTGAAGCTTCAGTTGCTTCCCATTTTTTCCAATGCTTGTACCTTAGCTTTCTTCCCTCTAAGCATCCTGGTGCATGCGTAGTGACTTCTAGTTGTGCTGCTTTTATTGTGCATGCCACTAGTGAATACAGTCAAGCCCCTTATCCCCTGCTTACTTTCACTCTGGATCTCTTTGCAGAGGAATGCTTGTTCAAGTGTTTTGCTTTTTCCTTTCGTTGTAGTGTCTGTCTTGTATTTCTTACTTGTAGGAGTTCTTTGGTTAAGTTCTTTAGAATAATTTCTTCTTCTCCTTCTCCTCCTTCTCCCTCCCTCTCTCTCTCTCTCTTTCCCTCCCCTCTTCTCCCCTCCTCTCCCCTCCTCCTTTCTTCTTTTCTTCTTTGTGAAAGTCCTGGGGTTTGAACTTAGCGCCTGGGTGCTGTCCCTAAGCTTCTTTTGCTCAGGGATAGCACTCTACCACTTTGTGGTTAATTGGAGATAAGAGACTCATGGATTTTTTTTGCCCAGGAGGGCTTTAGATCTCAGTCTCCTATGTGGGCACTCAGATTGTCTTTGTTTCTTAAATCCTTGACATCTTTTGGCGAGCAGACATCTTTGTAGTCATCTATCAAACATTTTTCTCATAGATTAGTGTTATTTTGTGATCTCAAGAATCTTTTATCCTTTCTAACATTATAAAAATATTCTCCATGTTGACATTTAGAGTTGCAGTTCATTTAAAACTGATGTTTTGGTGCAGTGTGTGGTAGGGGCCATGACTATTTCTTTCTGAATCTAGAAGTCAGTTGAGTGAGTCCTGTTGTTGTTATTGAAACTGCATGTATTCAAAAATCTGATTAGAGAGCAGATGACTATCTTTATATATTCATGTTTCTGGCTTATCTTCTGTGTGGCTGTTTACTTCTGTATCTCTCCACAAATCTGTTTTTCTTGATTTGAGTTCTAGTTATGTATATTTTCCCTTTGATATGTTTGGGTTTGCTTTGTGTATTTTTATTTTTCTTATTGGATACATATTATTTAGGCACATGATATATTTTTGGTGAAATGCTCAATAATATAAGATAGTTATTCTGTCTCCTTTTATGCTGTTTGTATGATTTATCTTGTCCTGTATTTACTTATTTACTTATGTGATTCATTCATTTATTTTTGTGCTCATAATGGGGCATGAATTCAGGGCTTGGAGGCTGGTCCTTAGGTTTTATTGCTCAAGGCTGATGATTTGTCACTTGAGCCACAGCTTTACTTCTGCTTTTTTTGTTGATTTAATTGGAGATAAGACTCTCATGGACTTGCTTGCCTAGGCTGGCTTTGAACCATGGTCCTCAGATTTCAGCCTCCTGAGTAACCAGGCTTACTGGTGTGAGCCACAGGCACCTAGCTCTTTTCCTGTACTTTTAATCTACCTGTGTTTCTATATTATAATTGGGTTTAGGGCTGGCTAGGAATATGGCCTAGTGGCACTCGTATACATGAAGCCCTGGGTTTGATTCCTCAGCACCACATATATAGAAAATGGCTAGAAGTGGAGTTGTGGTTCAAGTGGCAGAGTGCTAACCTTGAGCAAAAAGAAGCCAGGGACAGTGCTCAGACCCTGAGTTCAAGGCCCAGGACTGGCAATAAAAAAAAAAAATTGGGTTCATTAATAGATTATATTTGACCTTGTTTTTTCACTTGCTTTATGATCTCCGAGTTTTAGCTCAAATATTTATGCTACCTACATGCAATATTATTATGTTAGTATTTGTCATCTAATTATTTTCCAGTTGTCCTTTCTATTCTTTTTCTCCTATTTCCTGCTTTTTTGTGAATTACTTTTTAGCTTTCTATCTTATTTCCAATATTGGATTAAAATATTTTTATTTTATCATTTCAATTTTTTCTTGGTTAAAAAAATTAGGTACAGGGCTGGGAATAAGGCCTAGTCGCAAAAGTGCTTGCCTCGTATACATGAAGCCCTGGGTTCAATTCCACAGCACCACATATATAGAAAATGGCCAGAAGTGGCGCTGTGGCTCAAGTGGCAGAGTGCTAGCCTTGAGCAAAGAGAAGCCAGGGACAGTGCTCACTCAGGCCCTGAGTCCAAGGCCCAAGACTGGCCAAAAAAAAAAAAAAAAGAACAAAGAAAACAATTAGGTACAACATAAGAAACTCACTAAATATAATTCTATTTCTTCCTTTTTTCTACTGTGGTCATGCATTTTTAACTTCTACATGCTTTAAACCTCACAATACATTACAATTTTAATAAAAAAACAAATATTCCTTAGTATCTTTTTAAATAAGGAAATTATTTATTTCATACATTATTTATCATTTACCCAATGGTTACCATTTCTAGAGCTCTTTATTCCTTTGGGTTAGATTCAAATTCTCATATGAGTGTTAGCTTCTCAATATCTCTAATTCATACGCATGTCTTTTGCTTGCAGAGCTTTCCTTACAATTCTGTTGACAAAAATCACTCAGTTTATGTTTCTCCATTGAAGTCATTATTTGCTTTGCTTTGCTTTTCTCCTTGCTGCGAGAGATGGAACTCAGGGTGTTACACATGCTAAATGCGCTCTATCACTGAGCTAGAGTCCTAGTCCCTCGCCTTCATTTTTAAATAAAATTCAAATATAGTTTTAGCTTGGCAGATATGTGCATATACATGCATATATAATCTATGTATACAGATATACATATAGGCACACACATATATGTAACCATGTACATGTGCACACATGTATGCATGTGTTTTTTAATACCACATTGGTGCCACCAGCCATTGCTTTTGACCAGGAATTTGCAGAGTTCTCATTTGTCTGCAGGTCATGGCTCTCTTGGCTCTACTGCTTCTAATATTTTCCTATCATTTTTTTCAACAGTTTTATTTTTATTTTTTGGCCAGTCCTGGGCCTTGAACTCAGGGCCTGAGCACTGTTCCTGGCTTCCTTTTGCTCAAGGCTAGCACTCTGCCACTTGAGCCACAGCGCCACTTCTGGCCGTTTTCTGTATATGTGGTGCTGGGGAATTGAACCCAGGGCCTCATGTATACGAGGCAAGCTCTCTTGCCACTAGGCCATATCCCCAGCCCCTCAACAATTTTATTGCATATGATGCTGTGGTTTTCTTTGTGTTCATATTGCTTGAGATTTCTTTTTTTTTTTTCTTATTTATTGTCAAGGTGATGTACAGAGAGGTTACAGTTTCATACGTTAGGCATTGGGTACATTTCTTGTACTGTTTGTTACCTTCTCCCTCATTCCCCCCTCCCTGCTTGAGATTTATTAAGTTTCAGTATGTGTAAGTTGATAGTTTTTATTATACTTAAACACAGTTTGGCTGTTGTTCTTCAAGTATGTTTTCTGTTACACTCCTATTGCCTTCTAAGACTCTATCCATAAGATAGACTGCTTGATAATATTTCACAGATTACTGGCACTCTGGTAATTAAACAAGAAATTCTTTTTTCCTTCTCTCTCTCTGTTTTAGTTCGGGTAGTTGTTATCACTAAGTCTTCTAGTTCTAGTTCTTTGATCTTTTTAGTGTAATATATAATATACTTTGTGTGTGTGAGAGAGAAAGACACAGAGAGAGAGAAAGAGAGAGATAGAGATAGAAAGAGAGAGAGAGAGAGTGAGAGAGAGAGAGAGAGAGAGAGAGAGAGAGAGAGAGAGAGAGGGAGGGAGGGAGGGAGGGTGTCTGGGGCCTTAACTCAGTGCCTGGTTGCTACCCCTGACTGACCTCATGGGAACTTAGTAATGTCCTCCAGTACCAGCACACTTTAATCCTTTCTCTCCTAGCCCATCACTTTGCCAAACAACTATTTCTAATGTCTAATTCTTGAGTGTGTCTTTAAAAGGAAGCCACTGACTACCCATCACCCCAGTGAGTTTTTTTTTTTAGCGAAACAATTCTTGTGAGTCAGTATGTGGCTCTCACCCATCACAGACGTTGTCCGTGTGTCCTGGCTCCCACACAGCACTCGCTGGCAGGCTTGCTCCCATACAGGAGAAGCGAGCAGGTCTCAGCAATGAGACATACACAGTGTTCACTTGCTTTCATCTGTTTCTGGCTAGTACAAGAAACCTAGGTAACATTTTATCCTCCTGTCTCTTAACTTTTTCTTGCCAGTCCTTTCCTGATCTGGCTGTCATTTCTGCTAACAACTCCGGGTCTTTCATTTCCTCATCTGGGAGTTTCTGCTTCCCATCCTTATCTGGACAGCCTGATTCATCCCTGGAATCACAGCCCCTAACCGGGCCCTACTCTATCCTTTGCCACTCACTCGCAGCCCAGTTCTAATGATAGTAGTTAATCATTTCCTGTTTACTCGTCCACATTCTCAGCCACCGAGCAGGTATTGTATTGAAGAACTGAGGAAATCAGGCAACAAGATGGCTAATCATTTAATTTGAAAAATAAAACAATGGGCTGAGAGAGATTAAGGGAACTATTCAGTGGCCAGGCTAGCTCAGAGAGCCTGGTCAGAAGATGCAGTCTTCCACATCATAGGAATGACTCACTTGAGATGATTCTGAGCATGTGGCAGCCATAGGATTCTGAAAGCTTTCTAGAACTGTCTTGGAGGCATAACCAAAGACTCATTTGCCTGTTGTTCCTGCATGCAATAACTATTGGCTAGACATTGTTCTTGGTGCTAGAACTTTAACTAATGACCAAACCAAACCAAACCAAGTTTCCATCGTCTGTATGGAGCTTGCACATCAGTCACGATACCTCATTGTTAATAAATCCAGACAGCTGCTGAGCCACAGGGGGTTGCAGAAGAGCAATTGGTAGCATTAGGTGGGAAGAAGGAATTATGTGAGCTGGAATAATCAGGAAACTTCCTTGGAGCAGCTACATCTGAACTGAGATCTGGATGGAGAAGATAGCCAGTCATCTACATAATCTACTAAAAACAAAACAAAACTCTTCTAGGCAGAAGGAAGAACAAGTGCAAAGGCCCTGGGGTGAAAGAAGGCTGATAGCAATCACCACTTTATGTTTCTTAATGGCAAGATGACCACAGTTTTTTCATTTCATAGTTTAGCCTTTTGCATTATAGCTCTTACAAGATAAGCCAAATAACGTTATAAGTTCATTTCATTATATATAGTGGACATATTCCTGGAAATGTGAGCATGTCTATATGAATTTAATTTTTGTAATTGAATTCCATTCAAAGGCCCACAGGAGGCTGTCACTGTAAGGGACCCTGTGGCTAATCTGCTAAGGGAGTACACGCCCCATCATCCTTAGAGGACCCCTTAGCGCTTCCCATTCTAAGACCCTATGGTGTCACATCTGCAGAAAGGATGGAGCTTCACATATTCTTCAGGAAGGTGGGCAGAACAGTATTCCATACACACACATGTCAGCTGGCAGTTAGGCATGCGAATGTTTATGGGAAGAGATAGATTCATTCTTTTCCTCCCCTGAAGTATAAGGCTAGCTCTGTGTGGTGGTGCACACTTATAATCTCAGCTATTCAGGAGTCTGGATGGGAAGATCATAGGAGCTTAGGAGTTTGAGGCTAGCCCGGATAATGTAGGAAATGCTACTCTTTAAATTAAAAAAAGGAAGGAAAAAATCATACGAAATACAACGCTTCTTAATCCCCACCTTATTTTGTTATATATTTATGTTATGCAGAGGAAACAAATGAATGACTGGTGACTCTGAAACCAAGACTACAAAGTAGCTAGTTTTGAAATCTCTGTTTGAAAAAGGGAGCCAACCTTTCTTTTTGAAATGGAAGCAACTCCCTGCCTTTCAAATTTCACTTTGCATGGGCTACATGGTGACAGTCACAAGTAAGGTGGTATGTTTTCCTCATATCATCTTGGCTATTTTAAGTAAGTGAAGAAATCCAGCAAGGACTTACACAAATCATGCTGATTTTGTGTGCATATGTGAAGTCTTCACATGGAATAATTTTTTGTGGCCTGATGGAAAGGCCTGGTTTGGGCATGATCAAGAGATAAATGATAGGGGCAACATGGCCGCTACTGGATATATTTCTTGTGAATGGTTTGTTGTTTTATACACAATAGTCTATTAAAACTATTCATGTTAAAGTGTTTGTATCTATTAAAGCAAAAAAAAGAGGGATATGTAAAGACCAAGAATTATTACGTAAACTTGATCCTTGTATCTTTGGTTTTCCTATCATCCAATTGAATTAACTGCAGATAAAAAATATTCAGGAAGAGGGATGTCCCATCCTCACAAAACTAGCTATTCTGTAGTCAGAGACAAGACGATCACAGGGTTTGAGGCTAGTTTTGGCAAAGTAAATGTGAGGCACTATCTGGAAAAGAAAAGAAAGAAAAGAAAAAAACAAAAAACGAATTCAAGCACCAGTGGCTCATGCCTATAATCCTAACTAGTGAAGGGGCTGAGATCTGAGGATCACAGTTTGAAGCCATCCTGGGCAGGAAAGCCTGTGAGATTCCTCTCTCCAATCAATCACAGAAAAAGCCAGAAGTAGAGCTGTGGCTCAAGTGGTAGAGCAGTAGCCTTGAACAAAAAAAGCTCAGGGACAATACCCAGGCCCTGAGTTCAAGCCCTGGGACCAGTAGGTTAACAAACAAACAAACAAACAGACCTTGAAAAGAAAAGGGCTGGTTTTCACTTTTTAATTCATCAACTGGCTAGTAGTGCATCAGGCCTTGAGTTCAATCCCCTGTACTGAAGAAAAAAAGGAAGGAAACTATCTGCCAAAAAACTTTTCCTTTCTCCTTTTCCTCTTCTCTTCCCTCTCCCTTTCCCCTTTCCTCTATTCTCTTCCCCCTCCTCCTCCTTTCCCCTCTCTTCTTCTCTCTCCCTCTCCCTCCTCTGTCCAATTACCTATAACCTGGCTCTTGTCTTGTCCATTCATTTGGTGCTTTTCATACTCAAATATGGAGTAAAGTTTATCCATGTTTTTGATATCTTCTTTAGAAATGCCCCTGCTCACTCATTTACCCTATGAGTAGCTAAACTAAGATTGTTCTGGGTCAAGCTACATAGTCATGGCTATCTTCTTTACCAATCTGGAGTCCACTCATCCATGGCAATTTTATTGATGGACACCACTTTCATGGTTGCTAACATATAATGTGCCAGGGTAGGCAGGAATAGTAGTTCTCTAACCCCTGCTTCTTTGGTCCAGTGGGCTTACAGTGAATGCTGCTGATGTGGATCTTGATGTGCCTTGTTGAGTGCCAAAGATCACGACTGCAGTATGGAGTTGATGAAAGAGCCATTGAATCCTCTGGCATCCATTTCTCCTCAAGTCCTCAAGATCAAAATGGAAGTCGTCTCTCAGTTTCTTTCTCTGTTTCTCTCTTCTCTCCTTTTCTATTGGATGACTTCACAGTGATCCTCCTAACGTTTTCAACATTGCTAAAGAGATTCCATAGCAGGGTAATGTTAAAAGGAAATGAAATAGAACTCAACACACATTTTTAAAAAGGTGTTTTCTCTCTTTGTATTTATTGTGGGACTAAATACCTTGGGAGAAATTAAAAACACTTGACCCATTCTTGGAAGGTTGCATGTCAACCAAAATTTTGCAACTCAAGTTCTATTTTAAACTCACACGGAAGAGTTGTTATTTAAAGCAACCTTGTAAAGAGAATAATGATGACCAGAACCCACTGATGGTTAGAGTTGGCAGAGACAGTATTTTTTTTTTTTAAGAGAGTGGGAACATGACTCTTACAGCCATCCTGGTTCTGTCCTCATGCTAGTAGGTCCTGAGAAAGAAGATTTTTTTTTTCTTAAGCAAGTTTGGGAACAGTGTAAGAAATGGACTGAACATTTTGTAGTGAATAGATAATTCTGTACTGTTCTCCCTTGGGGAAAATAGATGCTCCCCCCAACTTCCCAGGAAGGAATTCGAGGAAATGGCCTTGGTGCTTTCCGAAATGACAGACAGGAGATTCGGGGCAGCCTGCTGTCATGTTACCTCAGCATTGGACAAAGCATCAACTCCCAGGAAGGGGCCTGGGGGGCCACGTTACAGGAAGAGGAGACTTTCCATTGTGTAATATTTTGATTGGAAAAGAAGCAAGATCACTTGTCTGAACATCTGGATTGGGCACAGGAATCCATCTGATTATTATGGCATTATTGGGCTATTTTGTGAGTTGAGGAGAAAAAAAGAAAAACCATGGAAGAACTTGGTTCTGACTCAACATTCCATAAGAAATGGAATTTTCACTGCTCTTTCTGTCACAGAAAGGCCATCTTGTTTATCTACACAGTGGAGGGAGCCAGAGCTGGGAGGAGGTTTGCCTTTGGAAACACTGGCCCAACTTCAAAAATATCTTGATGTGCATTGCATTGCTTGTCATGTTTTTATTTAAAGAGCTCGGTCTTGTATATCATTGGGGTGAAAACTTGAAACACTTTCCTCCTGTTTCAAAAGATGGAGGCCTTGGTCTAAAAGGAGAAATCCAAAGTCTACGATGCAGTAGAACTCTACAAACAGAAATACTAAGACTGATGATCTTATTATGCTCCTGGTTTTGGGGTTCTGGGACACACTGGACTCTCCTGTACCTGACTCATTCTTTTGATGGAATCCCTAAAAAAAATCTTTGGCTAAATAGAGAGCTCAGATCCATCTAGAACTTTCCAGCTAAGCCTCCTTGTGTCAAAAGCAGAAAACAAAAAGCATAGTTACAGCTAATATATAACCCTTTCTTCTAAAAAACATTGTATTACTTGTAAGATATATTTCTTACTAATAATTTCATAAGTGAAATGATATATAATAGCATAAGTCATACATTTCAATAGTATAATAGTGACACATGACAGAAAACAAAGACACATAAATAGTAAAAAAAAATGTGGTATCGTAATTTGTAACACTAAATTCTTCAACTAGGCACTGGTGGCTCATGCCTGCAATCCTAGCTACTTAGGAGGCTGAGATCTGAAGATCCAGGTTCAAGGCTTACCTGGGCAGCGAAGTCTGTGAATGAACTGAAGTATAATAGATTCTACGGAGAGTGGAAATATTATTTATGTTTCTTAAGTGGTAGAATTCACTAGTGGAGCCATCTGGACCGCAAGTTTTCCATGCTGGCAAAGTTCTAAACTACAAATTTAGTTTCTTTTCTCTCTAAATGTGGCAAACTAGGGTAGGAATTTTTAGATAGGGAATGGGACACTGAAGAAGTAATGCTGAAATCCCAGCCGTGGCACCATGACATGTCATTTCAAGAAAGGATTTACAAGGGAAAAATGCCCCTCCTGACCCAGGAAAAGGCTTTGTGAGAAGATGACTTCTGGATGTTCCTCGTCAGAGGAACACCCTTCAACTTGCATTCTTCTCCAAACCAAGGATGATGTGAGGGTATTTCTCCCTCTTGCATTCCAGCAGCAGCTGAGCCTCCTCAGCATAATGTAGATTTGTCCAACCTAAGCATCTATCTCTATGGTAAAAGCGAAGCCTCACACAACACAGCCAGCCATCATGGTCCAAGGTCATCCAGCTGAGGTTCAGGCTTCCACTGTTTTGTGGATGGTGAGAGGTGAGGTAAGGTGTTTACATCAGGCAGTGGGGAGCTGATCTGTGTTTGGCCCAAGACTCTGTGATCTACTTTAAGGAGGCTTCAAAGCTTCACATAACTGTGTGACACCAGCATCTTGTGTTTCGGAGTCTTTAGGTTTGCATCGCAAATAGGAACAGCTGAGATGTCCTTATAGCCAATGGAAATACATCTCCTGCAGGATGCAGTTTGGGTTTTCAGGACATCATATAGAGCAAGTGCTCTCTTATCTGCCAGGAAATGTGAGCCCAGATAGAAGAGAGACAGGGAGTTTTTGTCCAAAGGTTTTGAGAGAAGCACCCCCAGGTAGGGAACGCTGGCAGCAGCTCAGGGGGTTCAGAGCTTCTCACACCGCCATCACTCCATTCCACATGGGATCTTCTTCTATGGAGAGATGAGTCAGCTTGTTGCAGGGGGGACGGGGGGGGGGGAGGGGCCATCCCTTCACAGGCTTCCCGGGGGAAGCTCACCCGTCCCCATCTCCAGCTCTTCCATGTTGCACGCTGGGTGCTGTAGCACCTCTCTCCAGTACCTACACCAAAATAGGAGCCACTGTCATCCACAAACATACAGGCGTTTGATCTGAGTTTTGTGAAGACTTGTCTTAGAGAAGTCGGAACCATTTCCTAAGTTAGACATAAAATTACACAACAGGCTTTGACGCTCACAAACAGGTTGAGACATCTCTTTAGAAATAATCTCTAGAGAAGAATCATCAAGAACTTGCAATTGTCCAATACTTGGAAGTTCTTGCTAGTTTGAACACTAAGCAAAAGTCCCAATGGTGATATTCTGACTATAATCTGGGTTAGATCTGGAATTATTTTTAGAGAGCTTATGTACATGCAAGTGAAGTTTCTTTAGCTTTGACAAAGCTACAGGCAGAATGAAGACATTGTAAATGGATTGATATCGCAACTAGTTAAATTTCTTTAAATAAATCCACCATTCTGCTACAAATTCTTCCACCTGGATTTTCAGTGCATTTAAAAAAAACAATTCTTCGAAACCATTTCCTTATTATGCTCATATGACTTAAACTTTTGAGATATTGGTTTATTTACTGTTATATATCTTTTGATGGGAGAAAAACAATGGATGTCTTCAGACTGTTGATTGTGATTTCTGTTGGAAGTGTGTACACGCAGAGGCTCCCATGTTGAATGAGTGGGCGGAGACCTGAGCCACAATTGCTATTCACAGTGGCCTACACTTCCAACTAAGGATATTTCCTGAGTCTTTGAGGACATACTCTCTGATAGCACAAAATGATGGCATGACAGACACACAGCTGGAGGGGAAGCATACGTCTCGTCTGAGCCAAGACATCAGATTCAGAGGCACCATTCTTCCTGTATCGCCACAGCTAAGCACAAATGTTCGAGTCTGTCTTTCCTTTGTAGGCTCTGTACCCTCTTAGGAGGGTAATTTCTGCTTAGGTAGACTATGTCCACTTTTTTGCTTGGAATGGATTTGTTTTCAAAGTTATAGATAAAGATGTGCTGGTTTGAGGGTGAGGTTTCAGGTCTTCCCCCATCAGGGTTTGTACAAGAACACTGGGCATGTAAAGGAACGATGGCTTTGCTGGGCTGGTGGAATTGTTCTCACAAAACTAGAGGCTTTTAAGACTTTCTGCTTCCCACAGACACTGGAGAAATAAACTTTATTACATCATCCAAGAATGCTATAAAATGTTCTTCTTTTGGATACTTCAAAAAGAAATGCATTTTTTTTTTTTTTGCAAACTCATATTTCACCATGTGAGAAGCAGAAAGGACTTGGGATTTTTTTTTTTCCCTGTAACAAACTGCTCAAGATAATTTGTTTTGGCAGTTCTACCTCTAGTCATTGGACAAGTTGGTTCTAAATTTCAAGTCACATTTTGATTCTTAAAGCCATTGATAATGAACGGGATTCTCTCTGGTTGGTAATATGATATATATATATATATGTGTGTATATATGTATTTGTATATCTAGCTATCTATATATCTATCTCACAGTTCATCTTTGAAGACGCAGGCCAATCCTTGGAGATGTGCTTTGCTAGGCTTGTCCCTGTACTAACACTGAAGAAGAGAGCAAATGTGATCCTGTCCTTCTGGAAGTTTCCATGCCAACAGCACTTGCCTATTTTCCCCCTCCACAATGTTTGCTAGAATTAATTTGTTGTAAAAGAGAGTTTAATTGTGACATGTCCACGTGCATACACGTGCATATGGATACAAGTGGTGCATGATCAGACTCACCTCCTTCGTCTCATGCCCTGAGGGCCCCCCTCCCCTCCACCTGCCCACCTTACATCCCTTTTCTTGAAAGAAGTTTTTCCAGTTCCTCCAGGGCCTTTCAAAAGCACAGTGACCTATTCAGCCTCCCCAGAAGTGTATGCATTGCGCCATGCTGTATTCCCATTCCTCATGGTGTTTGTAGGGGCTTGAAGGCAGGTGGCTACAGGAGGGAGGAGTGTGGTGTGGTGTGCTTTTCATGTGGGCTTGACTTTCCCTCCATCACTTCTGAAGCCTTCTCCCAGAGATCTGTTTGCTTTATTTGGAAGATCTCACAGTCACCTCCCATGCCTGTTTTCCTAGGTCAGGCTTGTCTGACAACTTTGCCAGGTCTGCGTTTGAAGCTTTCTTTATCTGAGTCCAGGGTCTGCGTTGGAAGCTTTCTTTCTCTGAGTCCAGGGGCCTGGGGCCTGAGTGGAAATGGAGAAGGACTCTGGTCAGAGGAGTGCCTTTGGCTTCCATCCTCTTCCTTTCTCACATCCTCCAAGCATCATACCAAGCCAAACTCAGAAAAGAAACCATTCACTCATTTTGTCCCAGTATAGTGAACTCAGGAGAAAAAGGAAAAAAAAAAGATCTTTCAAGAGTAACAACACCCATTCTTCCAGGCTGATCCTGAACCCCAGACTGGAATATTTGAAAGCACACTATGCTTAATTGTAAGCCTTGGGAGAGTCATGATTTTGACCATCTTCTTCTTCCTTTCCAGGGCTTGAGCTTGAACTCATGGCCATGGATATGCAAGTCAAGCACTTGATCCCTTAAGCTACATCTCCAGACATTTTGTTTATATCTTGTTTGGAGGAGGGGGTCCCACTGATTTTGCCCAGGCTGGTCTCAAACTCACCATCTTCCTACCTCTGCCTCTCAAGTAGCTCCCTACTTCCATGATATGTTATTGAAGTTTTAGAATGAAGTTGTTAATCACATTCCCTTATTATCTTTTCAAATTTTTACTATTTGTGATGATGTTCCCTCTTGAATTTTTGATATTGTTAAATTATAGCTTCTCTCTTTTATTTCAGTTTAATTTGGCACGTGTCAGTTTCATTCAGCTTGTTAAGGAAATAAGTTTAAAAATGATGTTCTCTAGTTTTAGGGGGCTGTCTGCTTTCTGTTCTATATTATTTTCTTCCTTCTTTATGACTTAGGTTTAATTTTGTATTAATTCCCTAAAATAAAAGCTTTGATATTCTTTTTAAATTAATGTAATTAATATTTTAATTTTTCCCTCTAAGCAATGCTTTAGTGATATCTCATACATTTTTTATGTGTGGGATTTTATTTTTATTTACACAAAAATGTTTTCTAATTCTCATTCTTGCAATTTTTTTCTTTGAACTGTGGGTTATTTAGAAGCATGTTGCTTAAAATACTTGGATGCTTTTCAGATATTTTCTTGTTATTTCTATTAACTCCATGTGGTCAGAAGCATGCTTAGTATAATCTGTCTTTCCTATATAGGTTGAGATTGTTTATTATCCAATGTCTTGGCGAATGTTCTAGTACTCTAGTATACTTTAAAGGACATGTTTGCTGCTGCGGTTCAGTGTAGAATTCTATCAATACCAATTAAGACTAGTCAGTTCCAACTCTTACTCAAGTCATATCCATCCATATTGATTTTCTGCTTTTTATTTTATAGATTACCAGAAGGAGTGTGTTGACATTTTCAACCATAATTGTTGGTTTGTCTATCACCTTTTTATATTTTATCGATTGCTTTATGTAATTTGAATGTTATTACTAAAGATTGTAATGTTTATGTTGTAATGATTATTTAGGATTGTAACATATTCTTGATGGAATGATGCTTAATTTCTGTGGGCTGGCTACCTCCTCGCCCCTTTTTAAAATCCTTGGTGATCTTCCACATTTTGAATTTAACTTTGTTTAATAGTAGTTTTGCAATTGAGTCTTTGTAGGCTTTCTTTTCTACCATCCTTCTTTTAACCTCTGAATGCATTTGTTTTTGCTCTTATTAGTATTTCTTAGTCTTACAAAATAATGGGTTTCATAATGACATTCTCACATATGTATATAAAACACTTGTTTTATGTACGACTACTCACATTTACCCTTCTCCCTTGTCCCCTGTTCTCTTTTCTGTCACTAACAATCCTCATTCTGCTATTGTATCTTCTTGTTTCAGATTCCACATATGAAAGAAACAGGTGCTATCTGTCTGCGTCTGGCTTATTTTGACAAACAGACGGATGGAATAGAACAGGGCCTAGAATGAAGCTACACATCTGCAGCCATCTGAGTTTTTGAAAAGGGGGCCAAAACATCCATTAGAGAAAAGAGAGCCTCTTTAATAAGTGGTTCTTGATTCGATTTTCCTCCATGGTTTTGGATTTTAGTTATTGTTTTTCTGGACTTTTTAGTGGTTGCTTTAGGGTTTATAATACGCATGCTTAACATTTCAGTCTGCTTCCAAGGACATTTATACCAATTCATATATAATATAAGGACCAAGATCCTCAGATCTCAGCCCCCCGTCCCCGCCCCTGTGTCCCCCCCCCTCCCGACCCACATAACTGGGAAGATTATAAGTGTGAGCTACCAGCATCTGGCTGTGCCGCCCGATTTTATGGCTGCCATTTTGCCTCTCATGTTCTGCAGATTATCAGGCTGCTTTTGCAATTGCTACCTCGCTAGTGATACTTTTCTGTGACTTTCTACATATTCTGTACAAATAGAACACTCTATCCATATTGAAGTACTTCTGGGCTCCTCTCAAATCTCTTCTGATTTTTGAAAGAAACAATATTTCTATCATAAAATTTCAGTTGATTCTGTACCAATTACTTAGCACTTTTTTGCTATTGATTACTTTGAGAGCATGAAGAACACAATGTAGATGCTTTCTTTTGAAAGACGGATATTAACAAGCATACCGTTTATTTATTTATTTATTTTTGGTGGTAGTATTTTAAACTCGGAGTATGCCTGGAGACCCATGGCTCATAATACTTAGGATACTGAGATATGAGCATTGTGATTTGAATCCAGGCCATGTAGAGAAGTTCATAAGACTTTTTGTGTTTTTCCAGTCCTGGGGCTTGAACTCAGGGCCCGAGCACTGTCCTTGGCTTCTTTTTGCTCAAGGCTAGCACTCTACCACTTGAACCACAGTACCACTTCCAGATTTTTCTATATATGTGGTGTTGAGAAATCGAACCCAGGGCTTCATGTATACGAGATGAGCGTTTTACCACTAGACCACATTCCCAGCCTCATAAGACTTTTATATCTAATTAACCAGCAAAATGCTGGAAGTGAGGTTGTGGCTCAAGTAGTAGAGTGGCTCAAGTGGTAGAGTACCAGCTTTGAGCAAAGAAGCTAAGCAGGAGCTTAAGTCCCTGAATTCAAGTCCCCAGGACTAGCATAAAACAAAAACAAACTCAAGGCACTTTACCCATTGAGCCATGCTTCCAGAACTTTACTTTTTGTTTTGGCTTATTTTTCAGAGAGGGTCTTGTGCTTTTCTGATCCAAGCTATTATTACAGGCATGCACTGCCACATCCAGCTTTTAAATTTTTTTTTCTTTTGGTGATAGAATCTTGCTAATTTTTACTTGGATTGAATCTTGATCCTCCTATCTCTGCTTCTCACCCAGCTCGGATTACACAAGCATGTGCTACCATGTCTGGCTATTCATACACATTTTTACATTAGTGTCATATGATCTCATTTTGAGAAGAACCACCTTGCTAAATCTGAAACAAAAATAGCTCTACTCATACTGGCCAAGTCATTAAAACTTTAGATAAACTTTTATTTCTTTTGTCTTGGTTCATTTATTCTCTGCCTCCAGGATGCTGGGTTTCTTTGTTAAGGCTGAAGAATCTTTGGAACAGGGAAGGTTGGTAGACAATTCTAAAAAGTGTCCTTCAACTTGGAAACAGGAAACTTGAATAGAATCCTGTTCGGTCACAGGCTAATTGCTTGCCTTGGGGTAGTGCTCTCAACCTTGCTGTGTTACTAAACTTTTAAAATGGGAAGACTGATGAGAAGAATCTTCTAGTATGCAGATGAAATTGGATCAAACCAGCCAAGTGGGTATATGGTATTTATTTGCCATTTATCTATTTACTTAGACTAACCATTATAAGAGAGAGGAAACTAAGGCAACAATTAGAAGACCACCCACACTATTAGTCCACTCTGGTTCCATATACCTACACACATCTTATCTTCGTTATTAGCCTCTAGAGCCGAGGATTTGCTGAGTACAGAAAAATGGACTTGATAGATATCATCTTAGATTTGGGTCTTGGCTCTATTAACTATGAGAACTAGGAACAATTACTCAACAATGTTGTGTCAGTATCTTCTTCTGTATAATATGGTTAGTAAGAATGTCATTCTTACCCAGGGGATCTGTAAGCCTGGAAAGAAATAATACATATAAATTAGTAACATGGTGCTGAGGTCCTAGGGAAGACTCAGTACATAGAAACTAGAATTCATACTTAAAATACTAATAATTCTTATTTTATATTTTTATATAATCTTTATGATGCCATATTTGTGTCTGGATAATGCTGTTAATACAAATGATTGTGTTAATGTACTTCCACATTGTTTGATGGGATCTATCTAGTGAGGGACCCTCTGCGTGTTTTCCTCCTGTTCAGTGTGCTTTTTGCTTTAGCTTATTGAATTCCCTCAGAAAAACTCTTAAGATGGCCTTTCCATGTAAAAGCTATAGGCCCCAACTCAGTTCTCACTGCATCCTCAAGTATATCTTTTGGAGTCATAAGAGAACCTGGAGAATGCGGCTCCTTTCACCTCCGTCCTCAGGGGGACCTTGCTGTTTTCTGTTCCTTTGAAGGAGGTACCTTCATTTTGCCTGTGCTTCCAGTGGCTGACCTATACTGGCCTTTTCTATTCATCCTAATGGCTCATTACTCACACCATCACCTAGTTCAATGGTTCTAAAAAACTGGAAGTCTCATTTTCACGCTGGCTTCCTCTGCTGGGGGGCCCCTCATGAAGAGCAGCCTGGTATGGACAGTGGGGAGCCTGCTTGGCTGTTCTCTCCTTATTTAGCTCAGCTGGAGGTTCACATTATCTGGGTGAGGTTGGTCTGGAACTGCTTAGAAGTTTCCAGTTAGAGATGGAAGCAGGTCCTAGTGGTCCTGCTCAAGGGCTCTCGTTTCCTTCCCAGATGCCCCTGCTTGAGGGTGAAAAGTGAGAGAGACATGCATTCTAACAGTGCCATCTCCCCGTGGCTGCTCCTAACAACTCTCCTAGTCTTCTTTCTGTCAATACAGAATTCTTGTCACTGCCCATGGTGAGAAGAGCCCATGTAGTCCTTCTGGCTCAGCAGCCAGCAGAAACTACTATGGCTAAAGCCCTATAGTAGGCAACGCACACTTAGTGTTGAAGCTCGGTGGTAGACAATGTCTGCCAGTGTCCTAGCTTCACTGTCAGCACTGCTGAGCCTCCTCAGGTTCTTGTCTCAGAAATCTGACCAATGAAGTTCAGGATAGCAGAGTATGTTTGTGACAAACGTTGTTTAGAAGAGAAGTATCTGTTGCCACCTCTGCCTTCACTCATCCTCGTATCTTTCCCCAGGTGGCTCTCTCTAGGTGGCTCTAGGTTTAGGGATTCTTAAACCCTGAGCTGTGCTCAGATGGTTTCCCCTATTCTAATTGGGTGTTTTGAAAGGTTAATAGTTTATTGGTTGGGTCCTACAACATTCTTGTTGGTTGTTAATTCCTAATCTGGTCTCTCTTGCAAATCTTGTCCCCTTATGGAAAGGTTATGGAATGTTATAGAAACAAGAAGGGGCAAGGGAAGGCAGAGGCCTGATGTTTTGAAACACTGTCTTTTTTTTTCTTTCTTCTGCCAGTCCTGGGGCTTAGGACTTAGGGCCTGAGCACTGTCCCTGGCTTCTTTTTGTTCAAGGTTAGCACTCTACCACTTGAGCCATAGTGCCACTTCTGGCTTTTTCTGCTTATGTGGTACTGAGGAATCGAACCCAGGGCTTCATGCATGCTAGGCAAGTACTCAACCACTAAGGCACATTCCCAGCCCAAAACACTGTCTCTTTTGTGTCTGGTTTTGGCCTGTTAGACCAAGATGCTGTCTGGAAGCCCTGCCACGGTTAGAGTGGCTGAAACAGTTGTAAGTCTAGAATTCAAGATCAAGATGTCAGCAGGTCTAGCTTCCTCTGAGATGTCCCTTCATGTTCCACAGTTGGCTATACCTTACTGTGTCCTCACCATGACCTTAGTTCTGTGTATACTTAGTCCTTCTCTTTCTCATAAAATCACAATCCATCTTGGATTAGTGTCCCATCCTTATGACCTTAATCACCTTTATTGCCTCTTTCAAGAACATATTTTCCAATATAAACCCACTAGAGATGAGAACTATAGTGTTTGAATTCTGGAGGGGACACAATTTAGCTCATAGACAGTTGGTTACAGTATGGGAACATGCATACACAAAACATGGCTTTACATTAGTCAGAGGAGTAGAGGTTCCAGGAGAATTCTTCCAGAATAGGACAGGATAGGACAGCTGTCAAAGCTAAGGAAGTCAGCTGGTTGTCATGAGCTCATGGTGAGCCATAATAAACTCTGACCCAGGTCCTTGTTTTGTGTTCTCTCAGAGGATGGCCTTTGGTCCACAGGCATTGCTCATACAACAGCAAGGCCACGGCTGATTGATATACAACTCAATTCTGACTCAACAATATTTAGGGTGCGCAATATTTACATCCAAGGACAATGCATTATGTGCCGTACAGCCATTCATGAATGCCTCTCTGTGTCTGCTGTCTGCTGCCCTACTGGCTAGTCTGCAGAGCCACAGGGGCCTACCACAGGGCCTTGAGCTGTGTCCTCTGAATACTAGCTGGCTTTGATCAGCCAGCTCTTCCTTGGCTCTTTGCTCAGCTCACATCCTTGATTTTATTATTTTAATCCCACCCATCACTATCCTTAAGTTGAGTTGTTCTCTTTCCCTTCTTAGTTTCCTCTTTATCTGGACCTTTGAAAGGGTCCCTTCCCTTCTATACCAGAGACACTTGTCATACACCTGCTTTTTCTCCTTGTCTCCTCCATTTTAATAATAGGGGACAGCGTGGGTGTGGGACGGGAGGTAGAGATAAGGGAGTGGGAACTTCAAACGAATCATCTCAAATAATTTTGTTCCTTATGAAAAAAGAATGAATTGAAGGTTCTTTGATTTTAAAGTGATGGGTTTAGTAATACACTTGGAATTAAGAATGGACACTCTATGAAGAGAAATTCCAAGCTCATGAATGATCCAGAAAACCTCCTGAATTATTTACTTTAATGATCTCTCTTCAGTTCATGTCAAAATGCTAGCATAAGAATCTTAGTGGAAGGAAGTGATATTCATAGATGATCAGAGTCTGTGTCTCTAAATGGCCCTGAGACATCACAGCTATAATGTTTTCAGTCATTCAAAACCCGTGGCAGGTGAAAGTGACAAAGGTGTGGTTCTGCTGAGGAGGAAGCATTGGCCTAAAGTCCTTGTTCACCTTTGTGCCTCTGGTTGGGCATTTTCATCAAGACCTGGGTAGCTTGGGTACAGAAATGAGCACTAGTGAACGGAGAGGGAGCTGGGGAGTGACTGCCTGGAAGTAAACATCACATGGCTTCCTGGATACCCTATGGAGAAAGGAGGACACAAAGGCTTTTCCAGGCCATGAATTCTTCTCAGAGACAGAGCTATTTTTTTCTACCCATCTGTTTCTTCCAGCCATCTCCTTACACACCCTTGTAAAGACTTTTGGGAAGAATCTTTAAGGCGGTATGGTACTGACCCAAAGGTTGACCAAATGCAAGCCAGAGTGATTCCAATGAGACATTTGGTTTTAACATATGTACATATACATATATGTAAGGCATTTCATATATCTATAGAGGAAAAGATCTATCTTAGGCTGGGTACTGTTTCCCCATGCCTGTGATCCTTGCTACTTAGGAGTCTGGGATCCAAAGGGTCATGGTTTGAAGCCAGCCTGGGCAGAAAAGTCCATGAGACACCATCTCTAAAATAAGCGACAAAAATGAGGACTGGAGGAGTGGCTCAAGTGGTCAAATTGAGTAAGCAAGGCTGAGTTTAAGGTCTTGAGTTTGGGCTGTTCCCTAAAGAGAGAAATTTTTTTTTTCCTGCCAGTCCTGAGGCTTGAATTCAGGGCCTGAGCACTGTTCCTGGCTTCTTTTTTTTTTGCCCAAGGCTAGCACTCTACCATTTGAGCCACAGCACCACTTCTGGCCCTTTCTGCTTATGTAGTACTGAGGAATCGAACCCAGGGCTTCATGCATGCTAGGCAAACATTCTACCACTAGGCCACATTCCCAGCCCCAGAGACAGATTTTTAAAATGAAACAAAATATTCTTGACTATCAACCTACATACACATATGTAATCAAACAATTAGGGCCTCAGAGTTTTAATGAGCCCTTGGGGAGGTTGGTTGTAAGACCTAGATCCTGAGCTCTCCAGTAGCTCAAGATCACACAGAGAATCCTTTCCCTAGGGTTGCATGCTGAATCTGGAAACATCTTCTGGGGTTTTATAAGGTTATCATTTCCCAGAAATTTGCCAATTTTTACCAATGCCTCGAGTGAATTCACGTTTGTTTCTCCAGAAAATGTACAGGGTATGGAGCTGGGGGGGGAGGGCCCAGCGGTTAAACTTTCAGCCCTTGTATTGATCAGTGATATAATCTTAGATATTACTTGATCTCTCTGGGCTTTAGCCTGTCTGAAATTCATCATAAGAGCTCCACAGAGTTGGTTGGAAGATGCCCAGGAAATATCTTATTCCTGCCTTCTCTCCCCATCTTCTTTTCTCTTTTTCTATTCTGAATTCCTTCCTCTCTTTTGTTTTTCTTTGTATTTTCTCTCTGATTTTGCTGCTTTTCCATACTGAATCTTAGGAATGTTGGTTTTTTTTTTTTTAGTTTTTAGAATCCAAAAATTCCTTGGGAGAGAGGCTCAGACAAGGTTCAGGGTAGGATTTGGGACCCTGCAGCCCACCAAAGGCAGAAGGCCTGGGGTTGTATTGTACTTCTTGTTAGAAAGAATTAGGAACCTCTTCAAAGATCTCACATGCCACACACCTTCCCAATGAGCTGCCAGGGACTGCCGTGAGTTGGGGAGCACCACTCTGGGCCTGGCATCTGGGAGGAACCCACGGCTCTTCTGGATCCTCCCTCCAAGCACTTGGTTGAATTGCATGAGGACCAGGTCCTTGCTGACCAAATGGGACTTAGCAACTTTTCTCTTATTGTCATTACAATTTATAACTGACACATAATGCATGGAGTAAATTGTAAACATTTTATGGGGTAAACTATATTGAAATGTGATCTTTTGATGAGTATATACACTTTGTATGGACCAAACAGGATAATTAACTTATGTGTCATCCCAAGCATTGTTTATGTCTTTTTGTTGGACACATTCAAGTTCCTCTCTGCTACCTATTTAGAAATAAATGGCAAATTGTTGTCAAATGTAGTCACCCTACTGTGCCGTAAAATTCCAGAGTTTAATCTTCCTGTTATCTAACTACACTTTTTAAATGTTTTTCATTTAACTATACTTTTAAAATTAATTAATTAATTTATTGTCCAAGTGATGTACAGAGGGGTTACAGTTTCATATGTAAGGTAATGAGTACATTTCTTATCAAACTTGTTACCTCCTCGCTCATTTTTCTCCCATCTACCCTTCTCCCTAAATCCCTCCCCTTTCCCCTGAGTTGTACAGTTGGTTTGCAACATATTGTCTTGCAAGTATTGCTGTTGCATTGGTTCACCTTTTACCCTTTGTCTCTCCATTTTGATGCTCCCCTTCCCTTCACTAGTTTTGATAAACATATATACAACACCCAGGGTACCAAAATCAGTTACAGTGACACCAGGTGTAAAACCATGGGGAAGAAAGATAAAAGAAAAAGGCATAATTTCACATGGTATGTTGAAAATAACAACAGCCATGAGAAACCACTTATTTTCATAACTTGGAGTTCATTTTGCTTAGCATCATCTTGATTTTTTATTCTTTAATTGTCTTTAGGTAGTTGTGCAAAAGGATTTTAATTAAACATGTCAACTTATGAGTATAATGTATCCTAGCATTCTCTCCTCCATCTGTCCTAACCCCGCCCACTAATTATATTTTGGTATCCATTCAGTAGCCTTCTCTCTCTCCATGCTCTAAATGCTTCCTAGGCTCTTAGAAACCACCATTCCACACTCTATTTCTCTGAGGTCAGCTTATTTAACTTCCATATACATGTAATAACCTTCCTCCTTTCAATTCTGATTTTCTTCATACATTTTGTTCTGCCTAACGTCAAATCGACAAGATTTTCTGGGAACATATGTCACATTGGAATCACTTGAGTGTCATTCTGTGTATACTTTGCCAAGGCTAATAAGGACATTTTAATAAAGCAGGCTTGAAGGAGAACTTGTGTGTGTGTGTGTGTGTGTGTGTGTGTGTGTGTGTGTGTGTGTGTATGTGTGTGTGTTCTCTACATTAATTGTTGTGAAAACAAACTCACATAATTCCCCAGATTCCTTTAAATACTTGATCTTTCCTCTTGTTTTCTGGCCCTTGTCCTGCATGACCCATCTCTTTACTGGGAACTTTTTCCTGGCTTAAAATCACAGTCTTGCTCTGAATGAGGAAAATGGGAGGCTGTGCCCAGATCACTTTGGCGCCAATGGAAAGGCCCACCCAGACCTCTGAGCACTGAGGCGCACGCCAAGGACTTCAGCGGTCCATCTGAAAATAGTTTCCCTATTACAAAGTACATCCCAGGGGACCTGTCACATGGTACTAGGAAAGTACATGTATTTGCATTAAAATATAGCTTTAAGGCTGAGGTACAGGAATGTATGGGTTCTGCAGTAGAGGTAGACCAGTAGTTCTAATTCTAGGGCTGGCAACAGTGATGTGCCCGCTGGGTGCTTTGGATGTGCTAGCCCTTTGTCATTCAGGCTGATAGGGTCCTAGTCTAGTAGGGGGTCCTTCTATGGATCTGGAAGTTTGAAGGACCTGTTTTCCCCTTCCTCCTAGTGTTTCTTCCCCAAGTGGTGTCTGTGGCCCAATGGATTGTGCCCACCAAAACCTTTCATTCCTTTGTAGTTCCAGAACCCTAAATTTCCCAGCCAAATGGCCCTCTTGGGTAGTCCTTTTCCCTGAGTTCATGTGCAGTTCATATTACTAGTTTACACAGTCTGGGCCCAAAGGGGGGGCCACAGGGATGGATGTGGACCATATATCCACACTGCAGAATGAAACCTGGCATGGGGGGAGCAGAAGGCTAAAGGAGAGTGGGCTGCAGGTCAAGGGACTATGCTTTTACTCTTGCCTCAACATGTTAGGGGCAAGCTTGAACTGGCCAATGTGTCTGCATGAGTACTTGAAACCCCACATAGGTTTGTGTGGTCTGCATTCCATTAGTTTCCAAATGGAGAGGCTGGGTGTAAGGAGTTTAAGGGTCTTGTTCAAGGTCCTGAGCTGGTGCCTCTAACTAGGGTGATTTTCTAAAGCTCATATTAAATTATCACCCAGACCTCCATGGAGTCACTATGAGGTACTTTTTTTTTTTTTAAAGTAGATTTCTGGGTTTTAACCCACACCAACTATATCAGGGTCTCTAAAGAGGGGACTACCTCATGAGGCTCTGAGTTTAATGGGGCCAAACCCACTCCTGCTTCTCCTAGCTGACATCCCTCCTTCATCTGTCTCTCATGTGGATATCTAGGTATTTCAAGGAGTAGGAGAGAAAGCCACAGCTTTTAGTTGAATGAGAGTTGCTAACTCTCCCTCACCAGGCCACCCCTGAGTCTTGAGATCCCTAGCAGTTGAGGCTTTACTTAATTGGTTTCCCACTCAAAAGTAGAGAGGAACAAAAGCCATTTCTTTCATTCTGATGGGCTGCGTTTTAGTTTCCATGAGAAGAACCTGCTCCACGAAGGGCAGCAGAGGAAGAGGGAGAGTCTGACAAATGTCAGGAGAAATTGATCCCAGGGAAGGTAAGATGTCAGGGAATCAATTTCTTTTCCCCGCTCACTGCACTGTGGACAGACAAGCTGTCAGGAGGGGCACACAGCCTGTACCTTGCAGCTGTGTTCAGGGCTGTAGGCAAAGCCACCTTCATCCATCTTGTTCTTACAATGGCCTCGCTGAGTGCCAAGCAGCTCCGGGTATTGTGAACGTTCAAATGTGGTCCCTGGCTCCAGAAGCTCTAGGTTCACTGGTGATACAAGTGATCAAACCTGAGGAACCCCTAGCTACTCTAGGCCTGGTGAGGGATGACTTGTGCACCCTACCAGCCTGGCAGCTGCTCCCTAATGCTACTGTATCCCACTGACCATGTGGGGGGGTTGGTTTTCTTTTTTTAATGTACACTCATATCTTCATCTCAGAGTGAGATAAGTTGAACAGATGTTGCAATAAAATACACTGACTCTATCCATAACACAAGGGAGGGTTGTTCTGGTGCCTGGCATGCTAAGTGCTGTGTGTGGCAGCTGCTGTTGCAAGCATTATTATTATTGCTGTTGTGTTCCAGACCTTTTGATGAGGAGCTTGGACATCATGCTTCCAGAGGGTGAAGGGGAGGGGAGAGACTCAGTGTTGGCCAAGAACAAGCTGCTGCCGCTCACTTTGAAGTCCTTTGAAGGCCCTGAAACCCCATATGCCATTGTAGACCCCCTCCTCTGGAAATTGTTACTCTCCACATAGCCTCAGAGAAAGTCTTTATACTTGTGGCCCATGATGACCTAGACAGGAATTTTATTCTCAGTGCTCCATGCTGGTTTATGTGGGTGTGAGATTATGTTAGGCTCACTCTCTCTTTTGCCCACATGGTCCCTTCCATTCCCAAGAATGCTGCTTCTTCCTGCAGTGTTCTGTCCACCCCAGACCCACAGGCCTCAGCTCTTACCCTGTTCCTCTGTGCATTACCCCAAGGAAGCTTTGCTGTGAGGTCCCAGCTCAGAGGAGCATGTGCCTTCCCAGCAATCCTTCCACATCCTCTATGGTTTGTGCATCAATCCATTTTCCACCAGTTTCTAAACTTCTCTAAGGACTTTGTTCCTCCATTTCTTCACCTGCCTCCAGGCACGGGGCCAGCCCATAGCAGAGCTCTGCTGGTGTTTGTTGAGTGACTGAATGGTTGTGAGAGGGCAGGAGTAGCACTATGCTGAGAACAAGAGGTAGGAGCTCTAAACTCAGTGATAGTTGTAAGTGGGATTGACAAACAGATGTGTGCCTTTGGCCTACACAGCCACACCTGCTTGAGATTACATTCCCAAAGCATTTGGAGAAATACAGGCAAGAGGTCAGGGAATCTAAGAGGCTTGTCTGCATTTCAGGGGAGACCTGTGGCTGATCTGGAGAAGAACTAGGGGATGCTTCTCATAATGAATGGAAACACACAAAGACTGGCATCATTCCAAATATGAAGTCTTTAAAGCCAGTAATTTAGCTTAATAATTTACATAAACTCAATATGTCGTTCTAGAAAAGACACGTCAGGCCTGGAGTTTGGTCCCAGACCCTCCTTGTTTTAGGAAGAGAGGCTTTGGGAAATAAATGCCTTTCTGAGTCACAGTTACCTCGGGCACCTGTCCATTGCTGGTCAAAGGTACTTGTAGGAGGCACCTGCCCTTGCAGAGAAGCTGCAAGAATGGTGAGGTGATTTTTTGGGAAGCCATAGGTGCTTTAGAGCAGTAGAGACTGTGGGGTGACTGCTTCTGGTGCCCTCCAGAGTCCCCACCCTGGTGGTTGTGAGTGTTAACCAGGAGGACACAACAGCTGTGACCTTTTGAGATTTCCCCTGGGGCTGGCACATCTGCAGAGAGATGGCCACCCTCCTCTGGCAGCCCATAGGCCTTGTTGATGACATAAAGGTCCAGAAGAAAGGTGGCTTCTTGCCTCAGGATGGACTCTATCTATGGTGCCGGTGGGACCTAGCTTCTGCTGCAGAATGGATACGCAGATGCCTCTCCAGTGAGTTGCTGTTCCGGTTGTCTTGTAAGTGCTCTGCTGAAGGTTATCTAAACTCATATGCTGAATGTCAAAGTCACTGAAAGAACCAGAATGGATTGTTGGGTTTTCAACTTGGCTCAGTGGGTTGATGCCTCTGGGACCACTGAGGTATGAGTGCAGAAGGGCCCAGAGAGTTATAGGGGTTCTCCTGGACCACCCTGTCTCCTCATTTTGTGATGAAGTAGTCAAGTCCCAGAGAGGTCACATGGCTAGTCAGAAGCACATGGCTGTGTTTAGGATTTTGCTTCCCTAATCCCAGGATCAATACCTTTTCCACTATATTTCTTTATTAGCTACCACTTGGCAGGAAATACAACCTGCTCAGGTGTGTTGGTAAGGAACACCCTTTCAGAACAATGATAAGGTCATGAGCTCAACAGAGGATATGATTACACAGAGACAAGTGAGAGCAGGCACCCTTCCTTTCCCACCCTGAAGGAGTCAGGGGAGAGGACAGCAGAGCTTGACCCCAGTGGCAGCTGGGTGTGGGGCAGGGACTGAAGTGGGCAGGGAGGAGCCTATGTCAGCAGGAACCAAGAGCAGAAAAGGGTGGGGAAAGTGTTAACTCTTCCTCCTCCCATTACCCACTGAAATTTGGGGGAATTATCTGGAAGACATTCATGGAGGTCTGGAGGTCACTTCCCAGGACAGAGTGGGCTGGGGAATATACAGAGAAGGTACAGCGTGACTTCACAACACAGTCATTCTGTCCACGCAGGGTAGCGAGCAGCAACAGGAGGAGACCAGAGCACATAGCAGCTTTCCTGGCCCCCTCTGTGTACTTGGCCATGCATTTCCTACTTGTGAACAAGCCTTGTGTTTCCTTGGCCTCAGTGCCATCTGTAATTGTAGGAAGGGCCTTTCTCTCTCAGGGCCAGGGAAAGAAAACATTCTTCTGGTGGAGGACAAGGAATGAAGGACAGGGCAGTGGGTATGTCCCGGACAATGCACCAGGCCCCACAGCAGATGATCTGCCGTGGACCTGGTGAGTCTGGATAAATATTAGAACTGGGTTTAGCGAATGAAGCCCCATTTCACCACGCCAGGCAGGGTGCCCCAAATCCTGAGTTTTCAGATTCTTAGAGTTGGTTTTTGCATGCGATCTCTAGGACAAACCTCATTCAAAGCTCATCTATTCATTGTGGTCTTGTGTATCCTCAATAGAAAGAAAAAGCTCTTGTCTACAGAGAGAATTTTATGATCTATGAAATACAGTCTCCTCTTATAAATTCGTGCCCCTGAGGGGCTGTGTCTTTCCTTGGCAGGCATTCTTCAGGGGAGGCCCAGGGGACCAAGCAACACTCCAGTTATTTTTAAGTCAAGCATATTCACACTGATTCAAGGACGGTGACAGAAGAGATGCATTCTGCATAAGCAATGATTGAATAGAGGATTGCCCTGCAAGGTAGCAGGGAAAACTTGCCCACCCCTTCCCAGAAAAACTAACATGACAAAAGGAAGTGATGCACTGCAAAAAATCTTGTTTCCTATGGTCATGCCGTGAGCATCTGTCACCGCAGTCTGTTGGCTGCTTGCCTTTCCATGCTAATCCTGGCTGACTTTGGTGACAAACTCCTTGGCAGTCAATAGCAATGCTTTCTCTTCTTATATACAAGGGTCCTGTGCCCCTGGACCTACTTGCAGGTTCTTTTTAGGGACCCTTGAAAAATCCCTGTGCCCTATGACTTAATCACTTTTTCTAGGGATTTAGAAAGTCTGTCTGTCTTGTGAAGTTATTCTCACTTTTTGGGGCCTGTGTATAAAGAATCAGCCTAGAAGGAGCTGGATTTTGGAACCTTCCTCACACAGGTTATTAAACTTTTTAGAGAAACTAAGACCCAGAGGTTAAACTTATACAAATGTATAGATGATCTAAGCTAAGTATACCTCTACATTTTAGCATTTGGCATAGGGACATTGTCAACCCTTCCAATTTTTCTCTTACTCAATAATAAATATTTACTGTGAAATTTTCATGTGTAAGGGATTGTATTAGACACTGAAGATATGACTATAGAGGGGGAGAAACACATTCTTGTTTTAGTTGAATTTATGTAGTTTTCTTTTTAAATTATCTTTTAATAGTTGTACAAAAGGTTTTCAATTGAGCATGTCATCTTGATCAATACCATCCTTTCCATCTTTCTTTCCAGTCCCTTCTAACTTTACCATTATTTAAATTTAGTATAGACTTTTGGTACAAATGTCTGCCTGGCCAACTTGCTTGCATCCATCCTCCATCCACGTATTTGCTTTACCCTGTTCTTCATTACCACACAAGTCTGACCAAAGAACTCCGGAGAAACACTAGGCTTCCTGTCTTTAGCACAGATCATGGCTCTCTATAGACTGTGCCATGCTACAGGGTACAGGCCCCGACCCCCAAGGCCCTGTTACTAGCACTGGGGATCTGGGGTTGAGGCATCCCATAAACCAGGAAGGATGTAGAATGTCAGTTGAACAAGGGAGCACATTCTGTGGCCCATGACTCCTCTCTAGAACATCTTGATATTTAAATTTCTAATCCTTCATCATTGATGCATGAATTTATTCAATCAATGTTGATTAAACACCTGCCATGTACTAAGGACTAGGGATATAGGGATGAATATGATAGGATTGTTGACTTCCAAGGGTTACAAGCTACAGGATCAGACTAATCCTCAGAAGATCTTGAACTAGAAGTCAGCATCTGTGTCCTCAATGCTTCCTAATCCTATCCTATTTGGCAGCTGGACAGAGATGCTGCATTTGCCTTTGTGACAGTTGTTCCAGAAAGATGGTTTAGGCTTTTGATATGTCCCTAGCGGAATGCAGAGGATTCCAACAGAGGCAGAGTTGGGATCATATAATGGCATGCTTTCTGCCAATCAGATGCTCATGTAGACTTGGGTGGTGGCGTAGAAACCTAAGGTAATGTAGCATAGTGTGTGTGTGTGTGTGTGTGTGTGTGTGTGTGTGTGTGTGTGTGTGTGTGTATGTGTTCCCAGACTTGAACTCAGGGCCTAAGCACTGTCCATTAGCTTTTTCATTCAAGGTTGGCATTCTACCACTTGAGCCATAGCTTTACTTCCAGCTTTCTGGTGGTTCACTGGAGATAAGAGTCTCATGGGCTTTCCTGCCGGAGCTGGCTTTGAACCATAACCCTCAGATCTTGGTGTTGAGTAGCTAGGGTTATAGCCACGATCCACTGGTGCCCAGTTTAGCTCAGAGGTTTGTATTCTGAAGCTGACCCTACCAGAGCACAAGGTGAGCTCATCACTTAGGAGTTGGGTGACCTCAGGCAGTTATCGTTCTCTTCCTCCTTATTTTCTCATACATAAGATGTCAAAAGTAATCATCTCTAAGACATAGGTATATCTGCTCTCTATGGAACTGGAGTGGTGAGTGGAATCAAAGTAAACCACAAATATGCTATTGTATGCAAATTAAAAACAATTCAACTGGGATGTATGTGGGGGTAGGGGGGAGAATTAGATTGTGGATTAGGGAAAATGGATCTAAGTAAGCACACAAACATATAGTCTAATAATAAAGAGCTTTATTCTCTTTTAAAATTTATCTTTCCCAGTTTTTTTATTGGCACCAATTGATGGTATGGGGAGTTTCATGTTGACATGTTCATATATAGAGATAGTGTACCTTGATCAGACTGTATCCATCCTTTCTCCTCATCTGTCTTCCCTGCCTCCTTCCCAAACCTGTCTCAGGAGGTCTCACTGGCTTGTTTTCTCATGGACATCCGGGTTTGGACCATATTCACCCCTCTTCATCCTCTCTGTTCACCTGCTCTGGACAGGACCCATTTTCCAATCCCATCACTCACTTTTTCCCCCCAGTGTATGCTACTTGTTCAAAGGGGTTTTACCGTGGTAAAATTTTTATTTTATTTTAGTTATGTTTATTTTATTGTAAAAGTGATGTTCAGCAGGGCTGCAGTCACGTAAGTAAAGGGAAGAGTAGAATTCTTGTCTAACAGTGTTGCCCCTCCCTCATTTTCTCCTCTTTCCCTCCTCCCACTCCTCCCCTTCCCTCCAGGTTGTGAAGTTCATTTCCAGCATAGTATCTTGTGAGTATCGCTGTTGAATTGGTTCACCCTTTGTCCTTTGTCTCACCACTTCTGTGACACTGCTTCCTTTCCCCAAATCAGATAAACTTATATACAAGAAAAGGGTACTGAAATTAAAAAAAAAACAGTGACAACAGACTTATTTCTTTTTTCTCCCCTTTGGTTTATCCCCTGTTGTCATGGTAAAATTTTAATTGGGGTTCATGACAATTTCATTTTATTTGTACTAGCACTGGGGCTTGAACTCAGGACTTTGTGTTCTCACTTGTTTTTCTCACTCCTGGTTGGCAATCTACTACTTGAGCCACATCTCTATTTCATCATGATAACATTTGCCTATAGGCATGCAATGCAATTTTCTTTCCGATCTTTACAATCTTAATGTGTTTCTTGTGTGATTGTACTCTTGGGGCCTCCTGAAGGGCTTTGTAGAAGAGTGAGAAGAAGATACTGTTGATTATTTTTTCATCTTTGTGGGAAAACATTCAGTTACACATGACACTAGCATATATCTTCTGTTTATTGATCTTTTCAAGTGAATAGGTTTCGGTATCACTGAAAATTGTTTTACTTTTCATTTTTTTTTGTTTCCACTTTGTTATTATTATTTCTCCTTTTGTTCTGTTTCATTTTCTTTTTAGTCTACTTTGTTTATAAGGAAGCCTATACAACTTATTTGAGATTTTTATTATTTTCAAATACAAGTCATTAATGCTATAAATTGCTCTCTGAATGCTGCTTTAACTGCATCCCACACATCTTTATGTTCTCTTTCTGTTTTACTCTAGTTCAAAATATGTTAATTTACCATAACCTTCCTCTTTTATGCAAGTCTGATTAAAAGTTGTTTCTTAATATCCAGATTTTTTTTCAGGTATCTTCTGATTACCGATTCCTGGTTGAATTTGCTGATGGTAGCAACACACACTTCATATTATTTCCATTCTTCCAGGTTTATTGAAGTTTCTTTTATAGCCCTGCATAGAAGCTACCTGGTAAATATCTTGATCTTGGGTGATGGTCTAGTGTTGGCAAGGTCTTCTTAATCTTTCTTGATTTTCTATCTGTTTTATCTGTTGATGGCTGTGGGAGCAATATTTAAGTCTCTGGCTGAAGTTGTAATGATTTGCATCTGACAGTTTTGTTTCACATATTCTGAAGTTCACTATGTCAAATGGCTACTCATTTACTCTTGTTTTCTCCTAGAGAATGGCTTACTGTCTTGGAGTTACTAGTATGTAATTTCCCTTTTAGCACCTGACACTATTCTTTTTCCTTAAATTTGCCTGACTAGAGAAACACTCCAACTGTATTGTTTTTTTCTGATTAGTACTTTCATAGTTTGTACTTCTTTGTATTTTAAACATCCTACAGGAATTAAATCATGAGAAACAGAAGCCACATCTTGAGAAGTCAGATTGGTAGTCTTTATTAGAAAGCTGGTGACTGAAGGTACACTTCTGTCTCAAAGACCTGCAGCCCAGAATACTACTTGCACAAAGCTTTCAAAGGCAAAACCCACGTGTTTGGGGTGGGGGCCCAACCCAACAAAAACAAACCATCTAGGGGAATACTCAGGGGCAGGCAAAGCTTTCCATGTATGCAATAATCAGGGGCAAGCATTCTCTGTAGCAAAGCTTTCCTGGGGCTAAACAGCATGACACCTGCAATTAAAAGAATGGCCTATCTCAACTCTAGGCTTTTTGGAACTGGGTGAAAATCCCCCACCACCCAGTAAGGTACCAGGATGGCAATGAGAACAAGGTGATGTTACTTAGACCCAGTCTCTTTAGTTCATAAAAATTATTTATTTTCAACTTAAAAAAATCTATAGATGGTTGCTCAAGGTGCTTACAACTTAACCTGGACATATCTACTTATCTTGATCAGAGTCACCTGTCCACATTCTCACCTCCCCATCTACCCTTTCCCCAACTTGACGTTAAAAATTCATAATTTTTATGTTTAAAGTGGAATTGTAGCAGACAGAATGTAGTGGGATATATATATATATTTTTTGGCCAGTCCTGGGCCTTGGACTCAGGGCCTGAGCACTGTCCCTGGCTTCTTTCCGCTCAAGGCTAGCACTCTGCCACTTGAGCCACAGCACCGCTTCTGGCCGTTTTCTGTATATGTGGTGCTGGGGAATCGAACCTAGGGCCTCGTGTATCCGAGGCAGGCACTCTTGCCACTAGCCTATCTCCCCAGCCCCTGTAGTGGGATATTTTTAAGTCAATAGGATAGTCTGTCTTTTAACTGGAAGATTCAGTCTCCTTATACATAATTGTATTTATTGGTAAGGTTGAATCAGAATCCACCACCGTGTTAGATGGTCACTCTTTGTTCCATTTCTTCTTTGTCCTACCTCACATTTCATGTCTCGTTTAAGCATTTTTTTATGATTCTATTCTATACTCTTTATTGAATCAATTCAATTCTTGCCTTATAGTTTAAAATATGAATTTATAATTAATATAATTCAAATATTATTAGGTTGCTTCATGAATATTATAATGACTTCACAGTACTGTATTTCCAGTTCTTTCCTTAAGTTCTTTGTGCTACTATTGTCATACACTTTACTTTTCCATGTACAATAAACCACCAGTGCCGTGTTATCCTTTTGGCCTTACATTGAAAATACGGAAATCATCATCAACATTGTGTCCTGCCTTCCCTCATTCTGTTTCCATCACCCTTCATTTCTTTGTGTAAACTCGAGTCTGATATCCTCTTCTTCTGCCTGAGCTGCTTCCCATGGCCTGATAGTAATGTGTGTGGCTTCCCTCTGCTCTTGCTCCGTTCTTTGGACAAGTCTCCTTTGTAAGGGGATTTTCTATTGTTTTTTCTTTTTTTGCTTCTAGTCTTATCCATGTGTTTAAACTTTGTAGCTGTATTTTTTTTTAATCACTCATCATTTATGTGTAACTAGAGGGGAGGCCTTCTGCATTAACTCAGGTTTATTATTGATCCAGTCAATTGATGTATTCATTTATATAAAATGATCACACTTGGGTCTACTTAATAAATTAATTAAAAAATCAATCAGGTTTAATTTTTAACAAGCTTGACACCGCAATTCTGAAGAACTTGGCATTGGGTTTGCTAAGGTCAAAGTATGTTAAAGATACCACATGTTTGTTGTCCTTGGATTATTCTCTGGATCCACAGGCATTGCATGCTATACTCTCGAAGGTTTTCTGGTTTGTTTTGAGGCAATAGCTGCAAGCCTATAGAGCTAGAATAGTAAGTTCTCACCCTATTTGCTGTCTTAGGTGGAAAAGTTTTGTTTTGTCTACATTTAAGGCCACCTGATCCATGAGGTCTCCAGGAACAGTCTCCGGCCTGCTCCCCGCTGAGCTGGGATGTGGAAGTCTCCACAGCACTGATGTGATGCCCACACTCTAGCTCCCTTGAGCGTCCTTTGGTGTTCTTTTCCTTAGGCAGGAGGTGGGAACTGTTTGCTGAGAGGGTACATATATGTGAGCTGTTTGAACACTTCTTCTTTCTGTTCAGTGCTGGACATACTCAGCCTTTAGCATGGAGTTGAGTCCTCAGGGAGCCACTGTTAACTCCAGAAGGAAAACCTCAGGAGTTGAGGGTGCCCAGCAGAAATGCAAAGGACAATAGGAAGGATTGCACTCCACCCTGTTTTTCCCAGGTACGTACAGACATCAGACAGCCACCAAAGATATGGACAGAATGCCTGAACAGACAGGGCAATCCACCTAAGTCTGGCTGTGGACATTCCCTGGTGGGTGGGTCCAACTGAAAATCCCCCCACCACTCTAGACCGAATGGCCTTTTCATTAACCTCTGCCTCCCTACTACTCCATAAAACCCCAACTCCTGTCCCACCTCTGTGCAGTCCTCAAGCCCACAGGAAGCCTGGGCCTCGTGCTTCTAGATCTCAATAAACAGTCCTAGACTGTTGAAGATTGAGTCTGGCCTATTTCCTTCCTTCCTCCTCTATTTTCCTAACACAATATGGAAAACAGGAAAGAAAGGGATTGATTTAGGCAGATGCAACCAGGCTAGGAGTGGGAAAAGCAAGATATACAGCAAAGGCAAAAGGAGAGTGAGTGAGGAAATCCATCTTATTCAGACTAGGAAGTACACAGGGCCCACAGATTGAGTTTCCTCTTTGGTTCATATCGTCCTTGTCTGCTTGTGAGATAATCCTCTCATTTATCAGATTATGTCAACCATCAGAAATTTGAACTATGAGGGACTGTGTTTATTTATCTTGAATAATTGCACAAAGTATCTCCATCATGAAACCAGGAGTATACTTAGGCAACAAAAACAACAACCATCTTTTACATTTCCTTAATAAATAAGAATTGTCAGTGCTATGCCCCATAAACAAAGCAGCAGAAACAAAATACAAATAAGTGTCCTTAAATGGAACAGACAGAATGGAAAGATGTCTCTTCTTTTTTTTTGTTATTGTAAAGGTGATGTGCAGAGGGATTGAAGTTATATAAGTCAGATAAAGAGCACATTTCCTTTGAAACAATGTCACCCCCTTTACCCCTTCCCTCCTGCTCTCCCAGTTCTTCCCTCCTATCCCAACCCACAAGCTGTATAATTCGTTCTCTAGTATCTAGTATCACTGCTACATTTTTTCACCCTTTGTCCCACCCTATCTGTACCTCCCACTTAAAGGAACAAATGAGATTAAAGGAAAAGAAAACAAAAACAGCAACAAAAACCCCTCATGGTTCCATTTCCTGGAGTTCATTTTGGTACATTTCATATGACCGGATGCACATAGCTCTTGGGCCTTTAAGTTCCTCCCCTAGTGAGACCAAAGGAGGATATACTTTGGAGAGGAACACAAAGATGTCTCTTCTTTATGGACATCTATCCATAGCACAAAGGCTTGGTCCCCCATTGGGTCTGAAAAGTGTTCATTAAATGCTTTGCTTTTGTGTGGTTGATACCATGAAATTCCAGGATAAAGGGAGACAACTAATATACTGATTTCAGCAGGAAAGGATTCAACAGAGCACATCTGCTGCTTACACAGTCTCTGGAAGGCTTGCAAGAGGGTGGCCATGGAACATCTCAGTAGACAGGGGAATGTAGAAGCTCAGAGTGCTGGGGGTGTGAGCCAGCATTCTGCAGCCTGGAGGCAAGCGATGAATGGGAACTTTCCAGAAGCTCTTGCAAGCCCCCGTGCGCCAACTGCCCTGTGTCTACTTGCTGCTGTTGGAAGAAGACAATGACACCTTCTCTTCCTCCATCTTCCAAATCTTATGGGAGTGTTTCTCTATAAGATGCTAAAACATATTCCTGCTAACAATGAAGTTGAGGAATGTGATTTCTAGGCGTTTAGCCCAGGCAATACAGGACAGAGCTACAGGAAGGAGGAATGGTGTTGAGCAGAAGTAGACAATGCCCCCTAAAAGAATCTTCCACAGACATTAATAATTTAGCTGCGTTCTTGTGTTTTCCTTTCATGTCTGCTCCTCTTCTTCCTCCTCGTCCTCCTTCTTCTGCCCCTTTTACTCTTTCACTTTCTTCCCCCTTTCCTCCTCTTCCTTTTGTTCTTACCTTTTTTTTTTGGCCAGTCCTGGGCCTTGGACTCAGGGCCTGAGCACTGTCCCTGGCTTCCTTTTGCTCAAGGCTAGTAGCACTCTGCCACTTGAGCCACAGCGCCCCTTCTGGCCGTTTTCCGTATACATGGTGCTGGGGAATCGAACCTAGGGCTTCATGTATGGGAGGCAAGCTTTCTTGCCACTAGGCCATATCCCCAGCCCCTCTTACCTTGTTTTTGAGGCAGGGTATAGCAGGCTGGTCTGGAGCTTACTATGTATCTCAGGTTGGCCTTAAACTCATGTTTTTCTTGCTTCAGCTTCTGGAACATCCCACGGGTTGTTGCTGTTGCTGCTATGCTATGCTTCTCCTCTGCTTTTTGCTGAGTATTAAACTCAGAGTCCTAGCATGCTATCTGTCACTTGAGCTATGCTTTCAGCACTTTCGCTTTTGAGACAGAGTCTCACTGTTTCCTTTGCCTGGCTAACCTCAAACTGGTGACCCTCCAGCCTCTGCCTTCAGTAGAGGTAATGTCACCATTGGCGGGTTCTCCTCCTCCTCGTCCTCCTCGTCCTCCTCGTCGTCCTCCTCCTCCTCCTCCTCCTTCCCCTCCTCCTCCTCCTCCTCCTCCTCCTGTTCCTTCTTTCTTCTTCACGTGTGTGTGTGTGTGTGTGTGTGTGTGTGTGTGTGTGCATGTTGTGCACTGGCCATCAAGGATGAGCTATTATAGCAGTTTGTTTCTTTTCTGTTTATTTATTATTTATTCTTTTATTATCTGTAAGTAGTTGTACAAAGGAGTTGCCATTTAATGAAAGTTTATGAACACAATGCATCTTGACCATGTCTTCTTTTTAAATTTTATTGCCAAGGTGATGTACAAAGGGGTTATAGTTACATACAAAGGTAGTCAAATTTGTTACTCCCTTCCCCATTTTTTCTCCCACATTCCCTCCCCCACCCCCCTCCACTTTCATCTTTTATTTTTAACCTTCCCAATGATGGACATCATCATTCTAATCTACAAAGCTTATAAACTCTACGAACATGAACAATGAAACAGTTTCTTCCAGGTTGGATGATATGTACATTTCTTTCCTTTTGCTTACTATCACCTGTTCCCTCTTTTTCTCTCATTTCTTCCCTCCCCCCACTACCCTGGAGTTGCACTGCCACAGTTTGGCTCTCGATTGTCTCCATGTCTCCCCAGCTTGGTCTGTTGGTAGGTGATAGAAATCTTTTAAGAGATATGGCCTTGGGGGAGGTTTAGGCCATTGGAGGGCCCCTTGAAGAGGGAAAGGAGATCCTGTCTTCACTTCTGCTTCTCTCCTTTTGCTTCCCATCTTCCATAGATGAGCAGCTTCATGACAGGCTAAAAGCAAGGACTCAAGGCACCAGGATTGGGGCAATGATCATCTCTGTGAATTATTCCTTCTTCATATGGGGTGTCTGCTTCCCTCTTAGCACCTTGAGACGAGTCAACACCACATGAAATCAACCACAGGAGGACAGAGAGTCTGAGCATCTCGGAGCCATGGCTATCCAATCTATCATGGATTTGAGTCAAGGGACCACATGCCAACTGCATTCTCCATTTGGTCAGTGTTTCTTCCCCATCTGTAACTTCTCTATAATGCTCACCCAGCAGTTGCTTTCCTGAAGAAGGATCTGGAAAAGTCCCTAACCAGCTGGGCTCCAATCTTTCCTTCCTTTATCGATTGCCCCATTCCTAGTCCTGTGGTTTGAACTCAGAGCCTGAGTGCTGTCCTTGAGCTTTTTTTTGCTCAAGGATAGTGCTTTCCAGCTTAAGCCACAGCTCAACTTCTGGCCTTTTGGTGGTTAACTGGAGATAAGAGTCTCATGGACTTCCTGCCTCGAGTTGGCTTCAAGCTGCTACTCTTAGATCTCAGCCTCCTGAGTAGCTAGGATTACAACTTGAGCCACCAGTTGTTTTAGGTGGGTTTCAGGTATAAAAACATTTAATAAGGACATAATAAATTGACATGTTGGATTAAAAGCCCTTTGCACAACTATTTAAAGAGGATAAAAATAAATACTTGACTTGAATGGGTAGTTAGTGCTGAGAAGCCTTACCTTGTCTTGAGTTTGGAATTTTGAAAGACAATACAAGGTTATAAGCTGAGCTTCAGAGATCAGCTCTCAGGAAAACCTCTTAGCCTTCTCTTATCTGTGGACTCTGCCACAAACAATGGATGTTCTACTACTGCTTGGCAGGGCAAACATCAGGGGATGGATTGTGCTCTACCTCCAGACCTTCAGAAAGTTCTCTGATAGAATACCCAAGGTAATTCAGAGTGTTGGATTAGTTTGCCTCCATACCAGCTATGCCTGCAGAACTCCCCTTGGATGAGAGTCTGTGTAAGTGCCACCCCAGGGAGATTTAATCCCTGCATAAATCACCTTGAAGGTATAGATTTTTCTTTAATGATTAATAGCTTGTTTCTCTTCCCTCCAGAGAATTGTGGATGCCTTATTAGCATTCTGCTTGGGAGATAAAAGGAGAGCAATGCCTTAGGAGGCCATGGGGAGACTCGGGGATATGCCTGGCTCTGTACCCATCCCTCAATAATGGGAAGCAGTTGTGGGCATGGCAGATTGAGTTCCAGGGAGCAATTTAGAAAGGCTGACTCAGGGATAAGTGAGGACCATTAGGAACATCCTCATAATCAGGACTAGAGTGGTTGTAATGGGTCGTTCGTAGAATTAGGACTGCTTCTAGCCACCTTGAAACCTATATTAGATTTTAGAGGAAATCTGGGAGTTTCTTTTCTTATTTCTCTCTAGGCATTGTACTTATGGATCCCCTCTCTTTTAAGTACAGTTTGAGAGTTAGCTTTTAACTATGCAGGAGACTGAAAATCCTGCTGAATAAATACTTCACATATTTTGGTGATAATTATATTTTACAGAATCTCTCCCTGCTATTTATAAGTTTCCTCTTCTGAGGTATCAATGGTTGTATTAGATATTTGTTTGCCTACACCCCCCCCCCCCACAGCATTAGAGATTAAACCCTAATTTTAGAGAAAAGGAAGGAGTTTTCTTTGGTGTTTTGCAAGTGTTAAATTCCTTGAAGTATGGCTTGATCCAGAGCTCAGTGGACTCAGCAAAGCTCTACTTCTTATCTGTGTTGTGTTCCCTTAGTATGCGGCCTTTGTTGTCAAGCAGCCTTTTTCCATCTGTGAGAAAAGATGGTACAAGCCCACATCTTTGAGTTCACCGTTCAAAAGGAGAGGGACTGATTTCTTTCTGTATCCATAGTTCTATTTTTTGGCAAGATTCAAACCAGCAGTGCTGTACGGCATGCTTATCCTGGAATCAACCTCCTGGTCTGATAGATCCAGGTCCTCTGCCTACCTCATCCAGAGGTGAAGACTGCCTTAATGCACGTCGTGGTTTCTATTAGCAAATGAAAAAGGTGAAAGGGGTTGCTGGACAGATGGAAGCAATGGCTTTCCACCCCAGTGGCAGAGCTTGTTTTTCTTCTGGCCTAGAAGGTAGTGTTGTGGGCTGTGTTTACACGTCCTCCTATCATTGTGAGGTTATTTAATTGCTTCAGCTGTGTAATTGGCTAAATTGGCTAATGGGCTTTATTCTGTGGCTCCAAAGCTAGCGTGTATGCTCTCTCTTTTCTTTCCTCATTTGTCTCCTGCTCCCTACCCCCACCCCTGCATGAGTCACCACTCACCACTAATGTCTTTCCAAGACTATACTGCTTTGGAGGGATAATTCCTTACTTGTGTCGGAAGAGGATGAGAACAATTAGCTGAGGACCTGGGGCCAGCATCCACCCGGGCTTCCTCAGAGGGTTCTGTGTTTTGTAGGAAGAGGTTAATCTGGTTAATGATCATTTAGGAAAGCCAATGGGATGAAGATGGCTGCTGGGTTTGCTGAAAAGGGCACTTCCCATTCATCAGGATGGGGTGTTTGAATTTCAGGGCTTGGGAAACTAGGTTCAGGGATATCCTGTGTCTTTGGACACAGTGGTAGGAAAGTGTGTGATGGAAAGCATCACACTTGCTTGCACAGGCTGGTCAGTCTACTAGAGGAGACTTGAAATAGTCACATAATGATGAATGAGAGGCTGCTCATATGTACGTCTAGGCTTTGGGTTTGAAAGAAAGAGATAAAGATTACATGGAACTAGAGAAGTCAGGTAAAGCATTGGTAAGCATAGACACAGTAGTGGGAAGAGAGAGGCATGGTAGCTGAAGAATTATGACTCATTTCAGACGAGGAATGGATGTATGTTGGGGACAGGTTGGAAAGCTTTCTGATGGGACAGTTAAGAGATCTTGGGGCCAGGAAAGCCTGAGTGGTAAAAAGCCTCGGGTAGTCTGGCTGCAAAGCAGGATTCTCTGATGTGTCCATGTTGGTGGCTTTGTCTTTTTCTGCATCCCTTCAATTTTGGCTTTCCTTGATGCCATTTGTATCACACCATGGGTAAATTTCCAGTGCTAGTCACTCTGTGTTAGCTTATCCAAGAGAATAGAAAATGGACACTGAATGACTTAAAGCTCTCAGATGTCTAGGGTTTCTTTTCTTTTGGAAATGAGAATAAAGTCTTTAGGACTTTGAGTTTTTATTTAGCAGACATAAATTAGTTAAAATTTAGGGCCCAGAACATAGCAACAAAAGCTCCCACCCTGGAATGTATTAAATATATTAAAGTAGTATATACTTAGGAGAGAAATTAGCATTTACCAAACCTTTGGGTGTGATTGATATGGGCAGTGCAGGGATGCAAAAGTATTTCTCTTCCTGCAAGAAGCTTACCGCTGAGTAGATTCCTTAATGGAGAAAAACATGGGGTGCAATGGCACACAGAGCTTGGTTGTCAGATTAAATCAAATTCCAGTGCTGTTTCTATTGATTACAAGCAGTGTGACTTTAGAAAAGCTGTGCTAACTTTTCTAAACTACACTTCTCCATTAGACACATACAACTTTACACCCCTACCCCATCGTATCAGCCTCCCCCTGTCTACTATCCATTCTTCTCCCAGCCCAGAGTTGCCTTTTCTCAGGCAAAATCTGGAGCTCATCCCTCTACTGCTTAAATCCCTTCCTGTGGTCTCTAAAATAGTCCCAGTCTCTTGAGCACTTAGGGTCCTTCACTGATCCACCCCAACCCCCATCGTCTCATTTTCTTCATTGGCAAAGCATTTCTTATCCTTGAAAAGCTAGCACACGTGCCCTTCTTGTTGAGCTTTCTGATTGCAGTCAAGGTTATGACATCATCACTGAGCATATGACATCATCATGGAGTACACTAAATCTTCACAGGGTGTATGGCACCATCACTTTCCTTAATTCACACAATCGCCCCAAGGAGGTTAGAATTAGGCCTAATGTTTACATGAGGACTCATGAGAGACTCATATGAGAATACATATAATTAAGCTTTCCGGCTGAAAAGAAGTGTCAGTCACTCCTCGGATCTGAGTGGAAATGAGGGTAACATCCTCAGCTGAGCTGAAATGGACCCCCTGGAACACAATGAAGAGGAGCCTAAAGAGTCACCTACTTCGTGGTGACTCTTCAATGTCCTGAGCTCTGTGCATTTCCAGAGGAATATATTTATCTCTGTTTCTTGTCAGCTAATAACATGGAAAAGTCTTTATTTTGAAAAGATTGGAGATTTGGGCTAATCTCAAACTATACACTTTGATGCAGGCTAATAAGTAAGTGCCATTTTTCTAGTCAGTAGCCACAAATACATTCTGTCCCTGGATCCTGGCATTGTTGGCCATTTGTATATTGACTGGGTATTTATTGAGTATATACTAAGCGCTAGACACTTTTTAGACATTTCATTTCCCACAATGGGCATAGAAGGGTTAAATAACACACTCCAGTTAATGCTGCTGACACTGATGGAGGTAGCTTTGAACCCTAGTGGTGTGATGTGAGATTTTGGCTCTTTCCCATGACCGTGAACTGCTTGCTCTCATAGTGTTCTGCTCCTTGGTGGTAGCTGGTGTCATGTAAATGGGAATGCCCTTCTAAGCTTCTTCCTGTTTCCATAGGGAGCGCTTGAGCACCATGGAGCCCCAGAAAATGAAGTTTCAACAGTGAAAGAAGACAGAGTGGAACTGTTTTGCAGAGCCAAGTTTTTCTCCTGAACATCGTCTAAGGTGCAAATGGCAGTTTTAGTCCTAGGAGTTAGTGGTGGTCTGGAAACTCGGATGCAGGCACCAGATTCCTGGGGAAAGAGGAGGGGCTACCTAGAACGTGGTGGAGAAACATTGAAACACTTCTAACTTCAGCTTCTTTGATGCACCAGATTCCTCGCTATTGGGGAAGGCTGTGGCGTTCTGTTCTCTTTGAACACTGCTCTGACAGGGCCCACTCCAGCTGCCACCTGTCCCTGGATAGCTCCAGTTGCCATAAAAGTTCTCCCTTGAATAAAAAAGCCTGCCTCCTCCTAACACCCACCAGAATGTTTCAATTTTCCTGATAGAACAAACTGATTTCTTCTTTGGGATGATAAAATAGTGGGCTTGAGAGTGTGTCTCGTTGGCACCTAAGGCCGAGTTGGGAGAAACTCCCAAACTTCTCACCAGCCCCACAGTTCCGGACAGATCTGCACCATTTTGCCCTCTGTACCTCTCCCTAGAGAAGGGAATGTTGTACCCCAGATCCTAGCTCCACTCCCATGTCCTCCTCAGATGCTTCAAACTCCTCTCTCTCTCTCTCTCTCACGCTCACATACACACACACACTTTCTCTCTCTCTCTTTTTCCTTCAGTGCTATGGACAAGTCTATTCTTATGTGATCTTAGTGATACTATTGTACCACTCTGAGAAAATAGTCTTCTTTTGGCCTTTCTTGATGCAATATTCTTATGTGCCACCACCATCTGTCAATCACTGTGAAGACCCATGTTCTAGTGCACCAATGATTGACTACATTGGAGTTCTTTCCTGCCTCTCTTCTGACCTGAAGTACTCATACCCAGCCACATACCTTTGTTCACCACCCATCGGATCACTCCAATGTCTCTGTAACAAGACTTAGCTCCAGATCTATATTCAACAGCCTGCTTTGCATTTACAGATGGATTTTCTACAAATTACCTAGGTTCCGTGTATGTAAAATTGAACTTGATGCTTTTTCCCTTCAAATTAACTTATTGTCTGCTGTTGCTAACTCGATGTTTGGCATCATCATCCTGCCTACTGCTCAGTCAGAAAGACTGGGGTCATCTCCAACATCTGCTTCTTTTCCCTCCACATGAGCCACATTTTCTTAGCCATATCTGACTTATTCCAGTGCCTAAATGTCCCTCAAAACCATTGTTTTTTCACAGGTTCCCCTGTCATTGTGCTTCTCTAGTCTATTATAGATTTTTTTGGGTTCATGGATCAGCTACTTACTAGTCTCCTATTTCCTTCTCCATTCCTTGGACTGAAGGCAGCACAATTTTTCTGGAAGTCTAACATGCTGCCACCTCTGCTTAAAACCTTTCAGTGGCTTTGAATTCCTTTCAGGATGAAGTGTGGAGGTGTTCATATTGTATTTGGTGATCTGAGGGAGTGGTAGGATGGCTTGTGTTCAGGAGATTTGGATCAAGAGATGAAGCTTAGTCCACAGAGTGTGGGGAGTGGTGTAGAACATTCAGGAATTCCTGCATTCTTAATCAGAATGGGTAGGGTAATGAAGGTATATAAAGGTGTATATAAAGGGAATATATCACCCGAAGAAACAATCATGCAGAGTTGGTTATGGGACAGGGTAAAGACTTTATGAAGGGCTTAGACCACAGACACCACTGAGGGCAGCACCAGGGACAGCTCCAATGCTTCAGTCCAGTTGTAGCAACTGCCCCCTTTTGTATGTGAGCAGCTTCAGACTTTGCTTCATTTAAGGTCTTTGATGCTAGGGCAGGTGAAAGGAGGAAGCTGACTGGCAGTGTAAATTTTCATCACCAGGGAGGCTGCATCCTTGTCGTTTCCCAATGAACCAAGGTCTGAGAGAACGCAAACCATTCTTCTGGGTTCATGCTTTGTTTGGGGCTGTGTTTTGGAAATGTAGCGAATGACTTATTCTTTATGATTCCCCTTCACCATTGATTTTTTTTTTTGCTTTAGGACTCTAATGCTTGTATAGTTTTAAAGACAGAACATTTGACTAGAACTTTGACATAGCTTTCTTTTTGTCCCCCTTGCTAGTGGATCCCCTTCCGTGTCACTTTCCAGTGTGTCTCCATCTGGCACCACACTGGGCTTTCTTCCTGGCACAGTTGTGAATCAGTGCTGATGACATTGGTGAAGCATTACAAGCAGATGCCCAGAGCTTCCTCCCAGACCCACTAGGGGATTTGTTCTGTCTGGGGAGCTCCAGGAAAAGAAGTGGAGAAAAAAATCATTGAGATGTGCTCTCTAATTTTGCTTCCTTCTGGAAACCATTCTAGACCTGTCCAATGGATTGCTTCCCATATCTGTCTTCTAATATGCTCAGCTAAATGCAAAGTTTCAAGGGAGGTGGGAATGGAGAACTGGGAGAAAAGCAAACTGTAATCCTGGTCAGCATAAAAAGAAAATGAAGTTATTGGAGAAACTGATGACTGTACAGAACTCAAAAATATGTAGCAGATATTTTGAAGACATTCTAAGAAAAACAAATTTGAACTCTAGCATTTTTTCCCAAGGCTCAGTGAGAATATGTGTCTCTGTCTTTTGTGGAAAGAAACACAGATTCTCTCTCTCTCTCTCTCTCTCTCTCTCTCTCTCTCTCTCACACACACACACACACACTGAAAGAGTAATGGTGAAAGTGTCTTTTTCACTTTAGGTAGGCACAAGAAACTGGAGTGAATAGCAAACTACTTTTCTCTAAGACTACATTAATTCCCTTAAGTCAGCAGGCTCTGGTGGTTTAATTTCTTGAAGACTCCTTATGTTCAAGGGAGGTACAAGGAACTCATCAGTTCCAGTCAGATATTTGATAATGGCAATTGCATAGGACAGAAAATGGGCTGGATTGACTCTGTCTTGGAGCTGTGTGTCTTGAAGCTGTGCTCTGAGAGGAGAGCCTGGGGATTGCTGTGGTGAAAGTTATGGGAACTTTTCTGGCATGAAAATGAAGGCAGTCTTGGAGATAAGAGGGGAAAGTCTTAGAAAACTAGCCACAGTCTTTGCAAGGCATCCACTTGAGTCTCAAGATTGGGTACTGAACAACCCTGTGCTAGAAACTGTGCATGGTGATGCATGGATATAGCCCTACTACTTTGGAGACGGCGGCAGGAGGATCATGAATTCAAGGTTAGCCTGGGTTGCATAGGGAGATACTGCCTTAAAAAAACACCAGAAAAATGAGTGGAAACTAGATAGGAACCCATGGTGTTTGGTTGGTGAAGAAAGTGGGAAAGATGGATGTACACATCTGCTAGCTGCTTAGACACTGGCATTTGCTATCACAGCTCCTAGAGGACTTCCTTAGTCCTGCTCTCAAAGCCAACAACCTATACATGAAGGACCCCAAGGAGGAACCCTAGGAAGAGCTGGAGGGAGGTCCAGACTCACATAAAAACCTCCATGTTCTGTCATGCTGCTAATGGGATTTTTTTTTGGTTTTTACTTGAAAAACATTAACCACCAGTGCTCTCTCCAAAAAAATTTCAGCATGGTGGTCTACATATGGAATTGGTGATGGGTCTTGGGGCCAGCTACCTCGTCTTCAAAATTTCAAGATTACTGAGGAAATTTGCAAAATGTTATCATAATTCTCAGTGGGCTCAGCTAGTCTTTCTGTTCATAGTTATTCCTGATCTTTGGGTTGGTAGTTTGGAGGTAAAAAAATATGGTATGAAATGTAGTTTGCCATGTACTACTGACTTCAGCACTTCCCAACAAGGTGCCATGGGCATCTAATGTTTCTGAATATGATATTCATGTATAAAATGGAAATAGGGCCCACATTAAAATACTACTATAGAGTCTAAGCATTAATGACTCTAGGACTCCCCAAAGGAAGTGCTCACAACACAGCAGGCACATACTTATTACTAGCTATGTAGAAAAGAAACTAAATTTGGGGTTGGTTCTTATGAAATGCAGCACCCTCAGGGGGATATTATAGCCTATGTCTTGAATGTACTGCTGAAGTGTTGGTTTTGAACTAAAATTCCTCCTTTATTAGTTAGCAAGGTGATCCTGGAAAGGTCTCATTCTCTGTAAGTTCCAGATGTTCATTCATAGAGTAAGTAAAATGCCTTGGACTGCACTGGGTGGTTGTGATCATTAATTAAAGGCTCCAGATGAAGGGCTTTGTGAAGGTCTTTGCCTGAAGAAAAGTTTCTTAAAATTAACTTTCTAATATTGTTAGTTCATGGTTTCAATGTAAATAGCTATGTCTTAGGTTGGCGCAGCCTAACACCAACAAAGAATCTCTGATAGAGCTGTACCAGTTAATTGAGTAAAATTGCTACAGGATGATTTTATTTTCAGGTTGATGTGTATCTTCTATTTTAAATCTCACTAGCAACTTTACAGATAGTTTCTAGACTTCAAATTTGGCAGACTTCTTTTTTTTCTTTATTGTTGTTGAATTTCTTTGGTGATCAAGCTAGTTTTATGTGGATGGGTTTGATTGTTTCATCAATGAGTGTATTTTCTTTTTAATTGAATGGTTTTCTTTTTAATTGAATGATTACTATATATAGTCCTCAACCTGGCCTTGAAAGGGTATAGAAAACATGAATGGATTCAGTTGGTACTTGGCAGTCCTCATATTCACTTGCTGTTCTGGGGGTTTGAGGCCCAGAAAAATGTGAAAGTAAAATTTAAGCTGAGAGTTACTGTGAAAGATAGAGGAATTAGTACCCAGCATAGTTAGTGGAGACACCTGTAGAATGCCCAAGCTCCTCTTTGGTGCTCCATCACTAAATTCTCTAAGGGTCAGAAAGGTACTATGTTTCCTGATAAAACTTCTCCCAGTGCTAAAGTTATCCCTTGAGGCAAGGGCTGGAACAAATGGTTTTGCTTGGCCAGCTCTGGGTCACATTTGGACAACTAAAGGGAAATGAGTACTGTCTCTCCAGGCCTAGAGATGAGTGTCTTCATGCTCCCTCTTCAGGAGGGAAAATTGCTGATGGGTTTTTGTCTTACAAGTGAGTTTTCCACTCTCAAGGAGTCCAACACAGGCATGCTCATCTACTTTTGTATGGTGTTGTGTCCTTTGTATGGGACCCAATGTGAGAAAGTGTTTCAATCTGTATAGCTGAGAGGCTGTTTGATCCTGGAGTTATTTTCTAAAAAAAAAAAAAATCAAATTCAGAATGAAAGCTTGCCAGAGTCCAATAACATCTCTATGTCTCTGGTTCCTGGTCAAAAACCTAGGTCAAACAAGTTTTCCAATAGAAAAAAAAATACTAAGAACATATTGGGATTACTTCCCACCCCCCATTTTCTTCTACAGTATTTTGTTATACAAAGATCCTTTGAAACAATGATTCTCAGATGTGACTTACAAAATCTATGAACTGATTCATCATAAAGGGGATCTGAGATGAGCATATGTAGAGAATGGTAATGTATTTGTTCTCCCTGTGGAAGCTAATTGTAGAATTTTGGTGGAGAAGCTGGAGGCAGAATTGTGTGGCTTTTGATAATTTTGAAAAAAAAATCTCTAAGTAGTTATACAAAGGAGTTGACATTTAACAAAGCAGCATGTGAACATAACCCATCTTGATCAATGTCACCCCCCCACCTTTATTTTTGCCAGTCTTGGGCCTTGGATTCAGGGCCTGAGCACTGTCCCTGGCTTCTTTTTGCTCAAGGCTAGCACTCTGTCACTTGAGCCACAGCACCACTTCTGACTGTTTTCTATATATGTGGTGTTGGGGAATCAAACTCAGGGCTTCATGTATATGAGGCAAGCACTCTAGCCACTAGGCCATATTCCCAGCCCCAGTGTCACTCCTTTCAATGGGCTCTACTATTTTATTGTTGTCTTCCCTGGGCTTAATAAGGTTGGAGTTACAAGCATAGGGGATCCTGGGACTTACTTTGTAAGGTAGCTTCCTAAGGGTCTTTTTTATATCTCTAAAGACCATGTTCCTATCTCTGAGCCTACAGTCCATCCCCAGGTAGTTTCTCTGCATCCCAAGGAGAGAAAAGTAGATGATTAAGATGGAACCTTGTGGACAGCAGTGGTCTGTGTAGATGAATTCAGGCACAGATGTATACGCATCTTGCTTTCAGGAAGTAAACCATTAAAATAGCCTGTGAGCATTCTATTATGAGGAAGGATGGCTAGCTGACTTGTTTTAAAACCTAAGCAAGTTTGAGCTGCCCTCCTATTGAAATCACATATGTATATTTCATCAGATGTGCATTCTTAAACAAGACTAGGATGTATTTAGTCACTTCCTCTGGAAAGCAATCATTTCCATACCTTCATAATAAGCTTCTCCAACAACCCTCACAATAATTCAGCCCACAGCCCTCTATCAATCAAGAGAAAAATTCTAGTTACAAAGCAGGGTTTTAAAAAAGTAATGTATAGAAACTGGGGGAAAGCAAAGGAAGGGCTGACATCGTCCAAAAAATGTAATGTACTAATTACCTAACATGTATGAAATGGTAACCCCTCTTTGTACAACACCTCAATAATAACAATACATTTATATGTATATATATGTACAGCACACATACATGGCTGGTTCACAGATGTAGGTAATGTTCATAAATTCTGGGCCTTGGAAAAATCTACCTTCTTCTTCTCTATAGTTAGTGACAATCTAAACCAAACCTCTGCAGTTCCAGTCATGTGTATACCCACTCATTTCTTCTAATAGACAAGGTACAGGTTGTTGCCAGAAACTTGGACTTCTGTGAAATAAATAAGCATCTTGGCTTTTTAATTTTAACATCAGATAGTTGCTTCTGCCAAGATATACTTTTGTACAAATCCTAGGCTCTGTGGGAATCCAATAGACAGGGCAAAAATGACAACAGCCAGACTTGATTTCACTTACTCTCAAGTGAGTGGGTATTTCTGACAGATCATCATGTAGAAAGACTGAATAATATAATCAAGAAAGTGTAGCAGGGGGGTAAAAGGGAAGGAAAGAGGTATTTGGGAGAAAGAGAAAGAGGGGAGAGAGAGAGAGAGAGAGAGAGAGAGAGAGAGAGAGAGAGAGAGAGAGAGAGAGAGAGAGAGAGAGAGAGAGAGAGAGAGAGAGAGCCTGCATGTTTGTTGAGACTTCTTTAAGGCACCAGAAGGAATCCAGGCACTTAGTATGTATGAGCCCATTTATTCCTTTAGGGTAATCTGTGGACCTGTAGAATATCTACCAAAGCAGAAGTACAGGCAAATATATACATTGTCACTAAGGATACTTTCAGTATGTTTTCTAACCTTATGTACCTTGTATTTAGATGGACAGAGAAGTAAGGCTCTCCACCTCAGGTGTACCCCACAGCCATAACCTGGAGCACAGCTGGTTCTATAGGCTGTACTGCATTGTGCAAACAGGAACAGATGAAGTGAAGTCCAAGGAACAGCTCAGGGAGGGCCACAGCAGGCACAGTGGATCTACAGAAGGATTCTGTGCTTCAAGGTTCAGGAGAACCCAGCAGGGCCATGGCTTAACTGGCCATACTGGAGGCTTAGTGCTTGGGTCCTGGACTTCCTGGGAGGGGCCAAAGTAGAGTGAGCTCAGGGTCTGCACCTGTAGCCTGGCTCACCTGGGTTTACTGTGGGGCTGACTGGCTTTTGGGAAAACAAGTCCTCTGTAGAGCCAGGGCTGGTCTGTGAGAGGAAGATCAGTCATGGCTTCCACAAATAAAGCAGCTACAGTCCCAAGAACAGCACTCAGAATGAACAAGTAGATGGCAAGTCCAACTGCAGAGCAAAGGTGAGAGGAAGTGGGCTGCCTGCCACCCAGAGTGTGCTGACTGGAACAGCAAGATGAACTCCCACAATCCCCTGCAAGTGCTGGGAAAACTCCCTTCAGAGTTGGAACTGGAATTCATGAGATGTTTCCCAGGTGGGTCCCAGGCACAAGTCTAGCTGTCATTTTCTGCCTGCAGTATCTCGTTGTTCCCAGCACTCCTGTTTTTTTTTTTTTTCATTATTAAAAAGAATGCAAGTACTGCTTGTATTTGGGGGAAAAAGTTGGTAGAAGAGAATCTAAGAGCATTGTATCCCGAAGGTCTATGTGGAATCCAAATGAGCCGTTCCTCTCCTGGGCTCAGAGGCAAGCCCAAGGCAAGTGCCAAACCAGCATTGCCTCAGATCTGGGCCCAGGAGATTCTGGACCATACAGTGAGCCATCTCTTTGCCAAGGAAAAGAAATGTTGGGAAGACCCATTCAGTCTTTTCCTGCCTTGATGCAAGGGAGGATTTGGGGCTTAGAGACAGCAGCTTGAGCTATGCCAAGTCAAGAGATCATCAGACATCGAGATGATCATCAGATCATCAAGGGCTGAGGCCTCGATTGTTGATAGGTTCTTACCAATCTCTTATTGTATTGATCACAGTTTATAAGTACATAGCTGCTTCTCGCATAGCCTGTTTATTATCAACCTTTTCACTGGATTCTGAATGGTACCCAGATAAGTTCTGCATCTGCTTTTCTCAGGTTCTACCCCTAATGCTCTAGGGCCAAATATGTGATAGATGTTTGTGGAATGAATCGATGAACACTAATAATGGCTCTAGATGGGTTGGGTTTTGAGCACAGGTTTGTGCTCATAGCTCATAGCCTGTTCCATCCACAGAAGACTGGTCAAGGCAAAGTGACTTCAGCTGTCTCATGTGAGTGAGAAAATGAAACAGAGAGTGCAGGCGGGGCTGCAGAAGAGGGAGAGGATGCTGAGGAAAGGCCTGGCTAGGAAGGACTTGTGAGGAAATAGGCTCAAGGATGCCCTTGAAGTGTGGCAGGAAGAGGGGCAAGATGAAGCTCATGGGATGAGTTTGTGGAGGGCACAAGCGGTGACTGCCCGAAAGTTTGACAATCATCTTGGAGATGGTTGGACATCTCATACTCTGTATCAGATTGTAGTGTCATTAATTCTTTAAACTCGAACATCATACCCACAAGATAGAGTAGCTTCCAAGAGGAAAATAAGGGCCCAAGAAGACATGCCAGTGCAGAGTTGACTTCACACCCCCTAATCATTGCCATCACACAATCTGTCTCCAGATGCTTCATTCCACACCTATGTCTGGGTTTAACCTTAGTTTCGGGGAATGGTTTAACCACATCCCACCTGGCCGCCTTCCAGCCTTCATGCAAGTGATTGCATCCATCAACCATGTCCACATTTGACATTGCTCAGGGCCTAGGAGGCCCTTATTGGGACAGAACCTGATGTCAGCGAGGCAGGCAGGGTTTAGAGTCTGCAAGGCCTGCTCCCCAGTCCTCACTCTTTCTTTCTTAGCCAAGGGGGCCTCATGGAGGGTTGCTTAATGCTGACGGCCATGCTGTGGTTTGAGGGTTACTCTCGCCAGTTCCTATAACAGACCTGGGAGAGAGCAAATGTGTGTGGAACCCTCAGCCTTGGCCATAGCCTATAGACTAGCGGTGCCTTCCCTGAAAGGAGAAGCTATCCCAGTCACTAGATGTGGGCAGTAAAGGAAGTTTGTCACACTTACCTCTTGTGCAAATGTCTAAGCTTGGAGTAAGCTGACACAAAAAGTGAAAACAACACAACATGTTATTGTGCTGCTACTTTGACAGCCAGAGAGCTGAATGGGACATCTCAAAGCCAGGCCACAGAGCTCTCTCTCTCTCCATGTTGGCAAAAGGCAAAGGGGGAAGAGGAGGTATGTGGCGGGAGTGAAGGATAGGGATATTCAGGGGAAATGTTGCTGTGGTTACAGCCTAGAAAATGAAAACTCTGTATGCCAAACAGAAGCTGCTTAACATTCAGTTGGAATTTAGAAGCTGATGAAACAGGTGTTCTTGGAATTTAATTAAGCACTGAAACATTGTTCAAGTCTGGTGAGGAGTTGCCAACAAATGCCTTTCTTCTCCAGGATATCAGAGCTGAATGTTCTGGGTTTGGACTCTGTGCTTGTGAGCTAAGTGTTGTTTGCATTCACAAGATGGTGTTTAAAGTGTGACTTTTGCTTTATGTGTAAAAGCCATACAGCTCTAGGTTAGATGAGAAGAGTAAGGGTATATGCCCAGAACTCAGTTCATGAGATGTATAGTATTTTAACACAGTATTCAAGAACATGAAACGAATAAAAAATCCACAACAGCTAAACATTAAGTCATTAGAGAGACAACTAAACTTCTAAACTCAGCCTTCAAGTTTGTCTATTTAGGTGGGATGAGACTGTTACTCTCCTTGCTGAGGGGGTTCAACACTTAATGGTGATTTCTAGACTGTTCCATGGCCTTCTGTCAAGGGAACCATTCCTTCTTCCTCACCTTCTTCCAGACAATAGACATTTGTGGGCCATATACTCTGAGCCCTGGTCCTCTGTACTGGCCAGCAGAAGGGGAGCCAATGACGATTGAGCTGCAGGACAAGCATAACTTGGCTTCGTTGTTTTGAATCTTATTTCCTTAGCAGGGTCCCGAGACCTCCGTGACTAGGGGCCAATTGGGAAACTCAACGTGATGGTTAATTTGGTACAGCAACTTGCCTGGGCTAAAAGATGACCAGCTAGTTGGTAAAATACTATTTTCTGAATGTATCTGTGAAGACATTTTGGGAGGAGATTAGCATCAGATGGATGAAGAAGGTCTACCGTCAGCCATGTGAGTGGGCCGTGTCCAATCTGCTGAAGGCTGGAATGGAGCAAATCAAAGAAGGCACGTTCTCGGTTTCTTCTCCTTGGGTTGGGCCATCCATTTTTTCTTACCCTTGGATACCAAAGTCCCTGGTTCTTAGACTTTGGACCTGGATGGATTATTTTGTAGGCTTTTCTGGTTCTTTAGGTTGTAGAGAGAAGATCATGGGGCTTCTTGGCCTCCATACTCCAAGAGCCAGTTTCTGCATCAAATCCATGCTTACATATTTATGGATATTATGTGTATATATACATTATATACATATATAGAGATATATACATATATATCTACATATATACAAACACACATATATTTGCAAGACAATCACACATTTCAAGCCTGTGTTTGCTTTCTCATCTGTAAGTGGACATAGAAACAGTCCCTCCCTTTCAGGGTCACATGGGCTGGTGTGAAGATGTACATGAGAGGATGCAGAGTGGGTCAGCACAACATTTGGCAGGCTGGGCACATGGTGAGCACTCAAATGGGACCAAGGGAGAGCCACGAGGGCAGCAGAAGTGACACAGTCTGTGTGAAATAGTCTACAGTTGTAGAACACCCAAAGGCATTTTTTCCCTGAGGCTCCTGCAGCCAGAGGTGCTGTAGAGACTCTGGCGGCTGCTGGGGACTGTCACAGATGAGGCCAAGTGTTATTCTTCCTGAGTGTCCCAGGATTAACTTATTGCACATCCTGATTTGATTGTCTACCCTTATCATATAGTCTCCCAGTCATAGACATATTAGCAACAGGTACAATCTTATAATTTTATTATTAGATACTGGCCATGGATAATGCACTTGGTTTCTATCAGCTTTATAAAGTCAGAACATGAACAGATGTTGCTGGAAATTTCACAAGCTATTTGCAGCTGGCTGCCATTGCATGTTTGTGATTGGTGCAGTCTGGGCATGACCGAGCTCTCTGATAGGTCAGCTGATATTGACAGCCTGCAGGCTGTGATGATGGTTCCCCTCCAAGGAAATAATGTTACTAAGGCCACACAACCATATAAATCTTTTTTACCAACTATATATCACCCCAAAATATGAGTCCAGATAACCACACAAAATCATGACTAGTTGGATAAATCCTACTGATCAAACACACTCAGGAAGCCATCAAGAAAGGGAACACTACCACCTTAGAAGCTCCTCCTGCCCCGCCACGCCCCCTTCCTGCCATATTGCTTCCTTCCTATATCCTGACTCCTACAGACACAAATTAAACTTGCCTTCTTTCACACGGTATAAAAATGAAATAATAAAATAAGTGTTTGGCTTCTTTTGTTCAATATAGGTTTGAAAGATTCATCCAGGTATTATGAGTGAAGGGGACTACATGTTATATATCTTATAAAACACTGTTATCCACAATGGAATTTTATGCCTCTATCAGAAAGAATGACATTGTCCCATTTGTAAGGAAATGGAAGGACTTGGAAAAAATTATACTAAGTGAAGTGAGCCAGACCCAAAGAAACATGGGCTCTATGGTCTCCCTTATTGGGAATAATTAGTACAGGTTTAGGCAAGTCATAGCAGAGCATCACAAGGCCCAATAGCTATACCCTTATGAACACATAAGATGATGCTAAGTGAAATGAACTCCATGTTATGGAAACAGTTGTAACTACTTTCAACGTCCTATGTGTATCTGTAGCTTCTATTATTGATGATGTTCTTGTATCACCTTCCTGTGGTTGTACCTACACTATCTCTGTAATCTTATCTGAGTATATTGGAAACCGTGTATACTGGTATTGGAAGTAGGAAATTGAATGGGAATACCAAATTTGAGAGACACAGGGTAAAAAAAGACAAAGAACTACAAAAGCAATACTTGGAAAACTGTTTGGTGTAAGTGAACTGAACACCTCCATGGGGGGGGGGAAGGGAAAGGGGGAGGAGGGAGGGGGGTATGAGGGACAAGGTAACAAACTGTACAAGAAATGTATCAAGTGCCTAACGTATGAAACTGTAACCTTTCTGTACATGAGTTTGATAATAAAAATTTGAAAAAAAAACCAAAAAAACACTGTTATCCATAAAGGGCTCCATTTGCAAAGGTTTTTATCTTAACAGAGAAGGAAAATGAGCCACTTCGGGCCACAGGAAGACATTACTAAAGTCATCCTTGCTCTGTTCATCCTCATGGCCATTGGTGTTGCTGCGTCTCCTTCTGTTCGAATCCTCCTCTCCGTACCATTGCAGGTCTGTTGGCTGGCCCCCCTCCTCCAGGAAGCCTTCTGTGATTGTTCACAGGGGTTGCTCATTTCCCCCAAATGTCAGGTGAATTAGCTAGCCCCACCCATAGTGGCTTCAATTAAGCTTTCTTAACAATTTATTATTTTTAATGGGTACATAGCACTTCTGCATGTTTATAAGGTATACTGTATATCCAATAGTAAAATGGTGGTCAGATCATGGAAATTAGCATATGTATCACCTCAGACACTTATCATTTCTTTCTGTTGGGAACACTCACCATCTTCTCTAGTAGCTATTCTGCAATATACAGTTAATCGTTGCCAACTTATAGTTATTCTAACATGATATAGAACATTAGAAGTTATGCTAATTCATCTTTAATGAATTTACCATCAAGTTTTTTTTTTTCTTGTCAGCTTCAACATATGTTACTTGCCGGTTTAATGGCTGGCCTGGGCATCAGTTCCCAGCTTAGATTTCATCCCTTCTCCTTCCTTGGATCTTGGTCCTATGGCCCTCCAAATGCCTGGATATAAAGATTGGCATTTTGCCTCCTCAATTATCAACTTTCCTGGGCTGAGACTTCCAGTTCCAGAGCTGAAGTTCTGCTTGGCAATTGCCCTGTAGCTTTGGGCACTGGCTTCTCTGCATTGCTAGCAGGAGAGCACTTAGGTCTTTAAGAACAGGGACTGAGGACTCTACCTTGTTCAAATCCCACGGCTCACTTGTTTTGTAGCTTCAGGAAGTCATTTGACATTCACTTTCAGGTTTCTACTGTGGCAGTAACGAAAGTATCTAAGTACTTTTATAATACAAGCTGTAACCTATATAGTATAATACCATGATAATAATATGTTATAATAAAAGTAGAGATAATAAAAGGACATAATACATATAGTAAGGGGGATTAAATGAGTAATGCATTCTGAACTCTTAGCCCTTGATGAATGATATATGATCATTGCAATTTATATAGCCCAGATTAGCCTTGAACTCTTGATCCACCTGCCTTAGACTCTTATGTGCTGGGATTACAGATGTGCCCCACCATGCATAGCTCTGTCACTATTCTTCATCACAAGATGCTGCTCTTGCGTCTCTAGAGTTGCTTTGGAGAGTGGAGGTTGGGGACTTTTCTTGCCCTGGGTGAGCTGCCTTCCCTGTGCCATGCCATATGGAACTGTTGGCAGTGCTAGCAGCAGTCTGGAAGTTCGGTAATACAAGATACAGCAGCAAGGTGTCTGCACATCAGCTTCCCCAGGGAAACCTCAGAGGCTTTGCCTTCACCTGCTGGGGGTTGTGTCATTAGTCTTACAGCTGCATATGTCCTGAGCTCCCACTCAGGTGCACAAAAGACTACAGTAGCCCTTGAGGCTACAGACCAGGATCATCTCTTTACCCCAGCCAGTTGAACCGGCCTTGTCTGCTAGCTGGTTGGTGTTTGCCAGAGTCTGGCTCACCAAGCATCATCTACTGTCTCATTATCCCATTCCCAGGACCAAGAAAGGCCTCACACATCACCAGGGTGAGCTTTGCCAGGGACAGAGACATGAATCTACAGACATGGAAGAGGCAATTAATCAGTCTGTGGAGGGAGTGAGCAGAGAGAAGGCGAACTGGGCAAGCTCTGAGGTCTTGATCCTTTGCAAATGACTCTCAGGAAACTCATGATTGCATTTGGAAAGTAATTTCTTCCTGAGAGGGAAAACTCCTTGTTACATTTATTTCCTCTGCAAGGAGGCTGGTTTATTCTAGCTTCCCTTCCCACCACCCCTCCCATCAGGGCTCCCTAGGTTTGCTGCAGACAAAGTACTTGGAAGAACAACAGGGATGTATGCCGAGTGCAGTCCTCCTATTGGAGGACCAGTGGTTCAGCCCATGCATTAATCACTTCTTCACTGTGACAAGATATTCAATATAACAAATGGTTTCAGTCATTACTTTGGGCCTAGGGTGACTTAGAACATCATGGGGGGAGAGGCATTATGGAACATAGATGTTTACCTCATGGTGGTTGGTAAGGACTGGAGGCGATGAGAGGAGGAAAGTCGAGGGAAAGGGGGAAAGGGGAAGGGGAGGGATTGAGGAAAGGTTGAAAGGGCTATGGAAAAGAGGAAGTCTTCAAAGACTTGCCTCCAGTGTCTTGCTTCTTCCAACCAAGCCCCACCTCCTTAGAGCCCAGGCA